>NW_017728948.1:66111422-66141756 GCF_001723895.1 Crocodylus porosus | reverse complement strand
CTGGGGTCGTTTGACCCCAGTAATCTTTCCTGCCATGGCAGGGGGTCGGACTCGATGATCTGCTCAGGTCCCTTCTGACCCTAGAAACTATGAAATTATGTACTTTAAAAACATTTTGTTCTAACTATGGTCAATTTTCCCTCTGAAATATAATTATAACAGAATAAAAGAAAAGATATCTTACTAAGGGGTAGCCCTGTATTGCCATCTGACAGGCCTTGATTTGTTTTTCCATCCTGATCATGATCTGCTAAGACTTGGGAAAGCATTATCAGTCCCTGTGAGAGAGATTTCTGTTCTGTCTTTGTGTCTAGAAGTGTAAAGTGCCAATTGATAGGCTGAACAGAAAAGCAAATGTAAGAATTTGGAGCTTTCCAAGAATTTCAGTTTCTCTGAAAAAACATTAATTAGACTGATAGATATATCATTATCTATGCTGGCTTTCTCTGGAAGTCACACTGGGTGCATCTACACAAGATGCTAACTGTGCAGTACCCTAACAACACTGCGCAGTAGAGTGCTGGACAAAACCCATGCTAATACGCTATTGTGCAGTAGTATTAGTCTACTGTGCAGTTACCATCTGTAAAAACCCACGTGCTGGTGCTACTGCACAGTAGCGCCAGTTACTGCGCATTGATTTAGTACTTGATTATGCAAGTACTAAACTTAATGCACAGTAACTATGGATCATTAATGAATGTGTACACATACCCACTGAAACCAAGCAGTCTGGTATGTGAGACTCGATAAGGAAATTTTACACACATGTAGGCCACAAAGTTGATAACCTTTTGCTTATAACCTAGTAACAATATTGTGTCTTTGCAGGCAATATGTGTCTAAATATGAAAGCCTACCATCTGGCAAGCGGTACACTTCCCGGAAAGGAAAAGTACAATTTCTGGCAGGTTCTGAACTCCCTCTGCATCGAGAGAACTCCAACATGTGCAGGAAAGTTTTCAGCACTGAGTCTGACTCTTCCAGCAGCTGGTTTTAAAGCAGGCACTTTTGATCTTTCATTTGACTAAATCCACGAGTGACTAAATCCCTGAGTGACTTAGGCTTGTATGTACTGTACTAGCTTAGGGCTTGATCCTGCACCATTGAAGTCAATGGCAAATGTTCCACTGACTGCAACAGGACAGGATCAAAATCTTTGTGTTTACATATTTACCTGTATTTAAGACTTTTGTAAAAAGTGAAGAACAAAGAACAATTTGGTGGTATTTTGTGCACTCCCTTGGGGGTGGTGTTGTATCTTGTCCTTTTACACTCATTTTCCTCAACATGGGAATATAGAAGCCCATGCTTTTGATTATCAGCAAAAACAATTATGCTGTAAACAGAATGATTATCTGTATTTATTCGCATACCACGTGCCCCCAAATAATACACACACCCCTTGTTTTGGGAAGGAAAAATGAAGGGAAAAAAAAGACAATTTTTTCAGAACCTTAACTAGCACAGTATGGGCTCAACATGGTTGATGCTGGCCCCAGGCAGGAGGGGTGCATGCCACTCCTCAGCATCACTCAGGCTCTTGCCAGTGTTTCAGAACTATGATTCTACTATTCAGAACTGTGACTCTGAAGGGTCTACTCCGCCCTTTCTTCCTAGGACAATTACATGGCAGTGAATATATGTATCAATCCCAGAGAGGAAAAATGAACTTTCCCACTTAAGATGTGCATCCCAGTGTTTGGGGAAAGGATGTGTGTTGTAAGCAAGTAAATACAGTATTTATAATTACATTGAGAGGCATTCTGGGTTTTTTTGGGTTTTTTTAACTGATAACCAGTTTTTATTGAAATGCACAATAGTATCTTTCTAAGTAGGACCATGAATTCTTAGTTGCTTGGTGCTGCCTAGTCACCTAATCAGAAGCAGGCAGGATTTTTACAAAAAAAAATTTTCACAGTAATAATTTTTATTTATTTTTTATTAAGCATGATGGTTGGATGTGTTTGATTGGGAACCAAGGGTGACATTTCCTAAAGTGCACAGCACTGGCCCAGCTAGGTAACCCAATGGTAGAATGCCCATTGGTTTCAATGGGAGCAGAGTCATGCCAATGCTCAGGCCTAGTCCTGAAAATGTATCATCCAAATAGGTGCATTTCCAGAAATAAGCACACAGACTAGCAACTGTCTGAACTACAATTAGAATTAAGGTCTTGGGAAAAAAAAGTTTTGAATGTAGCATCTAGCAAGACCAGTAAGGAGAATATTGTAGCATTTCCCTCTAGATAAATTAGACTGAGCATGTCTATACATGTGCTTTAATGTGCATTAGCTTATTTTAATGCACATTAAAGTGTCATTTTAAAACATGCTATTTAGTTAATGCACGTTAAAACAAGCTAATGTGCATTTTCCGGGTACCTCACCGTGGTGTTTCAGGACTGGAAGGGGGAGGGTGCTTTAATTAAAGTGGCTCTTGGAGCATGGTAATTACCACACTCCAGCAGACTCCACCATCACATGTATCAGCGTTCCTATGCTGAAAAATGGCAGTGGGGGCACCATAACTGAAGCTCATTAAATGACCTTTAGTTGAAGTGCCCCCAGTGCCGTTTTTCAGTGCAGGGATACTAATATATGTGATGGTGGAGTCTGCTGGAGTGTGGTAATTACCATGCTCCAGCAGGCTTGATTAATCAAATCTACTCTGATGCACTGAAATCAGTGTGCCCATTCATTTGTCCAATTAAATAAGTACTCACTATTTACACAGTAAGTCCAGCTGAAGGCAATAGTACTACTAAGGAAAGTAATAAGAAGTACTGGCTTTGTTAAACATTTTGTAGATATTACAGCATTGTAACCCCCCCCCCCCCAAAAAAAAAAAAAAAAAGGTATGTCCCTTCCCAATTTGTTGACCTCCTAAATGACTATTATTTGTCCTTTTCTAGACCAAGGTGTCTAGTGTAAGGGCTGGCTACACAAGTCCAGGAAAAGACATATTTTGGAAACTGAAATCAGAAACATCTCCCCTCCCTTCAGTCCACACCTGTCTTATTGTAAACATATAAAACTGCAATGAACAACCTGCTTATTTGTTCATTTTAGAACTATCAGCAGGGACTGCTGGGCTGCTTGCTGCATTTCCAAAATACATCATTTGAAGCTATAAAATACTTTAATTTGGAACATAACAATAAAATGGGACAAAACACAATATGTAAAAGTTTTGCTTCAACCTTTATTGTTTTGTGGGGTGAGGTTGTTTCTCTCTCTCCCTCTCTCTCTCTCTTTAAGGGGCGAATGATGCACTTTTATCCATATCTCCATATCTGAGTGTCCTTGCAAACTGAATGGCAAGGACAGGAAAGACGCATATAAAATGTTTAAGCCTTGAGCCAAATGTGATTATGAAACAGGTCATCAGTCAAAATCCTCCTTCACTCCCACAAGAACACAGAAACTATTTGGGCTACAAAACACTCTGGGTGCATCTACAGGTGTGGTTAATGCACCTTAAGGTTACTGTGCCTTAAAATAAAGTGCAGTAAACTGCACCAAGGAACACATCTATACATATGCCCATGTGGGAAGCAAATTTGCTCCCAACAGGAGCAGTTGAATCCACTGCTGCTTCTGCCCTCCTCTACCCACCCTGCAGCAGCCAGGGGTAGCTCCAGACTTTCCTAGTGCCAGCCCTGGGCTGGCAGGGGGCACAAGGGCCAGGTCTGGGCTCCAGGATGTGGGAGAGAGCTGTCCTGGAGCAGGGGACAGCTCCCAGCCACATGCAATTTGGGATTGCAGTCTGGCTTGGTGGTGCTGGCTTGGGGCAACGCCTCATGGCCAAACAGCACCAACATCCTGAGCTCTCCCATAGCTTTGCTTGCTGAAGGGATGGGGGAGCTCTCTGTCCCCACAGCACCAGGCCAGGGACAGAGAGCTTCGTCATCCCCTCAGCCCTGCTGCTCCCCATGCAGCACATGCCCCAGTTGGCTCCCACTCCCTGCCCATAACTGGGGGGATCCAGGAGTTAAGTAATGCTGGGACTGGAGGGTTAAGCAGTACTAGGACCAGGGGGAGATGTGGGACAAGTGGGGAGTAAGGCATGGGTAGGGAGCAGCAGTTGACTAGGGCATGTGGTGCACAAGCAGTGGCAGGTCTAAGGGGATGGAGGAGTTCTCTGTTCCTGCCCCAGCGCTGTGGGGACAGACAGCAACCCTGTTCTGTCAGTGAGGAGAGCACTCAGAGCATTGCTGCTGCTTGGCCATAGGGTATTGCCTCAAACCAGCGCTGCTAAGCCTGTCTGCGATCCTGAGTTCTGCATGGGAGCCGCAGACAGCCTTCACCCCCAAATCCCTCGTTGCCTAGACTGACCAGGAGAAAATTGCAGGTACTAGATTAACCATGCAAATTGTTCCCAGTCAGCATCTACACAGATGCTACTGTGCAGTAGCTAATGCATGGTTAATCTAGTACCTGTATTTCTTGGTACTAGCAAAACATGCATTAGTCAAATTTACTGCTCACTAAGTCCTGTGCATGTGTGGATGGTGATGCTTTACAGCGCATTAGTCTTCTGTAGATGTGCCCACTATGTTCTATAAAACCTACTTCATCCCATTCTGAGGAGGGAGAATCATCCTGTGTCAGCGGATACACAATCTTGAAAACCTATCTTTGCCTCCTAAGCAATCATGTTATACAGCCCAAGAATAAGAGCAGGGCAATTTTCCTAGCAATAGCCTGATTCTATAAACTTAGAGGTATGACTTCCCTTCAGTATTTAAACAGAAAGTTATGCTAGTTCTCAAATGAGAACAATCTTCAACAGCACCAGCAGATGTGCTGAAAAATACTAGCGAAGTTGATTTTGTTTGTTGTAAATGTTCTTTTCCAGTGTGCTAATGTCACACTAGGCTTGACACATGCTGACTTTAGTCTGAACTGGTGAAAAATCACATTCCTGTGACATGTACTGAATATTTCACAGCTTTCTAAAAAGCTATATTCTAATATTATAAAAGTCTTAATCTAGCTGTAACATTTTATTCACACTCTGATTGGCTGACAAAGAAGCGTTCAGGCAGGTGGCAACACGCTGCCATGATGGTGTGGACACAGGGGATGGAGTGAGGGGGCAAGGTCAGCACAGCTCTAGAGGAGACAGCAATGAAGCGGCCAGAACGGGGTGGGGGGCCAGGCCAGCTGGCCTCACCCCCCCACACCCTGCTCTGGAGTGGAGGGGGGGCGACACCAGCTCCGGTGGCTTCACCCCCTGCTCCCACTCCTTGGAGGTGACAGCAGTGGTGGTGTCGGGGAGGGGAGCGGGATGCCGTGGGGGGGAGTTCTGGGGGGACGTCAGCCTGCCTCTCCTCCCTTCTGTTGCCACC
This sequence comes from Crocodylus porosus, assembly GCF_001723895.1. Taxonomy (NCBI): domain Eukaryota; kingdom Metazoa; phylum Chordata; order Crocodylia; family Crocodylidae; genus Crocodylus; species Crocodylus porosus. The sequence continues at coordinate 66,136,403 of NW_017728948.1, read as the reverse complement.
TGCAGGGCCAACCCAGTGGCAGTGGGGGGGAGGAGTGGGCCCGACATGGGGGGGGTACACAGGAGGAGTGGGCCCAGGCCCGATGTGAGGCAGAGGGGGAACTGGCCCGCTGCAGTGGGGGGGGGGGCAGCGGGCCTGGCCTGATGCGCCCCGATGCAGCAGCAGCTGGGGGAAGAGGAGAGGCCTTCTCCCCCAGCTTGGCCCAGGCTCACTCCTTCCCAACTCCCACCCCCCATCGGTCTCTTGGCCTGGCTTCTCCCCACCCTCAGAGCCAGTCCTCCCCTGCATTGGGCCTGGGCCCACTCCTCGCCTTCCCCCATCACTGCAGTGGAGATGGGGGGTGGGGTATGGGCCTGGACCCCAAGCAGCAGGAGGGAAGGGGAGCGGGCCCAGATTGGGGGGGGGGGGGATGAGGCTCCATTCCTGCCCACTCTCCTTCCCCCTTCATTCTTGATGGGCAATTGGCTAGTATATAAAGGGCTTAGTCCATCTGTCTTTGTGTCTGCCTGTTTGTAATGCTCTTTAAATGCAAATAGCTTGAAAACTGGAAGAGAGAGAACATTTGTGTCTTCAGAGAAATTTCTTCGCTAAACCTTAGCATTTGTTTAGTGACCACATCATGATGTTCCCAACTTCCAGAATTGTGAAAAAAGTCAGGGGCCAGGGTTGTTTCTACTGAGCTCCTCCCAGGAGGGTGCTGGGAGCCTGGTGCAGCAGGTGGGGGGAGGGAGGGGCCAGCTGTAGAAAAGTAGGAGCCAGGCAGAGGCACAAGGCAGTGGGCAAGCAGCAGCGGCTCCATCCCGAGCCCTTAGCAAGGAAGGAGGCACCTGGGGTGAGCCCAGCACAGCAGGGAGGGACCAGCTAAGGAAAAGTGGGAGCCGGGCAGAGGTGTGTGGCAGTAAGCGAGCAGCAGAGACCCCATCCTGAGCAGAGAAGGAGGCACCCAGGGTGGTGCCGAGGAAGCCCCAGGGTCTGGGCAGCTGTTGTGAGGTGTGGAGCTCTCTTGCCCTTGTCCTTGCCCAGAAAAGAGGCGCGCAGGTGGCAGCCCAGTGTGCCTTCAGCCTGCTGGACAAGAACAAGTGCAGGAAGGGATTGGTATCTTCAAATGTTCCACCTATTTTATTTAAGTTTTATAAATAATTAATTTAATAAATATAAAAAGTAAAATCCATCTGTTTGTTTTTGTTATTTGAAATTCATCCATTATTCTTGACAGGCCATTTGCTAGTTATAATAGAAGTCATATTAGGAAGAAACAACCTCACAGATACTATGCAAAATCTAATGGCTCCTTAATTGGGATTGCAGCCAGCCTCCATTATGCAGCTCTATTTTAGTCCCAATAACACTGTTTTGACCCAGTTACTTTGAAGCCCAAGAAGCATTTGCAAAATGTGTCAAACTTGCCTTACGCTCCAAGTTTGTGTCAGAATTTAGAACAGCACCCTTATCTTTATGGGGATGGACCAGACCTGCCCTTCACACTGCTTTTACCAGCTGCCTACTTAGGCATACTCACCCCTGCAAAGCAATTTGAGATGTCCATATGCAACTGCATTATGTATAAGCAAAGTATTATTACCTACATTTTCAAATGTGGTTATTAACACACAAAGTGACTGTGGCCAATAGAGTATCTTTACCAAAAAAGTTAGGGGACTCTGACCTATAACTCTGACATGCCGCAGGACCTTTGCCCAGTAAAGCAAGTTCTTGCTCTCATTCCTGTGCCACCTTCCCAGTAAAACTTTAAACACCTCCCCCTCCAAATATTCTACCACACCTGTCTCAGATCTTCTCCCTTTCTCTGAACCATCCTCCCCAAACACAACCCATCCCTCTGCATGCAACCTCCCACAAGGCTATATTTTTCCATTATTTTTTCTCTACGAGGCTCTCTGCCTTTCTCTAACTGCAAAATCTCACCACCTATCTCAGTCTTTCCCTTCACATCTCCTTTGTGTTTTTGTCTCACCAAAGCTCTCCTCCCCATGGTCCCCTTCAACTGACTCCCCTCCTGAAGACATCTCTAGACACCCTATCCTCTCTACAGCTTCTCAATACCAAAAAGTTCCCATTACATAAGAGCTAGTTATAATTATTACATATAATGCATTGTCTGCACCCCCTTGCACACAATGTTCCCTGCCTCCTTCGGTTCCAGCTCAATCATCATACCAGAGCTTCCTTCGTGTGGCTACTGCCTGGGAAGTCTCCTCTGGCACTGGTAGTTTCAGAACAGTCAACAAGATGTGGTTTCCTCCTTGCTCAGAAGATTGGGTGAGAAGCTGGCATGAGAATTTTGAAGTGCAGAAGCAGTAGTTTCTGATTGCTGCTTCTCTGCTGATTCCCTCTCACCATTACAAGCACAGCTGAAAACTGGAAATAAGAGATACTGTTGTTTCTTCCATGAACTGAAAGTTGAGTTGAAAGTGCCTTCTGTCACTACAATAAAATGACGTTCTGACCCTGACTTAACCTAACCTATGCAGGGGTTTATATTGCTAGATGGGAGGGAGATCCCAGCTGGAAAGGAAGGACATTCAGGGAAATCTCAGTGTGCAAAGTGTAACCTTAATAAGGAAAAGGTTGAGGATCCAACGATTAGGCATTTGCTGTGGCAACAAGTACACTAGTTCAGGTCTTAGGTCTAAAACTTCATTTGTGAAGCATTAAAACTTTAACTTCAACATGACCAGGGCTCTGAGGCCTTGCTGAGGTACGAATAAAAAATAAAGAAAACAAAATGTGAAAAATCTTTTAAAAATCCAAGAAAAAAAATTCAGCTTCATGAATTGAGATTATACATGATAACAGCATAATGATAACTCTCACCATTTACAGAACCCAGGCACTTAATAGCTAGAGGAAATAAAAGTAAGCGTACACACTGATGACACAACTCAGCTGCAAATCCACACATACAAAATTAATGCTACAGGTTTGTGATAAGTGTATTTCCTTTGATATTTCACTTCCCTGTTGTCCTTTTCAAAAACAACCATTAGAAAGATTGATAGTCAAAAATGTTCTGTCAGCTGATAAATACAACTAATACAGCTGCCTAGTTCACATAATCTTCAGATACCAAGACGAAAACAATACATTAAAAACCCAATGATCTAATGTTTGGAATTAAGGTTGTTGTGTCATTGTGAAAAATGCATTCATTTTATAAGAATAATGTATTTATTATAGAAGTAGTGTAAGTTTTGGGATGTCCCTGATTATGCGTTTCTTTACTTTTAAACAGGCTGGTTTAGTAAATGATGTGACAGATAACTACACTGCTGTATTTCAATCTTAATTATGTTAGACAATGTTTTTTACTTTTTTCTTTTATTTTATATCATTTGTATTTTGTAGAGCATGGGCATTGAAAATAAAAGACTACAGCACAAGTCATTTCCTACCCTGAAGCTGTTACGATTTAGATCAGTGGCTTACAATCTTTTTATACTCAAGGTACCCCTCCTTAGACTAATGCACCCCTTGGAAAAATTCGAGCTTTTATTTTTCACTTGGCTTTTGACTAGAGAAAAACAACAGAGCAATTCTGTTGCAAACTGCTCAAAAAGATTGCAATACATCAGAATGTTTTTAACACTATGAATTTTTTTTTGAAATCTCTGAGTTTATTTTATGAGCCATGTTTGCACCCGTAACAGGACTAACATTGTGTGGCATCCCACATCACCCTTGAAAGAATCTCAGAGCATCTGTGCACTGTGGCACCCTGGTTGAGAATCACTGATCTAAATAGACAGGACAAAGAGTGGCAGCAAGGAGGATTATTATCTACCTTTTACTGTTGGAGAACTGAGACATTAGATTATAATCTCCGTCCTCCCTTATAACCAGGGTGGCTAGACTCCGGAATCCACACAGAGCCCCACTGACTTCACGATGCAAGATCAGGGCCTAAGGACTCACAGTCATACAGGAAGTTTGTGGCAGACCTGCTACTCCATACTGATGCCTTACCTTTGAGACCAATCTCCCTTTCACATCTATAATATAGAGCCTCTCTCTTGGAGGATGAATGCTTGGAGGATTGTACATAAACTAGTATAACATGCTTTCTTAAAAAGTAGTAACAATAATATATTTTATGATTGTACAGTATCATTTATTACTATATAACTGGGAAGCTATGTATCCCAAAGGACAGTAAGGCTGTTTTCTTATTCCTCATTATGAAATTGCACAAGTTTGCACATGTATAAGTGTGTGGTATTTTTAACTATATATCTATCATTAGTACTGGCTCTTTTTTAAAATAATGCAGATGCACAGATTTTCCCAAAGTACTTCAATACAACCATCCTGCTAGGTCAAGTTTTAGTCTTCAGCAACTTTGCTAGTGTTCCTTGAAAATAAATCAAATGGAATTGTCATCAAATGAAAGTCTCTGTGGCCACTGTTATTCCTTCAGAAATGAAAAAATGTCCTCATGCACACAACATGGTTTCATAGCAGTACACTTGTTTCTGAAGATATCTGACCCTAACAGCTGGACATAATGGGAATTCCTAAGGGGTTTTAGCCAACAGCTGGGTAATAGAAGGTAATGGTTTACTTACACTGACTCCATAGTAACAGAAACAACAAAACTAACCATCTTCTAAAAATAAGGTGAAAGTAATACACTGCCTAAGCCTGTAGTTGATATAAAAATGCATTGAAAGTTATAACCAAAGCAATCATTAGCCTCTTTAGCAAATAATACGAGGCTAATAGTGTACTTGCATATACTTTTATTAAGTCTCCAAAGCAATTTCTAATAATCCTTTTAAAATGAAAAAATATGGAAGTTGAACAAAACTTCACATGAAATTCTGCAAGAGAAAGCACATATATATCCTTGCTAAGGAGAGTCCATAGAAAGATCGCTATACAGGATGATTGCTGAGGGAGCAATTAGTGACAGACGGGGGGACAAGGCTGAGCTATTCAATGAGTTTTTTGCCTCAGCATTCCTGAACAGGGCTCAAGTTAAGTTTCCTGAAGGGTTTTTAGGTGAACATCAGAGGGACACCAGCCCACCAACTGTCAACGCTGACCTGGTGCTAAGTCACTTATATGGACTGCATGTGTTCAAGTCATCAGAACTGGATGAACTGCATCTGAGGGTACTGAAGACATTGGCCAGCGTCATAGCAGAACCACTGGCATGGCTGTTTCAGTGCTCATGGTGCTCAGATCAGGTCCAAGAGGCCTGGAAAAGGGCCAGTGTGGTCCCTATTTTCAAGAAGGGGAGGAAGGAGGATCCAATCAGTCTTACCTCCATCCTTGGAAAGGTCTTTGAAAAGATTATGAAGGATCATATTTGTGGGAGTCCAGCAGGAAAAATAATGCAGCAGGGAAACCAGCATGGATTCGCAGCAGGTAGATCATGCCTGACCAACCTGGTTTCATTTTATGACAGGGTCACAAAATGCTTAGACGCAGGATTAGAGGTGGATGTTGTTTGCTTGGACTTTAGCAAGGCCTTTGATACAGTATCTCATCCCATTCTCATAAATAAATTAAGAGGCTGTGACATAAATGTTTACACTGTCCAGTGGGTGGCAGATTGGCTTAGCAGTCATACCCAGAGAGTGGTAGTAGACGGGTTGGTATCGACCTGGAAGGATGTGGGTAGTGGGGTTCGGTCCTTGGACCTGTACTCTTCAATATCTTCATCAGTGACTTGGATGTGATGTGTACTCTGTCCAAGTTTGCAGATGATACTAAATTGTGGTGTGAAGTACACACTCCAGAGGATAGGGAATGATTGCAGGCAGAACTGGACAGGTTAGAAAAGTGGATAGTACACAATAGCATGCAGTTCATCAAGGACAAGTGCAGAGTGCTGCACCTAGGGTGCAAAAATATCCAGCACACCTACTGGCTGGGTAGTGACCCTCTCAGCAGCGCAGAAGCAGAAAGGGATCTCAGTCATAGTGGATTCCAAGATGCACATGAGTCGTCAGTGTGATGAAATCATCAGCAAAGCTAACCACACTTTATCCTGCATCAGCAGATGCGTGATAAATAGATCAAGGAGGTGATACTTCCCCTCTATGCGGCATTGGTCAGATTGCAGTTGGAGTACCACATCCAGTTTTGGGTGCCGTACTTCAAGGAGGATTTTGATAGAGTTGAGAGGGTCCAGAAGAGGGCCACTCATATGGTCAGGGGCTTACAGGACAAGCCCTATGAGGAGAGACTGAGGGACGTAAACCACTTCAGCCTCCACAAGAGAAGGCTAAGAGGTGATCTTGTGGCTGCCTACAAATTCATTAGGGGGACCCAGGAAGGGATTGGAGATGCTCTGTTCACCAGGGCACTTCTTGGGGTAACAAGGAACAATGGTCGCAAACTGACAGAGAGCAGATTTAGTTTAGATATCAGGAAAAGCTTCTTGGCGGTAAGGGTGACCAAAATGTGGAATGGATTTCCAAGGGAGGTGGTACTGTCCGCTACCTTGGGGGTCTTTAAGAGAAGGCTGGATAGGCATCTGGCTGGGGTCATCTGACCCCAGCACTCTTTCCTGCCCAGGGCAGCGGTTCGGACTTGATGATCTGTTGAGGTCCCTTCCGATCCTAGCATCCACAAATCTATGATTATATTAAAAAAGACTAAAGGAAAAAAGCCTGGCCATTTCCAAGTAATATACTTTAAAAAGTCCTTTTCCATTTTGTGCTGATTCTTCTCTCATATAGAAACACCATAATAAGCTAGTTTCTAGGCCAGTCCTCATGTTGCTTTTATGTAATAGTACACAAATACAAAGAAACATTTTTGTTTGGCAAACTGTTTCTCTAAGAGGGAAACTCTATTTCTTCATTGCTGTAAGTGAACACATGAAATACTCAAAATTATGTGATGACTACAATGTTCTGTGTATACCACATTGTAAACTCACTAGGGGGGACCAGAAGGGTTTGGGAGAGAACTTGTTTCCCCTAGCGCCCCCTGGTATAACAAGGAATAACAGTCATAAGTTGTTGGAGAGTAGGTTTAGATCAGACATCCGTAAGAACTTCTTAACAGTTAGGGCAGCTAGGATCTGGAACCAACTTCCAAGGGAAGTGGTGCTGGCTTCTACCCTGGGGGCCTTTAAGAAGAGGCTTGATGCCTACCTGGCTGGAGTCATCTGAGCCCAGTTTTTCTCCTGCCCAGGCAGGGGGTCGGACTTGAAGAAGTACAAGGTCCCTTCCGACCCTACTTCTATGATTCTATGAAAGGCAATGTCCGTTTCCACAATAAGCATTAGAGTTGTTCCCTTGATGCCTATAGGGTCTGTGTGGGTACAGGGATTTACCCACATGTGACATGTTGTGGGATCAAGGCCTCCCTTGGTAATTAGATGACAATGCATTAGGAATACTACAGCTAGCTGGATCAGACAGATATGGATTAGGTCTTGTCAGGTAAATGATGTGCTCATTTGCAATAATTCAGTGTTTTGGCAGCTACACAATATATTTCTTGCAAAAACTTACAGTAATGATTTTAAACCTGGATAGCTTGATGGGAACAGACATCTAGCCTTTACCCAACTGTAGTGTGATTACTTCCTCCCTACTGATAGAGAGATACTGGACCTCTATCCTTTCTGTTATTCAGTACCTCTTCCACCAACGATTTACTACCAGATTTCCATAATCCCAGTATTTCCTCCACTAGTCCTTTAAAGATATTATAGATAATTTCAACCAAGCCAACAGATTTTTATCAACTGTTGTCAGAAATGTGCTTTCATTTCACCAAATGAGATAGGTGTAAGGTTTGTTTCTATGTGATCACTGTTGCTTTGAGAACAGAATTGGCTGGAAGTCTGCATTTGTCAGGAATGACTGGAAGATTAGTTGTAAGCATAAACTATCCTTTTGGCCTCTCATGAGTAGACACTTCAGTTTAAGAAATTTATATATTTTGAGAGGCTAACAGACAATTGACTGTAGATCACCATAGAAGTGTAGAGTTTCCACTGAAATAGCTGTAAGGCAGTGATTCTCAACCACAATGCAATGATACTATGAGGTTCCATGAGATCTTTTTAAGGCAGCGCATGATATTAGCATTGTAAGGTGTGGAAACAACTATATGTGATTCACAAGATAAACCCAGAAATTTCCAAAGAAGAATCCATGCATCAAAAACATTCTGATCTATTTTGGTCATTCCAAATTTTTTGCAACAGAAGAATTGCTCTATTGTTAGTCAAAATGAGTGACAGCTAAGAGCTGGCATTTTCTGAGGGGGTTGGGAGGAGAGAAGGATAATGAATCTAATGAGGGGTGCCTTGTGTCTAAAACAGGTTGACAACCACTGCTGTAGGGTCTCTGGTAACTTTCTTCTGGAAGAATCTAATGTTTTGTCTATTCCAAATATCCTTATTTAGTTGGTAGGTCTGTTCTCTTTTTGTTCTTTTCTTCTAGCCCTCAGTCTCCTCTGGTTTCCCATGAGAACCCCTTAAGGACTTATCCCTAGTCCTCTCCTCTTTTTCATCTGTATGTAACACCTGGATGAACTAGTCTGTTTGTAGACTGGCTTCAACGGTTACTTCTGCATCCAAAATTTGCAAAACTCCCTCTCTACCTGACCTTTCCCTGTTCATCCAGATTTATCCAAAAAAAAATGTCAGTTTTCTTCCTGCTCTTTCCCTTCTATATTACTGTTCTAGTCTATTAAAGTGTTTATGAAAGATCCAATGAAAATGCAAATCATACAACCTAAAATTCCAAAGAACCTACCTGTAAAAGGCAGCTACTATTATAATCACCAAGTCATCTGAACCGCAAGGCTAGGGACAGACATTCATAGATTTCATAGACAATAGGGCTGGAAAGGACCTCGCAAAATCATCAGGAACAGCCCCTTGCCCAAGGGGCAGGAAGTCTGCTGGGGTCAAATAATCCCAGCAAGATAAGCATCCAAGTGGGTCTTAAACATGCCCAGAATAGGTGCTTGCACCACTTCTGGGGGGAGTCTATTCCAGACTCTGGGGACTTGGACAGTAAAGAAGTTGGGATTCTGTCACCAAGTCCCCCCGAGCCTTCACTTCTCTCAGCCTCTCTGTATAAGGCTTCTTCTCTCTTTTTGAAATTCAAAAAGCCTGAGCCTGAATTGATTCAATCTTTGCAAGTTAGTTTAACCTGCAAAGCTTGAACTGATTTGGACGTGGATAGATGTTCCCCCTTTTCATTCCAGAAATGCAGGCACAAACCTGCAATGGCACAGGCTAGAAGCTGGGGGGTGCTAGAGCAGCCCTCCCTTCCCTTCCCTTCCTTTCCACAGAGTTGAGCTGTGGGGGGCATGGCCAGGCCCCAGCAGGACACTCTGATTAGAGAGGGGTGTAAACCCCCCACCCTGCCTACACCCTCTCAGGCTTTTCATTGCTGGCTGCTCAAGAGGTGAGAGTTGCCAGACCCCAGCCCTGGGCTAGCACTCTGAGGCAAAGAGGAGGTTGTACAGTGTATACACCTGTTGGTGATACTGAGCTTTTCAATCTCCCTCTCCATGTCTGCAAACCAGCCAGAGGGCTGATAAAACCAGTGTTATCAGCACATCAGCAAAACAAAAGTCTCTCATTAGTTCAAGCTCTTCTTAAACAGTTGTTTTTCCAAGAAAGGACCAGAAGAACGTTACCAGCTGATCTGTTGATTAGCTCCAAAAAGCCCTAAGCTGACACTGTTCTATCTGCCTGTTCCAGTGAAATTAGAAATGCCTCTCAGCATTAGATAGGAGATGGGAAAGGCGGGGGGGAATCCCTGTTTGACCAGTGAGCAGCGAGGGAAGCCAGGCAGACCCTGTTATGCCTGCAGTATCCCCCCGAGATCTGGCTAGGGAGGAGAGAGGTGGGGCCAGCCTATTTTCTGGAGCAGACAGCCCAGCCCAGCCTAGCCAAGGATCTGAGATGCTGGAAGACTCTGGTTCAACTCAGACCAGGAAGGGGTCTGGGACAGACATTGCATAAATCGGTTTGACCCAAATCAGTTAAGTCTGATACTACATTCAAGCAGGTTTATCTTAAGCCAGTTTCACCCATTTCAAAACTAGTTTATGTACATGGAATTTATGTTCTGCTACAAGTTTAAACCAGTTTCTGGTCACTTAAACAGGTTTGTGTGTAATATCTGTCCCTAGCCCTAGTCAACCATTAAATAGCACTTGCTACTGTAGAAGGGGGAAAAAAACAGTGTTGCCAACTCTTACAACTTTATTGCAAGTCTTGTAACATTTGATGTTCTACTCAAACTATTAACTCCTGCAGACAACTGATTAGAGGAGTACAAGCTAGACAGCTTTAAAATTTGCTTAGAAGATTTAAAATATGACTCATGTCATTCTTAAAAACTCAAAAATCAGAAGCCAAATAACACGACTTAAATATTATTTTTTAAAAGTCTCAAACGTGTTGGTGCCTATTACAATAGTTTTAACATTTGGAGTTCCATAGGAATATGTTTAAAGTGCCCAGTCATAATACAAGTAACACCACTATCTGCCAGCTAACTGATATGATTTGTTATTACATCAATTTTAGGAAATTATAACAATGGCTAGAAGAGAATTATGAAGCTCACTAATCAGTTTGTTCATAGGGGTTAAACCAAATGTGTTAATTTACATATCTTTTGCAGTATCCAGAAGTCACAGGTCAAAGTCAAATTTTATCAGGAACAAGAAATAAGGATTTTTTTTTTTTTTTTGCAGGGGGTTGCAGGGCAAAAGGGTGCATTAAAAAAATATGTGCTTTCAACTACATCACAATATGAGAAAAACCTGCTCATTACTAATTAATCTGGAATAACCTTCATAAACAACCTTACAAAACTCCATTACTAACTTTCTATTAATAAACTTTTAAATATACCACATGCCAGTGGATAAGAAGCATAAGACCTGCCTGTGATCATCTTGCTCTTAACTCAGAAAACCTCTTCCTCTGCTTATTTAGAGAAAACTTAAGGATTTAATAGCTTGCTTTAGAAAATGCCTTGTTTCTCCTAATAGAAACAGGTGAAATGATTGTCCCGTATCACTCACCATTCTCAATCACACAATCATCTTCTCACTTAGACACAATTTACATGATTCAGGTTAAACAGAGCAAGTAGAGGTACAGAAGGACAAGTTTAGAATGTTTAGAAATACTGGGCCAATTCTCTTCTCATGATATAGCAGATCAGGATTAACTTCACAGATGCCAGATAAATTACACCAGCATACACTGGTGTAAGATGACATCCAGGTAGGCAGTTTTAGAAAAATTAAAGAGTATTTATGCCTAAATACCCCCTAATAAAAAGATAAATGACTAATGAGAAGCAATACAGGTGCTTGACAAAAAATGATGAAAACATGTTTTGTAAAAGCAGATAGATAATCCCCATTTCCACTGTACCCAGAGCCCAGAACACATTAAAATCAATGTTTACCTTATAGGACAGGGGATACAGTGCTCTCTGGAGAGAGAGAGAGAGAGAGATAGCATATGTTCAGAAACTGTTAAAGGTACACTTTGGTCACCTGGAGCTGAGGAAGGAAGTTAACAGTAAAATACACACTGGTTTCACTGGGAAGCTGAATTCAGCTCCTGATAACATACAGGGCAGAGACAGAAAGGACCTTCCTGCTATAACTGAGAGCACTTTGCAGGAAGCATTCTGAGTTATAATGGTCCCCCAGATCAAACAGAAGCTCACTGTTGGTTCCAAGGAGGGAAATCTAGCTTCTGGCTGGGAGCCTGCAGTTGGTTTTCCCTCGCAGTGGCCCCTCCTCCCTCCCAGCCTGTCCTTGTGTTCAGAATAGGAGGGGGGAAAGGGAGCAGAGGGACCTTGTTTTAGGGGTTCCCCAGCTGTCACTGGAGGGTTGGGTGGGTGAATTGGAGCCCCACTTCACCGTCCAGCAGGGGCTGAAAACCCCCCAGACCAAATTCCTTCTGCTCCCTTTCCCCCCTCCCATTCTGAAAACAGTTCAGATGCTGGCAGGCAGGCAGGCAGACACAAGTGACAGAAGGCAGAAATGTCATCTGAACCCTTATGCAATAAGGGTTACATTTTTTTTGCAGGATCTGCGCTTTGCAGCCATGCACTTCTGTTCGGTCACAGCTGTAGAGTGTTTCAGGGACCAGATCAGGCAAACATTGTCACTTCTGTCTGCACCTATAGTATTCCTACAGCAGCCTCATCAAAACAAAATTTTCACACTGCTCATTTAGGTTTAGTATCCTCTGGAATGAGTGACAAAGTTCCCATTGACATCTGTGGTAAAGTATCAGGGTCTTATCAGCTTGATTTTGTAGTACCTTCAGCAGAGTTTTGGTAGTATTTTTAGTCAGAGCTTTTCATACACTATTATAATGAGTACAAATCATTACTTTGGAACCTGATCACACAGGACTGAAGTTAATGGGAGAGTTTTGAAATTGAGTTCAATGGGAAGTAGAGATCTGCACTATGATGTTCTCCAGATGTAAAATAAAAGACCAGGATTTCCTTTTGATTTACAACATATCTCAAATGGCTCTTTCTTAATTTTTAACAAAGAAAATAAAGTTTAGCCTACCTTACCCTTATCCTGAAGTCAACAGAGTACATAAAGAATGGACCTGGGCAGAAGCTGGCCCAAAATACCACTGTTCATCCTAAATATCCTGTCTGTTACAAAAAAATAGTCCAGAAAGCACTTTGGCCTTCTACTGCAGGAAAAGGGCACTTGGCAGCAGGGAATCCTCTGGAGAGCCAGTAGGTGCTCAGCATTTTACAGGGCTTTTGTGAGCCCACAGAAAATTTGGAGACTTCTCTATAGAGCAGATTTTCTCCCAAATACGAAAGAAGAATGATCCTTTCATAGACCCGATTGCTCCTAACACTTCAATGCTTTCTCAGGGTTTGATTATGTTGACAAGAAAAATAGACCACTAGTGGTCCATGAACCATGTTATGAGAAACATTGCTACAAGGTCTAACCTTAAGTCAAATCACATGGTGGATATGCTCAGTCCTATATAGGATGCATAGGTTGCAATATTCTGTAAGTTTTGTGGATATAAACTGAAATGGATTTGTCTGAGGCAAGTGTTGAATATGTTCCAGTTTGCTATATGGTGTGACATCCTCCTTTCTATGGACAGAAACATTTAATTTCACAAATATAAACATCAAAGAATGAACTGGATGCTTGTTTGCAATGTCTTTTACTGAAAAATACATTTTATTTGTCATAACATTCAAAAAACTTGATACAAATGCATGTCCAACCAGCTACAAACTTTGGTATTCAAAGGTTTCACACAGTCAATACTCACATGATCCTCATCTAATCAAAATTTCACTGATGTGCAACACACTTAGTGCAATTCTCAGAGCTATTTTGCTGTCCTTATGCTCCAAACTCACAGCATTCTGTAATGTGATCACTTCAGACTTCAGCTAGGAACTTGCCACAACGTCATCTATGTTGAAAGCAGCTCAAAGAGTCAAATTCTCTTTTTTTTTTTATGTCTTCTCTTTCCATAGACAATATCCCATTATCATCACAAAACCTTCATCACACTCTGCTTTCACCATTTGCCATATAACCCACAGCTCTTTAATCAAACATACCACCCACATTCTCTTTTTTAGCAATTATTGCGCTTACTTCACATTTGTGCTGTTAAATAACATTGATTTTCCCTCAGCCTCCTACTGCCCCGAAAGGAATATAATAATCTTAAACAGCAATCATTTTTAAAGTACTGTATGTGTTCTCAGGTAGCCACAAGTTTACAGTAATTAAAAAGAAAAAGGAATGACACTTTGGCCATCAACACTAGATAGTAAAGGCATCTTCAAATGCAGACAGGAATAAACACGCACCCATAAAATATTTTTAAGCCATTCACCAAATTAAATATTATTAAAGCTAAAAAAAAATAATTTAACCCCAATGCAAAAGACTAACACACAGTGCATGCATGACTCAGGTCCCATTAAAGCAGGGGCGGGCAATTATTTTAGGCAGAGGGCCGCTTACTGAGTTTTGGCAAGCCATTGAGGGCCGCATGACAGGCAACCAGGGGCAGATAAATATTAATTTTCTAAATTTTTTAGGGACCCCACACACCAGATAGAATGGCCTGGCTGGCTGCATCTGGCCCTCAGGCCACATTTCGCCCACACCTGCATTAAAGCCTTCAAACAGGATCTGATCCAAAAGTCAGCAAAGTTAACCAAGTTTTATATGGCCTGCAGCAGGGTTTGGATCATGTCTAAAGGTTCAGGAGGAACTTGAGCAGTACACAGGACTTGTGCTGGCCTAAGGCACAGGGGTGACTTTCACCCCAAAACGTACTAGGGCTGCAATATGAAACATATAATACTAGCAGCTTGTGAACCCTGACATAGAAGGATTGACTCTAATTCAAGATATGTGGTTAAACGTCACCTGATTAGCTTGAAAAATTCACTACAGACAGGGCATGCATGTCAAAGCACCATGTTACTGGATTTTTCTGGTTACTCCCTGTGGCAATGTCTGCAGGCATATTTCATGTTAGACTCAAGCCCAAAATACTACTTGTATATACATAACGTTAAACATGTGGGACTCAATCCTGCAAGATGTCAAGTACACTGGACCAAATTCAGCAAAAAGCTGAAGCACCTGCTTAATTTTATGCAGGTAAGTATTTCCAATGAAGTCAACAAAACTATTCAAGTTTTCAAAAAGTTAAGCACCTGCAAAAGAGCTTTGCTGAACTAGCACCAGCAGGCTTCTCACCTCACAAAATTAACCCTTTTATGCAAACATGAACTGTGTTTCGCATCAGACAAAATTAAGCAAGCATTTTTTGACAACAGGATTGACACATTCTACTGAAAAGACCTCCCCTGAGAAAATAAATAATTGTTGCTCTTGTCTCATGTTATTGCTTTCATTTTTACAGGCTGTTAGACAAAAGATATTATTATAAAATTTTTCTCCAACAATATATATTGAAATACAGGGCACCTGCGGTTTTTTTTGTTTTGTTTTTTCTCTTTCAAGTACACCGGGCAAACCTGTAAACCCTGAGATTTTGCATGTGCAAACCTATCCCTTGTAAACTGTAATGAAAAACTTGTCTCTGAGCACCAATAAAAGAAAAGGTATGTCACTATATTTTTAAACACAGATGTTAGTATTAAAATGTATGTACTATATATAAGGTTATGTGACTATGGTCAATCTACTTTGATACCTGTACTGTCCTGCAGTCCGAAGTACTATCTGTTTCATATAACACAGAAATTGTATTTTAACATATATAGAGTTTTATCATTATCATTTATGAAAACAGGAAAGATGCATTCATTTTCTTTAAGAGGCATTTGAAAAGACAAGCAAAATACTGGTACACATATTCAAAGCTTGTAATGTCTAATTGGGCACTTTGGAAAAAAAACTTGTAATTTTTTCATCTGATTTTCAGAATAATGCAGATAAATGAAAATAACATCGTTTAAATCACTCACTATATGTATACCTGTAGTGCATTTCACCCTGAGGGTAGTTTCAATTTATGCGTGTAAACAAATGAATTCTGATAAAATAAAATCTCACATATGCACTTAACAATGCACTTAGCTAGCTGAATTTCTGTATTTAATACCTTATTAGTGAAAAACTGGACAATGCTAAATTTGATCCTAGGATTCTCCCTATTTTTGACAAACATACAAAATACTGCTTAAGTACATTTCTACATTTAAAAGTGGACAATTTTTCCCCCTTGAACTTTGTGGGAGTCCGAGCCTACTTCTAATATGAAAACGTTAAGGTTTTAGAGACATTTTTAGAAACATGACCTATGTGGATTGTATTTTTCTCCCTTTTAAAATTATCTGAGGGAAAGTCTACCTCAACTTTAAACTGTGGAAAACTACTAGTTTTTTCCCCCCAGAAGTAATCAATTTAAAATATTTTAAATGTTTAAAATTGTTTAAAACTAATGTTTTTAACATTCTCTTCTTGCTGGAGATAAGCAAAGAAGAGAAAGACATACGGGACCAGATCCTCAACTAATATAATTAAGTATATTATTAGAAGTATAATTCTACCGACTTAACCGAAACTGAGAATCTGGACCGTTATGTGCATTTTAAGTTGTTGTCTAAGGGCCTAACACAATGGCAAAATCCTGGAAAAGAGATAAAAGTTACAGCAAATAGATGCAGAAAAAAGTTATATCTAGACTTCCTTTCCAAATATAGGCAGTTGCTATAGAAACAGATTTTCCATTGCCCTTAACAGGTTTTTTTTCAAATTAAAATCTGCAGAACTGGATCCAATTCCATGTGATATGAAGAAATATTAACTTCAACTAGTAACTTTACATTTAAAGTGCTTGCAATGCTTTCTATGAAGCCTTAATAATATTTCCATTAAACAGTTTCATTCAAACCAAATTTAGCGGGAAGGTATAGTGGAGGAAGATGCTGGTATTCCATATATTCCTGACAAAAATGCAAACTCCCATTGTATATTTTACACAGAAATGAAAAAAGGGCATTATGTCAAACATGTACTGGGGCTTTAGAACTGAGTGCATAATGGGAAAAATGGGTGATACCTTGAGCCTACAGAAAGGATCCCAATTCCTTCTGAATGCAGATTCATGCCTGTGTATTTTACTAATCTGAACAGTAAGACAGTAGACAAATCCACATCCAATGACCAGAGCCTATGAAAAGAATTTGAAAGTTTGGTACATTCTGGTAGGGGGACTACCCGGCTTCCTTTTGGAAACAGGAAAAAAAATATTGAGAGCAATTCAATTTTGGGGCCCTCCCTGAGCTTGGGGGCATAGTAAAACTGCACCTCCATGCCCCTATCTCAAAGATCCTGCTTATGACCTACAAATACAATGTGTGGAAAACAATGTATGCTAATCAGAAAAAAAAATAAGAAACTTACAAATATTTTGAAAAGTTACTTCAGATTGTGACTGTGTAGTTTACTAGACAGAATCTTTCTAACTTTTTGGCTCCTACCTGGCTCCTATTAATGGATCTATACTTCCTATTTAAATTGGTGATAGTTCTGAGTGTACTACCAGGCCCAAATGGTATATATCAATACGGAAACAACAATTTGAAAGCTGCTAAAAGCATTTGTTACTTTAGAACTCTAGAGTAGTGTTCATATACAAAATACTCATCAAAATTGTTTAGAGATCTGCATAATGTTAATAAGAAGATATCTAATAAAGCCCAAATCAATTGTGAACAATTCTGAAAGAAATGACAAATTAAAGGGCCCATTTTGTAAACACTTTCACTGTAGTAAATATTACAGTTTTCAGGGCCAACTTCTAACATAAGATCAGAACAGCTGTGCTATTTTAAGTGAAATTGTTTTGCTGAGTATTTTCTTTTTAATCTTCATATCTGATTACTTTTCTTGAATGTTAGAAATAGCCACATGACCAAAACCTGAAGTTCTCATTCACCCCAAAGTCTTACTAAAATCCATCAGTTTTGCCAGAATAAAGAATGCAGTATAAAGTCTAAAGTGATTTAAACAATGAGGTGTCTCTGTCTACTGTCTTTAACAAAAGCACTAGCAATGACCAAAAATGGAGATTTTAACGCTCAAACTAACTGAAAGCACCTTATGGACAGTTGGTCCAAAAAAGTTCTGCTTTTCCAGAGCTCTTGCGCTTACTGTAATTATTCTGTGAGAACACTGTCTGTGCAGAAGCTGCAGAATACACCCCCATGCCCTTCTGCACAGCAGTCTTCAACCCTGTGTTAGAAAATGAACATCTTTTCCAATTTCCATTACTAATTTGAAAACATTTTGCTCTAACGTCTACTTGTGGACTATGAGCCATAATGCAGAAAATGGTACATATAGCAAGGAGACCATGCAGAGTCACACCTCTCACAGGCTAGTTTTATAAACAAAATTGTTTATATAATATATGCATTCCAGTAGTTTAGCGTATAAGTGGACAAATAAGTTCAGAATTATAAAGTCACTTTTAAAGCTTAAAAATTATTATGGTGGAGCAGTCATGAACCCATAATTAAGGTTGTATTATATATGTGGATCATTAGAGAAAAAGCACCTGAGAGCCTGAGAGTCAGTCATTTTGTCCTAGGGATGAAGTCATTCCCATTTACTATGTGTCTGCATGTGCAGGATGAGGAGGGTTGGAAAGGAAGCAAGAATCAGTCATTACGGAAGAAAAGTGTATTTTCATAAGTTTTCCAGATTCCTATTTCCAGCTCCAGGATCATTGGTGGCTGACTTGATGGATATTATTTTACTTCATTAAGGGCCTGAAGGCAAAGTGACATTTTACCTGAATAGGTCAACATGCAAAGGAGTCAAAAACCAGAGCCTCCCAAAACAGAATGCTTTAGATTATTTTCGCCAGTAGAAAGGCACAAACAAGAAACCTGGATAATAAATACATTTGCATATATCACTTTTTTAACAAGCTTGTTGTAACAACTGGAGTATGTTTAAACATCAAAAACATATTTGTAATATTAAAAAGTTGTTAAACCATCTAAATTAATTTAAAGGAAACCCTGCGGTGCTTTACTTGCAAACCAACCCTGTGGAAATCAATAACAGTTTAGCCACTTAATTCAGTGGGAGCAAGTTTGGGTGTTTGTGTTCCGGCTCTGGGAAAACCCCTATGAAGCCAAGTGGAATCTTACTCATATATGGCCTTTGGAATAATGACAGCCAGGCAACATTTGTAGTCATCCCAAATAGAAGTCTCTCTACTCCTATAAAAAATCTCAAAGAAAATTGCAGCTCAGGAAGGAAAATGCTTGCCCTTACAGTTGGGATTTTTAAAGTATTTCTACTGAACTCATTTTTAGTTTTTGGGAAGTCAATAAATATCAAAACATTCATATAAAATAGACTCTTATAACCAGCTTAATGCATTAGGCATACTTTAGAACCAGGCAAGATACAGGGTTTTTTGCATAAGTAAGAAATGAAAGATGATCACTTTAAAGAATCAGACAGGCCAGGGTGGTACTTTAGATACTAACTGGTTCCCAGAGGCATAAACTTTCATAAGGGACAGCCTACTTCCTTAGATTCAGATCAACATGGCTAACTAATCACTTTTAAAGGATGTTATAACTATAGTGAGAACAGCACAAAAACAGTAATTTTGTTTTGCTTTAAAAGTTCATTTTGTGTTCTAAGTCAACAGAAAGTTTAGCTTATTTTAAAGCTGCTCATTTGTTTTATAAAGTCAGGGGAGTCACTCACCATTTCTCCATGCTTTAAGAGCAATCTAGGAAATATATAGATTAACATTCAGGGATCTAGGAATACTATTGACCAGCAAATGAGAACAGTGTGTATGTAAAGCAATTAAATCACCACAGAACTAGGATTCCTAAGATTATCCCTACAAAACCTGGTTTAAATCCCTACCATGACCTCGTAATAGAACAGCACTATACTAAGCAGCAAAGTGTTATTTCTGCTCATATAAAAGTCAAGATTCATTAAGATTAGTGGTCTTTTACACTAAACAAAAAATATCATTTCTAAAACATACATACACAAGAGCACAAACATTGGCACTCATTTGAGTAAACTTTATACAGATGCCTCCCTTTTTGCCATCAAAAGAGAAAATTGCAAGAAAGATCCCATCCTTCTACCCAGGACAGCTTCAACTACACTTTATGCTATTACATGTGCTTTATACTACAGGCTTTAGGCTATAGACCTGGAACTACATTTCTTGCTGTCCCTAAATCCCCACTAATCTGAATGGAAGTTTTGGAGGGGTAGTAATACATAAACAAGTCACTGACTAAAAATCAAATGCAATTTAGACCTACCACCCAGCTAACAGTTCTCTCTTACTGACAGAAAGTGATTGCTATGATTACTCTGTTATCTTCAGGAAAGTTATACCAGAGGCATATGTATTCCATTATACCTAGCCAATATTTTTTATCTTTCCTTTTATACCAAAGGGAGGGACCACTTAAATAAATATACATATCGTTGGTTCAGGGCACATATCACTTAGCCACTCAATGGCTATAAAAAAGAAATAGCAATTGAAGTTCTTCTGGGGGCTCACTGAAATTAAACAAGTTTTCAAAGTCAGAGTTTTGAAAAAAGACTGCAGTCTTAAAGAAAAATAAATGCTGCCTTTTCCTTAAATTGGGGACTAAAAATATTACATTCAATTTCTGGCTTCCCAGTATTTAAATGCTGCCATGATTAAGGCAACTTGTGATGTCAAACGCAGTACAAAGGGGCAAATAAAAAGAAAGCAATCAGAACAAGTCTCCTGATAAACAACAACAGTTGAAACCATGCCAAAAATGCACACTAAAGATAACCTAATTACTACATATCTCTGTTTGCTATTCAAAGTGCATATCCATAAATTATAAAGAAGGAGCCCAATCTTGCTCCCAGTGAAGTCTATAGACACCTACTGACTTCAATAGAAGACAAATGGTCTCATCTTTGTGTGTTACATGGCTGCATTAGATATCCGTAATCATACTGAGTACCTGCAAGATGCATTTTCATCCAAACTTAAATGATATCACATTTACACACTTTTTTTTTTTTTTACAAATATTATAAGGGTATTCAAACTGCTCAGCAAGTGAAAACTTTTGTTTAAAAAAAAGAAATAAAGATATTGTTTTATATGCACATTTTTTAGTACTTGCACATAACCATGACCATAAGGGCATGTATAAAGTCTACAGCTTGGCTTCCATATAAAAAAACTTTACAGACAGTAATGCAATAATTCAACCTTGTGTGCATAAATAAATGTATGCATACTCCAAATATGGGAGTATTTAAGAGGAAACAGAAAACATGCACACTTTTTTGTATGAAGCAAAAATTAAATAACTGCAGAAACAGTTTTAAGGATGGATGCTTAGTGTTACCAAATGAGTACCGGATTAAAGGAGGATAGCTCTTCTTCCTTGCACCTGTAAAAACACCAAAGAAAGAAAAGAAGTTCTTAGAAAGTATTTTACATTATTACTTTTAAGTAGACTATACTATTGCAGAACAAATAATATTTCAGTTTATTTTTATAGTACTGTTGCTAGCAATTTCTTTAGCTATTGCTGACATCAAATAATAATATCTAGAAGAATCAGTGTCAAATTGGGTACCAGGACAGATTATGTTAGCTTTTTAGAGAATTTACTGCTAGTAGCTTGAGGCAAAAAACATATATTCCCTTTGATTCTGGTCCTCCCCAGAATAAGATCCCTTAATCCACAATGTTCTTTGGAAATCCTCTATACATATAATGATATGCAAAAAAAAATTTTCTAAATGTATATACCAGGCACATGTGACTGCCTTATGAAGCTCAGAAAAATTATCCAATTGAGTATTTGGCTATACTGACTGTCCATACATAAGATATTAGAAGTCAAAGAATAATTCCATTTGCTTGGTCAGTAATACAAATGTTTTCACTGAGCACTAACAATGGACCAGTTACTTGTCTGAACAAAACACATTACTGTGACATTAGCTACTAGCACTTATTGAAGTATGACTGAAAGAAATATATAGTGTCCAGCGAAGTATGTAAGCAGGTACTGAAAGACCCAAAACACCACAGCACTTGCACCCCTGCTTAAGTTTAAAATGTAGGATCCTGATTTAGGCAAAACCCCTATTAAGACAAGCGTTTAAGTACGTGCTTAACTTTAGGCATTTACTTAGGTATCTTAACATCCAAGGGCATGTCCAAAGCTAAGCATGAACATAAGTGCTCTTTTAAATAAGGCTCTAGTCCATCCCTAAAGCGATTTAGCATATCCTGGCTTATATCTCATTAAATTTAGACATGTTTAATGTTTTGCTGAACTGGGGCTTTGCTACTTTGCTAACTCAGGTCTGATCAACATCTTGCATAACTGAACCCTAACTGCAAATTATTTTAGGGCAAGTTGGCTTATACACAGAACAGGTTGCAATTGAAATCAGCCTTTTATAAAATGTGAATGTTTCCTTGAGGTTTAAAAAGTACTATCAGACAGAAGACGAATGTAAGGAGGAGTGCTCACATTCAAATAAAGTATGAATGCCTCAGCTTTAATTTAGGTGTTCTCTCTAAGAATAGATGCTACCTATAACCATTAAATTGCTCCAATCCAGGCACACAACTCTATGGGTGCATCTACACATGCACGGTTACTGCGCAGTAACCAAAAATGACTGCCCAGTATGGGCACATGCCTACACATTCACACTCATACTGTGCAGTAACTATGGTGACTAATGCCGACTTCGGCTTAAATTTACTACCTGCGTGATGCACGTAGCAAATTTATACCTGAGTAGTTGCCGCACAGTAAGGCACATGTAGACGCCTTACCACACAGTAACTCCATGTATGTGAAATGACTTGTGAGTAACTTTAGTCCCAAGTCAGTCCACACACAGCATTACTGTGCTGGAACGCCTGCATATATAGACGCCAGTGTAAAAACTGCTTATTGACCAGTACATTACTATGCAGTAAATGCATGTGTAGACATGCCCTATAAGTAGGGAAAGAGAAAATTAATCTTTCTTTTAATATTTGTTAAACCATTTTTGTAGGCTGAGCAGTTATAAACCAGGATTCACCTCACAGCATGTATATGTCCTTGTGAGAGTCCACTTGTCTCCAAGGAGTTTGCTGCTTGACTGGCATATTAGGAGTGTTAACAAAAAGGGGAAACTGTAATGGGAGACTGACACTGGGTTTTAGGCTTTTTTAGCTTGCATAAAGATATCTATGTTTTACTCCCAGGTGTCTCATAATTTTTTCCATATTTGTGTGTGTGTGTGTGTGTGTGTGTGCGCGTGTGTGTGTGTACACATGAACATTTCATATATCTATATACACACAAACACATACATACATATATATACCCCCTGCATGTTATATAATCCATACAAACATGCACATGAATAAAATGAAAAAACATACATATATGAAATGTGTATGTACACACAGATATATACATATACACACATTTTCATACATATGATATATGACTACACACGCACACATATGGTCTCACCTATATATTTTGCATATATCTATGACAAGGCGGAGGAACCTTAACAACTGAAGGCTATTTAACAGAGGGTTCACAAAAGTAGCCATTCATTATCAGGGAAAGGAACAGTCGACTATTTTTCAAAGATAAATATGCATATTCTTTGGTATTTGCCATCTGTTAAACTTTTAACAAAAATCAGGAAGGATGAATTTTAAAACGATAGCAGACTGAAGGCTCTTTATTGCAAGGAAACACTTGCTACCACATTTACTTATACTGAAGAAAACAGAACTAGCCACAGTAGCAAGAATGGAACAGAAGCAAGTTCACAAACAGGGAAAAATTGGTGGGAAATGTAGTAGTGCAGGGGTTTTTAACCTTTTTTAATAAGTGTACCCCTGGCAGCTGGATGCAGAGCGGGGGCAGGGGGCATGCACAGCTGGACACAGAATGGTGGCTGCACGGGGTGGTGGGTGGCAGTGGCAGCCACCACGTGTGAGCTTCCCCCCCTGCCCTGCATCTGGCCAGCTGTGTGGTGCCTGTGCAGCCCGCACAGGAGCATCACTGCCCTTGCCCCCGCCTCCGGCCCTGCTTCTGGGAGGCAGCGGCGCAGGGTGGTGACGCTTCATCCCTGCCTGCCCGTGCATACCCCCTAGAGCCTTCCCAAGTACACCCAAGGTTACACGTACCCTCAGTGGACAACCCCTGTAGTAGTGGATGGCAACTTTGGGTAGTAGCAACCATGAGATGATTGAGTTCAGGATCCTGAGGAAAGGAAGGAAGAAGAGCAGCAGAATAAGGAGCCTAGACTACAGAAAAGCAGACTGACTCGCTCAGGGAACTGATGGGCAGGATCCCATGGGCAGTCAGTCTGAGGGGTAAGGGAGTTCAGAGGAACTGGCTGTATTTTAAAGAAACCTTACTGAGGGAACAAGAACATATCATCCCAATGTGCAAGTATGGCATAAGACCAGCTTGGCTTGGCAGGGAACTTTTCAGTGAGCTAAAATACAAAAAGGGAGCTTACAACAAATGAAGAGAGACAAATATCTAGGAAGGAATATTAAGACCACTGCTCGGGCATGCAGGGATGAAATCAGGAAGGCCAAAGTGCTACTGGAGTTGAAGCTAGCAATGGATATGAAGGCTAACAAGAAGGGTTTCTCCACATATGTCAGCAACAGAAGGAAAATCAGGGAAAATATGAGTCCCTTACTGACTGAGAGAATCTACCTAGTGATAGATGATGCAGAAAAGCAAAAGCCTGATGTACTCTATGACTTTTTTATTTCAGTCTTCACAGGCAAGGACAGGTCCCAGACTACAGCACCTGGCAGCACAACTTAGGGAGGAGGCGAGCAGCCAAAAGTGGTGAAAGCACAGGTTAGGGACTGTTTAGAAAAGTTGGACATATAAAAGTCCATGTAGCTGGATGCAATGTAACTGAGGGTGCTGAAGGAGTTGGCTGATGTGACTGCAGAGACTCTGGAGATTATTTTTGAAAACTTGTGGCAATCAGGAGAGGTGCCAGATGATTAGAAAATGGCAAATATAGTGCCCCATCTTTAAGAAAGGGAAGAAGAATCTACTGACTGGTCAACCTCACCAGTCCCTAGAAAAATCACGGAGCAGGTCCTCAAGGAATCTATTCTAAGCACTTAGAGGACAAAAAGGTGATTAGGAACAGTTAGCATGGATTCACTAAGGGCAAGTCATACCTGACTAAACTGACTGCCTTCTATGACAAGATGACTGGCTCAGTGGATGCAGGGAGAGCAGTGGATGTGATATACTTTGACTTTAGCAAAGCTTTTGATACAGTCTCCCACAACATGATCTGGGGACTACAGGGCAGATCCTACAATGAGAGACTGCGGGACCTGAACCTGTTCAGCCTTCACAAGAGAAGGCTGAGGGGGGA
>NW_017728948.1:66106686-66111322 GCF_001723895.1 Crocodylus porosus | reverse complement strand
TAGGGCCAGGGAGGTGATCCTCCCCCTCTATGCGACACTGGTCAGGCCAAAGCTGGAGTATTTTGTCCATTTCTGTGTGCCCCACTTCAGAAGGGATGTGGACAACATTGAAAGGGTCCAGAGGAGGGCCACCCGCATGATCCAGGGACAAAAGGGCAGACCCTACAATGAGAGACTGCGGGACCTGAACCTGTTCAGCCTTCACAAGAGAAGGCTGAGGGGGGACCTGGTGACTGTCTATAAATTCACTAGAGGGGACCAGAAGGGTTTGGGAGAGACCTTGTTTCCCCTAGCGCCCCCTGGCATAACAAGGAATAATGGCCACAAGTTGTTGGAGAGTAGGTTTAGATTAGACATCCATAAAAACTACTTCACAGTTAGGGCAACTAGGAGCTGGAACCAACTTCCAAGGGAAGTGGTGCTGACTCCTACCCTGAGGATCTTTAAGAGGAGGCTTGATGTCTACCTAGCTGGGATCATTTGAGCCCAGTTTTTTTTCCTCCTGCCCTGGCAGGGGGTCAGACCTGAAGATCTACAAGGTCCCTTCCGACCCTACTTCTATGATTCTTCTATGATTCTATGAATATTCTTGCAAGCAAGATAAGGAAATATGGGTTAGATGAATGCACTGTAAGGTGCAGAGAAAACCAGCTGGCTTATCAGGCTCAATGGCTTGATGTTTAGCTGGCAGCCAGTATCAAGTGGAGTATCCCACAAATCAGTCCTGGGGCTGGTTTTGTTCAGTATCTTCATCAACAACCTGGAAAATGGGATGGAATGTACCCTCAGCAAGTTTGCGGATGACACCAAGATGCGGAGAGTAGTAGATATGCTGGAGGGTAGGGTTAGGATTTGAAGAGACCTAGACAAATTGGAGGATTGAGCCAAAAGAAATCACATGAAGTTCAATAAGGTCAAGTGCAAAGTCCTGAACTAAGGACAAAAAAATCCCACGTACCTGTACAGGCTGGGGAATGACTGGCTAAGCAGCAACACTGCAGAAAAAGACCTGGGGGTTACAGTGGACAATAGGCTGAATATAAGCCAGCAGTATGCCCTTGTTGTGAAGAAGGCTAGCAGCATACCAGGCTGCATTAGTAGAAGCATTGCCAGCAGATTGAGGGAAGTGACTCTTCCTCTCTGTTTGCTACTGGTGAGGCCACATCTGGAGTACTAGGTCCAGTTCTGAGCCCCCCATTACAGAAAGGATGTGGACAAATTTGAGAGAGTTTAGTAGAGGGCAACAAATATGGTGAGGGGGCTGGGGTACATGACTATAAAGAGAGGTTGAGGAAACTAGACTTATTTAGTCTGGAGAAGAGAAGACTGAGGGGGGATTTAATAGCAGCCTTCAACTACCTGAAGGGGCTTCCAAAGAGGATGAAGCTCAACTGTTCTCACTGGTGCTGATGACAGAACAAGGAGCAATGGTCTCAAGTTGCAGCAAGGGAACTTTAGGTTAGAAATAAGGAAAAGCTCACTCAGTAGAAAGGTAGTAAAGCACTGGAACAGGCTACCTAGAAAGGCTGTAGAATCTCTATCCTTAGATGTTTTTAAGACCCGGGCAGACAAAGCCTTGACTAAGATGATATAGTGGGAGATGGTACTGCTTTGAGCAGGGGGCTGGACTAGATGACCTCCTGAAGTCCCTTCCAATCCTAATTTTCTATGATTCTATATGTTTCTAAGTATTTGCAAGATCAGGCCCTATCATAAAACAGTCAGCACCAACAGCAACATATACAGAAACAAGGTTTGAAGACAGTCAGGTTGTAGTGACTCCTAAAAAAGTAATGCCTTCTGAAATTAACCAGTTGTAGACATATTGGCCTAATTAGTGAACCACCACATGAGACGGAAGGAAAATGATATAGTGAGAGATAGAGATCCCAGATGAAGAGCAACATTCAAACACTTTTAAGTTAATGTATCAAGGTTTTTCTCTCAGAGAAACAATGAGAAGTTAAAACAATGTGTTTTCAAACTGCTGAAAATGTACTGGTAGTCCCTAACATCTGGCAATTATTTCAGACCATTTTCAGATGTGCACAGAATTACTGCATTCAAATACTTTCAAAGAAAAACTGGATGAAATGTGAAATTCATTACGAATGAGCAGTCTTCTTTAGCTTTCAGGTGCAAAGTCTAAGTGCACTGCTAGTATGCCTGCAGTCTTCCCATAGAGGCTGTCCCTCCCGTTAGAACAATATTCATCAGTATTCCTTTGATCAGAGAGAGATCCAGTGAAACACTGTAAACTGCTTTTATATTTCAAAAATGTAGTATGATGCAATGAGAAATAGATGCATTATTGGAATCATTAAAAGGTACGTAGGGCAACGTACGAAAACACATCCTGCAGTCAATAATATTTCGTAAGTTATAAGTAGATTAACTAAACAAAATGGTTGAAGGACTGTTGAATATAGGAAACAGTAGAAGAGCAGGAAGTAGAGTTAACTTCCCAGAACAGTGTTTATAAGATTTGTTTTTGCCTTCTGTGCAGCTGGTACAATCACCACACAATGTATATATACACTGTTTTAAATAACATACTAATCTAACTAAATACCTGAGCAACAAACTAAAGAATTAATTACTGTATAATCCATTGCCACAGTGGTTTTTATGGTGTACAAGAGGAGGAAAATGGGAAACTTTACCATGTGCTCATACAAAGGTGGCTAGAGCTAGTATTAATTAGATTAGTACTGAATAAGCAATGCACTATGAAGCTACCAAATTTATGCTCTGTCATGCAGGCTCCTCAGTGAATCCAACATTAGACAAGGAGAACTACTTAATTTAAATCTAGGATAAGTTAACAGAATGATGAACATGAGCATTAAACAAGGCAAAACATGAATGAATAAGGCACACGAAGGAAGATTTTAGTCAGTTAATTCCTTAATTCTGTTCTTGTAATGAAGGGTAACAAAAAGCAAGATAACACATTGCATGGGGGAAAAAAATTAAAAACAAATATGCAGTCATAGCAAACTGACAACAACTTACTGATAAGCCTAAAGCTTTACATATTTTTTAAAAAGACTGACTGACTGATTGATGCTAGAAAACCACCCAGTTCCCGAAGACAGAGCTGGTGAATTAGGGATTCCCAAATGTTCTTTCCTTATTTCAAGAGATAAGGAAAGCATAGCAATCCTAAAGTCAATTCTTCACTGGTTGTGATTCCTGCATGCCATGTGGCCATTGTTAATAAACCAATCGTGATGTTAACATTTGTTCTGCATCCTGATTTTCACTTTTGGCAGTGTATCCAAGACGAGACTGATTGTCTTCCGCATTCTGTGACCAACATGTGGTCCTGACTGACATGTGGTCCACACTGAGCATGTGCCCTTCTTGTAGCCAGAGCTAGCTGGGCCAGATAAACCACAATTTGTCTTTGGGTACATTGGCCCCACTGAAAACCAGGACAAGCTGCATTCATGCACATCTCAGGTGAGGGTGTTTTTGCCTGGACAAACTTCCTTCCTGGTGACAAGCTATATGTCAGATTCCAGGAAATCTGAAAATTCTGCTAAGGCCACACTGTGAGTACTTCTGCCATGGCCGTGAACTTGCAATCTGTGGGCTGTCAACCCTATGCCTTACCACCTGCACCACCCCCGTGCCCCCCCCACAGAAGTAAAACAAGCTCAGATGACAGGAGCATGCCAGCTTCATTTAAAGCACTGGTTCTCAGCCTCTTTTGTACCAGGACCCATTTGTAAACACCAATGGCCAGTCCCAACCCAGTGCCCCTCAGTCTGGACCCACTGCCCCCCCTCCCCACAGCCCAAACCCCCAGTGTGTGGGGCAGTGGTGTGTGTGTAGGGCATAGGGGGGTTCAAGCAGAGGCTGGAGCTCTGTCAGCCTGCAGGGGAAAGCCAGTTTCCCACGTTTTCCCTCTTTAAAGGAGAAACCATTTCTAAAGTTTGTTCACAACCCTTTCATATGTTCATAGTTTCACAGTTGTTAGGGGCTGGAAGGGACCTTACAGATCATGGGGTCCAGCCCCCCTGCACTTAGGAGGCACTTTCTTGACCCCCTTTTGGGTCATGCCCCATGGGGTGATTTCAAGTAATTCAGGATCCTAAAAACTGGTACCCAAAGCAAGCTATAGCTACTCTGGGATGAACTGAATGGTACCGTTCCTCAGTGTGGGCCCCCTAGACCCGCTGGCCCCCCATCCCGCCACTCACCCATCTGAGCCTGAGGTGGCCCTGATCCTGCCAAACCCCCAGGGGCAGAGCAAACCGGGCCCGCCTCAGAGCCTTGTGCTTTAAAATGAGACAAGCGGCCTTTTCCCAAGGAGTGAAGGGGGACTTCCCCGCAGCCCTGGCACAAAGCAGAGGGGCCGGCGCCAGGCGCTTCCCTCCCGATCCGAGCCCGGACTCACCAGCGGCCCGCCTGCCCCTGCCATCACCGGTGCTCCACGACGAACCTCATGGTGGTGCCGTCGAAGGAGGGCGGCGCGATGAGCCGGGGCCCCAGCGGCTGCGACGTGATGCTGATGACGGGCTTGCCCTCGGCGGCCCTGGCGCCGGCGGCCCCCTGCGGCTTGCCGGCGGCCACGTAGTAGGGGCTGTCGGCCAGCAGCGCCTCGGCCGCCCCGGGGCTGCCCGCCGCG
>NW_017728948.1:66104461-66105792 GCF_001723895.1 Crocodylus porosus | reverse complement strand
CTGCAGCGCCGGCGGCCCCGGCTGCTTCCAGGGCGCGGCGCCCTTGGAGACGATCTTGAGCACGGCGGGCAGGCGCGGGTCGCTCTTGTTGGGCGCGATGGTGGCCACGGGTAGGCGGCCCGAGGTGCGGTGCACCAGGATCGTGCCCTCGGGCGGGGAGCCGAGCGCCTTGCCGGGCCCGGGAGAGGGGGCGCGGCCCGGCAGCAGCGGCCGGGCCCGTGGCTCCGCCGAGCCCTGGTCGGAGGCCACGCTGCCGCGGTCGCTGGGGGTGTCGGGCGCGTCGCGGCTGCTGTAGGAGCTCTTGAGCAGCTTGCGCACGTCGCGCACCTGGTGCAGCGGCCCCGGCGCCTTGGCCTTGCTGTCGCGCACGTCGCGCACCTGGAACTGCGGCACCTTGTCCGGCGCGGCGGGGCGCGGAGGGTCGCGGGCCAGCTGCGGCGTGAGCAGCTGCGCGATGCTGAAGGGTGGCGGTCCCTGCGCGATGCTGCCCAGGCTGATGCGGATCTCGGGCGCCCGCGCGCGCAGCAGCGAGGCGGCGGCCGCCCGCGCCGTGGAGCACTTGGTGGCCTGCTTGCCCGGCTCCGGGCCTCTGGGCGCCTGCTGCATGCTGGGCACGAAGAGGCGCGACATCTTGGTGGCCTTGCCGGCCGACACCTGGCCCAGGTCGGCGCGCCAGTCGCAGCGCGGCTTCCCCGACGACGGCTGCGGGTGCGGCGGCGGCTGTGGTTGCGGCGGCGGCTGCTGCTGCAGCTTCTCGGCTTCGCGCTCCCTCCAGCTGCGGAAGGCGCTGTGCTGGCTGCGCAGGAAGGTGGCCTTGATGGCCTCCGAGGCGCTCTTCTTCACCTGGCAGGCGGGCTCGGGGCGCGGCGTGGGCGCGCGCGGCTCAGCCGGCTCCTCCGCCGGCACCAGCGTGTGCTCGGAGCTGGCCTCGGACACGCGGGAGCCCTGGCGCTGCAGGCCGGCGGCGGCGCGGCGCGGGGACGACGTGTCCGTGATCTCGCCGCGCTCCATCTTGGACTCGTGCTCCAGCCGCATCTTCTTGGAGATGACGTTCTTGAGCAGGCTGGAGGCCACCTTGGACTTTTTGCTGCTCGCGTCCGCCTCCGGGCTGGGCGGTGGCCCGCGCCGGCTGAGGCTCAGGCTGAGGCTCAGCGGCTCGAGGCGGGTGAGCACGCGGGGCCCGGCCGGGCCCGGCGCCTCCACGTGCGCGATCTCGCCGTCCAGGCGGCTCACCACGAACTCCAGCGCCCGGCTCTGCGCGCGGCCGCTGCTGTGGAAGAGGCTCTGCTCGGCGCGGGGCCCGAAGCTGCCGCACTTGAGGTCCAGGTAGG
>NW_017728948.1:66091043-66103902 GCF_001723895.1 Crocodylus porosus | reverse complement strand
CCGGCGCACGTGTGCTGCTATTAAAAGCCGGCCTGAGCGGCAGGCGGCCCATGCCGCGCGCTCTCCACATAGCTGCGGGGCCCGGGCGGCAGGGAGGGGGCAGCGCGGGTCTCCCCAGCCCGGACACGCGTGGCCCGGCGGGGGGCGAGGGGCCTCCCGCCGCCCTCAGCAGCAGGTGCAGGCGCCGCTGCCCTCGGGCCGGCGCTTGGGGACGCCGCCGGGCGATCGCCCCTCGTGGGCTCAGCGGGAAGGCAGCAGCTTCCCTCCCCCTTCCCGCAGCCGCCCTTGCTGAGGCGCTCGGAGCGGGCGAGAGGGAAGCAGACCCCCTGCAGCCGCCCGCCTCCATAAAGGCCGGCTTGAAACCTGCGCCTCTGTGTCTGGCTGCAGTAAACGGGAGGGGCCGTCGCCCGGGGGACAGGAGCCCCCCCCAAGGTGCCCTGGCTCGGCTTGTCTCCAGTCAGGGAGGGAAGGAGCTGGGATGAAGGAAATGGACCTGTTCGCATTCCCTTGGGGGGGTGGGGCTCCATGTATCTAAAACGATCCACACTCTTATCTATACTCCCCCCAGGCTTAGGGCGCCTGCTCCCATACAGGATAAAGACTTCCTTTGACTGGGCCAAAGGACTTTCCCCCCCAACTCTTTGGGGTCTTCCTGTGCCCTGAGCCTGCAGCACAAGTGATTCTTCCAGGCAGGGATCTGCTGAAAATCCCTGTGTGACAGGACGGTGTTAGAGTAAGCACGAATCCAGCCCATCCCATCTGTAAGATCCTTCTAAAGAGGAAGGATAACTTTAGCCAAGGCCCAAGCCCATCTCAAAAAAGCAAGCGAAACACTATCAGTGTCTGCAAAGGGAGGGGAGGAAGGAGAAATGCATGCAAGAGGCTGACCTGCTACTGTATGTATCCCCCTTCGATTGCCTGCTAATCAGCCGGGGGGCGGATTCTGACACAGTTCAGTACCCTCGGTTTACCTTACTTGGGTGAATAGCCCCAGGAGGGTCAAGCACAGGCTTGGGGTGGGTTTTACACCAGACTTTGAGCAAGGTCCATACCTGGACAGCACATGCCCTGGCAGTCTGCAAATCCTGTAGGGCTTCAAATCACAAAGCAACTCTAAAAGTCCCTGGCACAAACTAAGATATAGTAACTTGGATGTTTGCGGGGGAGAAAGAGGGTTGGTTGTAGCCATGTTGAGCAGTTAGTCTAATAAAATATCACATTTACCCAAATAATCTTGTTTGCCTTAGCCTGGATGTGAAAAACACTAACTTCGTCTCTTCCCCAATCTCTTGCAGTGTGGAACTGATGTTGTAGCTGTGATGGTCCAGAAATTATACCAAAGGCAAAGATTTCTTAGGGTGATGCCTTGTATCAGACCAACTGTGCATCTGGGACAAACTTAGACAGACTTTCAAAGTGCAAGACGCTCCTTATCAGGTCCCCCAAAACACAAATGCAGAAAGCTGGAAATACCAAGTTGAGGCCACACTTTAAAAGTCCGTATCCATTAAAAGGGGATAAAGGCTTCAGTAGGATCAGCCTAAGAACGTTAACCCTGCCCCACTCTTGGTTCACACAGGAGCCAGGAGATCCAGATTATGGTACGTTGCCTCAAGTTTTCTAAGATGCAAGTCTGTATACAGGATTGCGGCATTCCTTGGTTTGATAGACTGTCAACAGAAAAAAAAAGCCCTAATTGTATGTAGCTTGGTTTAAAGTGACAGTCTGAAAGGTCTAAACAGAGTTTCCAGGAAGTGTGTTTAGAAAGAAGGCCTATGGGTGGTGGAGGCAGGGGAAAGCTACCAAGGAGGAGTATACCTACTTGGCTCACACTTGCAGGGAGTTAGAAAGGCCAAAGCAACTACAGAGCTGAGGCTGGCAACACAAATTAAAGACAACAAAAAGCCTTTTTTTTAGGTATGTAGGGAGTAAAAGAAAGGCACAGGGCAGCGCAGGACCCTTACTGAACAAGGAGAAGCAATTAGTGACAGATGGGGGGACAAGGCTGAGCTATTCAATGATTTTTTTTGCCTCAGTGTTCCTGAACAGGGATCAAGATAAGTTTCCTGGTGGGTTCTTAGATGGGCATCAGAGGGACACTAGCCCACCAACTGTCAACGCTGCCTTGGTGCAGTCACTTGCATGGACTACATGTGTTCAAATCATCAGGCCTGGATGAGCTGCATTTGAGGGTACTGAAGGCATTGGCCAGCATCATAGCAGAACCACTGGCACGGCTGTTTGAGCACTCGGGTCAGGTCCCAGAAGACTGGAAAAGGGCCAATGTGGTCCCTATTTTCAAGAAGGGGAGGAAAAAGGATCCGAGTAATTATAGGCCAGTCAGTCTTACCTCCATCCAGAGAGTGGTTGTAGACAGGTTGGTATCAACCTGGAAGGATGTGGGTAGTGGGGTTCGGTCCTTGGACCTGTACTCTTCAATATCTTCATCAGTGACTTGGATGTGATGTGTACTCTGTCCAAGTTTGCGAATGATACTAAATTGTGGTGTGAAGTGCACACTCCGGAGGGTAAGGAATGCAGGCAGACCTGGACAGGTTAGAAAAGTGGATAGTACACAATAGCATGCAGTTCATCAAGGACAAGTGCAGAGTGCTGCACCTAGGGTGCAAAAATATCCAGCACACCTACTGGCTGGGTAGTGACCCTCTCAGCAGCGCAGAAGCAGAAAGGGATCTCAGTCATAGTGGATTCCAAGATGCACATGAGTCGTCAGTGTGATGAAATCATCAGCAAAGCTAACCACACTTTATCCTGCATCAGCAGATGCGTGATAAATAGATCAAGGAGGTGATACTTCCCCTCTATGCGGCATTGGTCAGACTGCAGTTGGAGTACTGCATCCAGTTTTGGGTGCTGTTCTTCAAGAAGGATGTTGATAGGCTTGAGAGGGTCCAGAAGAGGGGCACTCGTATGGTTAGGGGCTTACAGGACAAGCCCTACGAGGAGAGACTGGGGGACCTGGACCTCTTCAGCCTCCGCAAGAGAAGAGGTGATCTTGTGGCCGCCTACAAATTCATTAGGGGGATGCAGGAAGGCATCGGAGATGCTCTGTTCACCAGGGCGCCTCTTGGGGTAACAAGGAACAATGGTCGCAAACTGACAGAGAGCAGATTTAGGTTAGATATCAGGAAAAACTTCTTGGCGGTAAGGGTGGCCAAAATTTGGAATTGGTTTCCAAGGGAGGTGGTACTCTCCCCTACCTTGGGGGTCTTTAAGAGAAGGCTGGATAGGCATCTGGCTGGGGTCATCTGACCCCAGCACTCTTTCCTGCCCAGGGCAGGGGTTCAGGCTCAATGATCTGTTGAGGTCCCTTCTGACCCTAGCATCCACAAATCTATGATTATATTCAAATAGACTAAAGGAAAAAAGCCTGGCCATTTCCAAGTAATATACTTTAAAAAATCCTTTTCCGATTTATGCTGATTCTTCTCCCATATAGAAACACCATAATAAGCTAGTTTCTAGGCCAGTCCTCATGTTGTTTTTATGTAATAGTACACAAATACAAAAAACATTTTTGTTTGGCAAGCAGTTTTTCTAAGAGGGAAACTCCATTTCTACATTGCTGTAAGTGAACACATGAAATACTCAAAATTATGTGATGACTACAATGTTCTGGGTGGCCAAAATTTGGAATGGGCTTCCAAGGGAGGTAGTGCTCCCTTGGGGGTCTTTAAGAGGAGGCTGGACAGGCATCTGGCTGTGGTCATCTGTCCCCGGCACTCTTTCCTGCCCAGGCAAGGGGTCGGACTCCATAAGCTAATGAGGTCCGTTCCAACTCTAGCATCTATGAATCTATAAAACAAAGCCGCAAGGAGTTCCCTAGACAAGCAGCTGCCATGTTCTGGGCTCAGAACCTCTTCCCAACCAGACCTGCCACGCAGTTGATCACAAGCCAAGTGCAAGGGAGAACAGCCCCCACAAAGCTAAAACTGGGGTTGAGGGTGTCTGGAGTGATTGCCCCCTTCTCCCTTGCCCCCACAAGTCCTGGTCAAATGAAGTCTCTTGCACAATGGGTGTCCACAGGACAGGCAGGGAGGTGGGTGCCACACAGGCAATTGAGGGCAATTCCTCAACTTCCAGTTCCCTAATGCTGTTCTGTTCCAAGCACTGATAGATGTGCAGGGCCCTATTCTAACTCATGGTGCTTCACAGAAACCACCATGAGTTAGAGTGATACCCCGCACCTGCTGGGGGCAGGGAGGAATCCAGCTCCACTTCGGAGGCAATCCAGCGGAGGAGCTGCCTACCTGCAGACTCTCTCCCCCCTAGTCCTACCTCCCCTTCCCCTTCCCCCCAGCTCTGGTGCTGTCTGCAGGAAGGGAAAATAAGGGAGCCGCAGGCTGTGGTTTGTCAAGCCTGCAGTGGAGGGGGAGTGGGCTGGGTGGGACCATGAGGCAGGAGGTTCCAATCCATCTCCCCACCCCTCCCCCTCCAGTTCAGGCTGGGCAAACCCTAGCCTGCAGCTCTCTCCTGGGATTTCCTTGTCCTGCTTCCTTCCTGCAGGCAGACTGGGGGTGGGGGTGGGCTGCATCAGCCCAGTTTGGATCACCTGAGGGATTGACAGCAGTTCCCTAAGACACTCCACTTTAGAGAACTTTCATCTGACCCCTCATTAGATGAAGGTTAAGTTGTCACATGATTGGCCACTTTTAAAGTGCTCTGCAGTTGTGTATTTCTGTCACAGCATGGCTGTACAGCACTTTCAGGGGGCCAATCACATGACAATGTCACTTCTGTCAGTGGTCTTAGTGTACATCATATTAGCTATACTAAACACACTGCATTAAGTTGAAGTGTATGGCCTGTTGACTGGCTCTGACAGACGTGTAGGTCCCCACTCTAACTCATGGCACTTTGTGTAAAGCGCCATGAGTTAGAGCAGGGATGGGCAAAATCCAGTCCTCAGGCTGGGAACTCCATTTTCCAGCTCCTGTGGTGGTGGCTGCTTTTTGCTGCCGCTGCCAGACCCAGTCCAGCTGCCTGGGCACCCTGACCTGTCCACCCTGCACCCACCACCAGAGGTGGGACCTGCATGGGCAGGGTGTGCAGCCAGGCAGCTGGGATGGGGCTGCAGCTAGGAGCAGGATGGGCAGGTAAGGCTGGCGAGATGCTGGGATATTCGGGTGGTGACAGTGCATGGCTGGGGCCAGAGCAGAGCCACAATCTGCTGCCCACGTACCCCTGCAATGAGTGCACATTCTGCAGGCAGGGGTGTTCAGGGAGTGGATCAGAATTCTGCCACAGCCCAGACCCCATACTGTCACCATCCCAGGATATCAGCTCCAGCCTCAGAGCAGTGCTTTGCCTATCTGCATGACTTGCCTGTCTACCTGGTCTCCATGGGGCTGTAAAAGCATGGGGTGAGGACACTGTGGAGTGCCTTCATCTGATCTCTCATTAGATGAGGGTTAATTTGTTGCACAATCAGCCACTTTTAAAGTGCTCTGCAGCCATGCATGTGTGTCACGGCATGGCTATAGAACACGTTCAGGGGGCTGATTGTGCTACAAATATAACTTCTGTCTGTGCCCTTAAAAGGCTGTGCACGTAGCTGAATGTAAGCAATGCTGTTCTCACTGGTGGCAGATAACAAGGAGCAATGGTCTCAAGTTGCAGCAAGGAAAGTTTAGGTTAGATATTAGGAAAAAATCTCAGCAGGAGGGTGGTAAAGCAATGGAACAGGTTACCCAGAAAAGTATGAAATTTCCACCCTTAGAAGTTTTTAACACCCAGATAGACAAAGCCTTAGCTGGGATGATCTTGTTGGGGATGGTCCTGCTCTGAGCAGGAAGTTGGACTAGATGACCTCCTGAGGTCCCTTCCAACCCCCATTTTCAATGTTTCTATGAAGTGCAGAACAACTAAGCTGTACCTCTGGCAGGGCTGTGGTATTTGCCGCCACCAAAGGGGCAAACTCCCATCACTTTCAAGGCTTCCAACAGCCTTAACACTAACTAATTTCCCTCATGTCTTCAAGCTTTCTAACTAGCTTTGCTAGTTCCTGCTCATCATTCCTGGAGCAGGTTTTTAGGAGGCTGAAGTGAGAACAAGTACATTGCAAAGCAGATAGTGAGGTCAAAAGATGCTTTCCACTTATGAGGTTTATGCACTTACCTGATATGAAAATAAAGGGTGTTAGTTATAATGCAAGCAACAGGTTAAAAAATAAAAGACCTGTGTCCTGGTGTGGAATAAAGCAAAATATGCTTCTATCTTATGTAAGTGTAAGTGAAGCCACCTGCATGTACTCTGCATGCCTGTGTGTGAACCCTTCATCTGCAGGATCTCTCATTCTGGGTTGTGCACTTGGAAACACTAACCATCTATATTTGACCTGCAGGGTGTCACCAGTCCTTTACGTTAAGGTATTTTTAGGATTCTAATGTTGCTTACTTAATTAAATCTGTCTGTTGGTAATTTTAATTGCATTAAGTTGGGAAAAAAACGCACTTACAGGGTTCTGAACAACAGAATATCCAGGACTGCTCCTT
The DNA here is from genome assembly GCF_001723895.1 of Crocodylus porosus. Classification (NCBI taxonomy): domain Eukaryota; kingdom Metazoa; phylum Chordata; order Crocodylia; family Crocodylidae; genus Crocodylus; species Crocodylus porosus. The sequence continues at coordinate 66,097,387 of NW_017728948.1, read as the reverse complement.
TGCTGCTGCAGGTCATTTAGCAAGCTGTGGATCTTCTACCGGGGTATCGACAAAAAGCCCCCAAACCACTTGGAATGGTTCTTTTTATTCCCCCAAAGGTCTCAGGGCTCAGGAAATTCTCTCTCTAAAAATTGTGGGGGGTCTCAAGATAGGATGCACTTGTTTTACACAGGGGCAACGAGACTGAAAACATCTGTGTGTTGAATCAAAAAGTGGGGAGACCTATGAAAAAAAGGTTTCTTTCCTCCACAAAAGAGGGTGAGATGGCAGTTAGAACTTGAATAGCTTTATCGCACACAGGATGCCCAGCCAGCAGCAGTCAGGACCCTTTCAGTTTGCACTGCAGTGCTTATATTTTTTTCTAAACCTCTACCAACAATTACCTGTTGAAATAAGAAACCTTAAATGTAGTGGTTTTAAATCAATTGTTCTGTAATGACCCTGCGATAATACGGTAAATTGCTCCTTAGAAAAACATTTTCCTAGACCTATATTGTTAACCACTGATCTCTTTTCAGTCTGGGTCAGCTCTGCATCTGAAGTCCTTATAAATCAATTGCTTGTATATATTGCTGTGTTGAAGTCAATGAAGCTTGCAAGTGTAAATGTCTGTCCCTGCACACTACAGGATAAGGGCCATCCCTGAAGTTTCTGGCTAGAGATGCAATATTTGGAGACCCCCTGAAATAACCTGGCAGAGCTAAGTTAGTTTAGTACAGTTTCAGTATCTGCTTGAATGTACTTGCTTCTGTTATTTAGAAATCTATTTAAATACCACAACCTCCCCAGTTAATCTTTTCAAGTACTTAACTTTTCTTATGTGCCTATTGTTCCTAACATTGAATCAAAATCTCCCTTGCTGCAATTTAAGTCTCACTATGTGTCCTATCCCTGGTGGATGTAGAGAACAATTTATAGCTTTCCATTTTCCAATCTATCTGTATAACTTAAACCTCTTATTCCGGAGGCCAGATCCAGAGGCTAGAACACGGGGGTTGGTAACTCACCCATGTAAAAAATATCAATTACAGTCTACAGGAGAAGACAGCAGATGGAAATGATGGTCCCTTGGCAATGGGTAGGGGGTACATGCAAGTGCACGTGCAACCCCTGAGCGTGGCAGTGCACCCCCTATAAAAAGGTGCCACCTACACTGCTGGTAGTGCCTGAGGGTGGTTGCCGCTCACTCCCCTTGCCACCGACACCACCAGTGGTGTCTGTGGGCAGTCCGCAATTGCTGCTGGTCTGCAAGTGGTCACTGACCACTGGTTGGTACTCACCACCCCCTCCGCTGCCACCAGCGCCAGGTCTGCCTGTGGGAGATCCCCATTTGCTGCTGCCATGCCCCCCCAGCTGCCGGGGGCATGCGGCATTCATGCGATGGTCTGAAAGCTTTTGAAGTTGGAACAGACAATGATGCATAAACCGTCAAGTGAAGACGATTATGACAAAACAGTGGCAACACATAGGGGGTGCATGCAGGTGCACATGCAGCCCCTGAGATTGGCGGTGCACCCCCTGAAAGCACTGCTGATGGCACCTGCATGCAGTCTCCACTCACCACCACCCTCCCCACCTTGCTACTGACACTGCTAGTGGCATCTGGGCGGTTGCCATTCGGCACTGGCCACCGTCATTGCTGGCGGTGTTGGCAGGCGGTTGCTGACCACTAGTGGGCACTTGCCATGCCTCTCTCAGCCGCCAATACCGCCAGAGCCACCTGTGGAAGGCTGCCCACTCATTCCGGCCCCACCACTGACACTGCTGCGGCTGCCTGCGGGAGCTCCCTGCTTGCTGCTACCACCACACCCTTGCTACTGCCGCTTGCGGGCAGTGGCTGTGACCCACAGCCTCCGGAGGCACACATCATTCATGTGACAAAAGGTTCTACAAAATAAAAAAATCAAATTAATCTTCCACAGCGAAGTGCAGGTTCAACTAGTATCTCTTTAAATCTTTGAAAACTGACATCATATTTCTCTTTAGTCTCTTCTCCAAGCCAAGCAAATTTAATTCTTCCACTCTTTCCTCCTACGTCATGTTTTCTAACCTGCTGATCATCTGTATTGCTCTTTCTGGACTACTTCCTTTTTGAACCAGAGTGATTTTCCTCCTTTAGCTAGTGCTAATGTTGTCCTTCTGAGCCACAGCCCTAACTATTTTCCATAGTTAGAACTTGCACCTACAAAGAAGGACCCCAGACAGATGGAGGACCCCAGGTCTGACCTTGGGGAGCAGTTTGCAGGATCAAATCTTCTGAGTGGTGAACTGGAAGAGCAGGGAGGAAGTGTTTGACTGGATCCCTGGTCTCAGTTTAATTTTTTCGCTTTGCCTGGGGTTGGCATGTGCCCTTCCCAGTTTCATAGATTAGTAAGGACAGAGTGAGCTATCTTAGGATAGGGGGTTTCTTCAAAGTAGTATGATCATGGGGCTTAATATTTTACTAGCTATATAGCTTGGTCAGGCACAGACATATGCCCAGTAACCTTGGAGCCTTCTTTCTCATCCTCCATATGTAAGAGTGCTTTGCCTTTTATGGAATGCATACGGCTGCTTTGGGAAATGCCAGTAAATAGCTCTGTTGGAACTCTTCCTTGACTGCAGATTGACCCCTAACACCAGAAGTCAAAACAGTGCAGCATATCTTCAAAAGGAGGCTAGATATACACCCAGCCGGGGTCGTGTGACCCCAGCACTCTTTCCTGCCCATGGGGGTCAGACTTGATGACCTGCTCAGGTCCCTTCCGACTCTACCAACTATGAAACTATCTATAGACTTTTAACAGTCAGTGATTATTAGTCAAAGAATGTTGTTGACTTTACATATAGGACGTTGATAATTTTAAAATAGTAGCCACCAGTTGGGAAGAAGTTACTAGGAAACTTGACTTGGTTTACATTACTGTGTTTGGAAGATGACAAGTCAGCTCCAGCCCCAAGAACCCCACACATTCGCAGGGTAATTTAAGTTTAAAGACAAGATTCTAACAGTTGTCACAAAAATATGAAATGATCAGTTGACATTGGTTATGAAGGCCAGACACCAGCTCAAGCAGTCATTTCATTTGGTAAAGATCTCTACATGAGCCAGGGAGAAGGAATCTTTCCCACAGCTAAAATAGTGGTGCTCTGGCTCCAATGGAAATCTGAGGCTGCATTACCTCCAGTGACACCTGTATCTGAATCTAATAGGAGCAACATCTGTCAGTTCTGCATAGTCCTAGACCAGGGGTTTTTAAGGAGTATATCCCTTCCGTGGGTACCCCCTTCCGGCCAGGCAGTGGGGGGGATACATCAGCACCCCTCTGCTGCCTGGCCAGGCACGAGAAAGTCTGCAAGGGAAGGGAAAGGGCTGCGGGGAGGGGAGCGGGGGACGAGGGCTGGGCCTGGTAGCTGGCAGGGATAGGGAGGGAGCCAAGCCAGGCCCAGCATCAGGCAGGGCCAGGGCCTGCTGCACCTGTCCCTTCCCCTGTGCCCGGAGTTGTTGCCCGACACCAGCACCCCTGCACCAATAAATCCATTTCCCCAGCCCCACCCTAGCCCTGGCTGCCTGCCTGTGCTGGTACTGGCCCTGGCACTGGCCCCACACTGCCCAGGGTCCCCAGCCAGGAGCTAGAGCGGAGTCAGCTTTGGCTGGGCCGCTGGGCTGGAGGGGCTGGAGCCCCCCAGAATCCCGTGCCTGCCCCTTCAGTCCCTGCACAGCTGGGCGGGGTGCAGGACAGAGTTGTGGCTTGTCCAGGGGGCACAGGGAGGAATGGCGGCTTCCACCATTGCACATGTCCCGGGGGGGGGTGTGCCCCTGGATCTGCGCAGGGCAGGATGGGCCGGGGCAGCGCTGGACTCTTTCTGGAGGAGGGGAGCAAGGCAGGGGGGTGTGCTGCGCTCTGGGTGGGCAGCAGCCGTACTGGGGCAGGGGTCGGGGGGGCTATGGCGAATCTTGGGGCTGCTGCCGCTTTCCCCAGCGCAGTCCACCCCCACCCCCAGGGAAAGCCTGGTGCAGCCCAGGCCACAGCCCGCAGTGGCAGCCCGCCCTGCCCTGTCCTGCTCAGATCCGGAGGCATGTGCACCGCATGCCTCTGGGGGCGGGGTGTAGCAGCAGAAGCTGCGTGTTGGGGCATTGAGCCTTGTTAACCCCCCTTCTGCCACCTATGGGCAGTGCGGAGAAATGGTGGCCCCTGGGCGCAGGGAAGCAGCCCTACTCCCCGTGCCACAACTTCCCAAGTACCCCCACTTCTCCGCGCTACTGACGCATACCCCTGGGGTCTTCCCAAGTACCCCTGGGGTACATGTACCGCTACTTGGCAACCCCTGCCCTAGTCCACCCACTGCCCTCGCTCACTTTGTCTCTTTCTACATGCAACGGCATACGGGGGCCTTCACATAGCAATGCCCCATGTGTCAGTGTCTACCCTGGGCAGAGTGTCCCCAAATCCTGGCCCTAATGTAATGCATAGGAATTATATCAGTTCCACCACACTTGAGTAACAACAAAAGAAGACCTAAAACTGCCAAGGAAAGAATATGTTTGCAGCACTGCTTTTATCTTGGTTTTAACTAAGAATGGAACAAAACAGAACTTTAAATTCAATCTCCTTTCTTGCATCTTAATCGCCAGATCAGGAGCTGTACTATGCACTGAGCCTGCACCCAAACTCTAGACTAATACCAATTCCTGTCCACACACTTTCTTCTCAGTTAATTTCTATTTATAATAACCAAAGCATCAAGCCTGGCAGAGGGTAAATTCAGATTAGACATCAGGAGGCACTACTTCACTGTCAGGGCGGCTAGGATCTGGAACCAACTTCCAAGGCAGGTGGTGCTGGCTCCTACCCTGGGGGTCTTTAAGACAAGGCTTGACAATCACCTTGCTGGGGTCATTTGACCTCAGTACTCTTTCCTGCCCTGGCAGGGGGTCGGACTTGATGATCTGCTCTGGTCCCTTCTGACCTTACTAACTATGAAACTATGAAACTATAAGTCTAATTCATGTTCTTAAGGGTTTAAATTTGCACAGGCACATGACTAGAAATAGGAGTGAGATAATTCTTATTCATATAAACCTCCATAAATAGAATTGAAATAATGTTTAGCTCCATCTATAACATGAAACAGTGATAAGAAATTATAGACAGATATCTTAAGGCCTCATCCACCCATTATAGTCAAGTGCAACATCCATAATTCAAGGTTGCTTGTGTGCTGAAAGGTTGCAGAACCTTCATGAAAGTGCCATTAACAGGAGTGAAGGTGCACTTTATGCAAACAGAAGTGCCCAATTCTTCTGCTTGGGTCTATGGACCCCTGGGAGTCCACAGACTATGTCCAAAGGGTCCATGAAAGATGACTATGATCAATCAAACGTGTGTGAAGTCCTACATTACAATTCAAAGGGGTCTGCACTTCCATTCATATTTTCCAAAGTGGTCCTTCAGTACCTCCATTCAAAATATTTTAGGGGTCCGCAAATGAAAAGAGGTTGAAAACCACTATTCTAGATCATTCACTTTGGGAAACTCTTATACTTGGGGTTGTTAAGAATGAAGCAGCAGCAGGATTGAATAACCTGAGTTTGCCACAGGGAACTTCTGGAGGGGCTGAGATAGTTTTTCCCAGAACAACAAAGGAAGAGATTTTTTTTGACAAGCTGCCAGTATCCCTTTTTGAATAGTCATTTTAGTGTTGCCATTTTTATTTTTATTTTTTAATACTGTGTGCCAGGTACCTAGAACTTTGTATGTCCATCTTTTTATTATTTAAAAACAAAATAATAGAGATGCACAGATACATTGGTCCCATATTGGATTGGTACCAATATGAGAAAAATTGAGAGTATCAGCAATTGGCATTTTTGGCTCATGTGGCTGATAAATACCCCTTGCATGTACAGTGCAGCGTGCAGGTGATTAGGAGCACAGCCTGGCAGCACTGACAGCAGCCAGGTCTGTTGTAGGGGGAAGGGCGAGGGGGGAAGGGAAGGGGTGTATGGGGGCAGATCAAGGCCCCTGTGGTGAAGGAGAGAATGGGGCTGGTGCTGGGGCAAGGGTAGGCACTGCAAAGTGGAGATAGGGCAGGGCATGGGGCACGGGACAGAGCCACAGCTTGTCCAGGGAGTGCAAGGGTGGGGGTGGCTCCCACTGCTGTGCACACCCTGGGAGAGCATGGTAGGTGTGTGCCCCCAGTTCTATGTGGGGTGAGGGCAGGCTGCCACTGCGGGCTGGGGCAGGGTAGCGCCGGGCTCGGGGCGGGCGGCAGCAGTGCTGGGAGAGGAGGTTCGATTGTGGGGGGGCTAGAGCCACCCTAAAATTCACCATAGCCTCGCTCCCAGTGCCACTGCCCCCCAC
>NW_017728948.1:66076652-66090943 GCF_001723895.1 Crocodylus porosus | reverse complement strand
CCCCGCCTGTCTGGGCAGCATCTGCCCCAGCCCCCCGCCAGCATCCCCTCCCCCCGGAAGAGCCTGGTGCTGCCCCCAGCCCACAGTGGCAGCCCACCCTCAGCTTGCATGCAGATCTGGGGGCACATGCCCTCCCAGGGTGTGTGCAGTGGCAGGAATGCCCCCCTCTGCCCCCCGTGCTGCCCAAATGAGCTGCAGCTCCGTCCCATGCCCTGCCCTGCCCCAGCTGTGCAGTGCCTGTCTCTGCTCCTGCCCTGAATTGGATTAGTATTAGCCGATATGGCTCGTTAAAAATCAGCCATCGGTATCAGCTCAAAAAATGTCTATTGGTGCACCCCTACAGAATAAATATTTGGATACGGCCTGATGTATGAGATAAGGGAAAGCAGGAGCAAATAGTAAGTCCCCAGTCGTGGGCTTGGGGAAAATGATTGCAAAGGTAGAGAAGTAGAGAAGGAAGATTAGGAATTCTACTCTGGGAGTTTCTATGAGGACCTAAATCTGATTTCATCTGTGGGCTCTCCTGAAAACATTTAATAACTTCCAACACCCCACAAGGGCCCGTTGATACGATTCCTTGAGAGCAAAGTCTCACTGGAAAACCTGGATTTTCAGAATTGCCACTTCAATTTGGATTAGGATGATGCCTCTCCTTGTCCACACAGGTCACAGGTACTAAACACCAGTAAAAATCAGCAACTGTAGAATTCAAACCCCTTATCTGATTCAGGAACAGAGGCTGAGAGCACCTCTATTTCTTCCTAGCCTCCAAGTCTGCTTGAAAGATTCAGCTCAACCATCCTTCAAATTTAAAACCTCTGTAGTCTTGTTACTGGCAGCCTTCTCTCTTCCTCTGCAAGTGAGACCCTCTTCTAAGGAAAGGAACTGAGCTGGATGAATTTCAGGACCCTAACCTGGGCATTTGAGCTTAAAGGATTTAAAGACCTTAACTTGGCCCTTAGGATGGAAGGCTACATTTCCTTCCAGGATAAGAAAGGATCATGTTCTGGCAATTGCCTTACTCTCTGTAATGTGCACCCATGTAATCGAGCACTTGTGAGATTCAGGAACTGAAGTGCTGGTTGAACGACAAGGAAAAAATGTGGATCTGTGTCGCTCTAGCCTTTCTCAGGTCGCACTGGATGTCTTATAAAGGTCTTCAGAATATGTGTTTTAAAAACAGAACCTCTTGCTTTCCCCCTCAACAGAACAAGATCTCAGATTTTTTTGGACTAATTTCAGCTGCGCTGCAGATATACTATAAGCATCTGTCCCTGTATATGCAGGACTCAATGTTTCAAATGAATTAAGAATTAAGTACCTCCTGTGCTGGGCATAGAGTATGCTAAGCTGTGTTTATTATGTCACTGATATGAAAGAATATTTAGGCAGCTATCTGATTCCCCAGTAACAAAGGATGGGGAATTATGGGACCATGCAGTCCAACAAGACTAGGAATGCAGTAACAATTAATTTATGTACAAACAATTATGTAAATAACTTCATCCATGGCAACTGTCCCATTTAACTCAATGGAACTGTTCATAAGTAAAGGTATTCATGAGAGTGTTTTTAGAATTGGGTCCTATGTGCAATAGGATGAGCGAACCATTTGCAGATGTGGCTGAAATGAGAGCTGTGGAAAGTGATTCTAACAAAAACCTGAAACCATGACGCTTGCTCTGATTAGTTGGATTGAAACACTTGAGCTAAGTTATGATTCTATATTAAAACTGCATGCAAATCATGGCACCTAGAAGTTAGAAAAATATAGATCCAAATTCAAACTTTCCCAAAGCTCAAGCTGAGTAGCAATGGAGTTTAAGTTCAAACCCACTTCCTAGCCATTTTACATAGATGCCAAGTGCCATCCAAATGTTCTACCTACGTTTTTTATTTATTTTTTTAATATTTGTTCAGTTTTGTTCAATTCAGAATGCAAAGACAAACAAATTGAAATTGGAGAGTATTTCCATAAATACACAGGAATGTAATGAGTTGGGTTTTGCATGGCTCTGTCAATTACTGAATTAATCTACTCTATTTCTAGTTTTTCTATCATCATAAAATGGAAAGATCATGCATTTGCTTTGTATCATTGCTGCTTGCATGCTTTAGGAAGAGCAGTACAGGTGATCAGATTAGGTTTTATGTTGACAGGGAATACGCACACCATACGTGAACAACTGTGGTATAAAAGGATTTTGAACTCAGGCAACAGTTTGTTTATATGCAACAGTTTCTAAGGAAGAAAAGTACAAATGTGCTTTGGGAACCTAAGCAGTAGATTAATAGTGTCATACAGTCACACTGAAACATGAAATTGTCATACTTTGGAGAGCAGCCAGCACTTGCTCTCTGGCTGGTTTGTTTGCAGAATTCACTGAGCATGTTGAAAGATTGCATGAAAGTAATCCCTGCTTATTATGCAAATCTTTCTGCCACAGGGGCCTATGTTTGGTCACAGGAACTGATGTTCATGTACTCAGTGTCTTGTGGCTATTTCTCCCTTGGCCTGTACCAAGGGCCAGCCAAAGCGCTTTCTACCACATGGTGATAAAGAGGAGGATCAAACAGCTCCCAAAGCAAAGCCTTTATCAGAATGGACTTTCTATATGTAGAACAATGCAGTAAACACCATTGTGAACTGTGTGCAATCTGCCTGCCTGGTGTTAAGGCAATTCTGTATCACACACACACTTATATAAGTTATATCCATGCATATATATATATATATATATATATATATATATACACACACACACACACACATACTTATAAGCACTTATTTTCCAGCCCATTTCATTGGTAAAAATCTATATTTAAATGTACAGTTTGTTACAGATATCTTTTAGGCAATTATAAATAAAATTAGCTGCTCTCTGAAAAATCACATTAGTTAGCCCAGAAGCCATTTCCAGATCAAAAGAGCATAAGAGAACTTTGGACAAAAGCAAGTGTGAGATCTAAACTCAGTTGTAAAATTCAATGCAAAGGTCAGGTTCAGAAGGAGATTATATCAGATCTCTAATGACATGGAATTTTTATGAGGATGAAAAATGATACATTGACAGAAAGTAATCAGTAATACTTGTGCAAGGGTTTTCTTTGAAGTGAATCACATAATCTTTTTAACTTAAAATTTGGTGCTTGATCCTCCCAAATCTCCATTGTATGAGATGTCCTTACACAGATGGTCCCACTGTATTCAGACCAACCGTTCTAGTAAGCAAAGGCTACTGACATGAATAAGACACTGTGGAACTGAGCCACTCCTTTTTAATATTATTTTGAAACTGTTTTTGTCATTTTTTCTATTGTACAGATAACAAAATCCATCATATTTTAAGAAGATAACACCTAGCTAGTGCACAAAGATAGGTTAATATAGTATCAAAGTTGCACAAAGCTAATTCACAAAAGTGTGCTAATAAAACACCAAAGCTGCACAGATAACCCCTGCAATCCAGGAAATGCAAAAATTAAAGGCTGTACATAATGTTAATCTGAATATACACCACTGCCTTTATATATTGCAGTTTGAGAGAGAGGTCCTACCCTGATGGACTTAATTTTTAATGCATGCCCTAATGCAAGCATTCAAATAACCTAGTATTTCCACATAGCTTGAACTCTTGACAAATACAAAAATCAGTGACAGTTGCATGCAACCCAGGCAGAAGTACTTTTTTGCTTAGTTATTAATAACTGTCCCTGAATCAAATACTCTTTATTCATAAGCCAATATAAACATCAGGTCATGTTTTCTGACCTTATTTATTTTTTTAAATAAAGTAATATATATTTTTAAGTACTATTGGCTCATAGGCCTGTCCTTGTGGCACTGAACAAATCATTGTTTTAATATCAAGAGATTGCTGATTGCAGAGTTACTTGTCCTTAAATTGGTTAAAACTTGAAATGACAAAATTACAGGGCATAAAATCATAGAAAAGAAGGGCTGAAAGGGACCTTGGGAGGTCATTTAATCCAGCCCCCTGCTTAAGGCAGGATCATTGATATTCAGCTAGTTCTATACAAGTATATGCCTACACCATTCTTAAAACTGTACAAACAGCCCTATTGTATCCCTACTAAGCATAAAACTCAAAACACCAGGAACACTCTAACCTGCCACAGGTAAAGCAGGTGAGCAAGGGCATTTACTAGTCTTTTTATAACCAGGTAAGGGGGAAAAGCATATTTTCATTGTTCTTACAAATTAAATAACAGAGCTATTAAGAAAATGGGAATGTTATACAAAAGAATTAGTCCTTTTCTTTGTCCAAATATTGAAATATTTTCTGACCATTTCTGTTATTGTGTGATTATGATATTTCTAAAAATGCATAGTATTTTGGCATCCGCTAATGGTTTGAAAGACATCATAAGCTGGGTCAGCTTGCGCTTATTTTCTAGGGTGGACAGAGGCACTCTTTAGATTCATATCTCTGTTTGTTTTATACTTGCATCATCATTAACAAAATGAAGAACTTAAAACGAATCCTTTAGCCAGTCCCTTAAAGCCTTTTTTTCCATAAAAATTTGGCGTCAGCAGTTAGCATCAGTACTGAATGACACTTTTCTTGGTTTAACGTATGTGGATTCGTGGATGGTGTCTTTCAGGTCTGTACTGTCCACAGTTTGAGTTTGCATAGAGACTCCTTTGCAACTCTGGGACATGTTCCAGTTTTCAGATGCCTACCTACAGCTTGAAATTCATTGCAAAGATCCAGGCCATTTATATCAGAGGACATCATCAGTTTACATATTTGCTTTTCTGTTGCCTGTAACCTCTCTCTAGAGCTGGTGGCCCCCTACTCACCACCCCTGCCACCTGGCGGTCTTAACACTGTTCTCTTGCAGCAAGCGTAGCACCAAACAAAGTGGTGAGCTGTCTTAAAGCCTAGTCAGCACTTCATGGGATTGGGATCCCTGGCACTTTCCCATATGCCACTCTGTGAATCCTCTGACACGTGACATGTAACACAGTTGTTTTCCAAGATGGTCTGCACAGGGGCTTTGACAAAGGAGCAGTCTAGATTACCAAAGGAACTCTACTACAGTCTTTGGCAAGTCAGGGACATACCCACACTCCCCTGAAAACCAGACCCAAGTATCAGACACATCAGGCGCATCCCACCAGTGGGAATGTGCACTCCCTGGGGACATCAGCAGCAGCATGCATTTGTGCCACTGGTACTTGTCCCAGGGGAATGTCCCTGCATGCACGTTCTGGCGTGCAGCAGGTTGCCCTGGGTGGGGTAGGGGAGGCTGGGGCCAGCAGCTGAGGTGGCCCTGGCAGCCCTACCTGGGGTCCTGGAGGCTTCCTGGGGCTCCAGCAGTGGCAATCCAGGTGTACAGACCCTGGCCAGCAGCCAGAGCGTCGGTCTGGCATGCCAGGCTCCAGTTTTGGGTGGCGCACACTGCCACCATATGCACTGCCCCACTTTTTTCTGGTGTGGATGATTTTGACACTGGGATCTCCTGGTGTCAGAAAGACCCATCTCACTGCAAATCAGCAGCATGGTGAACACCTTCATGTGTGGTGTGTGCAGTTTGCGGCACCACAGATGGGTCTGCAGCACCCCAGCCTGCATGTGTATGCTTGTCTGGATGTGCCCATCCAGTCTGTGGTCGGAAACAGATTTGGACTGAGATCCCTAAAAATGAAATAATAATGCATGAAACCACTGCAGCAACTAATCACTCATTATCTTGTTCCTGAGATTATCTAGGGGCTATCCTGCGTCTTTGAATCCTACAAAGTGTTTCACACCTTCCATTCAATGAAGCTTGGGCCGTCGTGAAATATGTTCTTCCAAATCAGATCCATTAGCAATGACACTGCTCTTTTGTTTGCTATAAATGTTTCACTTGTTCAGATGCAGGTTTCTGTAGTGTTCTTCCCACTTAAGCAAACAAAGTATAGGAACTACAGTCATGTAATGTGTTTGTCAGTACATTTGTTGGGTCCAGTGTGCAGCTGTGGTACGGGCAGGCTGGCACTTTCCAACTACAACAGGTGTACCCTTTTTTTTAATCTCTAACATTTCAGCACAGACAGCAATTATTAGGCCTCCCTTTCCCTTTCCCCGAAAAAGAATTGCGGGGGAGGTTTTTGGCTAACAAGCCTGTTGGTTGTACTTCAGTACACTACTTGGAATGAAAAGCTTTGAAAGGAAGCTGTACTATTCAAAGATAACCTCTCAGTTGACAGCAAGCTCAATTTCATCGCTGAACTAACTCAGGATAGGGAAAACAAGCCAGTTTTACTAAGGCCCTTCAACTGGTGGTATTCTAGACTTTGCAATTGCCAGTGTCTATCAATATAGGAACTTTAAACATGGAAAAAAATAATCTGGCTAATGTATTAGGACAATTATTTTGGTGGAGATAGAGAAAGCTTTCATGTTATAAACACAAGGCATGGAACTGAACCAAGCTCTCTGATTCTGAACCATGGTCCAAGCTGAATCCCAGGTCTGAGTTCAGATCCCAATTACAGTACCAGATTGCAGTGACTATTAAAAAAAGTCATGCAAACTGAATGCAGCTGGAAAAGAAAATATGGGTCAACCATGAACCAAACATTTTGGGGTATTTTCTTTGCCACAATGAAACACTTAAAAAGTGGTTATTTTCATAAAGGAAATGGAAAATTAAAATCAAGAGGCAGAAGTCACAAGGAGCATTCAGTGCCATTCACAAAATAGAGAATGCTGTGCCTGCTTCCTTAGCACATTCCCCTGCTCTGTAGCAGGAGATTCATGTTCAAATACATTTGCTCCTTGATTGTACTGAGGTGCTTGACTCCCCAGAGTTACTGAATCCTCAGGTTACTGAGTTATTCTCAAAAACTCTACCTGTCCCAGGTATATTTATTTATGTATACAAAACAGAACAGCTTCAAAAAGAAAGTTTGAGAGACCCAGCACAATATTAAGGCTGCTATAAGTTAGGGCAGCATTTCCCAACTAGTGTGCCACAGCATGCTGATGTGCCATTGGCCATGTCCAGGTGTGCCGTGGAATCTTGTGGGGGGTATGGCTCCAGGCAGTGACCCTGCGCCAGTACCCCCATCTCCCCACTTGGCCACTTGCCACCCCTTCCCACCACCCAATTTAGCGCTTGGCTGCTCTCCCTCCACCGCTGCTCCACATTCAGTCAGTGTGCCCTGGGGTGGAGAAGCTGTGGGGTGGAAGTGGTTGGGAAACACTGGGTTAGGACACTCTCTTGGCTGGTGTGAAGGCTCTGTTCAAATCCTTACTCCAAATCCAGCAGAAAGGGGTTGGAACCCAATATAAATATTGACTTTGACCCTTTCAAGGCTACTTAGTTCAGACCTAGACCTGGGAAATCCTAGGCACATCTACACACGCAATTAACACAACTGAATATACTCAATGTGAGCTGGACTAAACTAATCCCAATGTCACTGTCTATACATATGGTTAAGTGCGGTAATTGACCCTGCTGGCTGCTCCCTCATGTTCATATGCTATTCCACGGCTGGCCTGGGCACAGCGTGCCCCACTGCAGGAGCTACTTGCCAGCTAGCCCTGCACTGAGACACCCTGTGCCTCAGCCAGCCACCTTGCAGCACATGGAATAGCCCTGGGCTGGCAGGCTGACCCCCTCATCTCCTGCAAGCCCAGGCTGCTCCAACCAGGCTCTATGTGGTGTGCACAAATAAACTCTGGAGCAAAGTGCTCCAGAGGTTTTTTTTTGCTCTTGGGTGCATGTTCAAATGGTATGCCCAAGAGCAAAAGCTCCAAAGCAATAAGCTCCAGAGTGTATTGGTCCACATTACTTTCTCATGTAGATGCACCCTAGGCAACATAGCCTACATTTACTCTATCAAGAGGGGAGGTAGAGATACCTGAAGCTAGTTTTAAATTAGTTAGCTTGAGTACTGGTAGGCAATTAATTGAAGCAGTATGGCACTCCACAGTTTACCCTACTTCGCAGTACTACAGCTAGGTAGTTTAAATTGAGATAGGGTACTCCTATATTAACACAGCAGTTGCTTGTACTGCTGCAGGATAGAAGCACTACAGTATGACATGCTGCCTGTCTTGCTGGATTTCTCTAGTGCCCCTGTATTTCCTGATGTCAACCAGGACTCAAGGCAGAAATGCCAAAATGTTCTCAGAAAAGGCTATTCCTTTAGAACTTTGGAATTTCTTGGATTTTGCTCACCAGAAAGCATATGGAAAAGAACAGATAGCTTTTCTTAAAGAACAAGTAACTTCCTTCACATTTTCAGACTCAAGGAAGTCCAGGTAATATTTGCATAAGAATCTCTTTATTTGAATGTTTATCTGTCCAAATCTCTTGACATTCACTAGTCACTAAGTTTCATGAGCACTGACTTCTGGAAGATTTGGGGAGGAATAATTATTACCTGCCAGAGAAAACAACTGACAAAGTGGTTGCCATATTTTCTATTTACCACAAAAATCAAATGGAGTTTCCAAAGGGTTCCCTATATCCTTAGGGTTTTTTAGACCTACTCAGAGGGAAGCAATGTATTACAGGACTGGACTGGAAATCCTCCACAACTGATAAAAAATATTTGCAAGATAGAGACTAAGGGTGCCTATACCCAAGCAGCGAAGCTGCTCCGACAAGCTGGAATTGTGCCAGCCCAGGGCACATCATGGAAATTGCTGCACTCCAGCAGCCTTCTGCATCTCGTGTATCAGTGTCCCCATGGTTAAAAATGGCAGCAGGGATGCTTGAACTAACTTGTCAAACGAGCTTTAGTTCAAGCACCTCTGCTGCCATTTTTAAAAGTGTGGGGACACCGATATACAAGATGCAGCAGTACTTTAATTAGAGTGGCTCTCGGAGCCACTCTAAAGCATGTCCCCCCACCCCTGGAGCATGTATAAAAGTGCTCTAAGGAAACAAGTTAGGATGGAGTCATCTAAACAGCATTGCAGGTGCTTAAAGAAACATTAAGGGTGCAGACATAAGTGGAGCTCCCCACTGTAACTGAGAACACTTTTCAGGAAGCAATCTGAGTTGCAATGATCCCTAGGACCAAACAGAAGTTCACTGTTGGTTCCAGGGGGAGGGGAATCTAGCTGCTGGCTGGGAGCCTGCAGCTGATCTCCCAAGCAGTGGCCCATCCTCCCTGAGAGGCTCCAAAGTTTTCAGGATGGGAGGGGAGAAAGGGAGAAGAGGGAGCTCATTCTAGAGGTTCCCCAGCTATGGCTCCCATATGGGCTCCCATACACCTATCCCACCCTCTAGTGGGGGCTGAAAACCCCCCAGACTGAATTCCCTCTGCTTCTTTTCTCCACTCACATTGTGAACACAGTGACAGGAAGAAGTCACAGAAGATGCTCTGTTTTGAAATGTCTTCGTCTGATCCCTCATGCAATGAGGGTTCAGATTTTCACCCAATCGGTCATTTTTTGATCTGTCTGCAGCCATGCACTTGTGTTTGGTCACGGTTATAGACTGTTTTCTGTGGCTAAATCAAGTGAAAATTATTACTTCTGCCTGTGCCCCAAATGTAACAGTTTGTGCTCCAGGCTCTTTTTGTGAATGGTGGTAAACCGGATTAAAATGTTAGCGTAGGTCTGTATGGAAAAGTGCAGGCACATAAAAGATTAATGTCTAACACCTCCTACTACACTGTAATGCTATATTTAGCTTGAAAGAGGTCTGCAAAGTTCATTCAACTACTTATACATGGCAACGGTCTTAGTGCTCTAGTGAAACTATACTCAATTGTCATTAAATGTAGGTGTCTGTCCAATACATCAACTTTGTTGAACAGCATCATAATGCTCAGCTAAAAACTCTATATTTCCCACTGCAAAGATGTTTGAGGGGAAATATGGGAAAAGGGCAGTTAAAATAATCTTGACCAAAGTCAAGTGGGCAGCTGGCAATAACATTTTTGTTAACATATATGCTGTCATTTGAGCTGCAGTCTTCTTTTGCTCTCTAAGGAACAGAAGCAAGGTGTATACTGCAATGAGAAGTTTTTAAAATTAAGGACCACATAAGAATAAAAGCCTCAATGTCTATAAAGGTGATAACCTGAAAAGAGTCAGTCTTAATAAAAGAGGTCAGGGAGACAATATATTCTCTGAAGTGCTTTATAAAAATAATGGTAATTAATCAAGCAAAACAGATGGGAAAACAAGTAACTCCAGCCACTAATATAAAATTAACAAGTTCTCAAATTACAGGATTTCTCTGTATCAGCTCCTGTCAATTAGCAAGGTTAACATAATCGGTAATCTGTTTAGAAGAAACACAGGATTTATCAGCTGTAAAAACAGAGATGAAAGTTCTTTCCTTTTACCTAGAAAGGATGGTCATTCAAGGTTACAGCAGGAGTGACTGAAGGAGCAGCATGCAAAAATGTCCATGGCAGCTGCCTTAGTCTGTTAGGCAGACTTTCTACTGCAGCACAGATGGCTATGAAGCTGGCACAAACGCCAAACAGACAAGACATAAATATCCATGCAAAACTGCCGTTGCCCTCACAGGCATTCATTCCCTCTCAAGACATGTTACACTGGACTCTCACAGGCACTTCTTTAAGTGCTAGTGTGGAGGTAGTTTATCACACACTTTTACTGAGTGGGATTCAGTTCCAAAACGTTGTGACTCAGGAAATGGGTGGATAACTGAAATGCTATAAAATTTACTACCAACAGGATGGTGCAAAGATGACATTTGTCTCTGAAGAGCAAGGCAGTGTTCACCATGTTTGCAGAGTCTTTGCTTCCAGAAACTGTAAAAGCCAGTGCTACAGTAGTGATCTATCTATACATGCACAGCACATGCATGCAAACATACAAATATGTGCATGCACATGCTCATATGTGAATATATAAAAAGATCATCTAAGTTTAAAAATCTAAGAATACGTTGGAAAAGATCTACATTTAAAGAACATTCAGAAAAGCAGTAATAAACATTTAGGAATGTCCCAGACACCTTCCACATATAAAAGGAGGTGCTAATATACTGTTTAGATGGGGATTTACTGGGGTTTTATAAAACAGGGAATAATAGTGAACAATATCACTGTAGTTATTCACAAAACAGTGGTGTTTGCTAAGTTGTCTTCATCTGCTGCTGTCCTATTGTGGAGTACTCCACTGGACATGAATATTAATAACAGCTGACATTGTAGAGAGATGGATTTCCTGACTGACCAACTGGATGTGTTGACTCATCAGAATGTGGATTATCTAAACTGTTTTAAGGAAGGCAGAATAAGACAAATACAAAATGTTCTTTGTGTCTGGGTGCAGTACTGGTTGGTCAAGCAAGCATAACCATTTCACTTCTAGGAAATATTTATTTTTTAAATGCACCTAGCTTATATTAAAATATGGATGGTTGTGTTGGAAATATTCAACATTACATTTTTTTGGTGAGAAACAAGAAAGCAAGAGCTTAAAAAAGCTAAAGCATTCTCTTGCTAAAGCAAGATAGATAAGAAAATAAAATTTTTAATTAAAAAAAAACCCCTAAACTTAAAGTAGACATCTGAATTCAACTTAAGTGACCAGAGGCCACATCTACACGAGACGCTGACTGCCCAGTCATTACTGCACAGTCATCTAGTACTTGCATAACCAAGTACTAAATGAATGTGCAGTAACCGGTGTTACTTTCCAGTAGCATCCCCGCATGGCTTCCTGGTGACGCTGGCTATGCAGTACCTTGTTACTACTGTGCAGCAGCACTGCATCAAGGTTTATGCCCCACAAAACTACTTCACAGTAGTAACAAGCTACTGCACAGTAAGTGTCTCATGTAGATGTGGCCAGACTTTCAGAGGTGTTAAGCGATCACCAGTTCCACTGAAACCAAGATGGAGCTCTGCATATTTATACCAGATGAAGAGTTGGCCCACTGACTTTAATGGAGTTATTCCTGATTTACATCCATACAAGGTCAGAATCAAGCTCTCAGATTGACTTGTTGAATCATTTGTTAATGGCTTCTGACATTTTCTGTGGTGCAAGGAGAAATTTCTCCTTTATTCGACACACTGGCAATTCCTAAAAGCAAAGGAGGATTTCAGTTTCTAAACAAAGAATGGAGAAATACCTGGCTGGTTTCAAATTGACTGAGTATGACTTTCACAGTTCTCCTCACATTGGTTTAAGTTCAGTGCATCATCATTGCCATCATAATCAGCATTCCCCTCAGTTGGACACTTTCAAGCATATCCCAATTAAAACTGGAAAGTATAATGAGAAGCTTGAAACACTATGCCCTGGATCCTCCATAAAAAATTATACCATTGTCAGTGATGATAACAAAAGCATACAGTAACTCGATTAGCTATGTTGAAGGGCATTACATGGAGTTGTTTCCATAAGGATCATGTACATTTATGGTTCTGTGGAACAACTATTTATTAAATAAGTCACAATCTTTTAAATAACTTTAATTAAAAAAACTCAGGGGCAGAAATGAAATGCCAGAATTGTTGAGGATCCTGCAATGATCCATCAGTCCTAAAGCTCATTGCAGTTTTGGTCAAACAAAATGCCAGGTTGTTTCTGTCTTTGAACATATTAATTTAAAACAGAAGTGTTGCAAAAGAAAGCCAGATATTAATATACTGTTGAGAATGTCTTGTTAACAGCACTGCACAATGTCCACGTTACTACTGAACTCCAGATGTAAAGTTAACAACAGAGCTGCACCAATACATTAGTCCAACATCTGATTAGTACTGATATAAAGAAAATTGACTGTATTGGAAATTGTCTAATGCAGCGATAATTTGGCCAATAAATGCCTGTGCTGCGCACAGCTGCAGTACAGCACTCAGGCAGCGAGGAGCACAGCTCGGCAGCTTGGAGAGCTTGCATCCTGGGAGGTCATTGGTGGGTGGCATGTGCCCCTGTATCTGCGTGGGGTGGGGTTGCACTCGGCTGTTCTTGCCAGGGGCTAGGCTCAGGGCAGGGGCTGCAGCCACCCCAAATTTCACTGCAGCTCCCTCCCAGCACCACTACACACCTGGCACAGCCCCAACTCTTCCTGGTGTGTGGATGGAGGCAGGGGTTGAGTTGGGAAGAGCACCCCTGAGGTACATGCAGCAGTGGGAGCTGCCCTCCCGACACGCTGTGGCTCCATCCTGTGCCCTGCTCCATCCCCATGCTCCTTCCCTCCCCTTCCACCACAACGGATTTACCAGCTGGAGGTACTTCTCTATGCTGTATCAGAAATCAGATTGGTATCAGCTGATATGCCTCCTTAAAAATCGGATATTGGTATTGGCCCCAAGATCTCTACCGGTGCACCCCTTGTTAACACTATAGACATTCAGAAAACCTGAGCCTGAATTGATTCGATCTTTGCAGGTTAGTCTAACCTGGCTAGGCTAAATCACTTTGTAACTGTACAAACAACCCAGACATGCAGACATATGCCTGCAGTGGGTTAGGTTAGAAGCAGGGGATGGGGCGCTAGAGTAGCCCTCCCTTCCCTTGCATACTGCTGAGCTGAGGGGGGCGTGGCCAGGCCCTGGCAGGATACTTTGATTCATTAAGAAAACAACAGAGGGACATTACCAGCTACCTGTTAAGTCTCCCTTTGTCCCGTCTGTGACAGTATGGACCATAGCCAGCATGTGTCCTGCTAGCTAATACTGAGAGATGTCTGTGTCCAAATCAGCGGGCCCAGATGACCTTCGTCTGCGGGTGCTGAGGGAATTGGCTGGTGTCATTGTAGAGCCATTGGCACAGCTGTTTGAGGACTCCTGGTGCTCGGGCCAAGTCTCTGAGGACTGGAAAAGGGCCAATGTGGTCCCTATTTTCAATAAGGGGAGGAAGGAAGAGCCTGGCAACTACAGGCCAGTCAGCCTCACTTCTATCCTGGGGAAGGTCTTTGAAAAAATTATGAAGGGCCACATTTGTGAGAGCCCTGCAGGGGAAGTGATGTTGAGGGTAACCAGCATGGGTTCGTGCAAGGCTGATCCTGCCTGACTAACTTGGTCTCTTTCTATGACCAGGTAACAAAGAGCTTAGATGTGAAGGAGGAAGTCGATGTCATTTTCTTGGACATCCAGAAGGCCTTCGACACAGTGTCCCACCCAGTTCTGGTGGGCAAGCTGAGGGACTGCAACATTGACGAATGCACGGTCACATGGGTGGCAAACTGGCTCCAGGAGCGCACCCAGAGGGTGGTGGTGGACAGGTCAATGTCGACCTGGGAGGGTGTGGGCAGTGGAGTCCCCCAGGGCTTGGTCCTTGGGCCGGTGCTGTTCAACATCTTCATTAGCGACCTGGACGAGG
>NW_017728948.1:66056924-66076201 GCF_001723895.1 Crocodylus porosus | reverse complement strand
GTAAGGGTGGCCAGAGCCTGGAACAGGCTTCCCAGAGAGGTGGTGCTCTCACCTTCCCTGGAAATCTTCAAGAGGAGACTGGGTAGGCACCTGGCTGGGGTCTTATAACCCCCCCTCCCCCAGTGCCCCTTCCTGCCTGTGGCAAGGGGTTGGACTCGATGATCTGTCCAGGTCCCTCCCGACTCAGTGATTCTATGAGTCTATGTGAGGAGGAAGGGAAGGTGGTGAGCAGGGATGCCTGTAGTCTGTGCCAGGCTCCAGCAGAGTGGAGAGGCCAGCCCTGCTGTGGAGCAGAGAGCCCTGCCCAGCTCAGAGATCATGCTGGGATGCTGGGGGAATCTGATTTAACTTGAACCAGCAAGGGGTCTGGGACAAACATTGCATAAATAAGTTTGACCCAAATCAGTTAAGTCTGATATTACATTCAACCAAATTTCTCTCAAATCGGTTTCAGCCATTTTCAAACTGCTTTATGCGCACTGAACAACTGTTCTGTTACAGGTTTAAACCAGTTTCTGATCACTTAAACCAGTTTACGTCTAATGTCTGCCCCAGCCTTAAACCCCCCCAACAAGTATGCCCTTCCCTCAATCATTAGAATTACAAAACAATACATTTACGGTCTTGTTAGTTGTTTCATAGTGTTTGAAAAAATAATACCTTCCCACTTCTCTAGCTTTTTTTTGCAATCACAATGAAGAGATTTTCTTTAGATTACATCTGAGATCATTCTGTATTGCAGGATTCTGGTAGTTAGGGTTCTAAGAAACAAACCTCACTACAGGGTCAATTCATCTACATAATTCTTACATTGATCACTATTTACAAGTTACCTGTCCACAATCAGCTTGAAACAATGTCTCAGATTTGCCTCATGGTTAATTCCTACTTTTAGTATTAAAAGGACAAAAAGGAGAGATTTTTGTGAAAATGGTTGAATACAAGATACTCAGAAGGGTAGCTGTGTAAGCATCAGTCTAAACTTAGAAAACTTAGTAAGTTGTCCTGGTGGGGGGTGCACAATAGTGTCTGCTTCCTGCCAGAAAGGTTGCTGTAAACTGTTTGAGAAGTTCTCCTGATTTCCTGATAGAAAATATTTGCTGGCTTCCCCAGTGCAAATGCACCCTGACTCTTCCTCAAGTGACAGCTCTCACACAGTTTGTAATATGTGTATATTGAATAGCAATATACAGTTGTTAAGAACATCACCAGGACCTAGGTATTCTAAGGATACCCTTGGCATTACCAGGAACTATGATAATCATTGCAGAATTGAGAAGCTCAGTCTTGCAGATCTTGCAATTCTGTAACCATCATCTGGGATATTATCATTGTGCCACTAGTTTGTGATATCACTTTGTGTCTTTGTACCATGTTTCAATGTACAGTGTGATGACGTTAGACCTGTTGCCATGGCATTTTCAAGGCTTTTTGGCATGCCCTGCTGGAAGAGGTATTTTTATATTAAATGCAAGGTGAAGGACAACCATAAAGTATCCTCTCCTGGCACATTTTCCTCGAACAGAGGAAAATGTGTGCACTTTCCTAGCTAATTCATGATACACCTTCCTCCTGCTTCTATCACTGGGTACTGACTGACACAACCATGACCAAGCAGTGGTTTTCCAATTGTGTTTTGTGGAACCCTGGGATTCTGCAATAGGTCATCAGGGGTTCTTCCAAGGGACTGGGAATAATGGCAAAGAGTACCAGCCATTGCTGGGCCAATTTGCCTGCTCTGCCTCAGTTCACAGGATAGGGGTAGGGGTTCTGTGGCAGAAGCAGTGATATGAAAGGGTTCTGTAATTTTAGGAAGTTTGAAAAAAAAAAATCACTAAATCTAACAGACACTTCCACTACTAGTAGTTGTATTTTCCACTACTGCATTCTTAACTTTCAGTGCCACCCTGCAATAGCTCTCACTGCTGTATTATAAACTTTTTCCACTGATACAACCAAGGGCACAGAGCTCCCCAAGGTGGAAATTCCACCTGGGAATGTGTTCCAGCATAGCAAGACACCCAGAACTCCAGTCCTTCAGCCAGAAGAACCCTAGAGTATGCAAAATCACTATGGCAAGAGAAAGAATAAAAAGCTTTCTTGATCAGAAAGACAGCTTCTTCTTGGGAGTCCACTTGTACTGTGTAAATGGAAAGCTATTTTGGTCTGTTTTAATCCCCGAAATCAATATATATGCCACATTGCTACCGAAACATACATGCTGTAGGCTGGGTAGCCGCAAAGCATTATCCAGGATCACAGCTTTATCATATGACTGGAGGCAAAGAGTGCATATCTCCTTACAGTATAGATTTCAGAAACTGTAAACTTCCAGAATGACACAAATAGGTAGCCTCCTCTTGATTTAAAAGACAGTCACTAAACTTTTACACTTTCATGACATTTTACAAGCAATCCTATGGATTGGATGTCCTTTCTACTTGTGACAAATAGAATGAATAGTTTGATGACTAGTGCTGAGTGTTCATAAAACTATGGACTTAGAGAGGTTGATTATATCACAACATTCTGCTAAAAATGCCTTACCTAGTAAAGAGAAGCCAGACCAAAATTCCACATTCAAGTGCATCCAGCCTTGGGATGTGTTCAGAGTTGGAAAGCAGGTCAAGATCTGTATTTTGAAAATAGCTCACAGATTTTATAAAGGAATTAAAACTTTAGATCAAAATGCAATTGTGTTTTGGGAAGTTTGAAATGCAGGTTATATATGTTGCAAAATGGAAGTTAGAATTTTGTGCCCCTTTTTTCTCACATCTTGTATTTATGATCAATGTGAACAACAGGATACTAAGCTCAGGATATATTAATGCACATTAATTGAGCAACAGATAAGGGAGAGTACAAAGTGGTCTATTATTTTTTTTCCTCAGTGGGCGTGTCTACAGAAGATCCTTACTGCACATTGGCCTTATAACACTGTGCAGCACAAACTATGCTAATAGCCTACTGTGCAGTGTTATTAGGCTAATGTGCAGTAAGCATTACTAATCATGCACCAGTGCTAATGTGCAGTAACTTTAGGTAATGCGCTTTTAGTTAGTCCTTTATTAAGGAAGTAGTAAAATTAAATGCACAGGATCTAAGGCATATTAATGAATGTGTAGATGCACCCAGTGTTAACTATATTAGGACTGGAGCTCTGCTAGGATTATTATTTACTGTTTGTAGCACTGTAGTGGCCAAAGGCCCCTACCATCAAAATTGTAGATTTATCTTAAATGCTAAGATGGCATATTTCACACCTGAAAGAGCTCATAGTTAAAAGAGCAACAAACAATATATATATATAAGAGGGAAGAGAGAGATTGTAAGCAAAGTAATGAAACTGATAATAGGTGCACGTCCTGTTAACCCACGTATGTATAAAGCCTGCAAGTTCTGTTTTATGTTTATCAAATTTGATTTAAATAAACCCAATTTCCCCCGTGTTTTATCCCTGAGCCTACCAAAACACGAAGCAAAGCTGTGCTGAACACAACACACAATTAATGTTTTTATTTTTTTCAGATTGACTGGTGACCAGCATCACCACACATGCATGCAGAACTAAATCCAACATTCCTGATCTTGAAGTGCTCTGAAGCTCCTCATTCATAGTTCTGAGAATCCCTACAATCAGAAATCTCATCCAGAAAGACTGTTTCCATTTATAAAGTACTGAATCAATGACTGGGACAAGTTCCAGTTTGAACCTTGACCTTAACCTTTGGTTGAAGCAATAGAGAAGCTACATGCTTGCTCTTAAGGGGCATCTCTTAAATGGGGCATACCAATCGTGCTACCACATAACCAGGAATAAGTGAGGACTCTGATTTCAGGCTGTGTTGTGGTTGTGAAGTGACAATCTGCATTAGAGGAAAGATGTGAAGAAAAGCTTTGTAGCAAGAGAAGCATCTGGAGACCTATTGACTCAAAAGCACTGCCAGACTGTGGTCAGTGGTAAAAAACACCCAGATGTGCAGTACCCCCTAGGTGTATGCAGCATTTCTTCCTGCACTCAGCTCTAAAGAATAGAAGGGTAAGAAGAAGAATCATAGGATAGTAGAATCATAGAAAATTAGGGTTGGAGGAGAAGGTAATCAGGAACACAGTCAGCATGGATTCACCAAGGGCAAGTTATGCCTGACCAACCTGATTGCCTTCTGTAACAAAGTGACTGGCTCTGTGGACGTGGACAGGCATTGGCAACACGTAGGGGATGCACATGAGTGCACATACACCCCCTGAGATTAGCCACTGGTAGCACCTGTGAGCAGTCGCCGCTCGTCCCCCCACCCCTTGCTGCCAACACTGCTGGCAGCATTGCGGGTTGTTGCCGATTACTGGTCAATGCTTGCCGCCCCCCTCCCCCTCACCACCTGTGGGAGCTCCTTGCTCAGCCCACCCCCACTGCAAACACCGCTGCAGCCACCTGCAGAAGCTCCCCACTCGCCTCTGCCATGCCTCTGCCGACGGCACTGCTGCCACTGCCTGCAGGTGGTTGCCGTGCCTCCACCCCCAGTTTCAGGAGGCATGCAACATTCATGCGCACAGACCAGTGGATGTGGTATACCTCAATTTCTGTGAAGCTTTTCATACAGTTTCTCACAACATTCTTGCAGATAAACTAAGGAAGTATGGGCTGGATGAATGGACTGTAAGGTGGATAGAAAACTAACTGAAGCATTGGGCTTCGAGGGTAGTAACTGATGTCCAGGTGGCAGCCAGTATCAAGTGGAGTGCCCCAGGGTTCAGTTCAGCCAGTTTAGTTTAATGTCTTCATCAATGACCTGAAAGACAGCATAGAGTGCACCCTCAGCAAGTTTGCAGATGATACCAAGCTGGGGAGAGTAGTAGATACACTGGAGGGTAGAGCTAGGAGTCAGAGTGACCTAGACTAATGGGAGGATTGGGCCAAAAGGAAACTCATGAGGTTCAGCAAGGACAAGTGCAAAGTCCTGCACTTAGGACAGAACAGTCCCATGCACAGGTACAGGCTGGGGGCTGAACGTCTGGGCAGCAGCTCTGCAAAAAAGGATGTTGGGGTTAGAGTGGACAATACGATGAATACGAGACAACAGTGAGCCCTTGTTGCAAAGAAGGCTAACAGCATACTGGACTTCATTGGTAGGAGTATTGCCAGGAGGTCAAGGGAAGTGATTATTCTTCTCTATTCAGCACTGGTGAAGCCATATCTAGAGTACTGTGTTCAGTTTTGGGCCCCCTGCTGCAGAAAGGATGTAGAGAGTGTCTTATAAGGCAGTGAGAAAAGTGAGTGCTGTAACTGGTATGGTGGGCTAACCAAGTATATAGTTTGCTTAAAAGGAAAAACAAAAAGACAGTGTGTGTTTTGCATTGTCACCCTGGGGAAATGGGGAGATGGGAGCAACCTTGGAATTCATGTTCCAGCAACGGGGGATTCCAGAAACTAGCATCTCGCGCAGCCAGTGGAGGATCTGGAGATGGTACGACCGAAGGTCACTGCTGTAATGTCTGAAGGAACCACTTGCCAGGTCATATTACAGGGAGGAAATGTGTAATAAAAACTAGGGGTTACAATTAAAGTTTACTTGATACCAAATCAGATGAGGGGCTGTGTCAATCCTTGGGGGTCTCTGGTAAGAAGAATCCTAGTGGCAACAGTTAAATATTAGAAAAAACTCTCTCACTAGGAGAGTATTAAAGCACTGAAACAGGCTACCCAAGAGAGGTTGTGGATTCTCCATCCTTGGAGGTTTTTAAGACCCAGCTAGATAAAGCTTTGGCTAGGATGATCTAGTTGGGGAGGGTCCTGCTTTGAGCAGGGGGTTGGAGACACCTATCTAACCTTAACCCAGGGACTTTCAACAGGCCTATATCCAGTTTCATACTGGAGTTCTGAGCTCTTGTTAGGGCTTCCGTCAGGCCCAGGCAACAATCACTCTGCCAGCAGTACTCCTCGCTTCTTGGAGAACATGCAGCCCATCAAACAAACAGCAAACCAAAAGCACAGGCAGCTCCAGATCACTTACTTTCCCTGGGCAGGACCTTCTCTTCCCCTTCCTCCTCTTGCTCCTAGCAAACTTCCTATAAACTGCTTACCCTGTTTGCAGCCCCTGGTCACAGGCTCCCTGGTCATGCCAGGAGTCTCCTTTTACACCCAGAATCATAGAAATCATTGAAAAGTAGGGCTGTAAGAGACTCAAAAAGATCATCTAATCCTGCCCCCTGTTCAAAGGAGGATCACCCCCATCTCAGTTGTCCCATATAAGTACTCATCTAACCTAAAACTACATAATCAACTCTGTCACACAGCTATGAGGCTTAGTGCCCAAAAAAGCCCAAGGGCACCCTAACCTGCTACAGCAAAAGAAGGAGGACAGGGTTTGTCAATGTCTTGCTATAAGGGTTGTTAAAATGTATTTGACAACCATGCCCCCCCCACTGTGGAGGAGCCATATTGACTGTTTCTCTCTAGAGCCATATTGGGTCAGCCATAGGTCCATCTATCCCATTATCATGTATTGCACAGTGGCAAAGAGTAGATGTTAAAAGGAAGAGTATATCCAGACTGATCCAGCCTCTCTCTTTCCTTGTAGGCCTCTGAATGCTAAAAGCTATAAAGTCCTAAAAGAATCATAGGACATTAGGGCTGGAAGGAACCTCAGGATTACCTAGTCCAGTCCCCTTCTCAAGACAGGATTGTCCCTGACTAATCCAACCCAGGCAAATGTTTGTCTGAACTGCTCTTCAAAACTTCCAAGGATGGAGATTCCACAACTTCTTTAGGCAGCCTGTTCCAGTGCTTGACAACCTTCATAATCACAAAGTTCTTCCTGACCACCTTAAATTTCCCCTGCTGCCATTTGAGGCCATTTTTCCTGGTCCAGTCCCTTACAGCCACAGAGAAAAGCTCATCTCCATCCTTTCTCTAACGCGCCCTTCAAGTATTTAAAGACTGTTATCAAATTCCTCCTTATTTTTCTCCAGACTAAGTAATTCTGATTCTTTCAGCCTTTCCTTATAAATCATGCTTCCCAGGCCTCTAATAATTTTTATCACTTTTTGGTTGGATCTTTGCAATCTGTCCCCATCTTTAAGTGTGGGGCCCAAAACTGGACGCAGTGCTGAATGGACCAGAAGAATCACTTACCATCATTTGCAAGTGATACTCCTGTCAATACAACCCAGGATGCTGTTAGCTTTAAAAAAAACAAACAAAAAAACCCAAAACAAAACAAAAAAAAAATCAAGAGCACACTATTGGCTTATATTCAGCTTATGGCCCACTGTAACCCCCAGGCTTTCTCTGCCATCAGCAGCCTAACCCATTATTCTACAATCTGTATCTGTACATGCAATGATTTTGTCCCAAGTACAGGGCTTTCCACTTGTGATCACTGAAACTTAGCTGATTGTATATCATTTTTTCAGTTTATTCAGGTCATTCTGGAACCTAGCCCTATCCTCTGGAATGTCTGCACCTCCACCTAACTTGCTGTCACCTGCAAATCTGCTAGGCATACACTCATCCCCATCATCCAAATAAGAAAGATCTTAAACAAGGACAGAGCCCTGGAGAACTCTACTTGATACTACCTCCCAACTAGATACTACTCATTTGGCATGATGATCCATGATGATGTATCCACCTTATTGTATGTTCATCTACCATAGTCTGTATTTCCTTAGCTTGTTAAGGAGAATGTCATGAGAGATAGTATTAAAAACCTTGCTAAAGTCAAGGTATATCATTATCCACTGCTCTCCCTCCCCACCCACTGAGCCTATCACATTATCTTAGAAGGAAATCAATTTGGTTATTAATGATTTATTCTTGGTGAATCCATGTTGGGTCTTTCTGACATGGATCACCTTGTTCTCCTTGAGGTGCTTCAAAATAGATTCTCTGAGGACCTGCTCATTGATCTTTCCAGGTACTGAGGTGAGGCTAATTGGTCTGTAATTTCCCGGATCCTTCTTTTTCCCCTTACTTAAGGAAGAGTACTATATTTGCCCTTTTCCACTCATCCTGGACCTCACCCAACATCCACGAGTTCTCAAAAATGATAGCCAGTGGTCGCATCTACACAAAACACTGACTGCACATTCATTACTGTGCAGTCATTTAGTGATTGTTTATCATTTTACTTGTTTATACAAGTACTAAATGACTGCACAGTAACCAGAGTTGATGTGCAGTAGCATTGCCGAATGGCTTTTTCATGACACTGACTGCACACTAACTCATTACATGACAAGCTACTGTGCAGTCAGTGTCTCGTGTAGATGTACCCAATGGCTCTAAAATTACCTCAGCTAATTCCTTCAGTGCCGCAGGGTGTATTCCATCCAGTTTTGCCAACTTGAAGACATCCAACTTCTCTAAATAGTCCCTATCCTGTTCTTTCAGTATGCTAGGCTGCTTATCTTCTTCCCTATTGCTGCCAACTGTGCTCTTCATTTGGTAACTGACTTTATTCAAGAAGACTAACATAAAAGGCATTAAATAGTTCAGCTGCCTTTATCATTTCTAACTCGACTAGGTTGCCTTCTTCATTCTCATAAGGGACATATGGTTTATTTTGGTTTTCCTTACTTTTAACGTACTTGTAGAATCCATTCTATGTCCATTGCCAGTTATCTCTCAGGCCATGCCTTGGCCTTCCTAATTGTCTTCCTGTATGCCTGTGCAATACTCTAATACACTTCCCTAATAATATGACCAAGTTCTCACTTGTTGTAGGATTCCCTTTTGATGTTAATTTAATGAAGAGACTGCTGTCTAGCCAGGTCAGTCTCCTGTTGCATTTCCCATTCTTCTGTCACATCAAAACAGCTTGCTCCTGCACCCTTAATATGGCCTCCTGTGGGTCCAGGACCCCGGATCTGCCTGCCGGATGACAGGAGACTGCTGCTGCTGGCAAGTGACAGTTTTGCTTGTTAGCTCCTTGAGTTTCAGTTTCCCAGAAACCTCTACACCTATCTCCTTGAAACTTGGCAGGCTTCATACGCTCAGAAGGGGCTACCATCCCTGCAAGTCTAGAAATGACAAAGTTATAAGCAGTTTCATGCTTCCCCATTATAGCCTATGGGTGAAACATTGAAACAGTGAAATTGTTTTGATGAAATGAAATGGAACAGTGCTTTTGAAATGAAACAAAACTCAAAATGAAAAGCTGTTCTGTCGAAATGGAAGTTGAAGCAGAATGATGCCATTTCACACAGCCCTATAAGATAACACTTTAGAGTTTCTCTAGAGCAGAGATTTTCAATCAAGTTTCTGCAGCACCCTGGGATGCCATGACATCCGTTTAAGGTTACTGTGGGGTACTACCCATTGTTAGGTGGGCAAACACCTAATGCAATTCACAAGATAAATGAAGAGATTTCAAATAGAAACCCAGAGTGCCAATAACATCTGACTTGTTGTGGTCTTTGAGATTTTGCCACAAAACAATTGCTCTAGTATTTTCCATAGACAAGAAATGAATGAAAGCTAAGAGCTGGCATTTTCCATACTTCTGCAAGTAACTAAACTTACAGATACCTTGTATATACTACCCTGCTCAGTCTAGATACATCTTCTGTTTTTTTGTGCTCTGAGCGGCCCCTTTCACAACTGGGCTTCAGTGCAGGAGGTCTCAGCATGGAAGATTTGAGTCTCAAAAGGCTGGGACCACTGCTTTAGAGAAGTACTATATTTTTGCTTAAGCTTCTTACTCTTCCATTTTTTTCTTTGTATCCCTCCTTTTAAATCTCTATTATACATCACGGACACCAACAAAGGAAACATCAGCTGACCAACGGTCAGTGATGACATGGTAAAAAGACACTTGGAGGGACTGGCTGTATTCAAATCACCAGGATTGGAGGGACTCCACCCATAGGTAATGAAGGAATTAGCGGGGCTTATAGCTGATCTACTGGCAAGAATACATGAGCGCTCATGGTGCTTGGGTCAAGTTCTGGAGGATTGGAAGAGGGCTAATGTCATCCCAATTTTTAAGAAGAAGAGGAAGGAGAACCTGGGGAACTATAAACCAGTCAGCCTTACAACTATATCCCTGGGAAAATCCTATAAAAAATTATCAAGGAGCACATCTGTGGGATCCTGCTAGCTCATGTGATGCAGAGGGGTAACCAACATGGGTTCTTAGCAGGCTGGTCTTGCCTGACTAACCTAGTTTCCTTTTATGACAAGGCCACCAATTGTTTAAATGCAGGAGTTGAGGTGGATGTTATCTATCTGGACTTCAAGATATCCCATAGCATCCTTATAAATAAACTGAGGGGATTTGCCTTGGATGATTACACGGTAGACTGACTAGCAAATTAGCTCAAGGGTCACACTTGGAGGGTGGTAGTAGATAGGTTGGTGTCAACTTGGAAAGATGTATGCAGTGGTCTCCCTCAGGGATCAGTTCTGGGGCTGGTGTTGTTCAATATCTTCATCAGTGATCTGGATAAGGGGGTGGGAAGCACCCTGTCCAAATTCATGGACAATACAAAATTATGGGGTGCAGCTAACACCCTGGAGAGGAGTACCCAGATCCAGGCTTACTTAGACAGGTTGGGGAGGTGGGCAGAGAGCAACAGGGTGCAATTCAATAAGGACAAGTGCAAGGTGCTGCATCTAGGGAGTTAGAACTGCTATCATACCTACAGGCTGGGGGGCAACCTTCTCAGCTCCACTGAGGCAGAAAGAGATATTGGAGTCACCGTTGACTCCAGGATGAACATGAGTCACCAATATGATAAAGCAGTTGGCAGAGCCAATCGCACCTTGTTGTGCATCCATATGTGCTTCACAAACAGGTCCAGGGAAGTGATTCTCCCCCTCTATGCAGCACTGGTCAGACAGCAGCTGGAGTACTGTGTCCAGTTCTGGATGCTGTAGTTCAAGTGAGACGCGGACAACCTCGAGAGGGTCCAAAGAAGAGCCACTCACCTGATTAGAGGCCTGCAGGGAAGGCCCTACGAGGAAAGGCTAAGGGACCTTAACCTCTTCAGCCTCTCCAAGAGAAGGCTAAGAGGGGACCTAGTAATGGTGTACAAATTCATAAGGGAAGAGCAACACGAAGTAGGCAATGATCTATTCAGCAGGGCACCCCCTGGAATGACAAGGAACAATGGCCATAAGCTACTAGAGAGAAGGTTTAGGCTGGACATTAGGAAAAAGTTCTTCATGGTCAGGGTTGCCAGAATCTGGAACAGAATCTGCTCACCCCATCCTTGGGGGTCTTCAGGAAGAGACTGGACAGGCACCAAGCTGGGATCACATGACCCCAGGGTCTTTCCTTGCCTGCTAGGGACAAGGTGTTGGACTAGATTGCTCACTGACTTCCCTTCTGACTCTATCAATCTATCTGGATCTCAGAATTTTGAGAATTATAGAGACTACTCAACAGTTGGATACTTGCTGGCCTTTTCTGTGAAAACACTAGATTTTGCAGCTGGAGAGCATGGGTGTTTTGGTCTTATTCTTGTAGGTTCACCTGGGTTCAGCTTGTTGCAATGCTTGCACTTTCAGTGTTGAAAAAAAATTTAATCTACCACAAGTTTTTCCTTATCACCAGCCTTTGACACCTGTAGGGCTTGGTGGTACTCTCCCTTGTGGGTTTTGGAGGTAAGAGGTCTTCTGGAGTCCCTCGGTATACACAGGCTGTGGCTGGTGTAAACTGCAGTATAGGTGTAGGGATACAGAAGCTAGCTTCTTAGCAGGGTAAACGAATCCATGTTGAGCTCCAAGCTACTGCAGCTATGCTTCTTCTAGTACATATGCTTCCAGATAGTTTGTGTCTCTCTACCCTATTGCAGTCTAGACATACCCTCTTTTTCCATCTGAGTACAACTGGGCTTCAGTGCAGGAGGTCTCAACTCCAGTTTCAATACCAGTGTTGTCTGTGAGTGCCAACAGTGGCATGGAACCCTTTCTTTATGCCATTGCCTTTGTTCTAGTCTTAGGCATTACTTATGTCCTGGGTGAGACCCTGGAATAACCTTTTTTTCCTAGTACCAGGGCTCTACTACTTGTTTCTTCCAGATCTGACAAGACTGTCATAGATTGCTTTAACAGATGAAACCTCAGCCACACATCCTGCAGCTTAAAAGTTCTCACGGAGAATGACAGGCATACTGAGTACTCAGCACGCTTAGTATATGGGACAGAAAAGGCATCTGTTGAGCTTGTCTTTCAACAGAATTAATCCACAGCAGAAAGGGCAAGCATGAGGCCCACAGGGTTGGAATCCATCCTACTAAAATGCTCTGAACGGAGGCAGATGTATAGGGGAGGGGAAGTTGTACAAGGCTGCCCAATTTGAATCTAGACAGGCCAAATTTGTTCATGGTTGTTCTTTACATGTGGAAGAGTAGAAGTCTAGAAAGATTTTAGCTGGAGGTAAACAATAGAGAGTTAGACACTGAAAAGGTTTTGTCTCGCTGCCAATGGCAATAAGAGGAAAGAGAAAGAGGGTCACGGTCACCTTGCAGTTATATAGTGCAGGGTGCATATGGGACCAGGACAAAACACTGCTTTTCAAAAGACTCCAGTCTCATACCCAGGAAGAGCATGAATATCTACAGTGGATCCATAGGGAAATAATGCTTACACAATAATTTTCACCCAGAGTGCTATGGCACCCTGGAGTGCTTGAGATTCCTTCAAGGGTGCTGCAGATTGCCATACAAATTAGCACGAGGTGTGCCAACTTGATGCACAAGATTAAAAACAAAAACAAACAAACACAAAAAAAGTTTTCAAATAGGAACTCACATGGTAAAAGCAGTCTGACCTGTTGTGGTCCAAGTTCTTGGCAATAGAAGAATTGCTCTAATATTTTTCTGGAGTCAACAGTGAATGAAAACTGAGAGTTAACATATTCTGAAGGGTGCTGAATGTAAAAAGATTGAGAACCACTGCCCCCTTATATACATGTACATATTTATGTTAGGGTAGGGTGATCTCAAACTTTGTGAAACCATGACCCTGAGTGCTGGATGGCAGCAGCAGGGGACAGGAAAGCTCTCATGCTGCAGCCGCTACTGCCATCCACCACTCTGTGCCACCACCACATGCCACTTAACTGTACCACTGCGCATACCCCCTGGGAAGTCTGCAGCCCCCTTTTAAGTTGCTTGTGACCCCTGTGGGGTCACAACCCACAGTTTGAGACCTCCTGTGCTAGGGGTATATGTCTTTGTGGATCCATTGTAGACATGCCCATCTTTCTTGGGAATGAGACTGGAGTCTTTTGAAAAGCGTGTCTGTTTTTGAAAAGCACATAGATAACTGTGAACACAGGGAAAACACATCTCTCTCTCTCTCTCTCTCAGCCCAAGAGCCAGGCCACACCCTCATTTTCATTCTAATGCTTCCCTCTAGAGACTTGTATCAACAGAGGAATGACCCTATCTCTTCAGGGTCCCTACCTTGTGAAACTAAGGTTGTTAACCTAATTAAATTGCTAATATGCTGGTAACTTGTGTTTACTGGATAGGGCACTGTTCTCAAAGTGGTTTAGGAACAATGGTTAATTAATCCTCATGACAACTCTGTGAGCTATACTATCTTCCTTTTCCAGGTGATGCAACTGGAGGCCTTAACAGTCTTGGCCATGTTGGAGCTCCTTTGAGAGTGTAAGGGGTGCCTGTGATCACTGCTACACTTTTGAAGTAAAGCATACTTGTGTCTTTCGACTGCAAGAGCTCCAGAGAAGGGAGGGGCTATGAGCCTGTTCTGACCTTTTCTTCTCTTAGGGAACTTAGGGCTGCTGTTCTTGGAATGCAGAGATCATTTTTGTGCCTGGCTTCCAAACAGTGGAAAAGAAGGCTGGCTCCTTGGGGTAATTTTGCATTGGGATGGGCAAACATCTGACCAGAGATAAGGTGCTAAGGCCATAAGATAAGCCAAAAGCAAACTATGGTAATAGGAGTTCCTGACTCCCATTCCTACCCTCAGACCTCCTGGCCATGTTGGTTTCTCCTATGCAATGTGGAGAAAAAGAGGAACTAACAACAAAGTCCCAAAGAAATAAAAACTCACCTCTTGTCTTTCTAACAGAGAACATGAACATTCAGTTATATTCCATTAAAGGCAAAACTTTTCTATGTATTATGAATCTATAAACCTAACTTGAACATGAGCACGCAGCACAAGGTACGCAGATGACACATACTGTAAATAAACTTTAGAAGGCAGCAGGTGCTCTAGTTCCTAGATGACTGAATGCAATTGTTTTCTAGTGAGCTGAGCACTTAAAAAGTATTTGTGCAATCTTGCCAAAAAATACAAACTGTGCCATTTTTATTTTTAGATGCAGACTTCCTCAGGGAAGAAATTATCGAGTAAATGATTATGCCACAGAGTAAATTAGAACTACCTACCCATGCACTGCTTGCCCTTCTCAGTGCCATGGGTTTAGTAAAAGGCTTATGTACCCACCAGGCCAGAGGTATCATAGCCATGGAGGAGGATGCCCATGTTACACTAGTTTTAAAAACTTACCAATAGCTGAACTTGCTTTAAAGTGTCTTTCAAAATTTTTTACCTCCTATACATGAACAACTGGTGCCTCCTGGGACTGGGTGGGCACCCGCAAACACCAGCAGCCATGTCGGCAGTGGCCAATCTCGGGGGGGGGGGGTACATACCCCCTTGTGCCCTCCCTACATGTCAGCTATGTTCCTTTAGAGTCAAATGCTAAGAAATATCAGCTTTAAATGCATCAGTGATCCACAGTTCTCTTGATTTCAACTGAAATTAGGCCTTCAGTAGATAGGAACCTTGCTGTTTCTTTAATACTTTGTAACATAATTTGTTAGAATTAATAGCAATGACTTAAAAAATATTATTGGACTATAGAGCTTTGCATCTAGTGAGCATAGACATTTTTGCTGACAGATGTGAAAAAATAAAACAACTGCTTTACTGGTTGGATAGATATCTGGCTGGGGTATTATAATCCCAGCACTTGTTCCTGCCCAGGGCAGGGAGTTGGTCTTGATCTGTTTATGTCCCTTCTGACCCTAGAGACCATGAAACTGGAAAAGGAAGCATGTTAGTTTAACCTGGCTCCCCAGCATCTATATAGATCAGATGCTTCAGCAAGGCTTTTTGGCACTTTTATGTAAAGCTGATTAGATAAAAGTGCCAAAAAACCCCACCAAGCATGCAACCTATACAGACATTGGGTGAGCCAGGTCAAACTAATGTGATGCCTCTTCTGGGCATGTGCTGTGCTTGGTGCAGAAGCATGCCAGGCTTAAAAGTAAAGCACTGTTTTGGTTTGTTTTTTCATGTCTGTAAGCAACCTTTAATGGTAAACTTTTCTCTGAAATGCTTCTCCAAGGTTAGGAATTTAAATATTTCCTTTACTGTTTCCCCTCACATTTCATACAAGTTATAGGGCCGACAGTGGAGAATTTAAAAAATATTGAGATAACAGTCAGGCATGGCTGTGTTTTATCTTTCTTCGGGAAACAGAAACTGTATTATACAATACCCAGTCACAGTTTCTGTTAAGGTTTTGTTTATAAAGGGTTAATAAACACTTAATAGATGTTATGTTGTAAACATAAGTAGCAGGGGTTGTAGACGGATATAATCATATGAAAAGAAGTTATTATAAATAGTTATAATCCAGGAACACAAACAATAGGGCTGTACAAAATTCTGATGGGTGTTTCATTTTGAAGAGATTTTGACGCGTTTCAAACTCAAAACAGCGAAATCCAAGTGAACAAAAGGCTTTGAACCAGCTTCAAAATGAAATGAGGGCACTTGAAATGTTTTAGAAGTTTCTAAACATTTCAAGTATCAAAGCAGCCCTGTTGCAGGAGGTGGAAGAGAGCCAGGGCTGTGCTCCGAGTGGCTCCGCCAGCCCCACGGAGCTCAGGCTACCCTCCCAGCACTTCTGGACTCCTCCCGGAGGTGCAGGCCCCCAGATCTGCACGTGGGATGCCAGCAAGTGACATGAGTTTTGCTTTCAGCAGTTTGGAGGTGCAGTTTTCCAGAACTCCCTGCGCCAGGCATCATGCCCTCAGAAGGGGCTACCATCTATGCAATTTTCATCCGAATCAGGCAAGAAATGACAAAGTTGTAGGCATTTTCATGGATTCCCCAGTATAGTCTATGGGCAAAATGTCAAAATGCATCAACACTGTTTCGACAAAATGGAACAGTGCTTAAAAACAAAAAGAAAAGGTGAAACAAAACATTGTCCTTTCAAAACATCAAAATGGAAGTTGAAATGGCGCTGCTTCGCACAGTCCTAATAAACAACCTATTGACTTGTTGGATTTTTAAATAACTGATTAACCATGTATTAGATTTAGACTATCTGTTTATCATTTATTAACCATTTTAAAACATTTTTCTGTGGAAGTTTAAAATAAGGTAAAAGTCCCTGTCTGGGAGACCTCCCTGATAGCCGAAGAATCAGGCCCAGCACTGAAATCTTATGTTTTAATTGTGCTATAACTAGTCAAGAATCAGAGCTGAGGAAAGCGTTTGCATGGAAAGTTGCAATCACCTAAGGGGCTTTGCAGTTTGTTAGATGTTAGGACAGAACCTTACTCCTTTTACTCACATGATTTCTTCTGGGTCTTTTTCTGCAACCAGGCTGAATGTCACTTGCCACATCAGAATTCCTTACATTTTTCAAGATTTTCTGTGTGACTGCTTATGTGCTTCCAAGCAGTCCCTCCTGGGACACCCAAAAAATCTTGCACGAGCTCATACTGCTTGAGCTAAGGAAAAGTCTGGTAGCTGGCAGCTGTAAATGGCTTGTTCACCTTTTATGGAGCTTAGCCACTAGAGGGGCACAAAGATCCACATTGTTCTAGGACGAATAAGATTATTTTTAAGGTCAACAGCAAAGCTTCCTTTGAACATCCAAGAGGCTTACTATTGAGCTGTGCTGCTCTAATGAGGAAAGAGAAGCTACTTTCCAGGAACTGTAGTTCAACAGCAACAACTTCAACTTGGCTGGGCTAACTGAAACCTGGTAGGACCCTACTCACAATTGGGTGGTAGGCATTGAAGGTTATAGGTTGCACAGACGGGATAGAGTGGGGGAAAAAAGAGGGGGTGTTGCTCTTAATGTTGAAGAGCAATATACAACTTCTATAATCCAGATGGGATCAGAGGAGGGCCAAATGAGGTACTGTGGGTTAGGATACAAGGGGATCAAGGGGAAAGGAACTTGGTAGTCGGGGGTCTACTATAGACTGCCACACCAGGAGAATGAGCTAGACCTGGAATTCTCTGGGCAGCTTTCAGAGACTGTACAGTCAAGAGATACGGTTGTCATGGGTGACCTAAACTACCCTGACATCCGCTGGGAGGAGCAGTCAGCCAGAACTAATCATTCATGTAGGTTCTTAACCTGCATACAGGACCTCCACCAAATGCAGAAGGTATACAATCCCACTAGGGGTAAATGCCTTGCTGGACTCAGTGCTGGCTATGGGGGACAACCTGGTGGGGGATCTGCAGGTACAAGGCCAGCTAGGGGATAGTGACCATCGGTTGACTATCCAGCAAAGGGTGGGAAAAGTAACCAGTGGGCAGAAGTGCTAGACTTCAGAAAGGCTGACTTCAGTGTGCTTAGGAGCTTAGTTAGTGGGGCATTAAAGCTCAAGACCACTGACAAAATGGGGGTCCAGGAAGGGTGGTCATTCCTCAAGGAAGCGTTCCTTCAGGAACAGAAGGAGGCAATCCCACTGTGTAGAAAAGGGGTAAAGGGGCCAAGAAACCCTCCTGGCTGAACAGGGAAATCCAGGAAAGCGTAAGGGCAAAAAAGGGGGCATACAGGCTGTGGAAGCAGGGGGTAGATACCACGGAGGAGCATACCTCCTTGATCCACACTTGCAGGGAATCAGGTTAGGAAGGCCAAAGCAGCATTAGAACTCAGGCTTGTGACAAAAATTAAGGTCAACAAAGAGTCTTTCAAGTATATAGGAACCAAAGAGGTGCAGAGCAGCATTGGACCTCTGCAAGATAGACAAGGGCAGCTGGTGACAGATAGAAGGGACAAAGCAGAGCTCTTCAATGAGTTTTTTGTCTCTGTATTCTTGAACTTGATTCTAGACAAATCTCCCAAATGCATTAATGACAGAAGCAGGAGAAACAACAGTCCACCAACTGTCAGCACCGACTTAGTAAAGAGACACTTGGAGGGGCTGGATGTATTTAAATCAGGAGGACCGGATGAGCCAGTGTCATAACAGAGCCACTGGCATGAATGTTTGAGCACTCGTGGTGCTCAGGTGAGGTCCCAGAGGACTGCAAGAGGGCCAACGTGGTCTCTTTTTTCAGGAAGGGGAGGAAGGAGGATCTGGGTAACTATAGGCCAGTTAGTCTCACCTTTATCCTTGGGAAAACCCCTGAAAAAATTGACAAAGAATTACATTTGCAAGAGTCCAGAGTGTAATATAATGCTGAAGGGCTACCAGCATGAGTACATAGCAGGTAGCTCCTACCTGACTAACCTTGTTTCTTTCTATGACCAGGTCACTAAATGCTTAGATGCAGGAGCCAAGGTAGATGTCATGTATTTGGACTTTAAGAAGGCCTTTGACACGGTATCTCATCCTATTCTTATAAACAAATTGAATGGCTGTGCCACAGACAATTACACAGTCATGTGGGTGGCAAATTGGCTTAAGGGTCATACCCAGAGAGTGTTGGTGGACAGCTTGAAAGATGTGGGGAGCAGGGTCTCCCAAGGCTCAGTCCTTGGGCTGGTGCTGTTCACTATTGTCATCGGTGACCTGGATGTGGGTGTGAGAAGCACTCTGTCCAAATTCACAGATGTCACCAAACTGTAGGGTGAAGCAAACACGCTGATGAGAAGAAACCGAATCTGGGCAGACCTGGACAGGTTAGAGAAGTGAGCAGAGAACAATAAGATGCAGTTCAACAAGGACAAGTGAAAGGTGATGCACCTAGGGAGAGGGAATCACCAGCACACTTATAGCCTAGGGGATAACCTTCTCAGCAGCACAGCAGCAAAAAGAGATCTTTACAATGTAACCAATAGGGATATATTCCAAGACCTTGACTTACCTAAGGGATAGCCAGCACGGGTTTGTTGTGGGTAGGTCTTGCTTGACCAATCTCATTTCCTTCTATGACCAAGTGATCTATCACCTGGAAAAGGGAGAAGAGATTGATGTTATATATCATGACTTCAAAAAAGCCTTCGATCTGGTATCCCATGATCACCTCTTGGCGAAACTGGCCAATTGTGGCCTTGGGTCCACCACAATCCACTGGCTGGAAAATTGGCTCC
>NW_017728948.1:66037884-66056824 GCF_001723895.1 Crocodylus porosus | reverse complement strand
CCAAGGTCTGGAACAGTCTGCCATCGGAGGTGGTTCAAGCACCTACATTGAACACCTTCAAGAGTAAATTGGATGCATATCTTGCTGGGATCCTATGACCCCAGCTGACTTCCTGCCCTTGGGGTGGGGGGGCTGGACTCGATGATCTTCCAAGGTCCCTTCCAGCCCTAATGTCTATGAAATTTTTGAAACCCCCAGACCCATTTCTACCTCTTTTACAAGGCAATTTTGGTACTTGCCAACATCAGACAGTACACACAAGTACAGGGCACTATCATAATGGGGATGGCAACTATAGAACATGTATCATAGACAATGAGCAAGGAGCACAGATCCTCACAGAAGACTATATTTTGGTGCTCATCACTCCCACAGTGCACCACACAAAGCAGTTGATTGTGGGTTTCCACCACACAGATCACATAAGAGTGAAATTACCTCGCATATAAATAATATTTTATATAAATAGGGTCATTGCATAAGAGCGAATTCACACATACAGAACCCGCATAAAGCGAGGGAAACCTGTATATAAATTCACCAGAGGGGGGCAGCAGGGAATAGGAGATGCTCCGTTTACCACAGCATGCCTTGGAATAACCAGAAACAGCCACAAGCTGATAGAGAGTAGATTTAGGTTGGATATCAGAAAAAACTTTGCAGTTAGGATTGCCAGATTCTGGAACGAACTCCAAGGGAAGGGGTCCTCTCCCCTACCTTGGGGGTCTTCAAGAAGAGACTGGACAAGCACCTAATTGGGGTCACAGGACCCCAGCACTTCTTCCTGACACTGGCAAGGGGTCAGACTCAATGATCCATTGAGGTCCCTTCTGACCCTAGCATCTGTGAATTTATGAACAGAGTTGCTTCTGTTTCCAGTCTTTGGATTCATGAACCTGCTCTATAACCTTTTTTCACTGAAAACACTTCTACCACCGATTGTGTATGGTTGCAGCAGTGTAAAGGAAAAGGGTCTGTTGGGCCACTGCTCCTCATAGGCTAAAGGTTACATTAAAGCCCTCATGGTATTACTCAACAAGTGTACAAACAGCTTCCAGCTTTCTTGGTGATATCTCAAATGCTTGTACCTAAGGGCTAAGGACAGACATTATAAGTGATCAGAAACTGGTTTAAACCTATAACAGAACAGACATTCAGTGCACATAAACCAGCTTGAAAATGGGTATTGCTGGTTTAACTGATTTGGGTCAAACTGGTTATGCAATGTCTGCCCCAGACCCCTTCCGGGTTTAACTTAAACCAGAGACCCCCGGCATCCCAGATGCTTTGCAACCCTGGGTGGGGCTCTCTGCTCCAGAGAGCTGGCCTGGCCCCACCCCTCTGCTTCCTGGCTAGAGCTCCAACAGAGACAGCAGGCACAGCAATGTCTGCCTGGCTTCCCTGTACCTCCTCCCCCGACCATTCTCTGCTCAAGTAGGGATGCCTCCCTCAGTCCTTCCTCCCACTGTGTGTGGTATGCTAGCTAATGGTGAGAGGTGTCTGTGTAAGGCAGACAGGTCAAAAGCAGAGACGACAGTGTCCATTCGGGACTTTTGGGAGCTAATCAACAAGTCAGTTTGTAATGTCCCTCTGTTCATTCTTTGGAAAAAGAGGTTTAAGAAGAGCTTGAACTAATGAGAGGCTTTTGTTTTGTTTTGATGAGCTGCTAAATGCTGTGTTACTCCCTCTAACTCCCTGCTGGCTCCTTCCCTAGTCAGGAGCAGCGAGAGAGGGGAACCCTTCCCTAATCAGAGGTCCTGCCAGGGCCTGGCCACATCCCCCTTCTGTGAAAGGGAAGGGAAGAGAAGGTTGCTCTAGCACACCCTGCCACCGGCTTCTAGCCTGAGCCACTGCAGGCATATGCCTGCATCTCTTCCGACCAGAGGGGATGTCTGTATGGTTACAAACCAGTTTGGCCTAGCCAGGTTAGATTAACCTGCGAAGATTGAATCAATTCAGGCTTAGGCTTTTTGAATGTCTGTCCCTAGCTGAGGAGAAATGGCACTATTATCAACATCTCCTGGCATGTGCAGGATGCATCTGTCACTGAGTATGTAAACTCAGCCACAGTTAGCTCCAAGGCACTACTGTCCTACCCATGGAAAATATTTCTATCACCAAGCCCAATACAAAAAGGCAAATAGGTCTCCAATTGATGGAAGCTGCATGCTGAAATTACTGAGGAGTGGTTGTTTGATCAAATCAGCTCCTTTAGGTCTTTCTTTCGACC
Organism: Crocodylus porosus; assembly: GCF_001723895.1. Classification (NCBI taxonomy): domain Eukaryota; kingdom Metazoa; phylum Chordata; order Crocodylia; family Crocodylidae; genus Crocodylus; species Crocodylus porosus. Next base: position 66,054,594 of record NW_017728948.1, on the reverse strand, counting down.
CACACTCAGCCTCCTTGCGGTGGAGGACGTACTAGGGTCAGGACTTGCCTCTAACTCTCTGGCCCCCATCATTTGGCCTCTGGCCCAAACTACAGCCGCAGGCATTCACAAACATACCTTGGCTTCTTCCCCACACATGGGATTTCTACTATGCCCACTCTAGGGCTCTACACCATGCTTCACCCTGGGGTCTTTCTCTCATCCTCACAATCAACTACTCACGGGGCTGGCCCTCGCGCTGCTCTTCAGGCTTACTCCCAATTCAGCCCTACTCAGCATGCCCCTGGGACTGCTCTTCAGGCCTATTACCTGTTCAGCCCTACTCATCCCAGCATCATGCACTGCCCTTCAGGCCTACTCCCATTCAACCCTACTCTGTGCAGGGCCACACAACTCTGACCTCTTCCCTGGGGCTATACATCCATCCCTTCCCTGGGAATACTACCGCCCACCTCTCTGGGGCTGCACTTCTATGTCCTCCTGGGGTCTCTGAGGTCTCAATCCCCTGTGGGCTCAGGTGGCCTCGGCCATGCCTGGCCCCACTTGCTAGATGTAACCCACCCAAAGATGATGGCCAGGGGTTATTAAGGCACCCCAGCCCACCTTTCACCAGGGTGGTAACTGGCCTGGCATTTCCTGGGGTCTCCCATGCCACTAGGAGCCCCACCAAGCCACCCAGCCTCAGCAGGGTGCAGTTTTAGGTCATGCCCAGGACCAAGAGCCTCCTAGCCATCCCCATAAGCTCTTGCCCTTACCTCCTAGCATTCTTGCTGCAGCTTAACCAGGCAATGTTTCCATTTGGGCTGGCAGCAGCAAACTGCAGCCTTTATATATCTTGTTCTCAAAAAGGCTGCTGCCATCAGGCACCTGCTGGCTGCCTGACTCAGCCCTTAAAGTGGCAGGTACTGCACTGCCACAGAGTCAAATGGCTTCATGGCTCATTGTAATCTACCTGATCCCTTCTAAACTCTTCATTCTGCAGGACCTACATTACCAGGAGCAGCTACGTCACAGCCCTGCAGACTGTTTTTAACTCTACCTAAGACCATTAACTCAAATATGGAAATAAATTCTAGTGATGCACTGGATGTACTGTCAAAATGCTCAAGAAGGCTAGACTTTGTTTTATGAATCTGAATAAGAGATGTCCATTTAATTCTAATAACTATAGGACTAATGAAACAGCATCTTTTGATTATTTTTTGCCTAGTTAATCTTTTTAAATATACATAATTAATACACACACTAATAAAGTTATATATGTTTCTGCTTCAATCTTAAACCAAACAATATCCCTAGACCCTGCGATATTAGTATAGCTTCTGGTTTCTTTTAAATTGGTGAATAATGTGTTGTGTTATGTGATGTGCCACATCATCTGTTCTCTCACCCTTTTCAAAATTCTGGATCCACCCATGGCTGTACCATGCAATTAAAACAAGAGGCTTACCACTAGACCTATGAAAGTAGCATTTAGAGGAGGGTAAAACAGAGTGACAGGACTTTCATTAAAAAAGAATCAAATGTGGGTTGTGCAAGACTTCTTCAACAATAAAATTTCTTAATCTTATTGTGTTACACGCAATACAACAAGGCTAGTTATCTACTGTGCTCATGTTTCCTCTCCAGAGGACTACATAACTGCACTTTGCTTCATCTGAACTTCACAGCTTTCTAAAAATAAGTGTATCACATAAAGCACAGGATGCTACAAGTACGTTTTGTCTTTTGTTGCTAACTGTTTTATTGACTGTTTTGTTTACTGTCTTTCCCAAAATGAGCAAACATTCTCTTCTTGCTGAACAAAAAGGCTCTGGATTCTAGTGTGTATAGCTCTATGGATTTCTCACCAAGATATATATATATGTACATATTCTGAATGCTTTGCAATTTGTCTGGACTTTTAATCAAATTTTGCAGGTGCAAAAACAATGACAACATTCACACATAGGTAGCTTAAGACCCTTTTCACTCAAGGTTCTGATTTACCAGAAGGATTATACAGTAAAATCTCCCACATCTGGCCAATTAAATGCTGGATAATAAACAGAAAAGTTCGGGGGGGGGATGGGACTTGCATGTGGCAGCGGCTGCCACCAGCCCCCACCCTTCCCCACACACCGCTCTGCATTATATTATATTACAACCAAAATTTTTACATAACTGGCAATCCCCTTACTCAGGAGATGCTGGATAACAGAGATTTTACTGTATTATGGTTGAGAGAGAAAATAATCTCTGACATTAATTTGTTTTTCCATATCTATTTTATTATTAGATTGTCTTTTCATTAACTCTCTCATAGGGTAATTACAGATTATTCACCTTTGTAAATTGCTTTGAGATCTTCATATAAAACTAATTACACAAGTGCACAATATCAGGGCTGTAGCAAAGGAGGGGGTGGGTGGGGGCAGCTCCCACTGCTGCATGCACTCCTGGGCAAGCATTGTGGGGGGGAGGAGGAGGAGAGGAGGGAAGGTATCTTTTCCCCGGATCTGTGCACAGGATGAGGGCTGGCATCTGCTGCAGGCTTTGCCCCGGCACCAAACTTTCTTGCCACGCCACTGCACAGAATTATTACTGTAATCAGTACCACATTGTACAGAAGGCAGTGCTTTGCTATATGGAGTCTGATGCACAATCACTGCTTCTTATCCTTTCATCATTATCAGTTATTTCAAGTACAGACAATTCCATATGGACACATGGAGGGCTTGAAGGGTGGGATTCTTCTGGGTATGATACTACACCCTTCATGCAAATGTATGATAATTAACTGTCTGTGCTGTCCTAGTCTGAATTCCTTGGACAGCTATATACTACTTATTTAATTTCCCAAGGATGGTATTTAGATTATAAAACAGCATGCTCTACAGGAATAAGCACACCAAACTGAGAATTCATGAGTCTCCTGAGCTTTTGTTTCTACTAATTGGTAGTCTTGGGTGTAGTCTTCACCTCTTCATCCATTTCCTCATCTGATGTTCTTTTGCGAGTGTCATGCACCTACCTCAGTGATTCTCAGCCAGGGTGCTGAGGCATCTTGGGGTGCCCTGAGATCCCCTCAAGGGTACTATGGGATGCCACACTCTATTAGGTATTGCACAAGATAAACCCAGAGGCAGCATCCACACGCATGTGGATGTTTGGTTTTCCGGGGACAAGTAGAAGTGGCACACCTTGTGGTGCTGCTAGTTGTCTTCAGAGAATGCCTGTGCCATACACCCTCTGGCTTGAGGCAAGTTATCCGAGTTGTGGTAGGGGAGGCTGGGGCCAGCACTGGGCTTGCCCCCAGCAGCCTCACCTGGGGTCACAGGGGCCTCCTGGGGCTGCAGCAGTGGCAATCCTGCTGCTTGAAGCCTGGCTGGCAGCTGGAATGTGGCTCTAGCTGGCCCAGCTCTGGTTTTGAGAGGCAGACACTGACCCAGCATGTGCTGCTCCACTTTGTTTTTCTCTTGCAGCACGGAGAAAAAACTGAACGTGCATGGCTGTGCACATCTGGACATAGCCAGAGATTTCAAAATAGGAAACCATAGTGTTAAAATATTCTGACCTGCTGTGGTCTTTGAGTACTTTGTAGCACAAAAATTGTTCCATTATTTTTTTTGGCCATAAAAAAAACAAGTGAAAACAAAGAGCTGGCATTTTCCAAAGGGTGCTTTGAACCTAACACGGTATGCTTTGATGTTAATGAGGAGTGTCTTGAGTCTAAGCAGGTTGAGAGCCATTGACCTACATTAAGGAGGCTCATCTAGATAATTCCTTAATATAGGCAGGGCTAATGCACATTCAGCATCCGCACCAACTGTTGCTTCTACCTTGGTCATGCAGCAAGTACAGAAGAGAAGCTGAATCTGGATAGTGCCACAAATGTGGAGACAGGACACCCTTTGAGCAACACTGAGTGGGTGGGTTGTAGGTTCTAGAAAAAAATTCTTCATTTTTCAATGCCATTCCTAGATTTCATGCAGTTCTCTCTTTCTTTGAGCTAAATCCATGTAAAATGATCCAGGAAAGGCAAATAAGATTTAATAAAAACAGAGGGGAAAATGGAATGAAAACAATACCATAAGTGATTTTAAAATGCCAGAAGTGATTCTCAGTATTCAGAGGTTTTCCTTTTGAAAAATGAGTTACACCATTCTCATCCCTGTTCCTTTAGCCTGAACCCTTTACTTTCCATTGCTGTGAGCTATGCAGTTAGCAACGGGGTCCAGAGCTTCAAATACTGTTTTTATACTGTTTTGAACATTAAGGGGCTAATTAGGTGTTTAGTATTATTATTCAGAGTTTGAGAGTAATGTTGGAGTATGGTAATATAGATCCCTACTTCACATCAGAAATGAATGCATCTGATGAGACCTGAAGAATGCATTGTAACTGAAAGCTTGTCCAAGAGTATCCCAACCATGCAGTTGGTCCAATAAATTATCACCTACAAAATTCCTTGCCTAAATGCATGTGATATTTTTTAATATACAGTTTATATTTGTTAGAAACCCACCATTTTGCACATTTGCAACTTTCACAAAACATGCATTTAGCTTTGGTCTTTACTAACATTATTTCTGAGAAGCAGCAGCTATTTATACAATGGTCCACAAATAGTGAATGCTATTTTAATACAGTCTGGACAAAGTACTGGATGGGATTAATATTAGACTCCAAGTTATTTCTTTTATTATCTGTCTCTGAGCTTGTAACTCCAACCCTTTCTATCTTGAATCAGGCTTTGTTTGGAATTCTAGCTTCTCTTTCTACTTCTTTGGTAGGACAAGGGAGGGCACAAGTAAACAATCTGCCTGCAAGAATAATATTGGCTTTCCTAATATAGAGAGAAGACAAAAAAACAAAAACAAAACCAAACCTTGCCTTGATCTCACTTGCCATTGGTTTTGCCTCCACCCTTAGAATCATCTCTAAAATTCTGCAGGAAGCTGGTCTACTCCAGCATTTCTGTCCATCCCATGACCTAGAGAGAAACTAGCTCTACTAATGACCTAAAATTAAACAAATATTTCTGAGTTCTTTCTTATCTGAATAATTTTTCATTCTCTTTTTTCCAAGTTTCTGCAACTCTGTCCTTCGTGTTCCAGTATTGCCATTTTACCTTGTTTCAGTGCCCCCTGTGATGGACCCTCAGCCTCCTGTGTTTCACAGCCTCCATTTCCCTCTGTATCTTTTTAGGTAATACCACATTTCCACATTATTTCAGCTAGCACTTCTATTTTGAAGAATCTCAGATCCATACTTTGACCCCATCTCATCTTATTATTATTCATTTATACTACAATAACACCACCTGGCCTCAGCTCCATTGTTCCAAGTACTTATGCACTTGGTACAACACATGTAACAAATTATGGTTCTGCTTTTGACAGTGTACAATCTAACTCCCTGATCTAGCAAATAGTCCTATATGTAGTTAATGTAACTACTGCAAGTAGCCTCATGGAATGAGTGGAGTTTTAAATGCTTTCAGGATCTATAAGTGTTAGTCCTGGGGCTACCTGCAAGACTGGTCAAACTTGTTTGGAAGAAAGTATTTTAACCAGAAAAGGGGTTTAGCAATGTTTTTCCAGTTGAAAGAAAGAACTTAGAGAGAGGGGGGAAAAAGCCAAGTTCTCTTCTCTCTCTCTTTTTTTTTTTTTTAAAAAGAAAAAGAGAAGAAAAACAAGGAAAGTTCCCACCACAATGCTTCATTTTGGCAAGAGGAAACAGTTCACACGAACATTAAACAAAAGGAAAAGTATTTCACTGTGTTTTTCTTTGCAGCACGCTCACTTTCGGTCAATTCAGCAGGTTAATGGATATAGAGAACCTCTTTACCTTTTCAGTAAATGCCCATTATTTTCCAGTGTCATGTTCAGGGGCAGGCAGTGTGTACAGTGCTCTCTGGGTTTAAAAAAAAAAAAAAAAAAAAAAGAAAGGAAAATGGAGGGGTTCCCTAGTTCACTAGAAATGGGGGTTAAAAAAAACAAACAAAAAAAACCACAACAAAAAACAACAGCAGCAGCCGCCAAGAAATGAAGTGGCAGGTAGATTTCATCTATTCTTTCCTTAGAGACTGTCCCTGTGGATTGGAATTAAGGCAGTGATGCAGCAGCATGAAGAAACTTGTACTGTGCAGGGTGTCACTTGGCTACTTTCATTAGGAGCAATTTTTCTGATGAGAAAGAAAAATGAGAGAGGCTTTGACAGGGCCAGCTCATCCTGTACTGCGAAACCTGTGGCCGCAGGGGCCCCCTGCATCCAGCTATTCGCCACCCCCCACGGCTGCCAGCTTCACATCTGGCTGCTTGCCACCTCTGCACCACTGCCAGCTTCTTCAGGGCAGGGGCACCCAAAACTTTCTTGCAGGGGGCCCCCCAAAATAATGTGGGCTAATCCTGGGCTTTGAATAATTACTCTGTTGCCTTCTCTGGAAAGCTCACTCTGGGAGCTAGGCTGCACTGCTGCAGGGGGATAATTTATACAGGTCTGATCCACATGACATGTATACGCTCCCCTCCCCATCATAGCTAGAGCTCATCATATTATCCTAATAGACAAAATAAAAGTAATCTAATCTACAAAACATTAAAAGAGAGGAAATTCACCCAAATTTCCATGTTATATCTCATCAGCCTCTATGGCTCTAAATAGTTCTTTTTAAACCCAAGGCAAGCGTGTAAACTATAAGATTAAGAAAGGGTCTGACATATTTACATGTATTAGAGCTTTGGTGCCATGTTCCCCCTGTTCACCAAAGAGCATTTGCTGCTGTATCATAACTCTTCTCAGTTCAGCTGCTAACTGAAAACCTGCCTCTTCCACTCTTAAAAAGATATAGCAAATTAGGTGGAAAGAACAAAAAGGTGGCTTCATGGCACTCAGACAGAAGTCCTGACAAAAAAACCCAACCAAATACAACAATTCCATTTCTACCCTCTTTCCCCTCACCCACCAAGCTCCCTCTCCTCTACTCTTACAGATCATATGGTATCCCCAGTTGTAGCTGTATAAATCTTGTCTTTGAATTTAGGCAACAGGTCATCTCTGTAGCTCATTTGGACAGTCTGCTATAAAATTTCCATGCAGCAGAGAGGGGTTCTGGATACTCACCCAGCAGACCAAACTTTAAGCCGAGCCTGGGATAATTTATAGTTTCATTTCATATCCTCTATAGCAATCAGTTGCAAAGAGACATTTTTGCTTCAGCAGTAGTTTCTTTTCTCTCAGTCTAGTCCCTTGATACTTATTAAATATAAATCAAGCCAAATTTTCCAAACAACTCTCAAAAAATTGCTCGAGAAAATATTTCTTGTGCCTTCATTTGCATGTGTACAATTTGTCTTTATAAACACAACAGGAGGGCTCAAAACAAGACCAAAAAAAAAGCAGGTGGTTAATAAAAAACCTTTAATTGTCAGCTGTAGAAAGGAATTTTTCTCCCTTGCTCTTTTATAAGTTTTAGATGAATTCTCTGGAGACTCCTAAGCTCTGTTAGTTTCCCAAGATCTCCAAGAACTTAAATAAGAACTGTTCCAGGTCCCAGACATGGAGACCAAATACACAATTAAATATGTTTTAAAAAAAAACCCTCTGCAAAAACCAAATATGTCACATACTTCTTGTTTGACCTTGGCTATATTATTATTCTCTCTGCCCCTTAATACTTTGCATTTAAAAAGCAAAGATAAAAGTGAGGCAAAAACACAGAGTTGGCTTCTGTGGTCTTGACACCAACTTACTGCTTGTTTTCAGCTATGTAATTCCACTTCTTTGGGTATTTCAGTCACTTGAAAGAAGAAATAACACCCACTTCACAGAACCTGTGCAAGGCTTTATTCATCTTGGTATAGTACTGTGACATCCTCAGATTTAAGGGGCAATGTAAGTACATAGAGGCATTTAATCAAGCTAAGGTAATCAAAGTAATTAATTAATTAAGATACTTAACTGAATTGGGTAATTCATTTAGGTAATTGAGCTTGTTTCAGTACTGCTGGAAGTAATACTAAAGCTAAGAGGGCAGAGTCAGACCAAGGTTATTGCTTCACCATAAATTCAGGCACAAGGTCCCAAGATAAGGTAGTCATCAGGGAAGGAGACAGCAATGGCAGAAAACAGCCACAGGCTGCCCTCCTCCTGGGAGACCTATTTGCCCAATCCTATATGCATCACACTCAGATACTACAGTGACAAGCATGATATACAGCTGTTCAATTGTATTTATACCGCACTAATCACTGTAGTATCTGGGGTGTGTGTTATAAATACAGGCAGATGGAGAGGCAGACAGGGAAGCCCAAAAAGTGAGCAGAGTTGCCAAGATGGGCAAGTGGCCAAATCAGCTGAGGGATTTGCTGATTCAGTGCATCTCCTTCAGCTGCCCTCAACAACAGAGGCTCCAGGGAGCTCAGGACAAAACACAAAGCTGACCCCCAGCTCCCCAACTACCTTCAGGGATGCAGACTGAGGGACTGGTGCAATGGCACCTCTTTTCTTCCTTTGAGGTAAATCACTCCTCATGCAGTCACAGCCAGAATTAATCTGGCCCCAAGTTGAGAAGGATGCTTAACCAGACATTTAGTGCTCTATGAAAAATATATGTACACTCAGTTTGGATCCAAAATGGCACTGAATATTTCAGCAAACCTTAATCATAAGGATTTGAGGCATTATACTAAGTGCAATAAATCCATGATATGCATTTATTTCTACAATAAAACCTGGTTCTTAGAGACCATTTTTCACCCATAAGTCTTAAAGCATTTGACAAAGAAGGTAGGAATCATAATTCCCTTTCTATCAATGGGAAAGCAGATATGCAGAGGTGCAGTGACTTGTCCAAGATTTCCTATTAGGCCAGCAGCAAAGCCATAAATGTAATGCATGTCTCCAGTGTCCCAGCCCAATAGTCTGTCCATAAGGCTTTTCAAGCAAGAGCTCAACCTTTTAATACAGGGAAACTGAGGCAGGGAAACACAAAGTCCCTTGTTCAGGATACTCCAAGAAAAGGACCCTGAATCTTCTCAGCCAAGTGCCCTGTACACTGCACTATGGTGTCTCTCAGTGACCCCAGTACAGAGCCCATGGATGTCAATAATGGTATTTTCATTCAGTTTTGATCAAACCTAATTCTGGGAGGCATTGACCACTTCAGAGAAATAGAACCTACAGTACATATTCCTTTTGCCGCTCACTATCTATTAACAATAACTTCCCTATCACTAGACTTTGGAAGAAATGTTTTAAAGAAATCTTAAGCATGAAAATAATTGAGAAGGAAAAAAAAAAGTAAGTAAACCACTGCACTAGTTGTATTTGAAAGGAATAGCGAAGTAATACCAGATTTTAAAAAATCTTCCTTCTAGATAGGATAATTTTAGACAGCCATTTGGAACTCCAAGCCTGTCTAGACATGTACATTATACAGAGATCAGTTACCTTTGCTCACTGTAGGGAAGCACGTGTCTAAAAAAGATTGCTGCTAGTGAAACTGATTTAGAATGCTACTACCATCCTATCAGAGTCCCTTGGTTCTGCTGGCATATAAAAGACACAAGAGAGCTTCCTGTCCAGATGGGATAGGGACACTTGAATTTGAGTAAAAATCCTTGACAGTGGAGATCTATTTTACTCATTTTCTTACTTTGAAAATATTATTTTCCTTGGTTACAACCCTGGGAAAATGGGGTTGATACATAAGCCATTCGAATGGCCGCACTTTTTATGAGAACCTTCAAAGTTCTGAAGAGATCCAGATTGTGATCCAAGATGCCACGTTTTCTGTGGATGTAGAAAAAGCAGTGGGGTAGACCAGAAATTCTGTAACACCTTTGAGTCACATTTTCAAGGTTATTCTCACAACCAAGAGAGCTAGATTAGTTTATTGAGGAAGCTTGTTTTAACTATTTTGGGTGACTAATGTGGCCACGGAATCAAAGAAAGCTTGGGAACCTACATAGTAAATAAAGTGAGTTTTGCCTTCTTTGCCAAATGTAGGGCTTATTTATACACAAAAAGTAACCTATTTAAACATGACTGTGGCCAAACAGTGTTATCACTAACATGGATTTATTTTTGCCTGCATACTTATTCAAAGTTACACCCAGGTTTTTAAACAGGGTAGTACTTATATGTTGAAATACAGTGAACACATGTTAGTTTTCTCTCTCTCCATCTCTCTCTCTCTTTTTACTTACATTGGAAATAAGGTATTATATGATAATATAGTTTTGCTAGAAGCATATTTACTTGATCTGGAGATTACTCTTTGTCTGTTAATTTGTATGAAGGTTGTGTGAATATTGCCTAGTTTAGTTATATCAAATGACACATTCAATCCAGAGCAGAATATTATCAACAGATAGAGGCTTAATGTACATTATTGCTCATTCAGGTAATGAGTGTGATTCAAGCCACCACAATGGCATTTATCAGCCACATTAGGTCTGTGTACCCCCTAAGACCAGCGGTATATGTATCCCCAGTTGACAGCTGTTCTAAGGTGGTCATCTGCTCTTGGACCCAGTCTGCTCTTGACTGACCCTCCTCATGCTGCCCAGCACTTTCAGAATTGTTCTGCAAGTAGAAGAGCTCTTTCAAAAAATACTCATTATAGGCAGTACACAATATAATGGTACTCTCCATCTCCCCTCAACTTTGCAACAGGCTTCAATGTAACTGAAAGGCAACTCTCATAGCTGTTTCATATACCAGGACGAGAAAAACATTGAAGAAGAAGGACCTGCTGGAAATAAAACGTCTAGACACACTGAAACCACAGCCTTTGATCATGGGAGGGCTGATACAATCTTCATTCCACTGGGCTTGATAAAGTTTCTTGCAGATGACTTTGCATGGTGACTTGCAGATGACTTTGCATGGTGACTTGCAGATGACAGGTCACTATGCAGTGCATGGTCCCATCTGGATTTTAAAGTTCCTATGGTGCTCTTTGTAATAGGAGTGTGCAAACTCATCTTGGATAAAATTTCCCCTTCCCACTCCTGTTGTTAACCAGTTGCTTGCTTATCTACATCTCTGTCTCCCAAAGGTAGTTGAATTTAGATAGGACTGTATCACTACTGTATTAAAGAACTATGGGATTTTAAGGGACTGAAAGGTTCTACATAAGTGTAAGACAGTATCTAATGTCAAAGAGCCATATTGGCATCAGGTGAATAACATTCTCCATGAATCAGATCAGAAAGTGCACAAAAAAATAATAATAAATAATTGCAGGCTGGTAGTACCTAGCACCTAGCATTCCACCAAGTCAGGGCCTCATGGTGCAAGGCACTGTACAAACATGGCAAATGGCATTAGCCCCAAAGAGCAACCATCATCCTTGAGTTCCTCCTGGCTAGTTATTTTGCAGAGGACTAAGGCAGAAGTTTGAGCTCTCCCTTCTGCCCAGAGGCAGAAGTTTGAGCTCTCCCTTGCAACCGCCACAGCAGACTGACAAAGCAGCAAAATGACATTTTCATTCTGGCAGGAAGTGAAGTGGACACCTCAGTCCAGCTCCAGCAGATTTTCTTTTGGAGGTTCTGTGTGACCCCTGTTTGTGTGCTATGAGCCACCTCCAAGTGATTTTGGATTTGGAATTCTCTTTTAACAAATCTGATTCTGTGCCTGCTATTAAAACAGCCTTTTATCACCTACAAAATATGCCACCGATTAAATGCTGCCCAGCTCCCATGGGTCCGTGCTTTTTGTTACATCCAGATTGGATTACTGTAAATTCTTCATTCACAGCTTTGCCAGGAACGCTTTTAGATGACTTGCAATGAGTCCAGAGCGTAGCTGCTAGATTAATCCTTACCACCTGAAGCCAACCCTCCCCCCAATTCCCCCACCAAAAAAACCCCTCAACTCATTTTGTGATATTCTGAGCTCCCTTGGCTAGCTGTCCATTTCAACTAGGAACACTTTTAAAACTGGACTTTTAATTTACAAGACTTCGGTCTCTGTACTCCTATTAAATCAAAGTGAAACATTCCTAAATTTCATTTCTGCAGTGTCAGGCCTTTAATCCCTGAACAGTTGACTGAGCTTAATGAGATACAGGGCACATTTACACATTCATTAATGCGCTGTAGTTATGGCACTACCAAGTGTACTACTTGGTTAACCAATGCACTACCAGTACTTGGTAAATCAATGCCTAGTAACTTGCGTTACTGACCAATAGCACTGGTGCATGAATTTTTAGTGACACTTGCTGCACAGTAGCATATTAGCTTGGTTTTTCCTGGCACACTACTGTGCAGTGTTATTAGGCTATTGTGCAGTTAGCATCTCATGTAGATGTGCCCACAGATGTATAATAAAGTTTTAGGAATCAAAACTTGTGGCAGAGGTGATATCTTTTATTAGACCAATGAGATATTTGCAAAAAATAAAAAATAAAAATTTCTTCATTTGCAAGCTTTTAGGTACAGGCACCCTTCATCAGGCATAGGAGATTGCAAAAATTGTGCAAGTTCTCCTAGGTAGAAATGAACATGAATTGTAATCTCCTATGCCTGATGAAGGGTGCCTGTGCCCAAAAGCTTGCAAATAAATATATTTTTTGCAAACATATAGTTGGTCTAATAGAAGATATCACCTCTGCCATGGGTTTTGATTCCTTTTGCCTTTAGATCAATATGGCTACAACTTGGATACCTGATATAATTAAGTTTTAAAAGTTGCTAAATCCCAGCAATACTTCTTGTTACTGCAGCACGTTGCCTCTCAGGACTCAAAGTGTTGTGGAAACTATTTAATTGAACCTCAGGACACCCCTGGTGAATAGAGAAGAGAATTGGCATATGGAGTAGAACTGGCATGTGGAATAGATGGCAATAGAATGTCTGGAGTCTATTTCCAGGTCACTCAATACTTCTCTGCCTCAGTTTGTCCATGTTCAAAATAGACATTACAATATTTACCCACATCACTAGCATCTTCAATGGTTTGTAAAACACTTCAGGGATTCTCAGATGAAAAGTTATTATATCTAAGTGGAATAAAGAGGACCAAGTAGATGGCATGTTGAAGAGCCAAGAGTCATCCTTGCTATCTTAAAGGTGATTCCCATGCATACAGTCATTGTATTTATTTATTTGTTCCCTGTTCCTTAGGGTAAAAGTTCCTAAGGTACCTACGGAAATAAAGTTTGTCAAGGTATTTTGTGCACAAAGATTTTATATTAGTTGCAATAGACACATCCATGAGCTGTGCCCAGGCTTTGCACCAGGAAGGTTAGCTTAGTTGTGGGTGTAAAGCATCTAAATTTACTCAGCAGCAACAGACCCTGGTTTTCTGTGGATGATTAGCTAATGAGATAGGCATGGTTTACAGGATATGGGAACCCTTTGGACATTATGTGTAGATGGAGCTCTTAACAGAATACGGCCTGTGAGTTTCTGATCAACATTCTGCCATTTTGGCTTGTGGGCTCTCAGACAGTGGGACGCTTTTCAACTCAAGCAGTTGAACCTGCAGTTTGTCAAAACTTAATATTCACAGAAATAAAGATGTCCAGGCAAATCCATGTTAGCTTACAGTGTGTGCTTTTGGGTGACTGGCTTGAAACCTGTTTGTCCTGGGTTAAGATTGTTTGGGAGCATGCATGTACCCCACATTTATAAACATAAAATATCCAAAACAAACTGCACATCAAGTTTTAACTCTGACACAGAAAAAAATGTTGAAAACAAGACAAATAATAAATGTTTTTTTGAAAGTCCATTTTCTCCATTAATCCTTAACTCTGATGGCACAGAAAACATTCTGCAGCTGGGTTATAATTTAGACCTTATCTATATTAGCAGTCTTAGCCATCAGCATTGTAGCACACAGTTATAGTTTGAATGGCTTTGCCCACTTCCACCAGCTGATACACCAATGGCCTTGCCTGGGGTGAATCCCCAGTGCTGGAAGCTCTACAAACTTTTAAAGACACAGAGAAAAGAGTAAATCCCCAAACCTAGTTCCATGTGACTATTATCCTGCACATACAATATTAATTCCTTGCACCTCCATTGACTTCAGTTCAACTACCAAGAATAACGTCAATACCATGAAGTGGAACCAATACAAAAAGCTGCATTTTCACTGATGCAAAGCAGAACCCCACTGTCCCAGGGCCATGGTGACAAGGGCACATCAGAACCAATCTCCTGAGCCCTCACTGCCTTATTTGTTTGTGTGAATCAGTTTGGAGATTTGTTACATCTGAGTTCTGTTTACCTAAACTACTTTTAAAGGTCTAATTATAACTTTTGTGGAGTGGGGTGAACCGCTGCTATGAAAGTTGCTATATAAATAAAGGACCTGGTGGACTAACTGATATGCTGGCAGACACCAAACATGTATGTCACGTGGGATCCTAGTGCAGCTGTTGTAGTCTATGTTACAATAAATAGCCATGAAAAGGTGCTTGGTCACGCTGGACTTTTGGGGTGAATCCCACCAATGGGGTCACTCAGCTGCACTAATACATACAGATTTGTGCATAAAGGTCAAGAGCTGCAAAAATGATACAGTCACAGTTTAAAGAACGGGAAAGTGACACTTAAAGGCTCACATGTTACGAAGGAAGTGGACCAGAACCCAGCATGCCTACCTACTCTTTCCACCCCAGCACCCACTCACTATTCCTACAAAGTTTGTTCAATATGTCCCTCCACTCAGCAGTGCAGTTGCTTTCTTTGATCAGGAGTTTTAATATTAACTGGCAAAGCATATTGTATACAGTAATGGAAGACAAACTTCCCTCACCCTCCCTCCAAAGGAAAAATCAATAGCAACTGCCAAGTAAGAGACATGCAAAGATCATGCCTGGTAATACTCACAGATGGCTGTCCCAGGCAAGCCTATGCCTCTAGAGAGGATCTCTATTTATAACTAGCATCCTGATAGGTCTGCAGTATTGGGTGTTAATGTGACAAAGTATTAGTTTTTAGAGTGACCAAAACGCCTCAACTCAAAATGGAAGATGTAAATGCATCATTCATGCTATTTGCTGGTGGGGGGCAGAGAAAAAAGGTTCTATCAAAATTTTTAGCATGCAATGCATTGAACACAAACAAGGTTGTAGTGAAGCATTTGCAAGCATTATATGATTAGGAACTTACTCTTTTTCGGAAAACTTTCATGCCAGGGGGAACATTTGTGACTTTAAATAAGCAGCTGGCAATAGACTAAGCTGTCAACAGCATTCTGGAAAATGCCTGGCACTCATAATTCATACTCTTTGCCTTCTGGGTTTCTATTACACAGATGTGAGTGGAACTTTAATCCATGTCCTGCCAGGAATGAGGGGGTATTTAAGTTGGTATCATTGCCCTCAGAAGGAAAATTTACTTACTTCCTTTAAATTCAGATTTCAAGCATTCTACTTTGGATATTACATCAGGACTTTACATCCTCATACAACAGAATTGGAAAGAAAATTGGTAATAAAGTTTGATAATTTACATACAATTATTCTGTACTATTTGAACTTAGGCTTTGAAGTTGTAAAAGAGCTATAAACTCACAGATTTACCATGCATTCAAAAACATGAGACTCCAGATTATGCCAGTGAAATACAAGAGGCAAGTCCTACTCTTGATTATATCGAAGCAATCACACTGACAGCAGTAGTGGAATTAACTAAGGAAATAATTTGCCACCAACATCTTCCTGCTTTCCTCTCATCCCCCAGATGAACAATTTTTACTAGTGAAAATTAAATGTCCAGTAAACATTTATGCTGCTAAGAAGATCTTTGTTGCCTTATTTAGCTATAGATTCTTCACCATGGTCCACTTGAAGTTATAGGGACTCTCTCTTAGATTTTTGTTCTGATTCTACAGCTGTTCCACCAAGATAACTTCTATTGACTTAGTGGGAACTTCCCATGTAAATTGGCTCCAGAATGAACCCACACAATTAATTTCTTCATAATGTAAAATGTTATGATGTTTCTTAAACAGGCCTGCAAAATTATTCATAGCTGTTTTTCTTAACTTATTCTCTAAGTCATTTTATGGTTATAAGAGTTTTACTTCATGCTTTGTGTCACTCCAAAAACCTAAAAATGCATGTTCTTTCTCTAGCAGTTTTATCTTTCCACCTTGCAGACAGATTTTTCTGTCTCCTGAAACTGCTAGTACTCAACATTAATAAACCACATGTATGTGCTTTCATAGATTTCATAGACATTTGGGCTGGAAGGGACCCTGGAGGATCATCGAGTCCAGCGCCCTGACCCAGGGGCAGGAAGTCAGCTGGGTTCACAGGATCCCAGCAAGATAAGCATCCAAATGTGTCCTGAAGGAGTTCGAAGTGGGTGCTTGAACCGCCTCCGGCAGCAGTCTGTTCCAAACCTTGGGGTCTCGGACAGTAAAGAAGTTCTTTCTTATGTCCAGCCTGAATCAGTCGCGGTGGAGTTTGTGACTGTTCGCTCTTGTCATCCCTTGGGGCGCTTTGCTGAATAAACATTCCCCCAGATACTGTTGGTCACCTCTGATAAACTTATAGGTGGCCATCAGATCAGCCTAGAAAAACTCAGGCTCAGGGGTGAAGAGCCCCATGGCTCTCAGCCTGTCATCATAAGGTCTGTTTTCCTGACCTCTGATCATGCATGTGGCTCTTCTCTGGACTCTCTCAAGCATCTCCACATCCTTTTTGAATTGTGGAGCCCAAAACTGGACGCAGTACTCCAGCTGCGGCCTCACCAAGGC
>NW_017728948.1:66036786-66037783 GCF_001723895.1 Crocodylus porosus | reverse complement strand
GAGAAGCATCTATGAATGCAAGCCAGCGTTTTGCTCGCTTTACTAGCTGCAGCATTGCATTGAAGACTCATGTTCATCTTCTGTCAATTATGACCTCCAAGTCCCTTTCATCTGCAGTGCTAGCCAGCGTAGCACTGCCAAGCCTATAAGGATGCTGCAGGTTTTTCCTCCCAAGATGGAGAACCTTCCATTTTTCAGTGTTGAACACCATCAGGTTCTCATCTGCCCATTTCATGAGTCTGTCAAGATCCACCTGGATCACCTCCCTGTCCTCAGGTGTGGATGCTTTACCCCAGAGTTTGGTGTCGTTGGCAAACTTGGCCTGTCCACTTCTGACACCAATGTCCACATTATTGATGAAGATGTTAAACAGTATGGGCACTAGGACAGAGCCTTGAGGGACCCCACTGGTCACAGCACACCAAGACGATTGGCTTCTGTCGATCACCACCCTCTGGGTCCTACCGCAGAGCCAGTTCCTCAGCCAGCAGATTGTGGTGAGGTCGAGGCTGCAGTTAGCCAGTTTAGCCAAGAGGTGATCATGGGATACCAGATCAAAGGCTTTTTTAAAGTCAAGAAATACAACGTTGATCTCTTCCCCCTTGTTCAGGTGATAAGTCTCCTGGTCATAAAAGGAAATAAGATTGGTCAGGCAAGACCTACTTGCAACAAACCCATGCTGGCTATTCCTCAGGATTTTGCCTTCAGCTAGTCTGTTAAGAATGGCCTCTTTGATAATCTTTTCCAAGACCTTCCTCAGGATAGAGGTCAGGCTGATGGGCTTGTAGTTTGTCAGATCTACGTTCCTCCCTTTCTTGAAGATAGGTATGACATTGGTCCTCTTCCAATCATTGGGCACTTCACCAGAGCGCCAAGAGCTCTCAAAGATCCATGCCAGGGGCTGAGCTATGATGCTCACCAGCTCCCTGAGTATCCTTGGGTGTAACCCATCAGGGCCGGCTGACTTGAAGGTATCCAGCCTGTCGAGGTGTTCCTT
>NW_017728948.1:66034605-66035996 GCF_001723895.1 Crocodylus porosus | reverse complement strand
AGGTCTTCCTTTTAAGATGCAGGAGGTCTGCCAGTTCCCTGGAGAGCCAAGGGGGCTGCTGTGCCCTTTTGCTGCCTTTCCTCCGAGATGGGGTGGCCTTTGCTTGCGCATCGAGGATTGATCCCTTGAGGAGCAACCACTCGTCCTGAACTCCCCTCTCCATTGGGTTGTGGCCTTTTAGGGCCTCACTGACAAGCCTCCTTAGCTTGTCAGAGTCAGCTTTCCTGAAGTCAAGGACTTCTGTATTACTGACTGGCTTGCCAGCTTTATGGCAGATGGTGAAGGTGATCTGCTCGTGGTCGCTGTCACCCAGCTTCCCTTTGATCGTTAGGTCACAGATTAGATCATCCCTGGTTGCCAGTATGAGGTCAAGCAGTGCTTTACTTCTTGTCAGCCCATAGACTTCCTGCATCAGATAGAGGTCATCCACACACAAGAGAAAGCTTTGTGACTGCTCGGATTTGGCAGAGTGCTCCTCCCACAAGAGTCTGGGTAGTTAAAGTCTCTCATGACAACCATACACTGGGATCATGCAGCCTCAGCCAATTCCCTGGTGAACTCCTGGTCAAGGTCTTGACTCTGCAAAGGAGGTCTGTAGCAGACTCCCACCATAGTATCCCCTGTGCTGTGTTCCCCACAGATTTTAACCCAGAGGGTCTCAAGTCATCCACCTTGGGTGCCAATGTCAGCTTGCAGGGATGCGTAGCTTTCCTTGACATAGAGAGCTACGCCCCTGCTCCTTTTGTCCACTTGATCTCTCCTGTACTGGGTATAGCCATCTACACCTGTTGTCCAGTCATGGGTGGAGTCCCATGAGGTCTCCGTTATCACAAATACTTACTTGCATTTAGCAGGAGAACAAGTTCCTTGTTCATTCCCCAGGCTCCTGGCATTTGTGTATAGATTCACGACTGTCCCCTTTGGGGGCCCTTGCCCTGCCTACATTTTGTTCCAGGGCTGGAGCTGGGGTGGGATCCCTTATGTGCCTTGGCCTGCTGGCTTTGCAAGGGCCTTTCAGTGGGCCAGCAGTGGCAGTAGTCTCCCCACCCCCCTTTCTAGGCCTGTCAATTAATCACAGTTAATGTGTGTGTTTAATGCGTTAATTGGTTCTTGTGTTAATTTTGTTAACATGTTAATCATGCATTCATGTGGTTTTGGAGCCTGTGCCCGGGGTTCAGTCTGCCATTGTCACCACTGCCTCCAGGCTGCCCAGTGGGGCAGTGGTGGCAGTGCAGAGGACAGCAGGTCAGCCCAGTGCTGGCTCCAGGTGGCTGCAGCAGGGGGAGGGGTGGGGCATGCACATAGGCACAGGCACAGATGAGCAGCCACAGCCTGACAGCAGCCAGGAACTCAGCCCAGCTGCATGTAGAGCAGCGGCCTGCAGGCAAATC
>NW_017728948.1:66024605-66033955 GCF_001723895.1 Crocodylus porosus | reverse complement strand
TCCTACCAGGGCATGTGGGGACCCCTCCTCCCCGGTCTCCAAACCTCACACACACACCCACAGCCTCCCACACCTTCACAAATTCCCCCCAACACACACAACCCACCCCTACCCCCCAACCATACAAAGTACCTGCATAATCTTGATTTTTTTCCTGCATGATTTTGAGTTTTTAGCTGTGCGATTAAATCTCAATTAATTGCAACTAGTATTTTTAACCATTCAGCTAAGAACAATCACATTTTTTAATAGTTTGACAGCTCTAGTATTTTCCCAAGGTGAAGTGTGCAAGACTTGACATCAGGTTAGGTACAGGATCTGATCTACTGGTTGCACAGCCACCACCAGCAGCAGAGATAATATAAAATGTTGGGAATAAAATGTTAGCTAACTGATTCAGAGCCAGCAGAGGGCATACAAGAACACTACTATTTGTTTGCAGCTTTATGTTGACTGTTTCAGTCACTTTTTCCTACCCCCAAGATTTCTTTTTTTTCTTTAGTGGGTTTGAAAGCCAAATAATTAAATGAGACCTAGAGAATACACTACCACACAGATTCAAGTCCATTTCTGTCCTCACTTCCACCCCAATACCCTTATTTAACAAAATGAGGGTATACATGTATACATGAGGAGCAGACTTTGGCCCTAGATCTAGAATCCCAATTATAGCAAGCTCAAAATATAGCTACATTGAAATTCAAAGCCCTTCAAACTTAATTAAATACTTTGTCTATCACTGACTTGCTGCAAGAAGCAGTACATGCTCAGTCATAGGAACAAACCATAAAGTTGACTGAATTCAGCCCATACTGAACATACCCATGGGATACCTGGCACAAAACCCACACTAGACAAAATATGCCAGTAGAAACCTACTATAAGACTGGATCAGTGTAGCCCATCTGAATAAGGTATAGCACCCACTGTGCTCAGTTACCCTTAGCACCAATGCTTTTTCAAGTTATAGTGAATTACTACATTTGCACAAAATGAACTATTCCAACCAGGAGATCTTACAATACCTTCAGCTTTCCTGTGAAATATGAATTTTCTTTTCCACCTAGGAGAATTTTCACAATATTTGCGTTCTCATATGCCTGAGGAAGGGCGAGGGTACCCAAAACCTTGCAAATAAAGATTTTTTTTTGCCAATACCTATTTGGTCTAATAAAAGATATCACCTCTGCCATGAGTTCTGATTCCTACTACATCAAATGTTTTGAGTTTCTTTTCACTTCCACAGATAAGCAGCAACTTTCTTTCCCGTTTCCAATGATTCCTGTTTCTTTACTAGTCTTAAATGTCCGTCATATATTACCAAACATCTATGCAGATGAGAGGCTCTACATCCCCCTCAAGGCCTGTTATATGTGACCAGTGTGTCCCTGCCCTCCACGGGGTGGAGCCGGAATAGGCAGCCCATGCCTAGATTCATAGCTTCATAGATGCTAGGGTCAGAAGAGACCTCAATAGATCATTGAGTCCAACCCCCTGCGTAGACAGGAAAGTGCTGGGTTGAGATGACCCCAGCCAGATGTCTATCTAACCTCCTCTTGAAGACCCCCAGGGTAGGGGAAAGCACCACTCCCCTTGGGAGCCCATTACAGACCTTGGCCACTCTAACTGTGAAGAAGTTCCTCCTAATGTCCAGTCTAAATCTGCTCTCTGCTAGTTTACGGCCATTATTTCTTGTGACCCCCAGGGGTGCCTTGGTGAGTAGTTTGGTGATGCAAACAATTCACCAATTCCCTTCTGCATATACATTTTTGGAGGGTCCAAGGACTCATGGCAAGAACACCTGGTTCCTTTGTGAAGGGTATGTGGAAAACTCGGGGGCATCCAAACCCTGAGCCCCTGGGCCTGCACATAGGATATCTGCCAAATGATTTGGAAATATCTGAAGCCCCAGGTGGGGGTAGAGGATGTTTGCCAGTATTAGGACCACATATTGTTCTTGACTGACTCACAGATTTGGCCTGGAACATGAACAATTTTAATTAAAACAAAAACAACCTCCCCCCACCCCCAAACATGTGCAAAAGTACTACTCAGAAGTGTGTTTATGGAATACCTGTGCTGAAACTTACGGCAGTTTATAAAAAGACAAAATGCATCCATTTATTAACTAAAGCAGTACTTATATTGCTGCGTTCTTCTATTAACATAATGTTGAACATGTGCACAATTTTCTGCATAAATATGTCTGTATGTAGCCGGAGTAATTTTTGAAGTTGGTATTTTTTGGTCCCATGTTTCAAATTAACAAGGTCTTCCTGTAGTCTAGTTAGTTTCAGTGAAAATTGAAAACAAACTAGTCATTGGTTTAAAAGAGTGAGATAAAAAAAAGAAGCCAACACAAATAAATAAATTAAGCTTTTCAGATTCTCTCGTTTCATTATCTGGAGTGTTATTAGTAACAGAAGGAATAACATTTTTCAATTAATTCTTAAATCAACATTGAATAAAACAATTATATAAACCAAGTGATACTTCTTAAAACATGGATATGTCTTATGACACCAATTTTCAGATATACACCAACAATGTTTAGCCCACAATTTTTCCTATTACCTCGATTCATGTCAATGCATTTCTGTTATAAGCATTTACTTTAGGTTGGTGTTTATTTGAAAGAATTGAAATTATTTTAAATAACTTCAAATAATTGCTTCATAGGTTTTAAGGACCATTTTGATTATCTCATAACCTACATATCCAGATAGTCTAACTTGACTTGGTATTTATTTATTATTTTCCACTTAGTAAAGCCTGTAACTTCTGATTGAACAGGAACATTTGTTTCAGAAAGGCTTCCAGTCTTGATGTAAAGACTGCAAGAGTGAGGCATGGGAGCCTCTAATTAGACAGTTTTTGGGATTTAAAGTCTGTTTATTAAAGTTGTTATAACTGTGGTGCCCTGTAACTGCCCTGCAAGAGCCTGGAGTCAGTGATAATAATTTGCAGGAAGCAAAGGAAGCTATGACTGTGTGTGTGGTGTAGATTTGCATGATTCGGTTTTTTCCTCCTCACTCTTTTGCTGGCCAGCAAATTCTTCCTTGTCCTCTATTATGAAGTGAACCTGAAACAGGGACAATGTGGGGTAGATAGCATTTAAAAGATCTGTAATTTATATGGTTTTTTAAGTATCAAAGGAGATATTTAAAAGTTCATTATGGGGGAAAGGGAACACTTACGAGGCTGATCCTATAGTGGGGATAGGGATGCAAACAAACTATACAAAAGTGTCTTCTCATATTGCTTCTGTTGGGGATGATAACATGCAGCACTTCTATTAGGTGGCCACTGAGGACTAGAACACTGGGGCTACCTACAGGTCTCCTCCACGTATGTCTCAGTCCCCATTATGGAAGTGTGCCTAGGAGCTGGGACTTTGGCTCTGGGAATGAGAATGAACCCTGACACTACACTCAATGGTTTTCTGAGAAATGTAATTTAGGACTCAGGTAACCTTTTTGATCCTGGTGTGTTTGGAATTAAAATAATGAATTGGATTTTAAGAATTAGATTAGGTTGAATTAAAGTACATTGATCTGGATGGCTAGGTAACTTTCATCCCCCACAATGCACCTGTAAACAGGTTATCTAGTCTGCTGGCTTTGCCCCCTGAGGAGCAGCTCAATCAGTCCTTCAAATAACACAGTCCTTAAGTTACACACAACCACACCAGCTAAAAAACCAGAACAAAACCCTTGTGCCTTATTCTAGGCACTCAAAGAGGAACTCTTTGGCTCTGGCTCCCAGCACGTCAGCCTGGCACCTTCTAGCAGTTAGTGCTTGAACCCACTGCTTGCTTCCATCTCGCCTGCTTCCTCTTCTGGGGGTTTATTTTTAAAGCTCCTAGCTTCTGATGAAGCTAGAACTCTTTACACTGGGTTGTTGCAGTTTGTTATTTGGATTTTACTAAATTCCTTCTTTGGCTTTTTTATCCAAAAGAAGAGAAGTTTTGATAAGTAGCTTTCTTGTTCTCTCAGTGAGATAGTGCAACTAAATGGACCTATAATAGTCAGTGCAAACTTCTCTGAAAACTCTGCTAGGAGCAAAGTAATTCAAAAGACAAAGAGTCAAGGTCCCGTGTGCTTCTTTTGATCAGGGCACACAAGTTCTGAGGCCAACAGCACTCAAAGGAATTATGTAGCTAATGCTACTTTTGATTAATTAGCCTAATCAATCAGGTGCCCATCTTCAGCTGGGTCAACTGGGGACACACTTTGGTACAGGTCCACAGCAAGACTTGAACCCAGGTTGTATAGTAAGAGGCCAACACAGCTCCTTGATCAATGCACAGTACTTGCATATGCTATTCTTGGAATGCCAGATAGTCTCTGTAACTTACCATGAATGCATGCGGGAGGCAATGTGGGCATTACATCCCCTTTCTCTGTGGACCGGAGAGGATACCCCATGTCATGAACCCATGCAAAGAAGGATTTATTTGAGGGGTTTATGGGGCATCATGTATAGGTATTTTCCCAAATAGTATTTACTAATGTAGTTTTGGTCATTATTTATAGCTAATGTTAAACAATGTTTGGTTTTATTATTTTTATATTAGTACAAATGCAGAAACACATACCAAATACCATCGTTCCTATAATGTGACTAGAAATAGTCAGACAGGTGATGGCTAATTAAGTGCCAGGTATGCCCATACCAATCAATAGCTATTCACAGTTCTAGCTGGCAGAAAGAAAATTAATCTCTAAGGGCACATCCAGATGAGCATGCACATGCCTCATGGGCCCTGTCTCAAACCCTTTTAAGGTGAGGCAAGAGGCACGTGCGGGGAGAAAAAAATGTTCCATGCGCTGATAAAAGAGGTATCAGCCAAAGCATCTCTTTTATTTTTCTGCTGCCTCGGCCCCTGGTGCTGTCCAAGGAAAGTGGGGGAGGGGGGACGCAGGACAGGTGGCAGGGGAATGTGGTGGGGGCAGTTTGGGGAGTGGCAGGGGAGATGTCCCCAGGGCTGGGAAGGGTATGGACCCAGCCCAGCCCTGTGCAGCTCACTAGTCCAGCTTTGCACTGGAGAGGGTTGCAGGGCTTCGGGAGGTACGCACAGGACCTGTGCCTCCTGGAGCCCTGTAACCCACTCTGGTCCAACACAGGACTAGCGAGCCACATGGGGCTGGCCGAGGTCCTGCCATGCACCATCCCCCTCCTCCGCCCCACAGGCACAGCAGGGAGAGGAAGGACCCGGCGCAGCACGTGGTCCCTGCATGCCACACCCAGCCAGATCCTACCAGCCCTGGGACCCCTCTGCTGCCCAGCCGGGCCAGGCCCTTGGTGGCAGGACACAGTATGGCATGTAGGGACTGCGTGCCAGGCCCAGCTGGGTCTTGCCACTCTTGGGGCCCCTCTGCTGCCTGGCCAGGCCAGGGCCAGTAGGACTCATCTGGGCACGGTGTGTGGTCCCCACGCACTGTGCCAGGTCCTGTCACCATGGGAATGGCCTGGCTGGGTGGCAGAGGGGCCCCAAGGGTGGCAGGACCTGGCTTGGCCTGACACGTGGTTCCCGTGTGCTGCGCCAGGTCCTGCCACCTGGCCCAGCCTGGACAGGCAGCAGAGGGGCCCCAGGAACCAGCTGGGCCCCGCACATGGTCCCCGCAT
This sequence comes from Crocodylus porosus, assembly GCF_001723895.1. Classification (NCBI taxonomy): domain Eukaryota; kingdom Metazoa; phylum Chordata; order Crocodylia; family Crocodylidae; genus Crocodylus; species Crocodylus porosus. The sequence goes on along the minus strand of NW_017728948.1, from coordinate 66,028,327 downwards.
CCTGCTCCAGGTCCTGTCACCATGGCCTGGCCCTCCCAGGGCTGGCAGGACCCAGCTGAGCCTGGCGCGGTCCCCAAATGCCGTACCAGGTCCTGCTGCCATGGCTCAGAGTGCCCCACTCCCACTGCTGCTGCTAAAGGTAAGTTATGGACCCTGGGCGGGGGGGCTGTGGCCCTCCAGAGGGGAGCTGGAACCCTGGGTGGGGGGGACTATGGCCCTTCAGGGATCCTGGGTGGAGGGGGCTGTGGCCCTCCAGGGGGAGCCGGGGCCCTGTGGGAGGGGCATGTGCTGTGTGGGGGGGGGCTGCACCCTGTGGAGGCCAGGGGGCCCACCCCTCCTGAGCAGCACCCCCACAACATCCCCCACACCCACAGTCCTCCCAGCAATTGCCCCACACCTACCCACAGACCAACCAACATCTCTCCACACACACACACCTGCCTTCCCCTCTACCCCTTCCCACCTCCTTCCTGCAAACACCACATCCCCCATCACACACCCATCATGTGCAAAGAAAACCAAAAGTACACGTCAACACATACAGGTATTTAGAATTTATTTTATCATGATGATAGAGACACTGGTAGGCTTCTACATTGCTTTGACTTTGTAAATATACCAATAAAGCATTGCCCAACTGATCGCTCTCTCTCTCTCTAGATATATATGTGTGTGTATGTGTGTGTATATAGAGTAGTCTTTTGTTTTAATTGTGGAAAAACATGGATTTTGTGGTATTTTTAAAAATGGATTTGGGATGCTGCTGCAGCAGTCCAGCTGGCGCAAGGGGTAGTGTCCCCAGGTACCAAGTGGCCAGGCCCCAGAAATTCCTGAGAGCGAGTAGCCCTGAGCTACTTGCCAGGGCAGCTTTTTGTATGGATGGAGCCAGGCCAGGGCAGCTTTTTATACTGCCGGGGACAGCACGGGTGCTGGACCTGGGCTCTAGCTCCTCCTGGCTGCAGATCCAGGAGGAGCCAGGCAGGGTTATTTTGCCCCATGTGGCACAATTTGCTCCACAACAAAGTGCATGTCTGAGCATGTGCACTGAGGTAAAAAGCCCCGGTTCAAATTTGCACCGCTTCTATTTGAACTGCTGCAAGTGCATGTGCTTGCATGTGTGGACATGCCCTGAGAGTTTACTAGGCATGGGCATGTGTAGACAAAATGAAATTTGAAGTGACAGTATGCATGTGAGCATAGGCCCAACCCTAAACAACTGTTGTTTACATGCTAGAAGAAAAGGCCATTAACAGGACAATCCATTCTCAGGAGAGGGATACCTGAATACAACCAAAGACTGATATTTTTTTACTCTTGATCAGAATAAGAGGGAATCTATCTATCCCCTGTTAGCTAAGGATATTGGATTAGATCTGCAAAGATGTGAATATTCCTACAGTTCTTGGATAAAATTGTAAATCAGGACTGTCCTTTGGCCTGATAGAAAAGATGCTTATTTGGGAAGAGGAAGTCATACTCCCTAATAATTGAATAGAATATAGATGAATGAATAAGGGGAAGGTACTTAAGGGATATCTTGGGGAAAGATTCTTGGTATAAAGTTCTCTAGGCAAGGTAAATGCATCCAGATACATTTGGATGATTGAGTCCTGCAGCTAGTGCAAGCTGGGGTAATCAGTATTACAAGGAGAAGCTGCTCCAGGATTGCCTCTTGTCTGGAAGAAGAGACCTATAATTTTTACAAATTGCAGTGGCAAGGCCTCACAAGCTAGCAACACTTCCTCCACTGGAGCTGTAAACCCTGGACTGAGACAGGTGAAACCAAGATTTATTCAATAAGAAGGTAGCCCAGAAGTAAGTATTAGTTGTTTTTAGTGGATAAGCAGTGGAACAGTGGAGAGAAATGTGGAGCTGAAGGGCACCCCAAAGTAGAACCACCTCAGTTTGTTACACTACATCCAAACCAATCAACTAAATTGGTGGATCTGGCAGTTGAGTCTTGACAGGCATGAGTTGTGGGAAGAAATAAGCAACAACCAAAAAAAAAAGCCATATTAATGTGCCATTATGGATGCACAACACCAAGAGTGGTGATGGGGACCACCAGCACTATGCTTCCTTCCTCCTCCTTTTCCCTGCTTCAGACTTCCATAGTTTCTGCACCTCTAAACATATTGCTTAATGCACCAGACCTTCATATTTCTGAATTGTAGCTCTGCAACGTCCCACTGCATCCTACTGTCAAAGTTGTTTGTTTGTTGATTTGAGCCATTGTGAGGAAGAGCAGGGAGTAGATGGATCATGGTCATTACCAAAGCTGCCTATTATCCAGAACCAAATTAGAGCAGAGACTGGGAAAATGAAGACCTGTAATTCACTGAAGCAGCTCCATGGGCCAGTACCATCCAGGAGGCAGTGTAGGCAAGATACAGGTGTTTTTTGTACCTTGTATTATAACCATGCTCTGCACAGCAGGATGACTGTTGCTACCACCACTGCAATTGCACCAATAGTGAATGGCATTCTCTAGTTTCCTTACTCTAGGAGCAGTCAGAGTACTAAAAGCTAGTGCCACTTTTACCCCACCCTTCCTCTGTGCACTGCTGTTTCTGAGGCACAATAACTTTGTGGGATCCCCCTGGGACAGTGTGGCTGCCAGAGAGCCATATCCAGGCATTCTGATGCCTGATGCAGGTCATGTGCAGAGTGCTTCCCTACATCTGTCCATTTGATTTGGTGCCCCCCATGCAAATACACCCAGTGGTGGTAGACCACTGGCACTGTCCTTACTATGGTACTGGCAGCTGTGCATGACCCTGGGGACAGCACTGAAATTGTACACTCTGTAGATAAAGAGCTAGACAATATTCTATGAGCATGGATCCAAAACACTAATGAACAAATTAAAAAAAAAATCTTACTGTCAGGTCTGGACACATGCTGTTATTGGCATGTTACACTCATATAAAAAAGTAATTTACAGAGCAATGTAACCATATATCCATTAAACTGAGAGTGTCAAACATACAGCCTGTGGGCTAAATCCATCCTGATGCCTGGGACATTCAGCTCATGGACTTTTCCCCATCTCTGGCCGTGGTGGTGGGTCTACCTTAGGTGGCAGCCAGAGCCCCTGGGAGAGCAGCACTGAGCAGCACGACCTGCAGAGCCTCTGCCACCACCACTAGAGCCAGGACAAAAGACGGGTTCTGGCTGTGCAGGTGGGGCTGCTGCCCATGGTGTTGCTAGAGCTGCCCGCCTGCCTCAGAGAAAAAGCTGAGGCACTGGCTGGCACTGCAGGAAGCCTTGCCACTGGAGCTAGAGCTAACTGCTGGGGGAACCCACAGTGCTGCTTACCTGTCCCCAGATCTTGCTGTCCCCCCAGGATCTTGCTGACCCCAAACTGCTGCTGTGGGAAGACCCACCACCACTGCCACAGTGCCAGCTAGTCTCAGTGAGGAGGCTTCTGTATGCCAGGCTGGTGGAGCTGTGTCTGCTGCAGCTCCGGCTATTGTGGCAGAGCCTCTGACTACAGTGTTGCTGGGGTTACTGGTGTGACCAGCAAAACTGCTCCCAGCTACTGAAGACCCAGCTCTGGCCACGTAGCAGTTTTAGCTCACTGTGCTGCTTAGGCTGCTGTGCCCTAGCTGTCACCAGAGTGCTGACTGCTGCTACAAGAAGCCAGCCAGCTTCCTGTGGCAGCCTCAGCTCTGGCCAGGATGGCGCAGGGTCTCTCTCTCGCTCTCTCTCTCTCTCTCTCT
>NW_017728948.1:65949536-66024370 GCF_001723895.1 Crocodylus porosus | reverse complement strand
AGTGTCCCTACAGGATCAGGATGCAAATACAGCTGTCCAACCAATTTGAGTCTGACACCCCTGCATTAACCCATACAGATTTCCCACTGTGTGTTAACCTTGCCTTCTACAAAGCGGCTCTCACGGCAGGAAAAAGAAGTAAACTAATGCGCATACATCAGTAGTAATGTGTATGATGTAATCTTCACGTGCTTGTATAATTTATATGCATACATCCTTTATACATCAGTGTAAATCATAGCTTTCTTGTGTAAGGCAAGTTTGGTCATTTTTTTTTTAGTATGAAATCATTTTTGTGACATCCTCAGATATTTGCATAGTATTTATAGGCTATTGCTGGAGTCTTGTATCATACAGCCACTTCATTTTTTTGCGGGAGGAAGCAGTAGAATCATAGGCCAAACCCTTTCACCTGGTTTTATATATATGTGTGTGTGTGTATCTATAATTTTCCAGTTGCAATGATGCATTCAAAAGAGCATAATTAATGCTGAAAACATGATTAGAAGGGATTTCAAACCTCATGCTTCAGGGCTTGAGCCAGTCTCTACATGTTAGAGACAAGCACCAGACCTACTGCAGGGAGAAGCTGATTACCTCCATCTGTCTACTGCAATGTTTTAATACCTTCCCCTGAGACAGCTAGTATTTTGCTACTGTCAGAGATGGGACTAGCTCCACCTCAGGCCTGATCCAGTTGGATAACTCCTACATTAGTAAGAGCAGCACAGTAGCCAGAAAGGAACAGAAACTACCGCATCTGAAAAAGCTGGGAATGCAGGGGAAAAAAATTAATCCAACTCAGTTTTAGGAGCACATTTCCTCCTAAAACAGAACTGCCACAACAGAAATCTAAATGCTGAGTTAGGTGTGACTTAAATTATATCTTTCAAAACCTTCAGTCTCAAACTTGTGGGCACCATGCCAGTATGCTTATTAGTGCACATGGCATACTGTGCACAGGTGTTTAAGCAGGGGAGAGAATACTTTCATGCTTGTGTTTCCTGCATGCAAGGAACAGGGGCACATTAGCTGTGCTAGTGATGGTATATAAGCTCTCACTGAACTAGGATTAGTCGCTCAGTTTCTGGAATGGAAAGGGGAAGCCACTCTGAGGACAATCAGAAGTTATACATAATTAATACATCCCTGACCTGAATGGGGAGCTACTAAATGTGAAAAATCAGAGAAAAGATTGTTTGGGGAAGGGAAATCACAGACCTCTCCCCTGTGAATAAATCACAGCATGGTGACACACACACGGACATGCACACTCGCACACGTGCACACACCCACCCAGGGGCCAGCCCTTTTTGTCTGCCTGCGCTTTAAAGGCTGAGTGATTTGGTGCAGGGAGGGACTTGCTCTCACTTCCTCATTGCATTTGACGTGCTGCAACAGGTTGCTTTGCTGGTGGACTTTCCCTGCTGCTAACAGAGGAGTGGGAGAGATGGGACAGAAAGGCCCGTCTTCCTTCTCCTCTTGAAGTGGCACCCAGTGTGGGGAGCAGTGGGTGGTGCGGATGGGCAGAGTGGAGCTTGGAGAAGGAGGGAAGATGAGTCGATGCCCAGAAGCCTACCCTGTGGCGCCAGAGGAAGTAGAAGAGGAGCTCCAGAACCTAGAGTAAGGGGAAAAACTGCTTTGTGCTTTCCATGGATGCAGCTTTGAGTGAACTGAGTATTTGAGACCCTATCCCACAAAAGGCGTTTCTGGCACATTTGGTAACGGACTGGAGGTCGCTCTTGAGAGTTTTGTTTTGCTTGACATTGCTTTTGTCTCATTTTCTTCTCAGTTCGAGGCCAGAGAAATTGGGGAGGGCACTATATTGCATGGAGACTGAACAGCAGAATGAATGCCATTGCTTCCCCTATATAGGCTGAAGTAAAAGCTGATCTGCTGCTAGCCTGGCAGGAGAAGGGGATTTGTTTGCCACAGGAAAGGATGGAGACCTCCAAGGCAAGAAAGTAGTTGTGTAGCTGGCAGGGGTTTCTTTTTTATTCCTTGGGGAAGTTGTTTCCATTAGTGCTGAGCCTTTGTTTGCTTCTCTCAGTCCAGTTGTGTGGATCCGTGAGTTGGTGTATGTACAGATGGACGTGTTTCACTGCCGATGTATGTTTCAGAATGAAAGAGGGTGATACGTTAGGTTCTCCCAAAGTGTAAAAGGCAACAGAGGTCCAGACGTCTGCACTAAATCTTATTTATAAATTAACAAGTGCCCCTTCAGCAGTCATTTGGATTTCACTTTTCTTCTGCTGAGTATTGTCAGGGACAGTGGTTTTTTAGAACATTTGAACAGAGATGTGACTTTTATATTTAAAACAGAATTAAAAATAAGCTACTTCTCTGAGGTGAAGGGGAAAAGAAATCAGTATGAGGGTTTTTGGAAGATTATTTGCCCGACTAGTTGTGTTGTATTGTATGTATACAGATACTGTTTGGTGTCTTCTCTCATATAACCCTTATGAATTGGGAGACAAGGACTACCTGAAATGTGTATCCTTTGGTTGAGCAGTAAAAAGAAATAGTGTAGTACTAACATGTAGCTGGTAAATTATAGGACCAACATTACTTCTGCGAGCCCCCCAGTAACTTCAAAGTGTGTGTGTGGGATGCTCTGTTAACATCTAAATACATGATTTGGCCTTCTCGGTCTCTCTCTCTCCTGCACGCACGCACGCACACACACACATCCACACACATTTTGTATGAAGCTTGAACTGTGCTAGACTTTAGCCTTTATGGTATTACAAATCCTCCAGAGCATGGGCTAACTTGATAAGCATCTTGTACTGTTGCCAAGCCACTGGTGAAGTTTCAGAAAACAACAAAAATAATGGCCACCTGCCTCCCCCATTGACATCAGCTACCGCTTCTGGCAATTTCATCAGTAGCATTATTTGTAATTTTTTCTTCCCAGTAAAATTAGCTTCGCAATACTAGATATTAGGATAGTATGCTTTTCTTGACCTTTTTTATGGGTGATATCTGTTCACACCCAGTTATGTAATGTTTTATTGTGATGACATAGTACACCCAACATTGTGTATTATACTAATGTTGCAAAGCTACAATCCCTGATATTGCACCTCCCTAAAAAAATGTTGTTGCCACAATACATTTTCTCTTTCAGGTCTCATCCTACAATGTATTAGAGAGCTGCAGCCAAGGGAACATAGTTAAATAACATTATGAACTTGTATCAAGCATACCTGTTTTAGGCATGAACTACTATATTACACAGACACATATACCATATAAATGCATGCACTTGCAGTGCTAAAGAGTTGCCTATTTAGATTCTTCTGCCTCAGCCCTCACCAGCGTCTGAGTGCATCTGTCCCATTGCAAGACTGACATAAAGTTATGGATGAGAATACACATTTTCCAAGGTCAAGACACTTAAATAAGGGCGGGGGGGAGTGCCGCCATAAAATTATAAGCATCACACTTATTCTCAGTACAGTCTCCTCACAGTTTAAACATTTTCCTTCAGGACAATCCCAAAGACAAGGTGTGTTGTTTTTACTGGCATGGCTGCAACTCCAGAGAGGTTCCCTAAGGTGAAAACAGAAGCAGCAGTAGAGAAAAAACGATGGAAATGCTTCCCAGTATCAGTAGCCAAACCAGGACAGCACTTTTCCCACCTGCCTTGGGTTGGGTTTTATCTTACAAAAAAGGCAAATTGAAATGCTAAAATCAGTCCTAGATTTTTCCTCTGGTTTTGCTGCTCCCAGAGGTCCCGCCCACAAACTGTTCATCCCATATCCTAGGTGCTTTCTTTTTCTCTCTCTCCCAAACACACACCCCGAAACTCTTCCTGTCTCCTTACTACCTGCTTGAATTAATGAATCATTTGAAACAGAGGTAGTTAGCTGCGTTATTTTGAAGCCAGGCAGAAAGTAGAGCAAGATGACACCTTGGCGACTGACTGATTCAGAGACGTGCACTTCTGCAGGCAAGAATCTACTGCGATTAAACACGCAGGGGAAAAAAAACGATTGTCTGCAGAAAGCAAAGGGTCAAAGGGTGGGACTGAAATACTGAGTTTCAGTCTGAAAGAGTTCAGTAAAATACAGTAAACATTTTCTGACAGGATCATTGTCTGCGAACCCGGTCAGGATGTCAAACACACCGAATTTGTTACGCAGAACTTTTGAACGGTGGAATCTTTTTAATGCATCTCAATTGGGTATTCAAGAATGAGTCACTCAAAACCATTAGTCATTTTTAAAAAGCTTTGGAGGGTTTTTTTTTTTTAATTAAAGCTGCAATTCTACAGATACTAAGTAGAGCCATCACTAAGGTCAGTTCCTTGTGCTCGTTGCTGTCAAATGGCTGACAGCATTTTGCAAGACCTTTCTGTAATGCTGTCATTATGGCCTAGAAAGCAAAAATGCTTTTGCTTGCATCTATTTGCTATCAGAAAGATTGGTCTGGTCAAGATGTGAATATAGAAGTGGGAGCACAAATGGGAACTGGCTAAATAAAAAAAGAGGCATGACATCTGCAGTGAAGGGGTCAGACAAAGTCAAAGGGGGAGAACAAGGAGGCAGAGACCAATAAAGTCCTCCAAACAGAAAGGCTATGCTGTCCTCTTTATATTGAAAGGAAATGGGCAAGGATTAGAAGAGCTACAACCAGTATGAAAAAGATGGACGTGCATTGCTTAAAGTATAGGTGCAGATTGGCTCTGTCATTCTTTTGTGCCCAGTTTAACAGATGATGGGAGCAAATCTTTAGAATACAGACCACATAGGCCTTATGTGGGCCGCTGCTCCTTAGAGGGAACCAAACCCTCCTTCCTGCTGACACAGTAGTCATTCCACCTGTGGTGAGTGCAATGGGACTTTGGCTGCTGCCTGGCACGTGTAGACACTGCCAGCTGCTACAGTCCATTCAGCAGCCTGTGTCTTCCTAGGGTATGCTTCATGCTCCGGAGGCACAGCCGCTGAGTGGCACTGCTGGAAGCATCTGGCTGCATGCGCTCGCTTGCAGTGGCTGCCGGAAGCTGTGGTGGCAGAGAGCAGGGCAGCTGGTTGGATACATCCTCAGAGGAGTTAAAGTATCCTCCTAGCTGATGCTGTGTTCCCACATCTAAAAGTGCTTGGCTCAGGCAGCCTGCACATAGCAAAAGTGAAATGAAAGCACTGAGTAACGGTTCCCACTGCACCGCTATTGTATTTCTCTTTTTCAATCTATAATATTGCTGTCATGACATACAACTTGTGCCTTAGCTATTTACAAAGAGACTGAGTTGCAGCTCTTGTGGGAACCATTATTTCTAACTACCTGTTTTATTTTGGTTTTTTGCTAAGGCCCTGATCCCATGTTAGTTTGTGAAAAAGGCCTGTGCCCAGCTCTCCCCAATACCCCAGCTGGGGTACCTGGGGGAGGGGGAGGCCCACAAGGCAAGGGGGCTCCTCTTTACCCCTCTCACCCTCTCCCTCCCCCCAGCTCTGGTCATTCAAAAGCAGCCAGAAGCTCCATGCTGCCATGAGCATTAGCCCAGCCCTGCCCCTGAGTGAAAAATTAACCCTGGAGGAAACACAATTTCCCTAAGGTGGCCTGCTTTAGAGCACATTAATTTAATACTTCATTTGCTCAGGGTTAATTTTTCATGTGTTCGGCCATTTAAGAAACACTCTGCAGCCATGCACGTGTTTTTAAGTCACAGCTGCAGAAAGCTTTCAGGGGCCCGATCACACAAAAAATGTCACTTCTATAATCACCCCAAGTTAGATTAGGTGGCCATTTTTAACACAATTTAGCTTCTTCCTATTCTCCCCAAATTCTGTACCTAGTGATAGGATTTTAGGGGGCCTGAGTAGTTAATAACTCTGTTTGCTTATTTAATGGCCTGTGTTGGCTTATTTTTTATGTTCTGTGTATTGAGGGTGTCAGCTCTGTTTGTTGTTTGTTTTGCTGGAGGTCTTTTAATCTTGGGGGTTGTGCGGATGCTTCAAAGCTTGTATAAAATCTCTCCCAACCATGTACTTAGTCCAGTAATATATATCACATTCCCCACTCCTAAATCTCTTTGCCCCTCTGAAAATGTAAGGGGACATGGTGGTGGGGAAGGAGTGGAGAGGTAAGAACACAAGTTTTTGAAAGAAAGAGGAGATGTTATAAAGAAATAATGACTAGTTACTGGAAGAAGGGAGGGCAGGGAGCACCTTAGAGACTAACTCGTTCAGCAATGCATAATGCTTTCATAGGCAAAGTAGGCTATTGCCAGCAAAAGTTTATGTCTCTCTGAACAAGTTAGTCTTTAAGGCTAGGGACAAAAGACAAACCAGCTTAAGTGATCAGAAACTGGTTTAAACCTGGAACAGAACAGACGTTCAGTGCACATAAACCAGTTTGAAAACGGCTGAAACTGGTTTGAGATAAACCTGGTTGAATGTGGTATCAGACTTAATTGATTTGACTCAAACCAGTTTATGCAATTTTTGTCCCAGGTCCCTTGCTGGTTTAAGATAAACCTGACTCCCATAGCATCCTGGCATGCTCCCTAGGGTGGTGGGGGTCTGTGCTCTACAGCTGGGCGAGCCCCTCCCCTCTGCTCCCTGGCTGGGGCTTGGCAGAGACTGCCGGTACATCTAAGTCTGCATGGCTTCCCTCTGCTCTACACCCCCTCTCCCTCGCTGCTTGCTGGAGAAGCAGGGACCCCCGCCCTTCCTCCCTCCTATCTCCTACAGCACAGACCCCAGCCCCACAGACCCTGTTTGTGAGTGTCTCCAATTTCACTGGGACAGGTAGAGAGAACAGTGACCACTTAGGGCCTTTTGCAGCTATTGTTTTGTTGATGAAGTGATAAACACTGTTATTAGCCACCTGCTGGCTTGCTCCCCAGTCAGTTTGCTGTAGAGAGTAGAAAGAAGGAAGGAGGGAGATTGAAAAGCTCTGTATCTTCAGTGGAAGTATACACTGCACCTTCCACTTTCCTCAGAGTGCTAGTAGAGGCCTGGGGTCTGTCAACACTCTTGCCCCTTGAGCAGCCAGTGAGGAAAAGCCTGGGATGGTGCAGGCAGCCTCCCTAATCAGAGCATCCTGCTGGGGTCTGGCCATCCCCCTGCCAGCTCAGCACTATAGAAGAGAAGGGAGGGCTGCTTTAACCTGAGCCACCTGAGCCTGGGCTTCTAACTTGAACCACTGCAGGCATATACCTGAACTTCCTCAGTCCAGAGAGAATGCCTGTCCAGTTACAAACTGGTTCAGCCTAGCCAGGTTAGACTAACCTGCAAAGATTGAATCAATTCAGGCTCAGGCTTTTTGAATGTCGGTCACTAGCCCAAGAGTGCATCTACACATGCGCTTTAATCCACATTAGCCTAGTTTAATGCACATTAAAGCATCACAGAAAAACCATGGACACTCTTACACTTGCTTCAGGGGTGGTAGTGGGGGGAACACTTTAATTACACCACCTCCAAGAGCCACGCTAATTAAAGTGCCTCAGTCTCTTGTGTTTTAGTGTCCCTGTGCTTCAAAATGGTGGTGGGACATGCCTGAATTAAAGCTTGTTCAACAAACTTTAGTTCAAAAGCCCCTGCTGACATTTTGAAGCACAGAGACACTAATACACAAGATGCGGAAGCTGGCTGGAGCACAGTAATTACCACGCTCCAGCAGACTTGATTAATCGAGTCTGCTCCGAAGCATTGTAATGACGGCATGTTGGAGCAGCCCCACAGCACATGTACAAGCACCTCATGCGCTTTAGCTAATGGGCTTTAAAATAGACTAATGCATCTTTTTCTATTGAGATTTTCTCACAATAGAGATACTAAATGTAATGCACATTAGCAAAAGCACATTAATGAACATGTAGGACCCTAAGGTCCTAACTTACCCTACTTTCTGGCTGACTTCAGACTAACGTCTGAGGAGAAAATTTGGTTTTTAACTGATTAAATATTTGTATTTGATCTGGCAACCATGGAGATAATAAATACAGTACTCAGTGATGCCACATTGCATTTATTTTTCAGAGTAAAGTAATCTGTTGGGGTAACATTCTCTCTCTGACCAGTTACTGTCATTGGAATAGATAAGAATGGGTGTTTCTAACCTCTCTGCCATGATTTTGTTTCAGCTCTTGAGTAGGAACCAGTTTTCATAGTGGAAAGAACCACTGCAAAAAATTCCAGATAATTATTCTAGAGCAAAATGTACTCAATTAAATATAAGTTGCATGAACTCTAAGATCCTCAAATCAGTCTGAGTTATTGGCACACATTTCTGGGTGGGTAAATGTATGAGGAGGCAAGTCAGCATGGCACATCTTCTCACATTTTGCTGTGCATTGCTGTTAAAATAAAATTCACTGACCAGAAGACAATCTCTGTCGCCAGAAAAAAAAGCAGATGTATGTGCCAGTGGAGAAACTGAAACAGAAACATCTTCTGCTTTCCTGCCAAGAAATAAAAGTGATGGGTAAGGTTTGAAGAAGTAGATAACAGGAATGGAAAACAATTTCAAAGCTGAAGAGTAAAAAATAAAAATATTTTGATATATTTGACAGTAGTAGGAAGGAAAGCTTCAGAAAGCATGTAAGGGCAACAAAAGTGGGCATCAGTGTCCACTAAATACCTAAAACCCATGCACCCTATTACTATGGGAGAATCCTTTCCTAGGTATACAGGGCTTGCTTACCTTAGTAACATGGAGCTTTAATTACACTGAGAACAATGGAATTGCCCAGAGAAATGCCCTAGTGAATAAAAGTTAGTGCAAAAACTTTAGTACTTCTTGCTAGTGAACCCTGTTTTACCAAAACTTTGAAAGAGCTATATGTAAAAACCCTCTTTTTAGTCCCATATGCCAGGTAAATCATTCACCTTTCATTCAACATGATGTAGGATATACAAAACTAGGAGACAGATGGTTTTCTCTTAAAATTATATAATGAAATAATTTCAGGAACTTTACATTCAGACATTTGGGGTCTGCCTGAAAGTTTTCCTTCAACAAGGGAAAAACCTTGGGCATCTCAAATAACTTGAGAGAAACTGAATCATCAGTTAAAAATATTCTCTGAAATTATGGGAAAAATGAAAGCTAAGAATTGAAATTCACCAAGACATACACAGACATTTATGCAAAAAGCAGTTTGCAAGACTTACAAATTTAAAGGAAATAAGGCATTTTTAAAATATTGTTCTTGATTGCAGCTGGCATCCAACATTTTCCCCAAGGTGCGTACTGTTGTTTCTGTTAATATTTGTGTTGCAAAGAAACTCCTATATCCAGTCAGGGGGACTGTAAGCTCAGGGAAACTCCATTTTCTTGAATTCGTGTTTTGGGCAAGAGATCAGAATGTGGATTAGCTTGTCCCCAGAACAGCAACAGGTTAGTTCTGTAATTCATTTCCAAGAAGCATGTAGAAAGGTGCCACTAGCTCATTTTCTGTTTTTCTGTATGAATGAAACTGAAGTGTATGAAACTGTTTGAAGTGTTTTCCATACATACCAAGTATTTCTCTCTTGTAATAGATTTTCAAAATACCTCTCATTTTCCTTCCCCGCCTCAATAGTATTTTGTTGGGCTGAACAATAAAGTTGCTAAATATTTTAGAAGAACAGGGAAGGACACTAGAACATGGTCAGAACTTTGTGCTGTGATGATATCTTGGAATTTATTCAGACATTAGGGTGATTAAAACTGGATAAAATGGCCAATGTGCCCTCTTTAACCCTCATGTATACATGTGCCTAGACAACAGTAGATTACTAGTTCATAAACAGATGAGGTCTAAATTACAAGTAAAGAGAATGGAATAAGATATAAAGAGAAGGAGGAATTGAGAAAATAGAAGTGAAAGCTGGAAGAGGACAGGGTATAAATAAACTGAAGTAAAGGAAGAATACAGCTAAAGAACATGAGCATAGGACTTTAAGGTGAGATAAATTCACTTCAGTTATTTTTTTTCTTACCTTTTTTTACTTCTTGGTAGCAGGACAGGGAGATGGAGGAGGAGCTGCCCTTAAAGTGTGGTTTTGCTCTGAAAAAATGTCTGTGTAAGCACTTTCTTATTCAAATGATAAATTCTTTTTGGGCATTCATTTCATGCTTACTTGCTAACATTTTTTTTTATTTTTCTCTCTGGAGTGTCCATGCAGGTAAGGGAGAATAAGGTAGATTCCCTTGAAATGCCATCCACAGAGTTCATAACTATTCTGCTTAAGGAATCCTTATTTTTATTAATATATGAGGCTGAAAGAACACAATTTGGCTTTCAGGTGCTAGTTGTAGTTTTGAGGTTTGGCAAGTAAAAAAATCTGATTTTAACTGATTATTCAGTGCATTTGATCCAGAAATCACAGAGATAATAAATACAGTACCCAGTGATGCCACATTGCAATTACTTTTCATGGTAAAATAATTGATTGGGCCAATACAATCTGCTACAGTGAAAATCTTTCTCATTCACTTAAGTGGATCAGGTATTCTAGGTGAGGGATGGAAGAGAGAATTCTGGATCATGGATTAGAGAGATCTTGGCCCAGCATTAGAGTAGGTGAGAGAAGGAAGGAGGACATGCCACACTTAAGTTTCATTCATACTCCGTTTTAGAGCATAAAGCTGGGATCTCTCACCTAACGAGAAAAAAAAAGTCCTCATGGGAGTCATGTCCAGCTCACACACACTTATTGTGAGGTAGTTCCCCACTGGAGATGGTGAGGTCACATACAGAGGTCTGCTAATCTTAGTTAATAAAGTTCATTCTTTCAGCTCAGGCAGTAGAGGCTCTGGCATTGAATTCCAGATACAGTCGAACCCTGACTTACGCATACATTGCGTTCCTGAGAATCCTTGCATATGTTGAATTCACGCGACTCAAGGTGAATTTTCCCATAGGAAATAATAGAAAAGTGCATTCCTTAGACCTCACATTTATGACACCAAAGGTACCAAAATAAAACCTTTTTCAACCAATACTTCATGTATTGTTATAAAAACATATTGTAAACATATGCTGCTACCACAATGGCAACACTGAGACTGAGCGAACCTCCAGAATCCTGCTTGGGAACCCAAGCTGCACCTAACTCCATTTGACTCAGTCTGCACATCTCGTAAGGCATTCACATATGTATGTGTATATACGCGAATGAAGCACGTCTCGAGGTGTATTTTTTTGCTTGGGTGTTAATATTAATTCGTGTAAATGCAAGACTCAGGCAAGTTGAATATGCATAAAACGGGGGTCTATCGTATCATGGTTTTATCCCCACTGAAAACCCCCTACCTAAAAGTATGGCCACTGCCTGCTTTAAACATCTGATAAGCAGGAAGACTAGCAAATATGGCAGAAGACTAGCAAATATGACAGAAGACCAGTGTGGCTGAGCAGTGAACTCTTCAATGAGCTAAAACACAAAAAGGAAGCTTACAAGAAGGGGAAACTTGGACAAACAGCTAGGGAGGAGTATAAAAGTATTGCTTGGCCATGAAGAGCTGAAATCAGGAAGGCCAAACCACAGCTGGAGTTGCAGTTAGCAAGGGACATGAAGAGTAACAAGAAAGGTTTTGACAAGTATGTCAGCAACAGGAGGAAGATCAGGGAAAGTGTGGGTTCCTTACTGAATGTGGGGGGCAACCTAATAACAGAGGATGCAGAAAAGGCTGAAGTTGTCAAAGTCTTTTTTACCTCAGTTTTCACAGACAAGGCCAGCTTCCAGAATACTGCACCTGGAAGCACAGTTTGGGAAGGAGGGGAGCAACTGACAGTAGCAAAAAAAACAGATTAGAGACAATTTAGAAAAGCAGAACATGTACAAGTCCATGGAGCTGGACATGTGAAGGGGCTGAGGGACTTGGCCAACGTGATTGCAGAACTGTTGGCCATTATCTTTGAAAACCCATGGCAGTCGGAAGAGGTCCTGAACTATGGGAAAAGGGAAAATACAGTGCCCATCTTTAAGGAAGGGAAGAAGGAGGATCCAGGGGACTACCGACTGATCATCCTCATCCCAGTCCCTGGAAAAACTGTGGAGCATGTCCTTAAGGAATCCATTTCTAAGCACGTGAAGGAAAAGAAGTCAGCATGAGTTCACGAAGGGCAAGTCATGCCTGACCAACCTGGTTGCTTTCTATGATGAGACAACTGGCTCCATGGATGTGAAGAGATCAGTGGATGCGATATGTCTTGATTTTAGCAAGGCTTTTGATGTGGGTCACCACAACATTCTTACAAGCAGCTAAGGAAGTACAGTTTGAATGAATGCACTGTAAGGTAGACAGAAAACTGGCTGGACCATCAGGCTCAGAGGATAGTAGTCAACGGCTCTATGTTTAGTTAGCAGCCGGTATCAATCAAGTGGAGTGCCCCAGGGGCCAGTCCTAAGGCCAGTTTTGTTCAATATCTACTTCAACAATCTGGAAGTTGGGCTGGAGTACACCCTCAGCAAATTTGCAGATGACACCAACCTGCAGGGAGTAGTAGATATACTGGAGGTTAGGGCTCAGGTTCAGGAAGACCTAGACAAATTGGAGGATTGAACCAAAATAAATCTTATGAAGTTTGATAAGAACAAGTGCAAAGTTCTGAATTTAGGACAGAACAATCCCATGCACTAGTACAGGCTGGGTACTGACTGGCTAAGTAGCAGCTCTGTAAAAAAGGACCTGGGGGTTACAGTGGACAATAAGCTAAATATGAGCCAACAGGGTGCCCTCATTGCAAAGAAGGCTAGCAGCATACTAGGCTGCATTAGTAGAAGCGTTGCCAGCAGATCCAGGGAAATGATTATTCCTCTGTATTTGGCACTGGTAAGGCCAAATCTGAAGTACCATGTCCAGTTTTGGGCCCCTCACTACAGAAAGGATGTGGACAGATTGGAGAGAATCCAGCAGAGGGCAATGAAAATGGTGTCTGGGGAACATGACTTATGAGAAGAGACCAGAGAATGGGACTTACTGAATCCGGTGAAGAGAAGATTGAAAGTGGATTTAATAACAGCCTTCAACTACCTAAAGGGTGATTACAAAGAGGAAGGTGTTAACTGTTCTCAGTGGTGGCAGATAATAGAACAAGGAGCAATGGTCTCAAGTTGCAGCAAGGGGAGTTTACGTTAGATTTTTCTTAATATCTTTCTCACTAAGAGGACAGTAAAGTGCTGGAACAGGCTACACAAAGAGGTTTTTAAGATCTGGGTAGACAAAGCCTTGACCGGGGTGATATAGTTGGGGATGGTCCTCCTTTGGGCAGAGGGTTGAATTAGGAGACCTCCTGAGGTCCCTTCCAACCCTAATTTTCTATGATTCTATGATAATGAGAAGTTACTCGATGAATTATGATACTACCGTATGAATGTCTAAGAAACCTAATGATGCCTAACTTTTTAGGATAGGAAAATATGTGGATGTTCTGGTTTGCAACTATTTTCTCTCCATACAGTATAATTGCTTAGATCATATCTTTTGAAAAGGACAAAAACATGGGACAGTGAGAATATTTTTGCAAGAAGGGCCCTATCTGATTTCCAGACATAACCTTTGCTGTAATCAATATTGTTTCAAACAATTGAAGCATGTTGGAAGTAAAGTCTCTTCCATGTTCCATACAGGTATTTTACTATATTTTATCCTCACAATAAAAACAGATGAGTTTCTATTTACTGGCCAATAAATTATATACTGAGTGCTGAGAAAAGGATTAACCTAAGTTTGTCCATCCTAAGGTTGCCAATGGCTAAAGGGTGCAATGTTCTTACCTAAGGGGGAGGTTGATTATTTTTCAAAGGTCCAAGAATTTACTTGGCTCCGTCATCACTGGCCAGCTGGGTTTGCATTGAAAGGAGTCTTTGTTCCCTTTCATTCTTCTCAAAGACCCCAGATCAGGGGCCCAGCCAAGCTCCCATACACAGAACGCTCTTCAATAAATCATTTTTTTTTCTCCCAGAGATGTCCATAAACTTCCTCCAAAAGTTTAGAGAAAAATGGTACATTTACTGGGGGTGTATTTATGTGAGATGTTTACTGTGGAGTTAACTAATTACCTTTGCAAGCAAAATGTCACCGTTTGTACATGCAACCCTATTAAGTTGTAATAGAAGAAGCAATAAGAAAAATATAGCTTTAAGGAAAGGAATCCAATGTTGTCATTGGCTAAAGCAAAGTTTTTCTTTTGGGGGTGGGGGGAACAAATGGGTTTAATGGGTTCAAACTTAATGAAGTTAGCTAGTTTGTTTGGTTTTTTTGGACAGACCAAATCCATAGTGAATGATGAATTCAGATTAATGATGAATTCAGCCTTAATACACACACCCAAAACATCTCTTTAGATTTTGCTCATTATGAGCAGATTAAAGAAACATCTGTTAGGAACAGTTTAGTTATAGCTGACCCTGCGTTGGGGTGGAGGATTGACTTAGTTGCCTCTGAAGGTCCCTTCCTTCTTTTTTTCCTATTCAGTCTGAGTAAAGCAGTGGTAATGCTTGGGGGAACATGAATCCCCTGGAAGAATCTTGGGAGGATATATAATGCAAGATAAAATACCCTACGACACAAACTGAGACACATATTATGTAACATGAAAGTAAATGTAGTCAGAGAAAGTAAAGAACTAGAATCCTTTGTAGGCGATTTAACGATGGAATCGAAGAAAGAGGTATTTTAAAAATAACTATAGTCTTTTCATTTTACTTGTATATAAAACTACGGCTGCTGACAGACATGAAGGCCCCCACTCTAACCCATGGTGCTTTACATAAAGCACCATGAGTTAGAGTGCCCCCCTGACCCAACAGACATTCACTTGTTGGGTTGGGGGTAGAATCGTGCCTGCCTGTAGCTGAGGAGCTGCCTCTCACCTCCAGCCCTGCCCCTGCTGCCAGCTCCAGGGCTGTCAGCAGGAAGTGCAGGAGTGCTTTAAATTGGAGCCCCTTCATCTGATCCCTCATTTGATGAGGGTTAATTTGTTGCATGATCAGCCACTTTAAAAACACTTAGAAGCTGTGCATGTGTGTCATGGCACAGCTGTACAGTGCTTTCAGGGGCCAATCATACAAAAAACATACCTTCTGTCTGCACCCTAGAAGCACTATTAATATCTTCCTGACATCATTAACAATACTTATTTTAAATAATCAATGGGCAAAGATGCACTGTTTTCACATACACATTGTTTCCTTCCAAGGCTTTCCCCAATCTTTCCTGTATTTAAAAAGTCACTAGAGTGGATGGGATTCTCAAAATCAGGGGTGTCAGATAATTGGCCTACAGACCAGATCCAGCCTACAGAACTGTACCATCCAGCTCATTGGTAGTCCAGTGGGCTAAAGGAAATTGGGGTGGGGCTAACGACCTATGGCCTGCCATAGAATGTAGGGTCCCTAGGCCCTGATGGACATAGCTTTTAGTGGCAGGGAAGGCAAGCAAGAACTGTGAAAATACAGCCCTCATTTGCCCTGCTATGACCCAACTCCTGTCACTGGCTATGGACCCACTGCCTAACCCCAGATCCAAGCCACTGCGTAAACACAGACCTGTTGCCACTGGACCCACTGCCGCCGCTGCTGGCCCTGCGTATCCATATCCATCCTGGGGCCCTTCTTAAGTTTGACAACTTGGCTTGAAGTCAGTCATCTCTCTCAGGCATTACTTAGAGTGAAAACTGAAATTAAGTTAAAGTTGAATACTGCCCAGTGTAAAGATCTATTGATCCAGATCTTCTAGCATGATATACTACAATCAAAGCCAAACAGCTTTGCTTCAATACATAATTAAAGAACTGTACTCTTGTTGGTAGACAGGGTTATAATGAGTATATTATTAGATAATCATGACTTTATTTTATGCTGTCTTTTAACTTTCAAAATTAAGGCATTGATTTAAAAGTTATTGCTAAATTTGAGTATTTTATAGTATTTTCCAGGTAAGATTCAATCTTACAGTAATCTATCTGGAAGTATGCCAGCCAGTTACTGGGAAGTTTTGTTAGAGGTGCATGAGTCAAGCTGGTAATTATTTGTGTTTTTAAGCAATAATGGTAGTTTGATGGCTCTCTGGATTGATACAGGATGATTTAATGAGCTTTAACTTGTGACAAAAATTGTGCGGAGATGACAGTCGTTCTTGACTTTGTACAGTGTCCAGCACAACGGTATATAATTAAGGCTCCTGACAATATAAGTATATTAACAATATAATATAAAGGATGAGTTTTTAAAAAGTAATGTTTTAACTATTCATTTAATATCAAAATTTTTCTATTCATTGTTCAAATAACATTATAGTAGGTCAAATACCTTTTACAACCCTTTTACAATGGGCTGCCCTGTGGCTAGGGTCACACATAAGCTATCCATGCAAACTGATGACCAGGACTAACAGCGGTAAATAGAACTTTATTGCCAGATACGTTTTATAGCTAGTTTGTACTGAGAATAATTCTGACCTTTTGAACAGCCACACTTCTGATTGGAGGAAAGGGAGATCCAGCATCCTTTAAGAGACAAATGTAGTCCTTTTGCATACATTTTTGAGCTCAGTTACTAAGTCTAAAAGATCATATAATCTATTTGTACACAAAACTGGCTAATTATAAGCCTTCTTTGTGTTTTATTCATGCAGATACTTGATTTACTGGTGAGCCTTAAAAATGTTGTTTTCCAAGTATAAGCTATAGGCAAAAGACAAGCCCTTGAAGTGATATCTTTGGAGTGATCACTTCAGGGGCGAGTCCAGTAGTATAACTGGTGGTGGGCAAAGGAGACAGACCTGGTGCTGACTAAGTAGGGGCACTAAAACAGAGTTGGGGGACTCAAGCCTTTGGCAGCTATGGCTTCCAGCAGCATGTAAGAAGCAGAAGTGGCCAGGAACCAGGAGGCAGTAGGGTTTGAGACCCTGGAGCAAAAAGGGGGATGGGAGGAGAGGGAGCCTGCAGCCAAGGAGTTAATCCTACTGCTGAATTTGGTGTTTTATATCATTGCTTGGCATGGCTTTTGGCAGTACCCTTCAGTCCCTCTGTCTATACTCCCTGGCTAGTGGGTCCTGGCTACTCCTGGTGCTCTATGCTGACAAGACTATAGCTGCTGGAGCCTAGAGCCCCTCTGTCCCACTATCTCACATGCCAGCTTTGCCTCTGTTTCCAAGGGTGCTGAAAATATTAGTTAATGCCTCTGGTTGTGTCAATATAATACATTTTAAGTTTATCTAATTATCTCTGAACACGGAGAAGGAGCCTGTTCTCTTAAGCCTGTTCTCTTCCTACCCACAGTTAGGTGGGTAGGAAGCTGGCTGTAGGGAAGGACCCAGAGAGTTCTCATGAATGGATCTGTGTTTTCTTGGCAAGAAGTGGTCGGTGGTGTCCCTCAGGGGTCCAGGCTTCGTCCAGTGCTTTTCAACATCTTTATCAATTATTTGGATGTAGGGATGAAAAGCTCACTGGCCAAGTTTGTGGACAACACCAAGTTATAGAGGAGCGTGGTCACACTCAGAAATAGGCTACAGATACAGGTGGACCTGGATAGGCTGGCAAATTGGGTGGATCAGAACCAGATGAAGTTCAACATTGAGAAGTGTAAAGCGCTCCATCTGGGGTTGAACAATCTCCAACATATTTATAGACTTGGTGGTGCCAAACTGACTAGCACCAGGACTGAAAGGGACCTAGGGACAATAATAGACCATAGTATGAACATGAGCTGTCAGTGGGATGCTGTAGTCAGCAGGGCAGACAACACACTGGCATGCATCAACCAATGCATCTCAAGAAAAACCAAGGAAGCGATTCTTCCACTTCGCTCAGCATTGGTGAGACCACAGCTGGAGTACTGCATCCAGTTCTGGGTGCTGCATGTCAACAAGGATGTGGAAAAACTTGAGAGAGTCCAAAGAAGAGCCACTCGTATGATCAGAGACTTGCAAGGCAAGCCATATGAGGAAAGGCTGAGGGGCTTGGGTCTCTTCAGCCTTAAAAAGAGAAGGCTGAGATGGGACTTAGTACCAGCTTACCACTGCATCAGGGGAATACATCATGGGCTCGGCAAACAACTGCTCTCCAAGGCACCTTTGGGGAAAACGTCAAGTAATGGCCACAAACACCTGGAAGACCGTTTCAAACTTAACACCAGGAAAAGCTTCTTCACAGCTAGGGTGTGCAGACTGTGGAATAGGGTCCCTCCAGAGCTGATGCAGTCACCCACCCTGGAAATCCTCAAGAGGAGACTTGGACAGTCACCTTGCTGGGGTCACCTGACCCCAGTTGTCTTTCCTGCTTAGTGCAGGGGGGCTGGACCTCATGATCTTGCAAGGTCCCTTCCAGCCCCTTATAGTCTATGAATCTGTGAAGCTAAGTGTGACAGAGTAGTTTGGGTAGTGTAACCCGGGTGGTACTCCAAGAGGTACTCTCTCTCCAATTGAAGGGATCAAAGCAGGTGCACAAGTGCTATGGGAGTTGTAGGGACTCTCCTCCCCCTATAGAGCAGAGCCAGACCACCAATGGGGCCTTAACCATATACCTTTTAATGAGAGAACAGTACTGGGAACATAACAGGCATAAACCAGGGGGTATAGGGGACACTACAATGCCCTGAGTGGGCAGGATTCAACAAAGGTTAGACATTTACAATCATTGACAAAAGACAGGGTTAACAAAATATAAAACACAAACAGCAGAACAGACAATATGGGTTGGTGAAATATAAAAGGCACAAAATACAAAATGTCAAACAACAAGGAATATAGGGCCTAGGTGCCTGGAAGAGGGAAAACACAATGACCCCTTTCCACAGCAACAAGGATTTCTCTCTGCTACGTCACTCACCCCAAGTCACCCCCACTGGGACTTGAATTCAGATCTCCTACATAGCAGGCAGAAACTCTACCACACTACCACCAGTGCTAGTGCTATGCCAAGCTGCAAGGGGTCTTGACCTTCCAGGAGCCCCAGCTTCATGTCAAGCTGCCTGACCTCTTATTGGAGGAGCTGGAATGAGAGCTGGGAACCTCTCAGGTCACTGCTCATATCCTTCCTGAAACTGGGGGAACCTCTCCTGCTGGCCACAGCCTCTCATAGGGGATCCTGGAGCCCAGTGGGAGCTCCCAATGGGAGAGTCCAGCTGCTGCCTGCAGGTCCCACTCCTTCAGGTACTTCTGGGACAACCTGTTCCTGCCCTGCTGGCCCAGCTCTTGCCAGCTCTTTGAAGCTCCTTCCTTGTAGTCCCTCACTGGTCTCTCCTGAGTCACCCGCACTGCCCATTTTATCCCCCTCCAGGTGACCCAAGGAGCCAATCAGGGGACACGGAGGGTGAGTCTCTGGGGCCCGATTGCTGCAGAAAGGGAATCCCAAGTCCTCCAATCATCTTTTGCCCTTTCAAAACACCTGGGCTAGGTCACTGCCAGCCAGCCCGTCACATCCTCCCCCATGGAACTCTTTGCTGTCCCTGGTGAAGCACAGGCCTCAGCCTGGGGGACTACTGGACCCAAGGGGCAGTGACGAAGACCTCCTCTGGTACCTCCAGGGCATGGTAGGTGAAGCAGCTGACTGGCCAAAGCTCCCGCCTTGGCCGTGGGGTGTGGTCTGGGGCAGGACTCCACGAGGGCCCCTGCGACTCAGGTTTCCTCTCACTTGAAGAGTCTGCCCCACTGGCAGGTAAAGAAATGGGGATGTTTTCTCCTTTGGTCTCACCAGGCGGGGCCCCACAAGCAGCAGTCCCCGCCTCCCCTTTGCCCTGAGGAGTGGCAGGTCCTAAGCTTGGGTGAAAGTCAGTAGGGTACCACCAGTCAGAGTCCGAGTCCTCTGACGGAGCTGCAGGTACAACTGCTGGCTGGGTGGCGTGAGGCATCCTTCTACAAGGAGATCTAGGCCTCTCTTCTTGTGGCTCTATCTTGGACTGAGGGGGCCCCATCAATTTGCCAATAGGCAGCAGGAGGTTCTGGTTGACCACGTGACTTTGGCCCGGTCCAGACTCAGGGGAGATCTCATATACTCAGTTGTTGCACCACTGTATTGGGTTCAGCCTACCACTGATTAGTGATTTCGTGTCTCCCAGTTAGCCCCGGGTTTCGTAGCAGCGCCCGGTCTCCTTCTTGTAACATTTGCTTACAAACTCGAGCATCATAAAACCGCTTATGGCATTGCTGGTTTCTTCTAGCAGTTTCGGCTGCCAGTCAGTACGCATGATGCAGATGGTCCCGAAGCTGTTGTACATATTGACCATGAGTCAAATGTTGTTGATAGACTCTTTCTACCCCAAAGCACAAATCTATGGGTAACCAGGGCTCCCTCCTGAACATGAGTAAATATGGACTGACTCCC
Source organism: Crocodylus porosus (assembly GCF_001723895.1). Taxonomy (NCBI): domain Eukaryota; kingdom Metazoa; phylum Chordata; order Crocodylia; family Crocodylidae; genus Crocodylus; species Crocodylus porosus. The sequence goes on along the minus strand of NW_017728948.1, from coordinate 66,004,104 downwards.
ATTGCATCATTCCTAGTGGAGTTGTAGGTATACACCAGGTATGCTATATGCTGGCTCCATGCGGCCTTCTGTTCTGTTCTGGAGGGTACCCAGCATGTTCAAGACAGTGCGAGTGAAGCACTCAGGTTGGGGATCCCCTTGGGGATGGTAGGGTGTAGTCTTCGATTTCTTTATGCCAGCCACTGTCAGTACTTCATGCAACAACCGGTGCTCAAAATCTTGCCCTTGATTGGAATGGATTCTTGCGAGCAGCCCAAACGCGGAGAAGTACTTTTCCCACAGTACTTTGGCAACTGTTCTTTCTGCTTGATCTTATGTAGGGAAGGCCTGGGCATATTGGGTGAAGTGGTCTGTCACAACCAGCACATTCCCTTTTCAGTGTCCCTCCCCTTCTATGGCTAGGAAATCCATGCACGTGAGCTCCATGGGTTTTGAACTCTAGATGATGTATAGATAAGCAGTTTGAATGGGCAGGGTCTTCCTCCACACACATTTATCACAGTTTGAGCATTTAGTCCTTATGTCTTCACCCATTTTGGGCCAAAAGAACCGCTCACGGGCTAGCGCCAGGGTGCACTCCACCCCCATGTGCCCAAAGTCATCATGTAAGGCCTGTAATGCAAGGGCCTTATATTTCCAAGAGAGGAACAGCTGCCAATATTTCCATACTTCTGGGTCTTGCACCTCCCAATGTGGCACTCCATCAAACAAGTGAAGCCTTTCCCACTCCCTCAACAGGAGGTGGGCTGCTGGGGTAGCATTACTAAGGGTTGCGGAGTGAGTATTCCCTGATCTCTGGGCACGCAGCACCTCTTGCACATCCAGGTCCTGTTCTTGTGCTGTCCGCCATTCTGTGTCTGTGACCTGGGGCAGTGAGGAGGGCATCAGCATGGTGTACTGAACCCAGGCCTGTGGGATCCCCTCAGGGGGCAACCCCAACAACTCAGCCATGCAAACAGTACTTTCCCTTATCCCCACAGAGTCTTGTAGCTGCAGGTCGCAAATGATCTTCACGGTCTCAGGGCTCCAAACACTCCTGGGGTTGCTGGGGAGTTGTCGAGACAGGGCATCAGCATCCACATTCTTTTGTCCCTCTTGATAGTGCAGGCTGAAGGTGTAGTTGGCTAATGCCGCAATCCAACGTTGGCTGGTCGCATCCAACTTAGTGCTGGTGAGCACATAGGTAAGGGGACTATAGTCTGTCCACACCTGGAAGGTGGTTCCATATAGACAGTCCTGGAATTTCTCAGTGATGGCCCACTTGAGGGCCAGGAATTCAAGCTTATGTACCGGGTAGCGCGTCTTACTGGGTGACTATCCCTTCCTGGCAAAAGCCACTGGTCACCAGTGTCAATTATGTTCCTGGTAAAGTACAGCCCCCAGTCCTGACAGGCATCCATGTGCAAAATAAAAGGGCGGTTGGGGCCAACATATGCCAGCACAAGTGGCTGAGTCAAGCGCCGGATCACCTCTTGGACGGCATCTTCACACCATGAGTCCCACCGAGGACCAAAAGGCTCTGTGGGACTTCGTGTTGCAGTGAGCCCATTTAAGACATTGTCTTGCCCCTTCTTGTGGGGTGGCCTTCCCACCTGGTGTCCGCGAGTCAGGGCATTTAAAGGTCCAGTTATTGTAGCGTAGTCTTTAGCGAATCGCTGATAGAAACCCGCAAATCCCACGAACCTTTTCAATTCCCTAAAGTTCTTGGGTCGAGGCCAGGTGGTCACAGCACTTACTTTCTCTGGATCGGTACTGACCCCTTCCTGTGATACAATATGTCCGACGTACTTCACAGAGGCCTGGCAGAACTTACATTTGTCAACGGCCAACTTAAGTCCAGCAATCTCCAGCCGATTGAGTATCTGGAGTAGCCGCTCTTTGTGTTCCTCCAGGGTCTTTCCAAAAACAATAATGTCATCTAAATAAATCAGTACTTGGGTCATATGCATATCCCCAACCACCTTCTCCATTTGTCACTGGAAGGTGGTGGGAGCCCCAGATATCCCTTGGGGCATTCGCTCAAACTGATAGAATCCCAAGGGACAAATAAAAGCAGTCTTCTCTTTGTCTTCTTCCTGAAGAGGTATCTGGTAGTAGTCGCTGCAGAGGTCTAGTACCAAAAACCATTTGCTTCCTATTAAACAGTCCAAAGCCTCCTGCACCCATGGGACAGTGTATTGATCAGTGACGATCCGGGTGTTCAAAGTCTGGTAATCAATACACATACAGAGTTAGCCATTCTTCTTCCGCACAATCACAATGGGAGAGGCATAAGGGCTCTTAGATTCCGTGATGATGTGGTGGTCCATGAGCTCCTGTAGATGACATCTTACTTCCCCCATCTCAGTGAAGGGAATGTGCCAAGACCTTTCACAAAAGGGTTGTGGGTTCCTCAGACAAATGTGATGCTCTACCCCCTTAGCCTCCCTTACATCCCAGTCATGTGGGGAGAAAACATGGGCTTGAGCCCTGAATTTGTCCCTGAGCCAAGTTTTACAGGCTTTGGGCACTGGGGTGTTCCTGAAAAAGAACCTTGAAGAGTCAATTGGAGGGGGGGGGGTTTCCCTCCTGCTCAGGGCTCACCACTTCAGCTTCCTTTATCAAGGCCACCTTCTGTCCCAGGTGGACCACAATATCTTTCAAGGTTGGGTTAACCACTATCACTGTAACTGGGTCTTGGTTGAGCCCTTTTGTCTTGATCACGCCATCAGGAACCCTCAGTGCACTGGGTCTCTCTCTCGCAGTGGGGATCTCCACCACCAGCAGCTTATTCTTTTCATCCCTCTCAATCCAATTACATACAGTAGGCAAAGCCCATTGGCCCTGGGCAGGGACTCACTGGGGCTTTGCTCCAGGGAACTGCAGGGTCCCCACAACCTCAGGGTGACCCCACAGCTCTCTATGCTCCCATCAGTCATACGCCTCTGAGCACAAGGCATGCATCGTCAACCATTGTTGGTAACCTGGGCCAGCCTGTTGTTTACAGTAGCAAGCGAGAACCTGGAAAAGGCTGGATTGGTCCCAATGAGAGTGGGCCCCTTTCATCTACCCCAGATCAGAGCATACTCGAGCGATGGTTGACACTTCTTCCTCCACCCTAGCTATTTCAGCAGGCATTTTGTCTCATGTTCACATAACCCCTGTAGGGATACTGTTCTTGGCTTAAGCCACAAAGTCCCAGCCCCATAAGGGGAAGCAAAGGCAAGTGTCTCAGATGTTTCTCATAGAAGGATTCAAACAGGATGGTAACCTGGGACCCACTGTCTAGAATGGCCCAGCACGGGCGACCATTCACCGTCACAGGGACCTCTGCATGGGGTCCCACTAGCTCCTTTGGCAGTGAATTTACTGAGGGTAATGTGCAGGAGTCTGTCTGGGTCTGGAGCAGAGCTGACTCCACTGCTCTGCCCCTTCCCCATTTCCCACCGCCTACCACCCTTTTAACCTTTCAAATACCAATTCAGGATTCTCAGGCTGGGTGCACTCCTGAGCCACATGCCCTGGCTCCCCACATCTATAGCAGAACCCTGGGGTCCTAGAGTAGGAGGTCCTCCCGAGGCACGATGATGGAGCGAGGGCTGACCCCTTCACAGTAGCAGGAGCTAATTTATTTATCCACATCTCTGTATACATTCACCTGTAAAAAAACATTGTTAAGGAAAATAGTCAAAGATGTGAGAACATTTTCAGCAAAGAGTAGAAAATACATTGCAACAAATCTGTTTTTTCCATTTCATTTTCAGTTTTTGATAGTGGTCCAATTCCTATTTCATTTATTATGTTTGAAAATAAAGGTGGTTCATTTTTCATTGAAATCATAAAATTTTCAATTTAAAAGAAGACTTTTAAAAGATCATTTTTTTAAAAGAGTGAATACTTTAAATATGAATGACATTTTTACTCTGACTTCATTATGAAAATTGTCATTTTATGAAATTCTTTGGAACAACCTGTGTTTTATATTAAATTTCACAAAATAGTTTTGACCTTTGTTGTAGCTTGGTTTGAGATAGGTATTTGTGCTGATTTTGTCATTATGGTATTGGAACGACACAAATCTGACCTTAGACTGTTTTGTTACTTTGGTGTTTAGTAACCAAGCCAGTTTTGGCTAACAGGTGTTTTAAAGGATGACACGTTGATCTTTAAATGTTCATTATGCTTTATTTTTTACTGTGTAGACAGTTCTTGGAACAGGTCTTACACCTAAAGTAGTCTTGGCAGTGTTAAGTTTCTGTCTCCACTAAGTTTCATAGAGGTCTAGTCTTCCATAGGGTGTAAAATTCTGAAGTATTTTTATGAAGGAGATATTACCTAATTGGGTTTAGTTTCTTAACTAGATTTCAATTTACAGTATGAAATGTCCATTAAGAGGCTGTATATAATAGTCATTTGCACTGTTGAATGAGTTTTACATATCAGCTTGGCGACAGCCTATATCACAAATGCACAAAAATGCTGTGGTCCAACTTCTGCTTTCTTTTAAGCTGGGCTAAAAACTAAACTATATCAATCACTAGTGGAGCGGAGAGCAAAATTTGGTCTAAGAACTTGGTAGCTCATAATGGTAAGTCAATTTGTACTCAAAATCCCCCTTTTAATCTCTTGTTGTCCTTTAAGACACTCGTGTTATCACCGGTAATTTGTTAACTGGTGCACAGTTCCGCTTGACAGATACTGGCTTTTCAATCTTCTGCCACCCAGTTTTTCAGACAAGATTCTGTACAAATTATTATTTTTCATACTTAGGTGCAGTAACTTTTACAGTCTCCGGTACACTGGGTTTTTAGATCTGTGCCTTTTGTGCTGAACCCAAGGTTATTCTTATTTACCCAGTTCTTTGATACTCTTCACCAGAAACTAAGCCAGGAAGCCACAGACTTTCTTCCCAATGGGAGAATCAAATGGATTATTCATGTTTTTAAAAGTTAGGGGCTTTGCTGGATTGGTGCTGGAGGTTTCAGCATCCTGACTGAAACATGACCACAGAACTTTTGTTTTAAATGGCATTACTCTTTTTCTTCATCCCTGCAAAATGTTCTGCTTCTTCCACTGAGGAGGTTTATCAAGACAGATCTATTGATCTTTGTGTTTAGACATAAACTGAGTTGCCAGAACTGTGTTAACTTAGAGGGGATTTCTTAATGCCATTGCCTTTGGCTACAAATAGTACATGTTGCATGAAACATTTACCCAAAAGAGGAAGTATACTACAATGTACACCAGGAAATACAGATTTAGAAAAACAGCAGACAGACCTTACAATTGTATAGACTTCTTTCCACTGAAAACATGTATTTTTATATAATTGGTGTTTTTTTTTATATAATTGGTTTTTTTAGTTATGCAAATTACATTCAGACTGTTGCAGTTGACACAGTAACCAATAAGCTGTTCATAAATATCTTGAGGGAGCCTATCTTGAAGATTTTTTAAAATTCATTTTCTGAAAGAGTGCCTGTTAAACCGCCTATTCTATCTAAAAAGGAAGGGAGTGAGGGATCTTCACTTAGCTTCTGACTAAGCAGTCCCAGGGAGAAAGTCGTTATACAGTACACAAAAATGCTGGCACATAGACACATTTACAAACTGAAAAAATAAAATGAAAATGTGTTTGGGGTTCTTGCTCAGAATAAATACTCTTAGGTATTACTTGCATCCAGTGACTGTGGAATGCAGTACTACCAGATCATTACTGACTTTTTCCAGAGAATCTTCTCTGCTTCACACCCTTACCAGATGAATACAGCCTTTGTTCCCCTATGACCCTATTTACACTAAGAAGAAATGTTATGAAAATTTTTCATGGTTCCTACTACTAGTTCTGTTCTATGATGGGAGCCTTGTAGTGCAGCGGAGGTAACAGCGAGCTTTTTTAGGCCTGTTCAGAACACAGTCAAATGACACAGTGTTAAAATGGCTTACCTGCATCTGGGCTGCCAGCATTGGGTTAACATCAATGGAGTGACAGACTAGCCTGTGGATTTACATATATTTACATTGCAATTGTTTGTCCAGCCTGTCCTATGTCCTAGTCAATAGTAATAAATTCATCAGGGTGCACAGCCCTGCTTTTGTAAAGTATTGTATGCCTGACACCTTTAGATGGAAACTATTGCTCCCAGTGTAAGTGGGTCATTCTAGGTTTTTCTACAAATCTACTTTGATTAAAGCCTGCACCCAAAGTGTGGAGATTTATTTTCCAAAATGGAAACACTGGATATTCAAGAAATCTGGTGCTGGCATTATTCTGCTAGTGAGTCCTCATGAGAGAAAGTCAGTGCAGGTGAAAAAGTCATTAAATTCTGGGTGGATTTCTAATAAAAAAAAATGTGTAGATGTGCAGGAAGCACCTGTAGAAAGCAGGGGAGAACTTTTATTTTGCCCTACTCTGAGTCATTTACCAGGGTATCTGAAGGCCCTATTTGGGATAAGATGTTGAAATTATTTGGATTTTTGGCCTAACATGCTGCAGTTTGCTATCATTGGTATCACTCAGCAGAGGGAATCGTGTGATTCTACAGTTATGACACTTTGGGCTTCACACTAGAACTGTGTGTTAGTTCCCCATTAGGCTTACCTGCAAAAAAAGGTTAGCAATCTAAAACCAAGCTCGTTTTTCAGCTAATCAAATGATAAAGGTTATACTTTTCCATTCCAAAGGTCAGAACAGTATTAAAATTTCACTCAAAGTGGCTAAGCCATTTATTTCAAGTTTTCCAAAGAGATTCTTCTCTTGAGAAAGATCCCAGGCCAAAAGGAGTTTTTCTTCACACCATGTGAGAGAGAGAGAAAGTGTGAAATTTTTAAGACTTGAGACCTGATTATAATCTTCGCTGTGGAGTTATTATGGCTCCACAACTCACCAGATGCCAGACAAAATGAGTGAATCTTTAATGTTTTTTTTCTTACTAGCTGGTACCATGATAATCTCACCCGTCATGCAGCAGAAGCACTGCTTCTTTCCAATGGATGTGATGGAAGCTATCTCTTAAGGAAAAGTAATGAGAAGCCTAACCTGTACTCCCTTTCTGTAAGGTACAGTATGGAGAAAAGTGAATGCAATTTATCTGAACCTACACTTCTACTATTTGCATACGTTGTTATAAATACAAGATAAACTATAGGATAAACTGTATTATAACATTGTGCTTATTTAAGAAAAATTGACTAGTATGAACAGTTTTCAGTGCAGTAGGTCCCTGAGCAAGGCCTCGCTACACATTAGGGAAATACGAAAAATAAGGCCAAAAAAATGCAATGAAAGAAAAAAAACACTTTATAAACATCTACTTCATAAAAACAGCAAATCATTGATCTTATTGCTAAAGTTTTTTGGATTGTGAGGGAGAAAAAGAAACGCTTCATCTCAGGAAAATTCCTCAATACGCACCTTCTAAAATATAGAAACTGAAACCAGAGTACATACTAGAGTGACTCATTCAGTTTAAGGGGCACAGGTTGTAGCCATGTTGGTCTAAGGACATGGACAGACAAGGTTCTTTGGGTGAATCTGTATCTTTTATTAGACCAACTAACAAAATATATCAGATTTACCCAAAGAACCTTGTCTACCTCGTTCTGTTTAATTCCTTTCTTTGCTTAATTTATTCTTACTCACAGAGTCCAAAGATGATGATGCTTTATCTGGATTTAAAAAAAAAAGATTTAATGGGAAAAATACAAAATCAGATCATATTCAGTGTTTGTTTTTAAACAGCCTGACATGATTCTGTCTTCTTCCATGCTGTGAATTATCTGGTATTTCCACAGAGCTGATTGAAAATTTGTCAGAATTTTTTGACAAAAAACATTTTGTTAAAGAAATGAATGTCCCCCCCCGCAAAGTGTTTTCTTTGGTATTGTTCAGTTTTTCAGCAACATTAATTTAAAAGACTCATTGTTCATTCATTCCCCTAATAAAACTGGGAAAAAGTAGGGGAAAAAACATTTTTATTTTAAAACAAATGTATTAGGTTTTTCATTAAAAAATGACAAGCAAAATAAAAATGCTGGCTACTAGATTTGTCTGTTACAAAACACATGCTTTTGTCACAAAATTAAAAGTTTTCATTTTATTCAAATATTTTTTCAAAGAAAGCACTATTTTGGGCATTACTGGGTATTTCTGGCCTTTTTTCATGAACACTTTCTGTGGCTTTTATTCAACTCCCTACTCTCTACACCCACACCTGTAACTTTATCAGACATCATTACGGGGTTGTTTTAGCATGAAACTATGCTCAGATATCCCTTGGGATTTTGATTGACATTTGCAATCTGAAGCCAGTGAGCATGACAACACATGTCCTGAATTTCCTCCAGTTAACTTTAAAGAGGAACTAAGACATCAAGTAGTGGCAACTCTCATTGCCACACTTTATTTCTTGTGAAATTAGCTGAAAGAATAGAAACATGATCTCAGGGTAGCGAGAAGCTTATGTACAAGTAGGCTGTCAGCCCATGGTTTACACAGGTTTTCTGGGGAGTGACTAAGGCAAAGGGTAGTTTTAGCCACCTAAGTGGGGCACAAAAGGCTTAAATGCACACCACAAAGAAGCCAGTTATGCTTTGAGTGTGGCTTCTTATTTTTAAAAGACTTAGTAAAGTATGCTAGCATTGTAATTTTCCACAATGAAAATTCCCCTGCTCCCTATCCCCACCATCATCAGCCTTCTTTGCTGAAGGTTCTCCAGAATGTCTTGGGTGCTAAGACAACCATTAACAATGTTAGCTTTAACAAAATAAATGCCATATTTTCTCACATACAGCATGTCCCAGAATATAATACACACCTTGTTTTTGAAAGGCAGAATGAAGATTTTTTTCTTGAGTTATGGCTGTAGAAGGCAGAGACAGAATCTAATCTTCAGCTGGCCTGCCCTCCTTTTCCTACTTAACAAAAGCTGAAACCCTAGTTGCTGCTGAAGACTAGTCTCCATGGATGGATCTTTGATTTTGAAAATTGCTAAGAAGGTTCCAGGGCTATGAAATATGAAACCAGGAGCAGCTAGAAGACAGCAACATTGCCCTAAGAAAGGTTAGCTTGATTAGTGGAACACTGAGACCATTAAAAAGGATAGACTATTGTTAACACCTATGGAGCGAAGAAAAATGGACTAATTAAGTCAATTGACTCCCTCAGCTGCCTAAATAGTAATGTCACATCTACTGTACTGCAAAGCAAGAATCAAACTGGGGAGCTTCTATCCTGGTCAGAAAATCAGCTGCTCTGCTTAACATACACACCACAATTTTCCATGGGTGATTTTTGTGGAAAGGTGCATGTTGTATGTGAGAAAATACAGTACTCATGCCTGTGCTCCTTATGTTGACAGTGGTTCCTTATTAGCTGCCACATATTAATTCCTTATATATTTACTGCTTTGTTGCTTACAGATAAATAAACATCTACCCAGGAAAGCAAGACTGGAATATAGCTCTTTAGCTTGTGCATGCATCTGTACAATACCTGGCAGAGCAGGGTCCTGAATTTGACTGGAGCTTTTGGCAGCACATTTAAATAGTAGGCTAAAACTCTGAAACCTGGATGCCTAAAGTTAGACTCTTAAAATCCTTTTTAGGTGCCTAAATATAGGTGGCCTAATTTTAAAAAATTACAGGAAGTGATTTCAATGAGATTTAGAGGGATCTCTGAAAAATAAGTAAAGAGGCCACATCTTCCCTGGGTAAATGTGTGCGTGCTTATGCAACACATCAGACTAGATTGCCCAAGAGGCCCTTGCTAGGCTTATGTTCCTGTTTTAAGAGTTAACAACACTACTAACAAGTATCATGTTGGCTGGAACAGAGGACTGCAAGTCAAAATGACTGACTTTTAGTCTCAGCTTTCTCACTAACTCACAATATGACTTAGTTCCAGTCACGTAATCTTTCTGTGCCTTCACTGCCTGTTCATCTCTAGAATAGTGATGATGTTTACCCTACCGAGTCTAAATTAATTGGACTGACCTTCAGAAGTGTCAATCTCCTACAGCTCCAACTGAAGTCCGTGGGATTTGGAAATCAGGCCCAGCATTTGTAAGCTTTGGGGGTCTTCAAATAACATGGGTTGGGTAAAAGCAAAGCAACAAAGACAAAGCCCACAAAAGCATTTAGGTATCTAAACTCCCATGTTTTTTTGGTATGAGCTTCTGAGTTTTGCCCTCAGATCTGTTGTTTATTTTCAAATCTTTCCTTTCTGGACAATTGTCTTTCTCCTTTTAGAGCAAGAGATTCTGTCAAACACTTCCATGTGGAATACGTGAGGTCTGCATTCAAGTTTGGCTTTAATGAGTTTTCTAGTGTGAAAGATTTAGTCAACCATTTTGCAAACCAGCCTTTAATTGGAAGTGAAACAGGTAAATAACGTGTGTGTTTGTGTATGTGCTTATGTAAAGGGATAAAAGAAGATTTTAGTGAACACACTGTGTTAAAATCAGAAATATTTTTACTTAACCCCTTCCTCAAATTCATCTATTGATCAGATTTTCTTTTTTATCAATTATTTTGTTTACCAATATTAAATGTACCTGAGGGAAATATTCCTTCCAGAAATAGTATGCTTAATTTAAACACAGACCTAGCATTAGCAGGGTATGGTTTTGCCAGAATAAGACAAAACCTCTTAGGTCACTGGGCATATCCAATTCTTAAACAGAGTTGTTCTTCTAATCTTAAGCAGAGTTGTGTCCATTTTGTATTAAAACAGCTTTAAAGTACCTTGGAGTAAAGAGACCCCTGGCTTTATGAAGCAATGGATAACTGTATCTGCTAGAATTCAGCAAGTATCTCCAACAGGTTTGAAAGAGTTAAGGGTTGTAGTAAAGATTTATAGAAATTGTTCTTATCAGCAATTTATGTCACAAGACTTGATATCAGTAATTTTATTATTATCAGACTTGATTCTGATTTATAATAGTGCTCCCGAGACCAGAATTGGCCCTGGGTGAGAGACGATGATGTTCACTATCTGTGCCTGTTATACACGTGCCTAATAATTTGTGTACACAGTACATGTTTTGATAAAAAAATTGTTTTCTAATTCCTGACAGTAAGTAGCACAGTCTTAATCCACAGTGAGCATTTCAGAACCTGCATTTGTCGGCAACAACAAGACTTAAAAATAACAAATTTGTTTGATTTTTGTAAGGGTATGGAATAAAGGGTTAAAAACAACAGTGATGCCCAAAATATTTTGGAATGATCTTAGAGGAACATGGATCTGGAAGCATGGGCTCAAAGTAGAGGATGGCATGCTGGAAGTGTATATTTCTGCTGTTTCCTACTTAGAAATCCAAATGGTTTCCTCCCCTTCCCTGCAGTTGGTATGCCCTGTACTCTTCTCTACTCACACTGGAATAAAACAGCTGGCTTGCTAATGTATTGTCCCTATACCCTGGATATTTCTTTTAGTATTTCTTAAGCCAATTGGTTATTTAAAACCACAGAGCATTGCAACAGATAAGCAGCTACTTGAATCAGCAGATTAAGAACTAATTCACTTGTACTGATGAAATTTAAAGCCTCCCAAGAGAAAGAAAGGACTGTGATCTAGTGCTAAGAACATGGTGTTAGGTCCGTGGCCCTCCTGAGTTCTAATCCTGGCTTTCTGTCAACTCCGTGACATTGAGCAGGTCTTCCCTGTTGTGAGTAAATCATAGCCATAATAAAGCTAATATCTACCAAACTCCCAGTGATATATCAAGGATAAGTTAACATTTATAAGGCCAAAAGTGGAAGAATGGTAATAACTCAGAGACAAAAGCTTACTATTAAGTGTTTAACAATATATGCAAGTACCTGGTTTGTGGAAGAGTGGTAATTGTACATGCAGATCACCAGGTGGATGCCCAAATTATTACTTGCTTTTGTAATTACTGTGCTAGCATATAAAATGGTAAATTAGCACTAAAACACTTCTAGATATTTCCTATGCCTAAAAGGTTATGTTATATGTTACCATACCATGAGATACGATGTAGTCCAGAAATACTGAGGATGGGTGTGTTTTAAGCTAAATAAATAGTTTGGATTATGAGATTTTTTTCCTGAAGTCAGAAATATACCCACTAGATTACCCTTCAGATACTTCAGAAGTTATATAGACAATTATGATTTTTCCCCTCCTTCACACTCCATGTGTTACATCTATTAGTAAGTAAGGGGCTGGTGTTATATGATCTCTGGGAGCTGGATCCCAACTGCTGAAGGATGTGCCTGCTGCTTAGCTAATGGCCCCCTAATCAGATTCTGCCAGGTCTGTGAAACACCTTTCATCTGTCTGAGTCAGACAAAGCTATCAGTTGGAAATAGGTAGTGGGCATCATATCAAGGAGCGTGTCACCTTCCACTTTACTTTCCTATATGCAGCAATGTACAGGAAGAATGAGTTAGCAGCTGACGAACTCTGGCTTTACATAGAGGGGGCTCAAAACCTTGTAAAGCCTGTGAGGTAATAGCTTGTTTAGAGAAAGGGTACAGTCCTGCTTCCATCAAAGTCCCCCAAAATCTCCCATTGATTTCACTAAGCAGGTTGTAAGAGCTGGTCTATTTAAGCAGCTTGCTCACAGAACTGTAATAGTTAGCCATTATACAGAAGTGTCACTAGACAAAGAGATTAAATAAGTGATAGGTCAGTGAGAGAGCCAGAAACAGAATCCAGGTCTCCTGGCACACAATCCATTTTGCCATCCAGTAACAGGGAACATGAGAACTTTGGCTCAGGCATTAGTGGTCGGTAGTTATATAATCTTTTTTTTTATGTTTATGCATGATAAATGAAAAAAGGTCAGCTCAGCAGAAAGACTGAAAAAGAAGGACCCTTGATAATTTTGTCCTCTTGCTTGGTTCTAGACAAGACTTCATAAACACATGGTTATCAATAAACTGAGAATGAGATGAAATATAAATTATTTTCAATAGATCTATAACAGTACAATTTAAAAATGTGTTACCAATAATAAGAGAGCTCTGAAAGAGATCACATCACACAAAAAAGACCATGGTTCTCAGGCTAAGGTCAAGGTTACTAGGAAAGAAAGGTAGTTTTGGGGATTATTCCTAACATTGTGGGCAAAATATTTATTAATGTAAAATGGAGGGGTTATATTAAATATAAAACTTGGTGGTACATTAGCATTATCAAATTTTTCTGTTTGTCGCTGGAATGGAAGACCTTTCCATTTACCAACACCCATTTTTTTCAGCAAATTATTTTTTAATGCCAGGAAGATTGAGGACATGAAAAATGTTAACCTTCTTCTGCTTCAGATAAGCATTTTGAAAAAACACAAAAAACCATTTATGAACTGAGAAATGGCTCCATTTCAAAGCCTTTATCGTGTTGACAGCTTTGTAATGTTATATGAATATCTAGTTTTGCCATGTTACAGTGCCTGTAACTAGTCTGGAGCTCTTGTGAAGTGCCCAGTGCTCATGTTTATGGACTGGAGCACATTTCTAATATAGCTCAACTAGGGCATCCTGCGGAGTCAAGGAAATTCATATCACACTACCACTGACTCATGAGACTTCAGGCAAGTCATTTAGCCACTCAGTTATCCATCTGTTGAATAAAATGAATCCTGACTGAATTTGCAAGGCTTTCTGAAATCTCTGGTTGAAGAATCCCGAAGTCCTGATCCAGCAAAGTTTTGCAGGTGATGCTGGGAATTCTTTCATGCTGTTCTTTAGTTTAATTTATCTAAATCTCCATTAGTCACATCAAACAGCTGTGTGCATTCATGCTGGTTTTACACCAGGGTTGAAACATGTGCACCTGCTTGGGTACTTCAGATAATAATAAAAATGTAATGCAGGTTAGTATCTACTATAAGGTTTCTTGAACAGAAGAGCTGATCCAGTTATAAAGGCTGTTTTCAATAACAATGGTAGAAGTAATATACTATCATATTTATCTTCTTACCATACTGACATAGGCAGGAGATTATTCTTACCTATTGGTTGCTTTCCTTCCTAGTTTTCAACTGCAATGTTTTTAAAGCTACATAGAAACTTTGAGTCATTAACCAGACACGCTTGATATGAAAACCAAGTTCACTTTAATTGACTGAAACTTCTAAGAACATAGGGACATACTAATATTTCCTGTTTTGTCAGTCTCCAGAGTACTCTAATTCCTTGGAAAGTAGAGAAATATACCAGAAAAAACCCCCACCACAGTCTTGGTACTGGTTAAAGGGTGAAAGACTCAACAAAAATCTTCTGTTCAGGAAAATCCTACAGAATATTAATAAAGGCTATCATTTTAACAAAATGCTTTAAACTGTGTGTGCAGTTCTGTAGCAGACCTCTCATCTTCTGTGAAATATGGGAAACATGGGAAATTTACTCCCTTTTCAAGGCAATACAATTTAGAGCAATTTCTACATACAGCCTTTTGATCCTGTCCCTTTTAAACACTAAAGTATTTTTCCATATGCTTAGGGAGAATTAAACTGACAATGACCTTAGACCTATATCAAATTGAATATCACATTTACAGGCTCCCATGTTTGTGTGATCAGATGTCAGTTAATTACTTCAAATACTCTTTTTTCCATCTCTCCCCTTTGAAAAACATAAGTGATCTCATGGTTTAATAAGTCAGCAATCACTGTAAGTTTATTTTGGAGCATCTCCTTGATCTGCTTTTTCAGCTAGGATTGTGGGTTTGGGAATTTGAGGGTTTGTAACTGGGGGGTGAGCTGCATTGGCCCTGAAGCACCATGCTAAGTTTAGAGTTAGCTTTTGCTACTGTTTTTTTGTAAACATAAGCACTCTGCTGTTTAGTTACAGTTCTGTGAAGGTTAGTCTGAATGACACAACATGCCCTTTATATGATTTACACACTCTTACCAAATAGTAGTGTGGTGAACACCAATATTAATTTATTTTTATAAGATTCCATATTTCTTTCTTAAAACAATTTAACCAGATCAAAGTGCTAACTGACTAATAATTTCATACAATGTCTTCTTGCTTTGATAAAGAAATAGAGTGACTGCTGGTAAATCACTGGACTGGGACTTGTATTCCTGAGGTTTGATGCAAGTTCTTCATTTGGAAACTGGGAATAACAACTGGTTCTCCCCTGTTGAAATCTATGAAAAAGTCTGTTGGTATTGGTAGTGTTGTACATTCATAGAGCTGTGCAAGGAGTGAGAAAAGAAAATGGTATTTCTGTTGGCTATCACCACCTTCACCTAACAAGCAAAGTTGCTGGTCCCTGACTGAGCTCAGTATATACCCTGGACACTGGGGTTTCTAGAGGCTTCTTGTTGGTTAAGTGTAGGTAAAGGTAGGACATCAAGCTTTCATTTCTTTCCTTCTAGCAAGCCCTGGTCTCTTAAGGCATGTCTACCCTGCAGCTTTTTTCTGGACAAAGCTTAATGTTACCATGGCAAAACTGCTTCTGGCACCCGAATTAGGTCACTTAAAACTGGCTGCGTAACTCTATACTAAACTTGGGCCTGCCACAGAGACATTAGTTTTCTCGTAGTGAGGGAAGATAATAGGATCCATCTAGGAAGCCTGCAACCTTGTTAACTACCAGAGCAGCCAGTTGGTAAATTATGTGGGCTTCTGCAGGTAAATTATGTGAGTGCGCATCTACACATGCCTGTATGGTGATGTTGCTGCTTCTTTTTCAAAGTACTAAAGCACAGCACAGTAGCAGCCTGTACTGCACTGTACACTGGGCTCACAGTTATTTTTAGCTGCTATGGGAGCATGCCACAACAGCAAAGTAGTTGTTGGTCACGTGTAGATGCATGTGGTCACTATGTCTCCCTAGTGCATCACTACAGCGATGTAGTATCACGTGTACACGTGCCCTGAGTTTAATTATGTGGACTAAACCTGCGAGAAACTTCCCCTGCTGTTCAAAAGCCACCTCTAGAGGAATGCCATGCATAAAAGAAAGGGGGAAGCCAAGGGAAAACAAGAACACACCAAACTTTTACTTGCTTGATGGGAGAGATGTGTGGCTGACTGTGGTCTAGTACTAGTGCCCAAAAGGACCTGTTAGGGCTGCAGCTGCTGGTTTTCCTTCTAAAAGGAACAATTTAGAGTGGAAAAGGACAGGTGTAACTGGCCAGGCAGGAAGAAGGCAGTGCAGTTTAAATAATGAAGACGGGTTTGATTATTAGCTTCTTGTAGTTAGGGTTCTTAGTGCAAATACCTTGACTTTGAGTCAGAAAAGAGTTTTACACATTGCAGACGTTTATATCTTTCTGTTGTGTTATGTTGAAGTAATATGAACTCAGATGAGTTCTGTTTCATCACTAGCTTCCTGTATTTCAGGTTTTCCTCCATGCCATTTCACCCTAAAGCATTTCACAAGTGGGCAGATGGTAGAATATGGCCAAAGCATCAGACTTAACCTCCTTTAGTTGAAAGACAAAATATAAACACATTCATGTTTCTGATTGCTCACAGGTGCTCAGGGCTGCCACTCTCTCAAGACCTCATTTGGCTCAAGTGGGACTTAAATATGAAACAAAAGTTTGCACATCTGCAGGAAAAGTGTGCCTGACACAGCAGTACAGTGTCGCTTCACATATTGGGTCACTGGTGCAACACTGACTAGTTGATGTCAACACCACTTCCTGCAGCTCTGGGCTTTCCTTGCGGGCCTCCTGTCTTAGTCCTCTCTCACCCCAAAGATTGCTCAGCTTGCAAGAACTGGCAAAATCACAAGCTCAAGAGGATATGACTCATCATTTAATGATTGGATGCTGTATCCCATACTAAGGCTGGGGGTGGGGGGGCCTTGGAGAATTGATTTTTTATAAGTAAACTGTTTCTTGTTCACCCAGAGAATGACACTGCTTTAAAAAGCAAAACATCTGCCATTTGATGATTGAAGCCTGTAATTATTGAAAAATTTCCCTAAAATCAGAATCTGTTAACTCTTCTGAAATAACTAATATGAGGCACTGACAGTAATGATAGTTACCATCCATAGGTTAATATGCCATGGTGGGCTACCACTGTTCTCATTTTGTAAAGTTCACATGGGTTACAGGTATGCCTACACTGCTTCCCCAGTGCTCCCAGAGACCCCACTCCCAAGCCAACTGGTCCTACTCCACATGGACACCAGTCCAGAGATGAGGCAGTGAAGCTGACCTGAGACTGTCCCAGCTGTTTCTCTCAAGCAAACTAGAGGGCAAGATCTGTGAGGCAGTGGTGTGCAGCTTCACCACCTAATTTCTGGGTGTAGTGTGTTAGAAATAGCAACTTAACAGACCTGGACAGGTTGGACAAATGGGCAGAAAACAATAGAATGCAATTTAACAAGGAGAAATGCAAAGTACTGCACCTAGGGAAGAAAAATGTCCAGCACTCCTACTGCCTAGGAAATGACCTGCTCGGCAGCACAGAAGCGGAAAGGGATCTTGGAGTCCTAATGGACTCTGAGATGAACATGAGTCATCAGTGTGACGAAAGCATCAGAAAAGCTAACTGCATTTTATCGTGCATCAGCAGATGCATGACAAACTGAACCAAGGAGATGATACTTCCCCTCTATCGGGCGCTGGTCAGACCACAGCTGGAATACTGCATGCAGTTTTGGGCACTGCACTTCAAGAAGGATGTGGATAACCTGGAGAGGGTCCAGAGGAGGGCCACTCGTATGGTTAAGGGCTTGCAGGCCAAGTCCTATGAGGAGAGACTAGGGCACAAGGACCTCTTCAGCCTCTGCAAGAGAAGGTTGAGAGGTGACCTTCTGGTTGCCTATAAATTCATCCTGGGGGTGCAGAAGGGAATTGGTGAGGCTCTACTCACCAAAGTGCCCCTGGGGTTACTAGAAATAATGGCATAAGCTAGCAGACAGCAGATTTAGACTGGACATAAGGAAGAACTTCACAGTTAGAGTGGCCAAATCTGGAATAGGCTCCCAAGGGAGGTGGTGCTCTCCCCTACCTGGGGGTCTTCAAGAGAAGGCTGGATAGGCATCTGGCTGGGGTCATCTGAACCCAGCACTCTTTCCTGCCTATGCAGGGGATTGGACTCAATGATCCGTTGATGTCCCTTCTGACCCTAACATCTATGAATCTCTGAAATTGAAGCAGGAGGGTGGGGAAAGCTCGACAGCCATACTCCTCAGGAGTAGCAGGAAAATGGTGTTGACATACTCCAAATGACTTGTCCAGTGTCACACACCGAGTCAGAGGCAGACAAGATGATGCTGAAGGCTTCCTGATGGTTCGTCTACTTGGCCCTTCTGGCCTCTTGTTGCATTTTGTATAGAGGAGGGAAGCCAATGTCTTTCCACATTTGGACTCAAGTTCAAACATTGGTTCCCTATCCACACACAACTCTTGAGTCTGGATGTCTATATGCAGCTTGAACATTGAAGGCAGCCATGAAAATACTAATCAGCCCAGGATATCAGGCTCAGTCATATAGTTGTGCCTCTAAAGAGAAGGAGGCTTGTCCACATCAGAATTTTGCAGGGCAAGAAATGACTTTCAGGTGTTGTTAAAGATTGAATATAGATGAGGTTTTTGATAACTACAACAACTATGGACTTAAATATTCTGTCACTTAAATATTATTTGATTATTCCATGAACACAAAAGAGATTCAAACTGTAACACAAAAAGATTTGAAACTGCTGTCATCATAGCTTTTCTACCTGCAAGAAATTGAGGAAGATAAGGCAGATTTAAAAAGTTAACAAAGTCTTGCAGTAAAAGAGAAGAGGTGACAGTGGGCACAAACAGTGGTGAGCAAGAGTCTGTACAGTGGACCTGCATTAGTTCTGCAGAGGAGAGGGGCAGGGTTTGGGTAGCCCATACCCAAGTTCCTGACTGTGTCCTGTGAAACATTTATAAGAATACAACAGAGGTAAAGAGAGAGGATCCATCATGGTGGACCTACTACTACACAAGTCCATTAGTCATTGCCTGCTGCCATACTGTAGCTTGCTTAGAAAGTTTTGTTTTGTTTTCTTTCTCTCCAACACCTTATATGAAGTCCAGCTGCTTGGGCTGTCTGCTTTGGAAAGGATTTCCCCAAGTTTATCAATATTTCTGAGTACTGTATGACATAATATCCGATCGTCCTTGGACTTGATTGTTGTCCTCTTTGCTGAGCAACCTGAAACCACAGACATGCTATAGCAGTACATGGGATATTATACATGATTTAGGCCCCCTCTACCTGTTACATGTATTACACAATTAACTGGTTAGGACTGGCTAAGAGCAATTCATTTAGACTGCCTGCCTGTGCAAAGTAATGATCACACCATAAAAAGGTCCATCCAGCAATAAAGTTAGACCTGGAAAAATGTGTAATAATTTTATAGCTGGTTTCTGTCCAGCTTTAATTTGCATGTGTAGCAAGGTCTATGCCCTTGTGGCTGGAAGACCTGTCAACTCTGAGACTCTCAGCCGTGACAACGCTTGGGGTGCCACCAGGGCTGGGGGTCCTGTCAGCTACAGGACCTTGCTACTTGCTGGTTCAGGGAGAGCCCAGGGTGGCAAATCACGGGCTCCCTCTGCATCAGCAATAAAATGATTGGATCTGATGCTGGATCCCACAATCGTGCCTTCTGCCATGTGTGTGTAGCATGGCAGGAGGCATGGCACAATTGCGTAGATCATTCAACAGATCCTATCACACCTTTACCTGAACATCTAGAGGGGTCCTGACATAGCTTTCCTTCAAACTACAGAGCTAAGAGAGATGTGCTCAGATATTCAGAAGCTTTTCAGCAATGGTACCTTCAAGTTTGATCATCTGAATAGGCAGATGGTACTAATTATTTTGTGATATTCATTTTGCCAGGGCACTCACTAGCATTCTCTTTCTTTCAGGCACCCTGATTGTACTGAAACATCCATATCCTCGGAAAGTGGAAGAACCGTCCATTTATGAGTCTGTCCGAGTTCACACTGCCATGCAGACAGGAAAAACAGAAAATGATCTTGTCCCAAATGCTCCCTCTGTAAGTTGCTGTTTTACAACGTGTCCTTTCCTTGACTCAATGCGACATGGCCAAGTTTATGAACCCTGGAATAAGCACTAGTGATCGGTCCTCTTAAAGTGTTTATATATATGTATTCCAGTAATAAGAATAAAAATAAAAAAACCCCACCTGGCTAGAAGCAGTGATGTGATGAATAAGAAGCTTCCTGACATTCTTCTCAGAGGGTGCAATGCTGACTGAAAATATTAAATCAGAGATGTTATATGTAAATATCTGTCATAATTACATATTTTTGACTCTTCAAAAATAAAAAAACCTAGAAATTCATCTTTAAGAATGGTAACATTAAAAAGTAGCCTTAAAACTATTTTCCTCCTCCCATCTTATTGTTTTACTTAGTGATTTAGAGATGTTTCTGATAGATTTAGACTGTAGGTGAAAATACATATGTTGAGCCACAGGCCTTACTCAAGCAAATTTCCATTAAAATTAGTGAGAAATTATTTTACTTGTAAGTGAAATGAAATAAAAGAGGTGTAGGACTGGCTTAGTTAAGCAGGGAGGCAGATAGTAGTACTGGTTACAAGTCTACAAATGTACCTCAAAACAAATCAATAGCTACTTAACTTCTTCATTTTAGAGTATTACTGTTGGTTTAAAGTAGCATTTTAATATCAGTGATGTGTCTCTCTTTGTTACTTCAAGGAAATGTACGTCTACTTTTTCTTTTAAAAAAATCATGCAAATATTTGGAAGAGGCAAGGGCACATTTCCAGAAGAGGAGGACTTGAGTGAGCCCTTGTGTGCTGGAGTGCTAAGTTAACTGGGTGGGGTACCCAGCTAAATATTTGCACAAGTGTTCAAAAGCTTTTCAGTAATAGCATGTTTGGACATCCATGCACAGTTCACATAGGCCTTATTCTTATACTATTTATTTGAAGGTCACAGTTCAGATAACATTTGGGAGACATGGGGCATGCTAGTGGTGGTGAAGGGTCCCCAGTGTACAGAGGGTGATTTGTACTGAGCTTTCTCTTATGAAGTTGTAGCCTGTGCTTCCTATTTTCAGCTTCTGTAATTTTGAGCATGGTAAAAGCTGTGCTGTGTTGGTATGAGAAACAAGAGAACATTTTCATATCCATTTGGTCCACCTGCCTCTGCCATCTGTGACTTGCCTGAACAGTAACTGGAGACTTTAAATCCTTAGTATCCAATGTCTAGTCGAGACAGGTGGTGTGTCCAGGATACAATCCAAATGTCCAAGACAGCAGTATTCAGCACAGAGAGGAAGGTGCTGTATGCAAGTATGGAATTAATTCTTTGTAAAAAATAAAGGAAAAAAAAAAACCAAACAAACAACAGAGATCAGTGTTAGAAATTAGGAGGAGAGATCAGGAAAACCTGTCCCAGTCAGAGAGATGGTCAGGCATGCCAGAAAACTGCTGTGGTAATGGTCATTTTTATCTTTAAAAGAAATACGTGAACCTTTCACATGCCAACATCAAAAAGGCCAGAATTTTCAAAAGCGGATAGTCATTCACCTGATATTTGAAGGAGGTCCAAATTTCAGATGTTCACTTGGGGAAAAGTCAGACTCCTTTATGATGTTGCAAATGAGGGATCCAGTAAGTTAAAGCTCCCCAAATTACTGGCTGCTTCTGAAAGTTGGCCAAAACCATGCATCTAGGATTCCTTCTGAAGTCAAATGGACACTTGCCTGACCAGATCAAACTTTCTCTGGAACATGCATTGAAGTAACATGCTGTCCATTTCCTTTATTTCTTATTGCAAGCGCATTCATTATGTGTAGAGGATGCTTAACTAAAGCAAAGAATTGTTTTGTTGTTAATCTTTTTAAAAGAGCAGTTTATATAGATAATCTCACTGGCTGGAAGAATCCCAGAATTTGATGGTTGCAACATGTGACATCTTGCTGCACATGAACAATAAGTCAATTGTATGAATTAAAATAACTCTTCATTGGTGTGTTTCTCTGAACTTTTCCCACTGTGTTCTTTGAGAACTCTGTGCTGGCCAGAGTCGTCATGCACCAAAGGCCAGTTTGAATTCTGGTGCAAGAGGGTGCTGCTCTTTTAAAGTTATTGGAATTATATGTTTACATCATGGGTAAGTTTGGCTCACACAATGGGGACAGTATATAAGCCACACAAGGTAAAGTAAGTAATTGTGGGAAGCATCTGGAAGAGAACTAGCTGTAGCTTGGTTTTGTTTTGCTTTGCTCAAAATGAAAAGCTTCAAAAATACAAACATTGTGCAGCCCTTAACCTTGTCCTCCTTTCTCGTTTCTTCTGCAGCTGGGTACAAAAGAAGGGTATTTGATAAAACAAGGCAAAATAGTAAAGGTAAGGAAAAAAAAACTTCAGAGCTTTCACACTCTTCTGTTCCATCCCAGGTCTGAAGAAGGAAATAAAAAATAATAAGAAAATAAAAAAAGCCTACTTTTATAACCCAATATCCCATTAGTTTATAGTAGCGATTTCACCATTACAATGAAATGACAGATAAAGAGTCACGGGTGCCTTTGATCTCTTCTTCACAGTGTTTTGTTCACATACCAATACGCTGGAACATTTTGTACATGTACATTTGTATTTGTGTTGTTACAGATAATAGACAGCCTGATCCTCTGTTTCTTGTTTATTTAATCCTGATAATGCATGGTGTTGAACACCCTCGGCTTCCCGAGGGGAGGAGTTCTGAACCTTGCAGGGCTGGAGTCCTTGACATGGCATATACACCGGTCCAAGCCCTCAAAACCATTTAAAAAAGGCAGGCAGCTTGTGAGAATCACAAGATCAGGGCCCTATTTCCTTGCTCTACCTTTGATTCACTACATGGCCAGGGGCAAGTCATTCTGACATCTCTGAAACCCACTTTTCGCCATCAACTCTGCAAAATGCTGATGACTTTTTTTTTGTCTTTTTATAAAGCACTTTGCAGTATTTAGCGAGAAGGTATAATAGGATTAACATTACACTCTAGTAAAGTTTGGATGTCCTTAAACAAAAATCTTGACCATTTCTTATCCGCATTTTTAATACAATGCTTATATTCTCCTTTTGGCAGTTATCTTAGTTTTACATGGGACATCGCTGACTAAAGGAAGTGATCAGCTATGCTTCAACTTATGCTTACCAAAGTGTTTTTTTAAATAGAAAGCTGGCTCTCTGAGACATTTAAAACAAAAATACAGCAATTAAAAAGCAATTTCCTTTTTTTTCCTTTTTCTAATTTCAGAACTGGAAAACAAGGTGGTTTACACTGCATAGGAATGAACTTAAATATTTCAAAGACCAGACGGTGAGTAGCAAATTGTAATTTGCCATTATTCTAAACCATCTTATCACAATGACAGCCTGACCTCAAATAACACAAATGTTCAACTCTGAACTTCAGGTGGGAGGTGCAAGAGTCACAGTATTTTTGAGGATAAAGCCAATAAACCACAATTTTCCCTATTTAAATTTCTGCCTTCCCTCCCCCCTATGACATGGTTTGTCCACATTGTTTGCTAGGTGTCAGAGAGACTGCACCTGCTCTTTGCAAAGTCAATAGAAGTTCTGTCAGTGACATTAGTAACAACAGGCTAATTAATATCAGTTGAGTCTTTCTAATCTTTTCTATCTTGACCATACCCCAATGCAAAATTATTTTCTGCTACACATTCTTAATTATTTTAGTCAGTCTAGCTTTAAATGACAAAAGGCTTTCATGAAGGGTAATGTACCACAAACTGATAGACAACATCACGTGCTTTCAATGTACATTTTTTTGGGGGGGGGGAGGTTTTGCTTTTATCCCTTTGAGTGATGCAGCATTTTGGGGGCATTTTTACTTATCTAAGCATCTACTTCTTATTATGGTATGTTGCTGTAATTAGTTTTCCCCAGATGTAACAGCTTAGGTTTTCTTGGGCAACTGTTACGCTCTGTAGGGTGCACTGCTACCCTGTCCGACTTCAGATTGACACAGCTAGCTACCTTTTTATTTTCCGTGTTTAGTTTTTCTTTTGCCTAGGCCCCTCTGGATGATTATTCTACCCTTGTAACACTTACAAGTTTAGAGGTGTCTATAGAAGCAAATACTTTCCATCCAAGATCACCAACAGATTTTTAATCAGGTGGTGCAGCACTGTTTACCTCTGTTACAACTCCATACATTGCTCTTATAAACATGCATGCTTTAATCAGTTCAGTCCATACCTTCATACTGAATCTAATTTGAATTAAGATAGCATTTCACAAGGCAAAGTCAAACATTTGAATAGAATTGCTTACCAAATCAGGAGTAACCTTTAACAGAGAATATCACCTCCAGTCAGACTATCCAGTTGCTAATTTGTGGAGAAAAGTAGTAGTATAGAAGTAGTATACATACTGCTTCATCTCAAGTAGGAAAGGCAAAGCTTTTTTAGCATAGATAGTCTGATTTTTCACTTTAGTAAACCTCTTTGTGACCAGCTGGCTCAAGTAGAAACAAAGGCCAGATCCAGACCAGATTCTCATACCTGGAGAGAGTTCACTCACTTGCCAAAACTGTTTGTTTTTCTTCAACCACAGAGCCAGACGCATCTGTACTTAGACAAAAAAAAAATGGAAAGAAGTCTCATGGCAATGGATAGCCTTGGGTCTTATGCTTACTTTTCTTCTCACCCAGGTTAAACCCATTTAGTATCCTGAGGGATTAACTGAATCTCCCTCAGCTGGGTTATATATACCTGGTATGATCTGGTGAGCAAGCTTCACTGACTCTTTTACTAAGAAGGATAAA
Source organism: Crocodylus porosus (assembly GCF_001723895.1). Lineage (NCBI taxonomy): Eukaryota > Metazoa > Chordata > Crocodylia > Crocodylidae > Crocodylus > Crocodylus porosus. The sequence goes on along the minus strand of NW_017728948.1, from coordinate 65,979,368 downwards.
CTTTCCCTTGCTTAACCAATCCTCCAACACACGGATCCCAAAACAGCCTTTTATTTCCTTCAGCTAAAGTCCTGTTAGCTGGAAACTATATGCAAATGGTTGCTAATTAACAGTGTTAGGCTTCATCTGGGCTTTGAATCTGCCCACGCCTCTTATCCGTCAGCTGGCAGTGCCGCGACCTGTCATCAGTGCAGCTCTAGTTTTCAAGTTATTTCCCTGCTTCTTACATTCAGCTATATTTGTCTTTGAGTTACACTATTTGGATTGTCTCCAGTAGTGTCAATGGTGCTACTCCTGATTTACTTCAGTATCACTGTATACACTGGCCTAGTGCATGGAAAAAGGGAAGTGTGTCCATTGCCTGCTTTGGGAATGAGGTCAGCTCAGTGGCATAACTGGGGAGGGGTGACAAGGGCAACCACCCTACCGACTTGGGGTGGGAGGGTTTGGAGACAACCCCCGCCCCAAAGCCAGTTTCATAACATTCTAATTTTAAAAGTATTTTATTTTCAAGGCCACCGAACCAATCCGGGCACTAGACTTAACAGAATGCTCAGCGGTACAGTTTGATTACTCACAGGAAAAAGTCAACTGTTTCTGGTAAGCTGTAATGCAAAATAAACCCTTGATTCTTTTTCTACTTTCTTTTTTAAGGGCCTAAATATTCAGGAACTCTTACTATTTTATAGCCAGTTAGTTTTAAAAGAGATGTTTGATGCTTGGTGAGTGTTACCAAGCATCTCCCATTCCGTATTTTATCCGTTCATTGCAGATATCTTGATCAAGTCTGCACAGCTTTGGCCTGGAATCCTTTTACCTGTCCTTGTACAAATTTAGCCCCATTGTAAGCATGTGTAAATCATGGTCAAGCCACAGCCACTGTTTAAACATGGCTGCTTTTCATAGCATGCACTAGAGATACTCTGTGCCCAGTGCTGCAAAGCAGTTAATGCAACACATTTGTTTATATTGGTAAGGGACAACAAATTAACAAGTATTGCCCTTTCAAATACCAAATTTAAAAACAGTTCTGGTTAAACACAGTTTAAACTTTCCACAGACTCACCTGAGACAGAAGCCATGTAAATATAGCATCTTTGCATCGCTCTGAGTCTTAACAAAAAAAATTGGCAGGTGTCAAAACAGAATTTAGCTTTGGGAAAAACTGTTGGTTAGTCTGAGAGCTTCACACGTTATTTTAATTATGTTTCATTTACAGCTTAGTATTCCCATTAAGGACATATTACCTCTGTGCAAAGACTGGAGTAGAAGCAGATGAATGGATTAAGATACTGAGGTGGAAACTGGTAAGAACATGGTGTCAAGCTGAAGGGAAATGCTGTCAGAAGACTTATGTAGGGTCTAGGCACAATGGGATTCTTACTTAGCTGCTAGGTACAAGTCATAAGGAATCATAAAATATTTATAAAATAAAATAACTTTATGGCTTATATATAGCATAGTTCTCTGTAAAATCTGTCCCCCTTACAGGCAGGAAGTGTTGGTTCTTTCCAGGATCTTGCTGGAATTCTCCTAACGAAGGTCATCTAACCTGGACCTAGTTTCAAATCAGTAAATTAGGAGACATGTGCAGACCTGGTCAAACATTTTAAATGTACATTTCCTATACTGCCCTTTTCTTGAATGCATTTTGTGCTTGCATAATCCTGTCCAGAAGAAAGAAAGAGACAAGGGATTTGTTTTACTTAGGTTGTAGATAATATAGGACAATACAGTCAATATATATTAGGACATCAGGGAATCAGCAGGACAGTGTGGTGTTAAAATGTAACTTGCTCAGAAATCTTGGTCTGGCATGTGGTCTTCTTGACTCATTTTTATTTCTTTGTGTATAATCCATGAGTGTACTCACACACGTGTAAGTAATGGGTTGTCTTTCTTTTTCAGTCTCAAATACGAAAACAGCTGGAGCAGCGTAGTGCCACTCTCACTTCATAGTTACTCCTGTCGGGATTACGGCTTCCTTCACAAGATTCTCTCTCCAGAGTTAGGAATATGCCATTTCTTCACGAGTGAGAAGTGTCTGTGCATCCAGTATCTACAGTGAACATACATGTAACTACATCCAACTCAGCACACAAAGATTTGTTAGTTGAGCATTTTTGGAGTGTGGAATGATACATGAAAACTGTTGCCAACATTGCAATGCCAGTCCCAAACCCAGTCATACTTTACATTCTGAATGTGCATCTAGCTCAAACACCTGGCCCGTTCACTTGGCAGAAAGAAAAAATATTCATTGTTTAAAATTTGTGTTATAATAATGGAGCACTCTCCTGTGATAAGTTCATAGCTAACCCTTGGCAACGTGTTCTGTGGTATCTAGCCTGGAATGATTAAACGTTTTTTGTATTGTTTTTAAGTGCTTAAACCCTTGAGGAAATGTACAGCCCACCTGCCTGCTGATCCGTTCACGTAGCTAAAAAATGAACTAGATGATATTTTTGTAATAAGTGAGCTATTAGTGAGGAATTGAGATTGTTTTTTTTTAAAACACTTCATCAGAGTGAGGGATGAATTGTTTGACTTTGCTTAAAAATGTACGTAGCATAATCTGATCTTACGTTGTGTCAGTGGTAGTTAGAAGTGTATAGCTGAGAATGACTGTGTTAAATGAATCAGATGGAGATACAGAAACATACCATACTGAAAGTATCTCCACTTATAGTAGCTGATCCCCAGTCCTACTACATCCAATACAACTGTAGAACCAGATCCCAGAGAAAGAGAAAAGAACACCCTAGAGCAGGCATAGTTCCCCTTCCAATAGAGGTTGCAGTTGAGTCACTTGCCTATGTGACATTTTCCTCACTTGTTGGAAAATGCAGGCAACATTGCCTAGAGCATAACATTAGTTTTATAACCATGCACAATTTAATAAGTAGTAAAAGTATGTAAAAACGTAACACAAGGCAACAGCTACATTAGAAATGACCAACATTTAAAATATTTTTAAAAGAATTTCTTTCCAAACTGTGTGCGTGTTTAATTTGGATTCCAAGCATTTCTGCTACTTTGCTCCGAGTGTTCATAAGTGGAAGTTTGTTTTAGCCCACTAAGTTCTGCAGTAGTACACAAGAGAGAGGCATTACATATTGGAAATGAACTGTTGTGATGACAGTTACTCTCAGATAAAAAAAGGGATCATGTATTTTTTCTCTTCAAGTATTATAAAGTTTGGCTGAATCAAGAAGTTTCATACTGTAAAAAAAACAGATTATGCTCTATGTAAACCATATTGGCATATGTATAATAAAGCTTGCCCGCAGTATTAGCTATAACTGCCTTTACTACATGAAAGCAGGTACTGGGGGGAGGGGGAAGAAAAAAAGAGCAAGTGACAGCTATACCAATAAAAAAAATTCAGAACTGCAGTAAAGAGGAAGTGTTCCATTTTATTTTTGCTATTTCAAATAAATATTTGTACTTTTTAAAAATGGAGTTTCAAAGTTTTTAAGATGTCTAAATAAAGATCACCATAAATGTTGAAAAATGTTTGACATTAGAGGCCTGGAAAATCTGACTTATGTGGAAAGGCTGAAAAGAATTGGGATTATTAAGTCTGAAGAAGAGAAGACTGAGGGTATATTAGATAAATCTTCACATACTTGAAGGGTTGTTATAAAGATGATGAAAATGGACTATTTCCTGGTTGACTATACATGTGCTTATTTGCATTTTAATTAGAATGCACTGGAGCAGACTCAATGGATGCCCTGAATTAATTAGAACACAAACTCTGCGTTCTAACTAAAACACTCTAGCAATGCTTTATCATCCTATTAGACCTCCATGCATTTTAAAATGGCCGCAGAGGCGCTTTAGCTAAACTTCTTTGAATGGTGTATTCAGGAATGATCCTGCCTTGTGGTGGAAGCTGGATTAGATGATTTTCTGAGGTCCCTCCGGCTTTACTTTTCTAGGACTTAAATTGTACCTGAAGGCTACTCGCAAAAGCCTGCTCCCTCCCATAAGAAAACACCCGGTCACAGAATTGAAGAAACAACTTTGGCACAAGGGGGCAGATCTTATTCCACTTAGTAAGTGCCCAAGTGTAACCCTATTCCACCCATCTCACATCCTTGAAAAACAATTAAAATGCAACAAGTGGTCAGGGTCTTCCTCCTGCTGTCCTAAAGCAGCAGCTTTTTTGTGACTTTGCCTTAACGCAAAATGAGTTGTTGTAGAAGTAGGTTATTAATGTTTTTGCCAGGGACTTGAGCAAGGTGGAAGAGGATTGCAATTAACTACCTAATAAAAAGAATAGGTTTTGTTTTCAGTTTGGTGTTTTTGAGACAAGGCAGGCCAGAGTTCACTACTTCATTAAAAATATGAGTTAGGAACACAGCATTTTCCTTGCAGTATAAAAATGCTGTTGTGGGACTGCCAGCTGAGAAGCTACCACTTCCACGTGCAGCATCAGTCAGCACAGGTGCAGAAGCTAGAGCTTAATTTAAATGGAAGTGGGCTGCTAGCAAGCCTTTCATTGTCAAAGCTTCTTTACTGTACCATTTACAACTCTTCCATCTAGCAAAATTTAAGCGCAGTAGCTTTGGGGAGATGCTTGGAAAGGTTGGTGCACTAGTTTAGGACAGTTATGAAAAACTAAACAGGCTACAACTTTTAAAAATACTGTATTTATTTAGATTCACTTAGGAAAACCATTAATGCACCCACACAAAGAACAGTAGAACAAAAGACAAACAAGGCTCTCACACCTACATTTTAAAAAAAAGATCCGTGGACATGGAACACTGATTGGGCACTTATATCTGGGCATTACGAAAACCCTTGAAATGGTAGCTTTTATAGAAGTAACTTCCCACCAGAAGTAAGTTAACATTCAAATTAGTGGAATTCCTTTACCAAAGCATCAAATACGAGAAACATGGGATAGTTACTGATTGTACTGATAAATAACAGCTAGCAAACTTCCTTTATCATAATGCTCTCTCCCCCAGCACATGCACAGAAGCAGTGAAGCATTCATTACAAGACAACTGGGAAAATGAAACCTTTGCCTCCCCAGTATGTAATGGTAGCTAAATCATAAGATAAACCCTACTCCATTCCTCACTCCCTGCGTAGCAAGGAACTCTGGGTTACTTATTTGAATCTATGGTATGAAGTTGTTGTTGCCCAACTCTGGTAAGCCTGATCCTTAGCAAGTGGCTGAGCTGAACTCCATGGGAGCCATTTTATTGGTCTCTCTACTACTGCCCAAGAAATGTGGCCAAAAAGTTTTTATCTACAATACACTAGTATCTCATTTCAGACTCAGCACTATGTATAATTTTACTCTTATTTAGTATGAGAAGTGGTGTTTCTTCCAAGACATTTGTTATTTTGTGGACTGAATTATGGAATCTTCTTGCCCATTGGGTTGTTGACAAACGCTGCACTTGAAGAGAACGTCAGGTTAAGAGACTTCCACCACCTGCCTCAGCTCCTCAAACAAGGGCGTGAGCTCCTTCTCTAAGCTTACGATCAACCCTGGAACAATAAGAGAAAAATATACAAATGCTTACATCCAAGTGTCTATTAAGAGGCCTCTCTGCAAAGCATTTAGTTCCCTTCAACAACATACTTTTTAAAAACAAAACATATTTCCCTTTGGCTTTTCATTCTCTGTGGGAGCAGCACACAGTAGCTGTTGACAGGTATACAAACTACTGCCAAACTAAAGTGCCCTCAGTTCTCTCTTATTTGCAAAACACATAAGAGAAGCAGAAATGGAGCCAATGCAGCATGCTCTTGATCTTGACTAGTAATCTTCAGTATACCCTCTACACCAGGCAACCCCCTGGAAGAGTGGGAGGGATGCATGCTGGAAAGCCATAGAACAGTCACTTTAGATCAGGAGTGTCAAATTTGTGCACTGGATCCGGATGGCAGGGGTTCCTACAAACAGCAGCATTAAACTCAGCATTTGAAGGGGCCACTGTTTCAGCATGGCTCCAGAAAGTTAACACCACTAGCTCACTTCTACCCCAAACATTTCTGCTGTTGCTCATCTTGGTTACCAGGGGCAACTAAAAGCCCAAATCTTGGCAATGGGTGAGGAGGTTGGAAGAACACTGTTAAGTTCTGGGGCTCCAGAGTTGTGCTCAAACAGCAGAGATTAATGACACTGTTCCTGGGCTCTGGCAGCTACAGTAATGAGCCCCGTGGGCCAAATCCAGCCCCACCTGAGAAGTCTCGTGTGCTTGATGACCCACCTCCGCGGGCAGATCTGGGCTGCAGGCTTAGTTTGACCTCAATAGTTTAGATAAACAGGCCCCTCACTACAGCATCAATGAATGCATCCGAAGTGCCTGATTCACAGTTTGCATACCAAGGCCATAAGTAGAGAGGGGGTAGAAACTGGCTTGCTGTATTTTTGCTACTGGCATCAATAAGAAAAAAAAAAATATAACAGACTCCACTTAATGTACTATGGATCGTTCAAGCATAACTCTGAAGTCACTTGGAAGGCCACTGCCAAGCCAACTGTAAATGGGTACCTGACCATTTGGAATGGGGGAAAAAAAATCAGGCAGCAGACATAGGAACTACATCCTTTTCTTGTGTGCTTTAACTCCTCTGTTGACCACCTGGCTTAGAGTGGGGGAATCTAAGTCACTTAAATGCTTTTGAAAAATTTTACCCAATCTATTATTCCCTCTGTCCCTGCCCTCCCCCCCAAAAATTACGACATCCTTTAACAATCCAGTGACAAATTAAAAGCAGTTTTGTAATGAACATTCAAAAAAAATCAGAGACAGGTATTTTTCCAAAGTAGCCACGTCTTAAATATAGCTATTAGTTTTAAAAACCAAACCAAAACTAAAAAAACAGAACAAACAGGCTGCTTACAGATGTGAGACATTCTTCCCCCCACAAAAAAACCCAAACCCCAACAACAGGGCTTTACTTTAAGCTCAGCGGGCTCTGCTACAGCTTAGTGCATGCCCAGAAAAGGCAGTTTAACCCAGCTCACACAACTTCTGTACAGACTGTGCGCTTCAGTGGGGCTTTTTGGCGCTTTTATCTAATGGCCAATTCAATCAGCTATTAGATAAAAAAGTACTAAAAAGCACCGCTGAAGCACCCAATCTATACAGATGCTGGGGAGCCGGGTCAAACTAATGTGCTTTGTCTTCTGGTAAAGCACTGGGTTTTTTTCCCCCCCTACATGTATCAGCAGCCAAAATCTTTAACAGTTTAAATAATCACAGAAAATGAAAACGTACCGGTATTGGCATTGCTGCTAGCAATGAAGCTTACTACCAAGGGTAATCGATTGAACTGGACTACCTTTAAAAAAAAAAAAAAGGCAAGAAAGGTCCCATAAAAAACAAAGTCAAACCTACTTTGCTTCAAAACATGAATGCTAAGCTTGTTATATTAATTCCCTATTCCTGCAGCCCTTCAGCATAAGTAGCCGCATCAACTTAAATTACCAATAGGAATAATGATGGCAGAACTAGTTGTTAAGTAAACATTTTGGAAAAACCTGTGGATTAAAGAAAGGGTTAACAGGTTTTATAAAGCTATATGATAGGACTGCCTGCATGAGCAGGGGACAGGACTTAATGATCCAAGGGGCTTAGTTCAGCTTTACATTCCTATGCAGACAGAAAATACATACATTTCGCATCTGAGATCTAGTAAAACTGCAGATCTACCTAAGAGCTGCAGAATACTGTTTATGTTGTCTAACCCTCTTGCTATCTGAACTGCTTTTTAAACTAATCAAGGGAAGGAGAAGTTCCCAAACTACTCATGGAGAACAGGCGTGCCAAGTATAAACCACCTAAAAATATCAAGACTAATTTAACTGGTCCAAACAATTAATTTTTACATTATTTCTCTCTGAAACAAAGCTAAATATTGCCAAGTTGTTGGCATAAGTTTTCTAGGCTACTTTTGCAATGGAACATAAAAAGCTCTTTAATCCACTGAGACTTGAGTGGAAGGAGTGCAAATCTGCTGAAGAATAATGGGTTACTTAAAGTTGCTTGCCCTGGTGTTAATCCTGCCAGAGGAGTTAAGTTTAAAATAGGGCAGCGCAACTGGGGGCCCATGGCATGCAGCCTGTGCGGCCCCCAGGCTCTCACCCAACCACTGCTCCCAACAGCAGTGGAAGTCTCTAGGCTCCTCCCACCCTCCTCTGGCCGCACTGTTCTACCCCTGTAGAGTAGGGAGCACCAGCACAGCATTGGGGGTTGAAGATGAGGCCAGGGTAGAAGGTTAGCAAGGATGGGGAGGGCAGCATCCGTCTATGTACCATGTTGCCTGCAACTCACTTGATGCAGCCACTAGAGCTTGTGGCCCCAGGGATTTAGAAGTCAGACAGCCCTGATTCAAAATAAGCCAGCACCATGACTAGCTGTTATGCACCACAGAAAATAAAGTCAACTCATTTAAATAAGAGAACCTTAGTGAAAAATCCAACCATACAGCTTAATCTCCCCAGTCCTGCCTACCCCACTTTTTAGGTATAGGTCCTGCCACTGTGTCAAAGCAATACTGAAATCTCTTACCTGGTAGGTGTTGTAGTAACAGATGATACTTTTATTTTTTGAAAGTCCTAGTTTGCTTCCCTGGTCTGTTGCAAGCGCAAAGGTAGACAAAAAACCAGGTCTAAGAGCATGCTCTGGTGCATTATCATTGGCAACTAGAATAAATAACACATTTTATATTCTTACACAATGTCTGTGCAGTTGGGTCACACATCTTGTGTTCAAGCAATAATAAACTAGATTATATCTCCTTTAAAATGAGCATAAACCATTACCTTTACAATTATCACTTCAGCAGCCAGGCTTCGTAGTGTTCTGAAGAAGCCTTATGTTTCTAGAAGTTTGATGTACAACAATATGTACTGATACGACTATTTTTTTTTAAATCTCATGCACAATAGGTCTGAGGTCAATCACATTTAATCTATACCAAGCTCCTGTTGTATTTCAGATGGTAGATAAAAGTGTGTAGTACTGCCATTGAGTCTCTGACAGACTATCTGTCAGTGGCACCAGTGATGGATCCACAGAAGTTGGACGCGTTACATGTCTATGGACAGAATTCAGTGAAATCGCTGTTAAAATAAAACTAGTGATGCATCACCTCCACCTTCTCACTGATTGGTGACTTACAAGACTAATTCTTTAATCAGTGATACAAGACAACTAAGACCAGGCAAGCACACAGCATAAACCTATGTAGAGGGTTTTCTTTAACCACACTTAAACCTTCAAAAAATCAATGTTAAACAGTCCCAAATTTTAACAGCTCAATATCTAGATCAGAGTGCAACGTTAACTGTACATTCAAGCCAGAACATGGGAGAAAAAAAAGTAAGATTTCTGTCCTTCAATTTAAGATTTCAAACAATTGTCTAAAATAGTTTAGACCAGTGATTCAACCTTTTTGGACCTGAAGCACTGTAACTTTTGTTCATTTTCAGATTTGGGTGCCACTGAACTCATTTCTATAATTTAGCACTTACCTCCTTGCAGAGGGGCCTGGGAGTAGGGGGTTGGGGGATCATTTAGGTAGGGACAAGCCTGCATTTATCTACTCAAGCTATCTGCTTCTCTCCTTACACCCTTGCTTATCTTCTCACACCTCATGGCACCTTTCAAAAGATGAAGTCGCCAGTTGAGAATCACTGGTTTTGACACAGACTTCCAGAGGCAGGATCATCTAATCTAGTGCTCCCCAGCCCCACACCTTATTTTTCTTAAGAAAACAAAAAACAACCACCACTCCAAAAAAACCCCTATACAACCATTAGAAGTTGTGAATTACCTTTGATAACAGGCACACCATCTCTGTCTGAGACTACAATAGCATGAAGACCTTCAACACTGTAAAAAGATAGAAAAAGAACATGAGCATTGTGGAGTATTTCTATCCCAGCCTCCTCCCCATCTTTCTTTCACCAGTTCTTTTTTGCCTCAGCATTGTCCACATACTCATCTACCAACTCTGCTTATGTGCCTGGGGACAGGTACCAGGGTGGGGGCTTAAACTCTCTATTGTTTTAGCAAGGACCTCATGACTACAGGTGGAGGTAGGAGCCCTGCCCCTCTGCCCTGTAACCAGTGATGCATTTCAAGTTGGCTGGCTGGCAGCCACCAACTGATGGCCTTCACTGGATCAGGTACATGATGTCAAGAGGGCTATATATGCCAAAACTGCCCAGGAGTAGGGGTGGTAGCCATGATGAAGATACAGAGCAGCTGAACACCTGCAGCTCTCTCTCATCACGTGGACACACTACAAACCACCTGCCTCTAGAGGAAAGCTCTATCAGCCTCTGGATGATACTTGTGAGTAAACCACTTGGAACCTAACTAGATATGTAGTCTATAGATCATGCATCTGTGTTACAAAGGTGACCATACCACTGTTTGCTTTAGGGTTACACTGTAAGCTACTTTTGTGCTTCAAGAGGATTCTTTCTTCAACCACGGACTACCCTGCTCCACTCGAAGAGGACCCCCGCGATGAGACTCTATATGGACTGAGACACGTCCTTCAAACCACTTCCTCCACCACTGCAGACCACTGTAACAGGTTTGTGTGCATCTATCTCTTTTCTCTCTCAGCAACACAAACCCCCTCCTGCCCCTTCCCCCCATCCCCCACCCCTGGGCTTAGCTGGCTAACACTGTATCTCCTGTAACCTAGTTGCGCTCCCCTCCTCACCCCCCATCCCTCTATTGTTAGTCCCTCGCTTGGGCAATCTGTATTTCCCTACCAGCTTTGTCATCTTTTTTCTGGATTCCCAATCCTAAACATTTACTAATAAAAGTCAGTCTGTTCCTCTATAATGCACCCTTCCCCAAGCCTCCCCTTTGGAACGAATAAAGTTCTTTACTGTACCAAGTGTGGTGGACTTGTGTTGGGAGAGGCATGCCTTTGTGTTCCCTTGGTCTGGCTGACTAAGGGAGGCTACTTTTGTGCTTCAGGCTAAAGGAAGCACCCCAAGGTTTTACAGTGGGTTGAGTACCTTCAAAGACTACAAGGTGTATGTACCCAACCCTGGGCGGTGGCAGGGGTAAACGCCAGGCTAGTGGGTATGTTCCAGGAAGGAGGTCAGCCAGATGCGAGGCATCCCCAGGGAGGCACTGGTAGGTAGTCAGGCATAGTGAGGTAGGTGGCTCAGTGCAGAAGTACCCCTTACTGGCCTGCCACAAAGCACACGCTAAAGGAGGCGCCCCAAGCTTTTACAGTGGGTTGAGTACCCTCAAAGACTACAAGGTGTGTGTACCCAACCCTGGACGGCTGAGTTCAGTGAGTTATCCGTTCTAGCATACTGTTTCCCCATAGCGTACAATGAAAAGCAGGTTTGAGCTGTGTTGTGTTATGGCTGATGGTAGTCTTATGTAGAACTCAGATAATGGATTGTATGGGGTGGTTGAGATGGGGATGATCCTGCCTCAGGCAGGGGGTTGGGCTAGATGGCCTCTGGAAGTCCCTTCCAGCACTATACTTCAGCCTACTTCAGGGATGTGGGCGTCTTGTGGGTAGAATACTACATTTCCAGCTGGCAGGGTCTATTTAAGTACTGAACTGAGTAAATACACGTGTTTTTGTGGCCAAAGACACTCTGTCAGAATGACTCCATTGTGGGGTACTGTAGCACTTCACAGAACACCCAGAGGCTCCTGAAGCATCCTGACAGCACAGACAATACAGCGAGCTCTGCTAGAGGCAGGACAATGACTCAAATTAAATAGCAGCACACGCTCCTCACAGAGCAGCACCAGGGATGATCTACCACAGGAAATTGTGAGGAAACCACATGACTGCCCACCATGCCCCTAGATGACACATGACACCCTGCCACACCTCCAGAGGACACATGACACCCCTGCCTCCCTCCCCTCACAGAAGAAAACACACTGCACTGGTCAAGTTCGTAGGATGCTGTGCTGCAGCCCCCACCTGGAGCCCACGTGATGCCCACTCCCCCCATGTAACACCACATGCACTCCCCCCCACAAAAGGCCACGGGACCTCCCCCATCCACAGATCGGGAGGCCACATGATGCACATACATTACCTTGGTAGCTTTTTGTACAGGAACCTTTTCAGGTCCTAGAAAGAGAGAAAAGCAGGGCACAGTTCACACCGCAGGGTCCTGGCCAGTACACGCCAGTACCCCAAGTGTAAAGCTACCTAAGAAAGGGTATTTCCTGGTGGGAAGGAGAGTTTCCTCGTCCCTTCTTCGGGGGGGGGAGTTAGCCTCCAAGAGCAAATCTGCTTCACCTCAAGGCAAGGATTCCGGGCACCAGCTCAGCCGCGCGGGAAGACCACCACCCCCGCCCCTCTCCTCCCCCCGTTCAGATAGCTGGGAAGGGAGACCGCCCCCCCAGGCCCCTGCCCCCGCACTCACGTCAGCCATGCTGGGGCCCCTCCGCTCCGCCGCCGCCGCTGCTTCTGCAACACAAGCGCCACGGGTCACAGCCGAGTCGCGGCTCAGAACCGCCGCCGGAGCCACGGGCCGGGCCTGCGCTGGGGGAAGGAAGAGGCTCGCCCGTCAGGCCCAGCCCCGGCCAGGCCCCTTCTGTGGGGAAGGGGAAGGATAGCTTCTACCCCGCCTCACCCCGGCCACGGGCGGGCAGCTCGTCCCAAACGCACGCAAAGCAGCCCAAACTCCACCGCTACCTCTTCGGGAGGGAGTCACGCGAACCCCCACCTCCCCGCCCCGGAAGCCGCTGCCTTACTTCCGGCGCAGAGAAGGGCGGGCGGGAGCTGGGCGCGGGGGGAGGTTACGGGCTGGGTCGCAGCGCGCCGGGCCGGGGGACCGCCTAGGCGTGGCTCGGAGCCTGCGCGCTGCGTCTCCACTGCAACCGCGGCGGGGCAGGGCCGGTGCATGGGAAGGAGGCTGCGGCTCGTCCCGGGGGGGGAACGTGGGGCTGGGGGAGCGGGCGGGCGCCTTTTGCTGCTCGAAGGTCCCGTCGCTTACGGGATAGGCCTGGGTAACCTGTTCTCATGTTTTACTGCCCTCCTAGTAAGAGGTTTTCCTAATATCTAACCTAAACCTCCCTTGCTACAGCTTGAGACCGCTGCTCCTTGTTCTGTCATCTACCACCACTACGAACAGTCCAGCTCCACCCGCTTTCGAACCACCTTCAGGTAGTCAAAGGCTGCTCTCAAATGCCCCCTCAGTCAGGGCTGCAGCCAGACCAGCCCAGCTGAGCAGGAGCTGCCTCCATGGCCCAGCAGGCAGAATAGTGTGAGAGAGCAGCATGCTATAACCTCCAAGGTAAGGCACCCCATGCCCATCCAGCAGCAGCAGGGCCAACTCCATGCTGCTGCACCTCAGTTTGGTCTCTGGTAGCACAGCACTCCCTCGCACACCAGGTCCCGCCTGCTGTGCTGCAGAGGCAGCTCCTACTTGGAACTGGTCTAGGCAGGCTGCAACCCTGCACACTGCTGTGGGGACAGAAATCCAAGGTGCACGTACCCCTACTCCCTGACGCATCGCCTGTGCCTACCTCTAACCTGTTGCCTATGCCCATACACCCCCTTCCACACACATGCACTTCATTCCCCATACACCCACCCCCTTTGTCACACACTTAGGGGGGCTGGGGCCTGTGGGTGGGGGGCAATAGGTCAGGAATGAGGGGTGCTAGGAGGGCTGTAGGCTGGGAGTGAGGGGCAGCAGCGTATCAGGGCTGCTTAGTGCCATAAAGCAGCAGGGGGTGGGCAACCACAACTGGACCCATGTTCTGATGAGCAAAGGGGGAGGGGGAGCTCTGATTTTCCATAATAAAAAAAACAAAATCAAGCACCAAAATATGTAGGTATTTAGATTTATTATAATGATTGAGGCACTGGTAGGCATCCAAATTGCTTTAGAATAGTAAATATATCAGCAAAACATTGTGTTTAACTGATCCCTATAGAGTGGCATTTCGTTTTAATTGGGTAAAAACACAGATTTTGGGGTTTATAGTCAGAGTGTTTTGGATTTTTAAAGAGTTTCTCTGGTCATAACCCATTCCTTTTATCATAGTTCCTACCTACTGTATAAAATTCAGTAAAAGCTATAGGCGCAGTTTTTTGTGATCATGTATGTCACTCAACTAAACACCATTTGTTCTAAGAAATCTTATTTCTTTATTAATAAAAACAGCAATTAGAATGAAAGATCAGATTATCTAATTAGAGAAGACAAGTGTGGCTGTTTAATGCCCTTTTTCATTTTTCTCTCAAAATTTAAAAATAATTTTGAACTGGCAGGCAGAATTTCTAGATGAGGTTTATATTTCAGTGTCATTTTTTGTTAAATTACAGATATTTGCAGTTATCTACTCCTTTGCAGGACTGAAATATGTAGTCATCGTTACAAACAAACCTTCCCCCAACATGACAAAATTAGGTTTTAGATTTTTTTTTTTTGCATAACTCATTTCCATCATGAACTGCAGTGTATTCACTTTCATATGAAAGAGTTTATAGGCTATCTGGTTGGTTACATATGCTAAGCAGACATGTTGGATTATACTAAAGCCCCACAGCTTCAGTTCATTGTAAAGTAAAAGACTAATTCCCACCTCAGCGCACAGAAGGACATTTGTGTACTGTCACTCTACTACATAATTTTTAAATTCAAAAGTGACAGCTATTATTCCTTCTTAAGAAGCATATACAATTATACCTTTTGTTATTTTTTTAACATTAGTTTATATATGTGCACCAAATACAGGTATTCCTCACTTAATGTCGTCCTGGTTAACATTGTTTCGTTATTACATTGCTGAGTTATTAGAGAACATATCATTTAAAGTCGCATAATGTTCAGTTATAACATTGTTTGGCTGCCACCTGCTAGTAAGTAACTACTGTGACATAACTGTTACCATTGTTTCACTTAAAGTTGCATTTAGCTGTACATGATAATTATGAGCAAGATTATGGGTGAAATACTAGCCCCACTGAAATCAACAGTAGTACATCATTGACTTCAATGGGGCCGGGATTTCACTTCATTAAATAGTTTATGGTGCATATATAAATAAATCACTGAACACAGTCCTGAGGTCTGCAAGAGGCAGAGCCCTTACTTCTGTATTCATCCCTACAAGTCTTTTTTTCTCTGTATCTTGACTACTTTTAAACTAACCACAAACTAGCATGTCATGAATACCTAATACTCTTCTTTTTCACGTCATTTGCCAAGGAACTATGCCTCATTGGAATGTTGTACTTATGAATAATAAAATAGCTGTTTTTCTCAATTAAGGAACTTTGTTTCAAATAGGTGGTCATCCTTTAGGTAATTAAATGCCTGTGTAGAGAAGTCTCAAGTTATAAAATAATCCATAAGGAATGTTAATATTAAACTTCTATCTAGTAGCTATAACATTTTACCCTAAAAAGGACTACTTGATTATTAAGCTGAACATTTTTTGTTCTTAAACCTTAGTTTGTGGTGCTGAGAATACCATAACATTGTTATTTCCTTTTTAAATGCAAACCACGTTTCATGAAGCAACACTAGAATGGTTAGTCATCAGGGATGTTTTTTAACAGGTAAAAAGATAAGATGGTAGCAGTTTCACACTGAAAATAATTTTATTTTAATATAAGTCTGATATTACATTAGATATATTAGAAATCAGACAAGTAGTTTTTTAAAACCTAACCTTTAAATCTTGACTGCGCTATTGAATTAGACAAAATAATAGAAGATCTTTTTTAAGATGCCAACTTCGTTTCACTGAATATCCTTTTGTAAGGCTTTCATTAAATTTATTAGAGGGGTCTTGAGCACAATTTATTTTCAGTAACTCCAGTGCTTGTTTCAAGAGTCTAGAGAACAAATATCCAAGTTCCTTCAGACTTTTAAACCAAGCAAGGGAATTTACAATGCCAGGCAATGCTTTTAAAATATCATCGTCTCGGCTGAGCAAGGGCCAGTGCCAGCAGCAGGTCCATAAATGGATTTGAAAATGGCTTAACATTACAGATATTTCATATTTTATTTAAAATGAGAATTGCTTTTTTACCCTGTCAGCTTTCAGATTGCAGTGCAGAATGAACAAGTATAATTTGCTTTTGAGAATGAACACTGTAATGAGAAGGTCACTCACTCACTGGAAAAAAGTAAGTCTTTTAAGATCAGTGACAACAGAACCCACCAAAGTTGGATGGATAGTTTCTTGGTGCTAGTGGAAGCCCTGCTCTGTGCAAACTTACAGAGGTACAATATTATATCACAAGGTTGAGGTATTAGCTGGATAAAAGTATGTACATCTATACATCTGTGCACATACAATATTCATAAATCTACTAGCCCCGAGATCAGCAAACCTTGGTATTAAGAGAAAAGAAATCGTGTACTGATCAGGGAAATTATATATGCAGAGAAGCTTTAAAAAACACACTTCACAGAATCCTTAATATAAGGAACATTTCTTTTTAACATGCTTAGAAGAAATCAAATGATCTAGAAAAAAAAAATCATATTTTAGTAGTGAGGAAGCCTGAAGTGCTCCAGAAAGATTACAAAATCATCTCAAAGATTAGGCCTGGTCCTACATACTGGGTGTATCTACAAGAGATACTAGAAGTAAAGTAGATTAATTTTACTGTGCATTACTGTCACAGCGAAAACCATGCTAATGTGCCATAGAATTAGTTAACTGCACATTAGCACCATGTAAAAGACATGTGCCAGTAGCACAGATTACGGTGCATTAACACATGTGTAGACTGACACTTAAACACATAAAAAACCCAAATCTGTATGAAGACTTAAAGGCTGTTTTTTCCTCCCCATTCCAGACTTTTCATATCCATTTCCTCCTGCCATCTAATAGTGAGGAGCAGAAACGAACATAAGTTTTGAAGTAGCTACCACTAGTCACAGATCATTATGTTTGCTTGTTCTTCCACTCTACTGTGTTGAAAAACTCCAAACCCTTCATTCATGGCTTATATTTAACTGGATTTAAAAGTTAGGCTTATTTTTGTTCATGAAGCCATCTTTCATATCTGATTACACTCTGCATAACCCTCTAGGCCTTTTGTCATAACACTTGCCTAATTGATAGGGTAATTCAGGACACAAAGACACCAACCCAGATGCTTCATCAGTTTTAATAAACACATTTAAAAGCTCATTATCAATCTGATCACTGTCCTGAGGTTCCTAGTGGAACTGAGCTTTTCTGAACACCCACCGCCAGCCACAAGTGCTGAATATTACCAAACATCTTTCCTTGCATGTTCTCTCTAAAGGCTAAATCTTAAAATTACTTTCAAGTTCCTGAAGAATTTTGAGCTTCAGACTTGATTTCTACCAGGGTTAGTGGTATCACAAAAACCACAGGGAGCGCAAAACAGGCTGTGAAATCATGGAATATTTCTTTTTAGAACTGCACTAATATTTGCTCTCTCTTTGATGTTTACTCTGAAACTGAAGTGGCTGCAGTTCAAATGTGAATATATTTGTAATAATGTTCTATGTTCACAGTGCCCTTTTATCTGAGTACCTCATTGCAATTTACAAGGAAGATGAGAAATGATGAACAAAAAATAAAGTGATAGTACCAAATTCATTGTTATTCCAGAGTCATTTGACTACAACTAGGGCTTGTTTCTCACTCTTCATTTTAATCACCAGACCATGTTTCTTCCCATACAATTGACTGGTTCTTTGACAAAATTTGGACAAGTTAAGACCTAGTAACATAAATTAAGAGCTTTATAGTTTCAGATAATCATACTTAACCTTATAGTCCTCTGTCAAGTTTTGGTTTTGAATACACATTTTCCTATTTATTCCTTTGTTGCTGCATGAAAGATCCACACACAGGGCATTGGCCACTTTTTTATTCAAGGAAAAACTGAAATTAACACAAATGAAAAAAACCTTGGAAAACACAGATTGCTATACTGACCATTTGAAGGGAAAATGGTCTCATTACTTGTAACAGTATCCAAAAAATCTCCAGAAAAGTTTTTAAGTTTACTCTGCTTTTAAAATAGAGTGCCTGTTATATGTTAATAGTTATATTTTTTTCTCTTCTGAAATCTTCCAAAAAGAATGAAGTACATTTTTAAGGGTCCTAAATTAACCTTTAATCTGGTTGTAGATAGAACAAAGAATGTCAACTGAAAGCATGGGCAACATATTTTACTTTAAATTGGTCACAGATTTGATTTTATATTTGTGTAAGATTTGTTTTACTGTTTTTAAAGGTCATCTGCAAAAGAAAAAAACTGGCTTATGCCCATTTCTGTTCATTATGTATCAAGATGGCCCTGCAAGGACTTGCTAATTTAAAATGACCTCTCCCTGTTTATTATACCTGCAAAATTCAGGTCCTCACTGGAAAACAAATACACTGAGAACTAGTGATGTGGTAGTCACAAGTGTCAAGAATGAAATCCAATCAGCTGAGGATAGCAAAGGTTTTCAGTAAGACTGAAATATTAAAGAGTATTTTATAATTACATTTTGAAGAAAGGACTTCTTGAAAGCTTCTAACATCCCATCCCTTCAGGTGACATCTTGCTTGCAATACAAGTGCCCTGTAGTATCTAGCAGAACCTTCTAGCAAAAGAAGAGACCAGCCATTCCTCACATTTTTCGAGTACGAAAAAATAATTGGATTTTTGTTGAAGTACATCATAAAGAAATATAGGAATCCACATGCTGACATAGAAAGAAAACTTGCAGGTTACTCTTACTGTAGGCAGGAAATAATACCCATCCTTAACCATTCCCAATACTGGTATATAGAAAAAAAGAGACCCTGTCAATATTTAACCTGTTAAGAGCCTGGGCACACAATTCATTTGCATCCGTGTTATTTACATCATTTTTGTACACTGCTGAAAATTATAGTAAGTTCTAGAGAGAAGAACAGGTGTGGAGTATGGGCTGCTTACAACAAGCACTATTACAGCATGTAGCTCTTAGGTTGCAGGCACCATACAATAGCTTTGGATGAATCATGTTAAAGTGGGAGTGATTCTGCTACATTTGTAACCCCACAGAGGTTGGCGCTTAGTCTGGAGCAACAGCTTCCCCACCCTTTTGGAAACTACTAGAAACTTATGCATTTCCTACCAACACTTGCTGTAGTTTTACCCCCACCAGTTTTTTTAGGATAATTCTAGACTAGATTCAGGTAGATTGCACTGGTTAGGGCTGTACATTATGTTTACCCTGGTTTAAAGGCTGATTTAGCTGGTGTAAAATGCATCGTCTGTCTGAGCCCTACGCACTGGGGAGCATTTTTGCTGAATGGCATGTTCTGTGAAAAGTGGTAACATTTTAGTAAATTATTATTCACTGGAATGAATTGTCCAGAAACTATCAGTGTGTCTATGCTGCCGTGCCAACTGCAGTAACAACTGTTGTGTAGTTTACAGCTATACAAACTATCTTTAAACCAACTAGGCTGTTGCCAGTAACCAGCTGAGTAGAGTTCTGCACAGATTAATTTTCCCTGATTTTCAAGCGAAGCAGAAACTACTACAATGTAGATACATCCTCATTTATTGTCAGCAGCTTTACTGAGTACCTCTTAACTGTAGCTTTATAGCCCCAATATTTTTATAAACACGCTACAAAACGATTCTCTCTTGTACTCTCTAAATGTCATTCACAAGCAGACTGAAGCATCTATGAAGTAGGGGGCAAGAATATATAAGGTTAATTGAAACAATTATTTTATTAAGACTAGTTTTGTATATTATTTCCCAAACAAACAGTTGCAATGATTTCCATAACTCATGGAATTCATATTTGCTTTTCTTTTTTACTTCTACAACAAACATTTGGGGAAATTATAAAGTAAATAGATGATTCATAATCCCTCTTCACTTACCCCACAGATCAAGTAGAAGGGACATATAGCAATGAAACCCCTGTTCTTCCTCAGCTCTACTTTGTAATCACCTTTGGTATCAACTTTGAACATTTCTCTTTCAAATGCCCAAAAATGTTGTGTTCCGATTACTAATTTTATGCGTCAGCAGCAAGCCTGTTCCATGTTGCACTACTATATATAACACAGGGCATTTTCAGTGAGACACTTAAGAAAAGGCATATAGAAAAGGATTTCAGGGCCACACAACAGCATTTAAGTGCCTGTAGGGCCAAACTCTGTTCTCAAGTTACATCAAGTTTAAATAAAAAAACCAAAAGTCCAGTAAAGTCAATGAGGTATTGGCTTCAATGATATAGTTATACTGGTGTAGTCTGAGAGCAGAATTTGGCTCCTTACAAATCAATAATTTGTATTCTCAATACATCAAAGATTTTGCTACACAGCATCTACACAAGACACTTTACCAGAGAGCTGATGAATTAGCTCCGCAGTAAAGCATCACTGTCTGCAGATGTGGCACTATTAAGCCACAGTAAACTAATTAACTTCACCATGCAATAGTACTGACTGATGCAAATACCATCCTATGGCCGAATTATTTAATATGCTGCAACACATGTGTAGATGATGATTAGAGCTGGCTGGGGCACAAGGGCGCCATAATGTGGGGTTGTCTGCCAGTTAGCCCTGCACTGGAGCATTCTTGTGCCCCTGCCAGCCTGACAGCATGTTGGAGCAGGGCAGGAGCACCTCCAGACTGACCCCCACTGGGTGCCCTACCAGCTGGGGATGCATTCAACATGCTCTGTTCCTGGACGCATGTGTAAATGCTGTGCCCAGGAGCAATAAACTCTGGCATGAACTGTGCCAGAGTTTATTGCTTCACATTAATAGCATATGTAGATGTGCCCAACTACATGGAAATTACAACTTAAGTGACACAAACCAAACTCAAAACTCTCTCACTCTGTGGGCACAAAGTACTGTGTACTCAATGGCTTCAAAATGCTTCTTAATTTGTGTCAGTGAGTTCAACTCCATGCAATTTAAGTGTACAGCCCATAAAATTAAAGTATATTGAATTAGATAAGTAATTGGTATATTTGCTCATCTACAGAAAATCAATTTACTAAAGTTTTGGACCGAACAGCTTTATACCCTGAAACGTTCTCTAATTCCTGTTCTTGGCCAGATAAGTAGGGCTCATATCACAGCAGTATGTTACAAATTAGCGAAGCATTTAATAGTTGGCAGAAGTGTAACAAGGCACATGGCTCGACATTAGCGGCGATTTTCCTGGGTTCACAAATGATGCCTGTAGAAGAATAAGTTTGAGGAAACTAGTTTAAAATGAATAAGAAATTACATCTCTGAAGAGGAAAAAGTTTTGTTTTTTTAAATTAAATAACTATCAAATGTTTTTTTCCCCCCTACTTTTGCAATGAAAATTAAATAAGCTGTAAAATGCATGTTAAACATACGTATGGACTTACTACTACTGGAATACCGAATGGCAGAGTTGCTATGAATTGTTTCAAGTACTAAAAGCAATGTCCATAATTTCTCTACTGCACTTCGCAACGATTTACTTAAAAAAAAAAAAAAAAAAAAATTAATGTAGTTTCTTAGCATTGCTAAGAAATGCTTAAAAACTACAATAGCTAATTGCTACTCTACACCATATCAATTTACCCCAACATATATTTAGGAATATACACTGCTATATTTAAAAATATCCTCCAAACTAGTAAAGTCAGACAATTTTACATAAAATTAAATAATTTAAAAATTATTATTTAAACTCCACACACTTGACATCTGCATAAGGAGTGATGTAATCAGACTATTTATTCCATCAGTGAGACAAAATGTTTTATGGAGCTAGATCTCTGAAATATTAAATAGAAAGTCATTTATCTTGTATATACACAACGTGTTCTTTCCACAGATATTTACACAGCAAATATGTTAAGAGGAGAACCACTATGACTAAGTCTCTACAAGTATAGCATCCTTTTTGAGCTGAAACAATTCACAGAAGCTTTTGGAGTAAAATCTAAACAATTAAAATACCTATATTTCATAGTAGGTAAAGAAGCCATTAAATGATACTTCAGCATAAGGATTCTGGAAACAGCTACACAGTAGAGTTTTACATCCACCCTCTTTCCAGCTTTCACGAAAAAATTAGACTTCTTCAACGTATAGGAATGATAACAGCGTACTTCAAGATGCACATGTAAAATTCTAGTTCAGCCTCCTCGATATAAACTAGTCAGTCGCTCCAGTTCTTTGCAGTTGTCCATGGACATGGAGTCTGCTTTCCTTCGGAGACGATCATCTCGGTAGACTTTTGCTGCATATAGTAAGTCTGTTTCTTTGAAAAAAAAGTTTGGGGTTAAAAAGAGTATGACATCTAACTGTCCCCTTACCCTTCTGTTTTCTCCTTCCAGTGGATACCCACAGCAGCATCAGTATCTTAGCACTGTAACAAGGCTCCCTCCTGCTGGTTCTCCATAAGCACTGCTTCTCAGTGTAACACTTCCCATGTTTTCAGGTTTCACACAGTAGCTGTTAATTTAAGAGCTGTTTTTGCTCTGCCCCCTACTGGTTTTCTGTATACTAATGCAGATGTGTACCATTTCATTCAGGTGATTGATGCATTATCAATATCTTTAGAGATCTCAGCAGCAGTAAAATTAAATGCACTTCTGAAACTACATCAGGCTTCACAAATCAGTGCAGTGATCTGAGGAATTAAAACTATTCTCTCTGTATTACAGAGGTGATGTAGACCAGTGGTTTTCAACCTTTTTTTTTCATACCAGGAGCCATTTGTAAATTTTGATAGTCAGTCCTGGCCCAGTGCCCCTCACTCCTGACCTGCTGCACCCTGGCACCAACCGCTCAGTGTGGGGGGCAGGAGGTGGGTGAGAGAGGCAGGGCAGGCCCAAGCAGCTTCTTGCAGGGTGGAACTCTGACAGACTGCAAGGGAAAAGACATGATTTCCCATGTTTTTCTCCATTTTTAAAGTTTACTGATCCATTTTTAAAGTTTGTTTGTGACCCTTTCATATATTCTTACTTTTTCTCACTTTTAGGTCATGACCCATGGACTGAGAAACACTGATGTAGATAGACTACCTATATTTTTTTGGCTCCTAGGTTGAAATCAATTAACAATCCATTCTTTAAAGACAACTAACACTGGAAGGAACATTTTAAGTACTTGGTGTTTAACTACTTGATGTATAAAAATATAAAAAAAACATGAAGCAGACAGTTTAATAAAAACATATAAAGTTTTAAATTACTATGTACAGATAAAAACTGATGTTTAGAATTTGAAGGGACGGGGGTTGCTTTTTTGTCCGTTTAACTATTTAGGAAATTAAGAGATTTATAAAAATCGAGCCTTGTATGTACTGGAAACAATTTAATTACAAGTGACCCTGCTCTTTTGTGGTGAGAAACATAGGGTAGCCACGAGGTACTCTGATTAGAGTTTACCATTAGAAAGTACTTCTGGTAGTTTTAAAAGGATCGTGTGCTGGATGATGCAATTAAATTGAGTGAAATTACTGGCTCATTCGTCAAGCCAAGAATGCCTATTGGGTGCTAATTTTAAACAAAAATTACAAATGCATTTTTTGGCAGATGAATGCACTCTTAGTTCTGAATAAATGACAAAGTCCTTGATTCATTTGTCCTCCATTTATTCTGCTGGCTATGTTACTGATGTGTTACTGGCTCCATGACTTATACCCCTCATGTTTGTCAGAACCATTTTTCTAGATTTGGACTGGTTTATATTTCCATGAGAGATGTGGCAGCTAACTAGCCAATGAGAAATTAACTATTTGTGTCTTTGGTTATGACCATTTCTGCTAGGAATCCTCAGGAAGATTACTGAAAGAGCCTTTGGTAATGGATATCTAATAATTTGCGATATTTAGTTACAGATTACATCAGAATACTCTCTAATGACTGAACATATACATCCACAAAATCTCATTTTTCATGACAATTTTCCAAAATGTGTCTGTGCTGAATCTAATTTTAATTCAACTGGTGCAAAGTATCATTGAAACAGCTTCTTAAAAGATGATCTACTATGCAAGACTCAAGTTAGAAATCCTCATTCCCAAAGTTCATTCCTTTAGAACAACTTACCTATATAAATTCTTTTCTAACCATATCACTTATAGATATTTCTTTATAAGAAAATCTGCCTACAGCAGAGCTATTTTTGCTTCTTAATTCCCTCTGGAAATTAACTTTCATATAAATGTTTCTAGATGATTGAGATACCTAGTTTGAAAGGTGTCTTTATGCATAAAGTCAGTTATGAAGGTACAGGACCATGGAAGAGTGGGCCAGTTGAAGTTAGTTTTGATTTATAACATTAGAGAGTTGTTTTTGGCGAATAGATGGCTTCATGGATCTCTCAGCCATTTGTGATATGCCTCAAAATTTGGACTATTTGCAACAGATACAATTGGTGAAAGAAGAGAACTTCTTTCCACCCATGGGACAGCCTTCACTGAGGGATGTGTATACATTTCTGGAAAATGTCTCAGTTAACTGATGGTGATTTCACAATACTCACCATTTCTTTCTGGCTGTCATAGTGACGAGTGAGATGGAGAATGGAATAATGTATTTATTTCTCATTGTTTATTCATTTGAGTATACATTTGTCAATCTAGGCCAACAATCTAGGTGTTCATTTTTTAAGAAAAGACTACAGATGGCACTCCTATCATTTTGCAGGTGGCAATTATTTCCTTGGATCACTGAGGAAAAACTATATGAATTTAGACAAGGTGTAATATTTTGTTTTGAAAAAGTGGTACACGTGGAATGCCTCATATTGGTTCATTAAAAACACATACTAACAACAACTTAATAAAAATAGCTGTTTCATTTCTTCCAAACATGGACGTAAGTTTTTTCTTCTAGTAACATGTTTGTAAGAAGCATCAAATATTAGTCAGAGTCAACTTACTTTGCTGCCTTTCCTTCC
The DNA here is from genome assembly GCF_001723895.1 of Crocodylus porosus. Lineage (NCBI taxonomy): Eukaryota > Metazoa > Chordata > Crocodylia > Crocodylidae > Crocodylus > Crocodylus porosus. The sequence continues at coordinate 65,954,472 of NW_017728948.1, read as the reverse complement.
AACAGTTATTTCGAATGTTTGACACATAATCCTCTTCCACATTCTTTTCTATCTTCTGTAAAGATGCTCCTTTGTATTCATTTCTAAAGTCTTTGTTCACATAATAAATGACACCCAGGTTTTCTGTCTGCATTTTAATGGTCTGCCCTGTGCTCCTGTAAGAGAGGCATTGTTTTGTTAGTCTGTATTTCAAATGCTCCCCTTAGTGAAAAGCATCAGTAATTCACTGTGTTCATGAAAATAAAAACTCTGCTTTTTCTGTCTCAAAAATTAACTTTTGTAAGATATTTTTGTTTAATATACCGTATTCATTGATATATCATATAATAGCAAATTACACTGGAACCTAGCAAATTTAGAAAAAGTCATTATGCCATAGTGATCAAACAACATTTCACTCTCAAATGTTTTATTCCAACTCCTGACAAATTCTTCTGCCTACTGATATTTTCTGGATTTAGGAGTCAAGGATTGTGGTCACAGAGAGGTGTTTATTAAGCATCACGGCAATATAGTTTTAGAAGAAAACAGTATCTTTCCTGTTGAGCTCATGAACTCTGAAGCAGAATGAGAGAGAAGGATTTTTTCTTCTGTGGAAGTTAGGACCCTTCAGACAGTAGTGGCAAAAACGATAATCCATAGACGATTCATCTGCTGGGTGATTAGTCAATGTTCTATTTCCTTAAGCTAACAGAACAAATTATAGATATTTAACAGATACAGTTACAGCATCAGTACTTCCTTTTGGACATTCTGGGGTAAAATACTGTTGTAGTAGACTTTGCTGCAAAGAGAATGAACGGAGAACTTCTTGTGCCTTTATCACAGTTCAAAAAAGAATCTTCTGACCTGTATTTTTAAGAGGGGAACTTTCTGCAAAAACGTGTTAAGTGCTTACAAAGAAAGAAAAAAAAGTTTATTAAAAGAAAATCATGCTTTCCTCTTGCTGAACAAATTTAAATCATCGTTACTTACGATCTTGGGTATAAGGTGTAGGGAGGATTAGAAACCATCAGCTGGCTCAATAAGGAGACAAGGATCAATACAATGATAGGCATCAGCTGGATGAACATAGAGAAGCCTCCCTAACAGAGAAAATAGATGGATTTTAGCAATTCATAAAACGAGGTTCGAGTGAACAGACATATTTTTTTTTTTTGACAGTGCTTAGTCCTAACTAAGACAGTCTTTCTTTAAGCCTGAACAGCATCAATAAACCAGAAGTTGTTAGACCAACTCTGTCAGCCTACATAGTTGTGCATGCTGACAGGTATCCCACCTCAGAATTGCCGGCAGTCTTTTTTTTTTTTTTTTTTTTTTTTAAAATCAGTGTCCACATCAGTGCCCAGTGGCTCTAGTCAGCATCAAGATCAAGGTCAGGATCTGACTGTGGTTGGCAGCACTGTCCACAAATGAGAGAGAGTCTTTTTCTCCCAATCACTCAGTTTCAATATATACAACATTAATCTACTCACAGCAATGGGAATACACCACCTCTCAGCATACAGCACTGATGTTTAAAGACTCCAGTGGCCTCATCCAGAGATTTCTAAAGTCAACAGTCTTTTTGCCAACTTAGACTCTAGATCAGGCCTACGTAGGCCTCACATGTAACTAAAGCTCTCATTTACACATGGAGACATTTGGGAGTAGCCAGTTTTTTTTTTTAAATGAGAGCCTTACTTTAATATGAATTAGCTTACAAGTGTGGACAAACACAGAAAACAAGTGAGCAGAAATTTACTTCAGTAGGATGCAAACGACATGCAGTATTTGATAGAAGAAAAAGTATCTTTTTCAAATCTGCCTATTTACAAACACAACCAGACTGTCTCACATCAAGCCTGCAAAATATTTCACTTGCAAATGCAGGTCTTCCTACAACATGCAAAGCTCCCCTGAAATCATACCACGCACATGACAACAGCTAACTTTCTCTTGCAGTAGATTTCAGTCAAAAAGTGTTCAAACATACATCACCCCTCTCCTCTTCTCTTTCATGTCCACTCTGTCGGTGTTGGTTAGGATGACTGTATCCAGCCCGACCATTAGAAAATGAATGTACACTACCTAAGAAAACAGAATGTAGGATTACCATCTAATTACACTTAAAATAGTGCATACTTAAATTACTAAATACTTTGAATCACATTAACTCATGTTAAAATATACTTTGAATCATATTAAATAAAAGTCCGTATTCTTTCTGTAAAGTAACCATAGTAACTGGAAAGTAACTAAAATTAAAATAATGTTAGTATTAACCACTACATTACAGTAGTTTATAATGATAAATTGCTTTAATTATATCCATAATAAAATATCAGAATTCTATAGTGCATCTCTAAAAACATGCCCTTTAACCATTAATGGATAAATACCTGTTGGAAACGCGCCCCCAAAGAACATGTTGAACAAATCCTCTGGCGTAATATCAGCTTCACAACCTCTGTGGAAGTTAAATCTACCATTGCCAGGGTGATTGCATGCTTGCTCTTCACTGCCGGTGAGGTCATACTGCTTTCGTTTTTCCGGATTGCTCAGCACAGCATATGCATTTCCAATCTCTGGAATAAAGGAAAAAAAGAAGACAGCTCACAAATGAATGATGATAATGTTGTAATTTCTAAGTAAAAGATAATATAATGGACTTTCATATGCTTCTCAGAGGATACTATGTTGGAACAGCATCCAGAAACAGCTGATCTTCTACCTTAGATTCCCTCCTGGTTGTCCACTAGCCGCTTCCTAGATTTTGCGCACAGGTACGATTTTGTATGCTTGTGTAAATATAGCTAGATTATACCCATATTTAAAGAGAATATTCTCCTTGTTTAAAAGAGGTTTTCCTTCTTCCAAAACTGACATTATTCATAATAGTTAACTCTTAATAGTTTACTCATAATAGTAAACCCAAAAGGCAGGCAACTGCATAACTTTGGCTTTCTCCAATTATTTTAACTACCATGTAGCCATTCCTCTCAATTTTATGGACAATACTAACATGCCCTACGTTAAGAGTTACATTCAGCAAAAGAAAGAAATAGAAAATATTAACTATGCAGCATGATATGCTGCAAAACGCTAAAGTAACTTCAACTTCCAGAATTACCCAACTTAAATGTTTGATCTTGAAACATTAATGTTGTATAGAAAATAACCTTTTATTTAATTTCTTTGGTTTTGCAGTGGTGAAAGGAAAAAGCTCAGTAAGGCAGTCTGAAAATAATCAGTTTAAACAGCTTACAAGCTCTCCTGGTTTTACCCAGGCTCAAAAGTCCTTTAAATTCACTAAGTATTCCCGGGTACATAATGTATCCATGATGTACTGGATAATAGGGCTGTGTGAACCTTTGGTCACTGATTTGATTTGGAGGAGATTCAGCCCAGTTCGATGGCTGAATCTCCAAATTCAAATCGAATCATGAGACCCTTTAATCTCTCCGAATTGAATTGGAGAGATTCGACAATTTGGCCACAGACAGAGCTTTAAATGTTTTTTCTACATACCTCAAGGTACCAGGCAGCTTGTGAATGCTGAGGAGGATGGAGCATCCCACGGGAGTGCAGGGGAGTTCCAACCGTGCTTGGTGGTGGACCTGGAAATGGACCAGAAGCATTTCCAATCCACTTCTGAGTCCACTGCAGAGCACAGCCTCCTCTCCACCCCCAGCTCGGTGACTGGTGCCTCCTGGGTCTGGGGGGCACACCCAGGTCCCCTCACTGATTGCCAAGCCAGATAGGCCATGGGGGGGTGGCGGGGTGTCTGCTGCTGAGCACGCAGGCCCCCAGCCCCCCCCACTCCTATGTGACGTTCCCTCCGCCCCACCGTTGCATTGTTCACGAGGTGTGCCTGGTACCTTGAGGTATGTAGAAAAAACATTTAAAGCTGTGTATATGACTGAAATCACTGATTCTCTGAATCAGTATCGAATCTTCAGGTTTGGACTTGGCCGAATCAAATCAGGACAGTGATCTGAATCAACAAATTGAATCAATGTCCCGATTTGGGCCGAATCCGAATTGAATACAGCTCACTTAAGGTTATGCAGTAGGGGTGTGCGAAATCTACAGACCCCTTTGGAGTAAGTCAGTACAACGTTCAATCTGCTGCATTTTTAGTAATTAAAACAAAGTAATTAAACAAGAATTATCTTTAGTAAATTAAAACAATAATATGAAATCTTTTTAATACCATGACAATGGTACCACCTGTGGTCTGAAGGTTTAAATAGGTTTCTCCTCCTAAAACACACCCCCTTCTCACAGAAAAAAATCCCCCCCAAAAAATCAAGAGACTGCTGACAAATACATTGCAACAATTTTGCCATAACAACCCAACTCCAAAAACTAAACAAATAATATTTTTAAAAGTTAGATTTCAGTCAAAAATGTAGTCTGTGTAAAACACTATAGCAAAATTTAACAATTTCAATTTAAGGAAAATCACATGCCTTGACTGAAGCAATTTTCTGTTTGGACTACAACATTTGTCTACACCAGTACACTGCCATATTGCAACTTTATTTGAGAACTAGACAGTGACTATATTAGTATACACTGCCTTCTCTGTCTGAAGAACTAGTATTAAAAGGCATAAATAAAGAGTTTGACTTTGAAAGTTAATAATTTAAGATGCAATTAATTAGAAGGCAGATTTATTTTTAAACTAATTTATATTTAATCGGATCACGATACATTTTAGATAATAAGGCTATTAAGAGTTATTAAGGGAATTATTTGCAACTAACTTGGTTTTTATGAGTTATTTTCCATCTTAAAGCCTTTGGCTGCTTGTACACGTCACAGGGATTTACTTCAGTTTCATTCTCCCTAAATTGAAGCATTCAGTTTAAACTGAAGTAAACCCCTGTGGCGTGTACGCAAAGGTCGGGCCCGATCCTTACCTGCTTCTCTGGCAACAGGGCGGGGGATG
>NW_017728948.1:65913277-65949436 GCF_001723895.1 Crocodylus porosus | reverse complement strand
TGGGAAGGAGGTCCCCCGGAGTTTCCCTCTGCAGCAGCGCCCCCCAGGGGGCACCTGTCCAAAGGCACCGGGTCCAGGCAGTCCCAGGGGGCATGACAGGCATGGAGGGAAGCACCAGGCCACTGCGTAGCTCAGGCAGGTAGGCAGGCTCTGGAGTGAGGGGGCCCAGATCCAGCCCATGGGTCGCATTTTGCCAACCCCTGCTTTAACAGAATAGAAGTTCGGCATACACGTGTATTCTGTTTGCTACCAGTCTAAACTATGCCACTTATAGAAAACTGCATAACATAGATCAATTCTGCCTCAGGCTTTTTGAATGTTTGTACCTAGCCATAATGTCTTGAGTTAAGATCTGGTCAAAAGGCAGCTATAAAATTTGACCATTTTTGAAAAAAAGGTGTTTTTGTCTGGAAAAAAAAAAATGAAACTTCATACACACATAAAATTTTAAGGAAAAGGAAGCTTGTTATGGCATGCAACTGACTAAAAATTGCCCTCTAACATGAAGTATTTTTTTTTAAAAGCTTCAACAAAAAGGGCACAGTCAAAGTACTCTTTCCTGCTATGGCAGGGGGTCGGACTAGATGATCTGCTAAGGTCCCTTCCGACCCTAGAAACTATGAAACTATGAAACTTATATTTGACATAACTCCATTGACTTCAGTGACATTAAACTAATTTGGACTGTGCAGAATGGCAAACAGTGCTTATGATAGACAACAACACGCTTCTCTTTTATATACTGTAACACAGGGGTCAGCAACGTTTTTGGGCAGAGTGCTGAAAACACATGCAACCTTGACTTGTAAGGTACTGACTTGCCGGGGTGGATGGTGGGGGAGCCGTGAGGGGTCTGATCCTTGTTGTAGCAGCGTAGCCCCCAGCCCCTTCCCTGACTGTCCACTCTGAAGCATGCATAAACCCACTGCCAGCAATGAGCCAGGCTGGGGCTCCATGGACCCCAGTGCAGCTGCTTGTAGCCTCTTGGCTGCCTGCCACAGCCTGCCCAGGCTCTGGGCAGGTCCCTGCCACCCACCATGGAACCCACATTGCTTGCATCAGGTGGTAAGGAGGCTGCAAGCAGCTGTACTAGGGTCCACGGAGCTCTGACCTGGCTTTTTGCTGGCAGCAGGTGCACATGTACCTTGAGGTGGACAGTGGGAAAGGGGCTGCGCTGCCACAAGCAGCACTGGGCCCCTTGCAGCTCCCCAGCTGCCTGCCCAGAGGTACGCATGCCAAACAAAATGCTTTCATGTGCCATACTCTGGCACGTGTACCAAAGGTTGTCTATCCCTACTGTAATGTCTCTGATAAAGTAACATTGGATACTATAAACTTTTGTTATCTCATTCAACAGTGCAAGTGATTCAGATACATCTCTTATTATGGTGTCCTTTCAAAACAGTCTTGTTTCTTGTAGAATTGTGACAGTCTATTCTCATACATTGTTAACACCCCCCATAAGCACCGTTCCTCAGTTACATGGTCCTTTGGGCTACAAGTGCCTGAGGCACACTAAGCACTCGTAAATATATAAACGTTGAAGGAACAGTATGAATATATCTTGCAAAATGTATCATCATATTAAATTAGCCAACATAACTAAGAGTCAATTGAGTGTAAAATGGCATAAAAAGAAAGGTAACTGAGTTGTATTACTAAATATTACTCATGGTTTGCTGTTATATTTCAAGCAATCCTGAACTCACTGATTTTAAAAGTCCATATTGCCATATTCAACTTTCAAACACATGTTGAACTACCCCTGTCAAGGGTGTCAAACAAATCAGTTGGCAGGCCATATTTCCTGCCACCACTTAGGGGATTAATGCTACTACTTACACGTCCCCCACACCCTCCAGGGCCACTGTAAATTCTAAAGGGGAAGAGAAAGCAGGGAAGAGGTAGGGGCAGAGTTTGTGGGGTGAGAGGGTACCTACCTCAGATAGTGGCTACATTAACCTGTTAAGTGTTGAGTTGGATGACCCACCTCTGTAGGCCAGATTTGGCCTGGAGGCTGTGTGTTTAACACCCTTGCCTTATAGCAGACATTATGGCTGCTTACAGAGATTAAAAAAAACAACCAAACAAAAAACTGGCACTTTACTTTAAACTTGGGGTGCTCTTGTGCCGAGCCCAGAGCATGCCCAGAAGAGGCATTGCATTAATTGGACCTTGCTCACCCAATGTGCATGTAGATCAGATGCTTTAGTGGGCTTTCTTGGCACTTTTATCTAATAGCTGCTTGAATTGGCTTCACATAGAAGTGCCAAAAAGCCCTGCTGAAGCATCCCCGATCTATACAGATGCTGTGAAGCCAGGTTGAACTAACTCACTCCTTCTTCCGGTAAAGTGCGGTGGAGGGGGCATTGTTTGTTTATTTTTTAGCATCTGTAAGCACTGTATGTGATTATAAGGTCAGTCACTCTCTGAAAGGAAGTCATTATTTAAGGAACCTCTCTCAGCTATACAATGTACCATGGATTTTCAATTTTACATATATAAGATTAATTTATGTTTTAAAATATTCAGTTTTGCAAAACAGATGGGCCCTTTCTGTTCTGATTGATTTTTCCCTGTACAATGTTTAAAACAACCCAAACTTTTACTTTTGAAAGCTTCCGTTGCTCCAGGTGCATGGTTTTTGTCTGGATGAAATTTCAAAGCCAATTTTCGATAAGCCTTCTTTAGGTCTTCATCACCTGCATCTTTTGCAACTCCAAGTACTTCATAATAATTTTTACATTTCTTTATACTGTAAAAGAGTTAAAGAAATAAAAGATTTCAAACCACGAATATTTAAAGACAATAGGAGGAAACAAAATACCCAAAGCGTTAACTTGCTGCACAGACATCCAAATGCTTGGTATGCTATTTAAAAGCAACAAAGGACTCAAGTCCAGAATGTCATTTGTAAACAGGGCATATTCTCACACAACAGATTACGATATACTATTAGATTATGGTAAATTCATAGATTACTTGCTTCTAATACTTTTTGATACATTTTACTCCTGTTTAGACTACAGAGCAAATAATAATTGAGAAGAGGGCTTTAGATTCTATTTTGCCTTGGACAATTGCAACAGACTTATTTAATTTTCAATTGGAAAATGCTTTCTCGATAAAAAAAATACATGAAATTACCTGACTTGACTTTTCAGAACCAAGAGTCAGAAATAATATTTGTAAACAAATGTATATGTTCTATTAATGGTATCCAAATCTAAATGCCATACTACAGTCTCTCTTTGGCCCGGTCTATGCTGCCTCCAAGGCAAACCTGGAAGTGGTACCAAGAAACACAGTCCCACCCATCTGCACCTCTTTGCACACACAAACCTGCAAATTAGGCAACCTAGACAGGGTAGAGCAGCCTGAGGTGCATGTCTGAAGGCTCAGGGCTGATTGGTCATTAGCAGGGATCCTGGTTTTCCCCGATAAAAATTACCAAATTCACTACTAAAAAACAACAAAAACCCCCACACAAATTCTGTAATAAAAAACCCCAAATCCATGACTAAAATTAAAGGCCCCACACAACTCCCCCAGCCCTGCTAGTGCCCATCACTCCCTACCCACAGTCCCCTAGCCCTGCTTCTCTCTCACTCCCACAGCTCTGCTGGTGTCCCTGGTCTGCAACTCCCTGCCCCCACTCTCGCCTGCTGTGGGCTTGGGCAGGGTGGCTCCCCAGTACCGCATGCACTCCCAGGGGGTAGGGGGTATCTGTGCCCCCCAGATCAGTACATGGGGCAGGAGCAGGCTGTGGGCTCGAGCTCTCGCCCTGTTTCCCCCCTGGGGGTCTCCACAGCTCTGCAGGTATGACTCAATGCAGTTGGGGACAGCTGAGCCATACAGGGACCTCCTAGCTGCTGTGCGCACACTCCCTCCCCGCTGAGGGGTGCAGCCCCTAACTGCAGCCCCATGCGCAGGAGGTACATCACCAAGGCAGTGCAGGGCTTGCAGTGGCAAGCAGCTTCTCCATGTGGGCCCACTCTTTCCTGCTTCCCTGCTCCAGGGCCTCCAAAGCCCAGCAGGCATGACCTAGTGCGGCAGGGAGCAGAGGAGCTGCACAGAGAACCTGCTCACCGCTGCAAACCCTGCACTGCCCTGTCGACATGCCTTCTGGGTCCAGGACTACAGTGAGGGAAGCAACGTGGGGGTTGTGCAGGAGCCTGCACCTGCAACCTGTACCTGCTCCACGCACAAATCTGGGGGGCACAGGTCCCTCCTGCCCCCTGGAAGTGCATGTGGTAGCGGGGAGCTGGCCCTCACTCTTCCCCAGAGGAGCCCCCTACAGCCCCATCCTGCTCCCCGCTGAGGCCCTGTAGCCATGCATTACAACTTGGGCCCCAAGCCCCCCCCAGCTGGGCAGCAGTTCCAGCCCTGCCCAGCTCCCTCCCTACAGGGGCCTCAATCCCCCTCTCCCCTCCATTTACCTGCCAGAGATGCTCTCGGGCTGCCTGAGGCCATGTGCATGATCCCTGTCTTACCATCTGTCTCACCACCTTCCTCCTACTCCCTCCCAGCTCCCTGCATGCTGGAACTCTGCCAGCCTGCAGGGAGCTCACTGCAAACCAGCAAAATCCATGGGTTTCTCTTGTAAAACGAGAAATCTGTGTTTGCCTCTGGTAAAAGTTAAAACCCACCGTTTACTCTGTTTTTTCATTGGAAACAGAACACCCAGATTCCTGGTCATAAGTGACTAGAGAAGGGATTGTCAACCGGGGGTACTCATACTTCTAGGGGTACTTGGAAAAGTCCTAGGCCTAAGGGGTATGCACGGGTGGGAGGGGATGAAGTACCGCCACCCACCACCCCACTCTGCAGGCCACACGGGCACCGCCTGGCCAGCAGGACGCGAAGGAGGAGAGCTCGCACGCAGTGGCTGCCTCCACCGTCCACCACCCCGCACTGCCAATGCCACATGTCACTTTCCCACAGTTGGTCCAATATGCAGCTCTGTGGGCTGCTGACGGATGGGCAGTGTACAACTGGCCAGGTGCAAGGCCTATCAGCAGCCCAAGGATCCGCACATATGGCCACCCATGGGAAAGCAGTGCATGGGGTGGTGGGAGGCAGTGGCCACATACAAGCTCCCTTCCCCTATTCCATGTCCAGCCTTCGCCACCAGAAGGGGTATACTTCCTAAATAAGGTTGAAAACCCCTGGACTAGAGCCACACTTCTTGGTAACTTGCTGCCTGGAGATATTCCAGAAGCTTTAGATTTACCTCCGAGGGAAATAATGCACTGAGGCAACACCTAGGGAGATTTTAATGGATCAGAATACATCTGGATCCTGAAAGCATATTTCTTTCTATAAACTGTTTATACAAAACTCGAGAAATAACAAAATCAGCATAAATCCTATATTCTACCAATCCAAAAGGTACAACCTACCCTTTACACAAAGTACTTACATACTGTGAATACACTCTCATAACTTTGTTTTAACCCAGTAGGAAGTGTAATGTCAGGACTGGTGTAATAATTTGAAGTATTTACAGTACCCAGGAGAAAGGTTTAACAACAGAAGTCACAAGGGGCAGAGAGAATCCTCATTCCACCAGGGAAGGAACAGTTGATCAAAACCAGGACACTAATATCAAATCCAAACTGAATTATGCAGTAGTAAATTCAGAAAAATAACTTAAGCTGAAACTGTATAAATCAAGGCTGGCCAACTGGTGGCCTGCAAGGGGTTAAGTTGGGATTCCTGGGCTGCCACCTGGCTGCTGCTACTGACTGCTCCAGCTGAAACATCAGCCAGTTTCTCCAGGCTCCTCCTCTGGCTCTGTGTTTTGCGCCCACTCCAGGGGTGGTGGGGCGCAGCATGCGTAGCTCAGGTTGACACTGGATCTTTGCAGTATGCAGTGCAATGGTAGTGGTGCTGGGGCACCCATGTGGGAACATGCTGCAGTGATTCACTTTGGCTCACTGCTGTGGTGGAGGGGTGCTCACATGGGTACACACTTCAGTGCTGGGGAGTGAGGATGCTGCAGCGGGGAGCGTTCACCCCTCTGGTGCAGCTCGAGTAGTGTGTGGCCCCTGGCTAGCACAGCCTGCAGGGGTGCAGCCTCTGGCCGCTTAAAGCTGGACAGCCCTGGTAAAAAAGAACGAAGACCTAGGGTTTGGGAGAGCACTGCAAAACTGACATTTGGTTAAAACTTGAAAAAAACCTGGGTGCAAGCAAGAACAGTAAAGAAGTTCTTCCTTATGTCTAACCTGAAACGGTTCTGGAGGATTTTGTGATGACCAGGTTGAATGGTCACAAACTCCTCCAGGACCGTTTCGGGCTGGACATAAGGAAGAACTTCTTTACTGTCTGAGCCCCCAAGGTCTGGAATATACTGCTGCCGGAGGTGGTTTAAGCACATACTATGAATGCCTTCAAGAGAAATTTGGTTTATCTTGTAGGGATCCTATGACCCCTGCTGACTTCCTGCCCCTGGGACACGGGGCTGGACTCAAAGATCTTCTGAGGTCCCTACCAGCCCTAATGTCTATGAAATCTATGAAGAAATGGGGAAAAAAGCTACCAGAAAAATGAAATGCAAAAGTTCCTAAGTATAGTACCTACTGACATCATCATTATGGACTTTGAGCATGTCTATATGCATCACTGACGACTCTGAAACTCATGCTAAGCTGGGGCCTACTCACAGAAGTCAGAATACAAAATACCGATGCTACCTGCATAGTGCAAGAGGATGAGAGTTCATGGCTAAGCCACCTGAGAAGAAATAATAAGGCATCCCTTCCAGTTTATTTTACAATATTCATGATGATTTCAAGCAGGCTCTGAGTTGTCTGATATGTAACTATGTGAAAAGTCTATCCTTGATTAATTAATAGGGTAAAAGTTTCTCTTGCAATTAACCCATGTTATGTACAGGAAGAGTCATTCTCCGTATATGATAGATGTCTCCTCCTGATTTACTTGTTTTGGCTAGTGGTTCTCTTGATTATCCAAGGACACTCCCCAAAACCTTGCATTTTTCCTGGCTGGTAATCAGTTTCTTGATATGTTCCAAACTTAATAGAAACGGATAACCTCTTGTCATCAAAGAAGGTAATTCATTCAAATCGGAATTTTCTGATAACCAACAATGAGCAGCTTGATCAACAGGATTTTCCTGTCAGTTACTGCTTGGGACACTTCCTTGATTTACACAACTCTCCAAGAATGCTTGGAAAGTGCTGGACTAAGGGTATAAGAACAAAGTGAAACAGCTACCAGCGTGCACCTTAAGAATGAAAGAGCTCTCCGACAAGAACTGCTGCTGCCTCCCAATTATCTCAAAAAGCTGGAAGAAACAGACCGTCTCTCCTATTGCCTGCGTGGTGAGAAATCACCACTCTATAGCTAATTACTGGGCGTTGCTTTGGTTTGAATCTGACTTTGAATACTTGTAGTAAATAAAGCCTGTTTGTCGCTCATTGAATGAGGAATCGTGTCAATCCCTAGGCTAGTCTGGAATCCTAGGTTTTTATTTGCTAACGATCACTAATTTACACACAGATTTATGGGTAAAAGCTCTACCAATACGTGCATCTACACGATTTGAGACATGCTACTTTCTTAGTGGTACAGCTGTAGTGGTATCTAGGCTGTGTGTACACCAATCCTAACCTCCAAAATGGAAAGAGCAAAAGGGTAAACTGGACTCTGGCTGTCTCCTGAAAATAAGAAATTTTATATTGGAACAGCACTCCTACAGCCAAAAGAATGCCAACATCAAGACAGACCATGATGTCTCGTGTGGGACCGCTGCGTTCACAGATGGAAGAGGTGAAGGTTTAGTGGAGGGATCCCATTTTCTGTGTACAAGATGCAGAGACCACTTAAGGGAGCTATTTCAGGATATATTTAGGTAAAACTAAATACACAGTATGAACTCCCCATGATAAAAATATAGCCCACTATAGTGATGACACTTGCTATACTCCAGTTAGGAGATTTGTAAAGCTAATTAAAAATAATTACTGTGACACCAAAAAATAGAAACTATATATCTGTGAGCACAAGAATTTGTTTCCTATTTTTAAGCTCAGCTTTTGGCAAGCTTTGTCCATCTGTACAGTTTACAGTCTCAAGAGTTTTATTAAATTTGGGAAATATGCCAGCTAGTCAATAATTCAACATTTAAAATAACAGAGCTAAAGAATACTTCAGATAACCATTTTTAGCTCAAATAAGAAATAATGACCTTAATTCTGAATTCAGTGTTTTTCTTTAAAATCTGCAGTATCCGGATCACTCAAGATTAACACACCTGCTGAATTTATTTTGATAAATGCATTGTTTGTTTTTTGTTGGTGTTAAAAATACGTTATTCAAAACATTTGAGCATACATCCGGCATACATCACCCTCCAAAATACCTTTCCAAGGTAAGCTGTTGATAGACAGTTTATAAATTCTAACAAACCCTTGTGAGGTGCACAGGAGACAGAAGTAGAGGGGAAAAAAAACAAAGAAACCAGAAAAACCCAAAGAAAGGGAATTACTACTAGGGCCCAACCTAGCCCCAAAAGCAGACAAGATGGCTGGCATGATGATCTCTTTCCAGAAGACATACTGTTCAGCATGTTTCCTCTCCAACTGTAGCAAGCAGGATTCAGATATTGCCACAGCCAAAAACTGAAGCTAGCCCTATTCCACCATGTCACCATAAAGGAACTAGATCATCTGCCCTTCACATTGTCTAGTACCTTTAACTTAGCAAGAAACACCAACTCAAAAGCAAACTTTGGAAGTACAAGAGCTCTGCTGCCAGACTGAAAAAGGGTTTCAGAAAGCTGTTTCTCTGCACCAGGTTTTCTGTATTTAGCTCATCAGTTACCATGCTGCCTTTCATATGCCTGTGAAATGTAGACGACCATGTTACTGCTAATACATTCCCCCCAGAACTTGATGAGTTTTCCCCCTGAGCAGTAATTAAGCTGAAGTATTAAGAGCAGAAACATTTTCTAAGGCCCAGTAAGTTTTTCTATTCTGCTTTCATCTTGAAGCCTATCCATTGCAGCCTTAGGGTGCCTATACACAAGTGCAGAGACTGCTCTGATGCACTGTAATTACAGCATGTTGGAACAGATTCAATTAATTGACTCTTCTGGAGTGTGGTAATTACTGCGCTCCAGCCAGCCTCCATATCTCATGCATCAGCATCCTCACACTTCAAGATGTAGTGGGGATGCTTTAACTAAAGCTTGAACAAGTTTTAATTCAAGTGCCCCGACACCATTTTGAAGCACAGAGATGCTAATACATGAAATGCTGTGGCGCTGTAATTAGAGCAGCTCTTGGAGCTGCTCTAATTAAAGTGGCCCTCACTTTTCCCCCTCCCCAACACCACATATAAAAGTGCCCTTACTTTCTAAATAGTTTAAAAAGTCATTATTTCTAACAGCCTAATAAAAAATGTCCTGATTTCTTTGCTTTGGTTTTCCATTTTAGTCCATCTTGATCCCTCATTTCTCCATTTCCAGTTAATCATCTTTTTAACCCCATATTGAGAATGTAATGATGTATATTTCCTTTTGCTGAATTTGCAGCAGCAGATTAAAAATATTGGGAACAGACTTTAGTGTGGCCAAATAACGTGTACTATTTGTGGCTTGGTTTTGATTTATAGAAACCTTGAGCCAATTGTTCTAGCTTACTTCTAAACCTAAATAAAGGTAACTGATTCTTGTGAACTGCAACAAGGGTATATTCTAATCCTGTTTGGGAAGACAATGTCAATAAGAACATTCTTACTATAACAGTTTGGCATTTTAAATCAAAATAGAGAGAACCCTCTCAGCCTTCCCCTTCCAAGCAGTATTCCAACAAACACTTGGCAAAAAACCATCACATGTCTACCACATTTTTAATCACGGCAGGAATTTTTCAGGTATCAAATGGCCGATTTGCAGTTTGCGCTAAGGATGTTGATGATGAGGATGATTATTCTAATACTAGCCAATTGCCTGTCATAAATGATAGGCCTGTGCGAGTCGGCAGCCATCTGATCCGGCTTCGGATGGCAGTGATCCGATCCGGAGCTCCGGACTGGGTTTTCACCTTGATCCAGCCGAAGCGGCTCTGAAGCTTTGGAGCCACCTCAGAGATCCGGCCATAGGATATTAAGGGGGAAATCAATGAAATATCTATAACTTGGTTGGTTTTTGTCTGATTTGGACGCATCTTGCAGGGATGGTAGCCTCTGCTGAGAGCATGAAACCTTCCAAGTTTCAAGAAGATCAGTGCAGGGGTTTGAAGGGAACTGTACCCCAAATTCTTGAAAGCCAAACTCCTGTCACATCTATGTGTTACACCACGGGGTGGGGTGGGGGGTCAAAACTGCAGGGGTGGTAGCTCTTGCTGAGGCCACAAAACCTGCCAAGCTTCAAGATCAATGCAGGGGTTTGAGGAGAACTGCACCTCAAGCTGTGGACAAGCAAAACTCATGCCATGGGTGACACTGTGTGTGTTAAGACACAGCAAGGTGAAAGCTGCAAGGGTGGTGGCCCTTGCTGAGGCCACAATGCCTGCCAGCTGTTGAGGAGATTGGGGCAGGGGGGTTCTGGGGCCCTGTACCCCTACCTGCTGACGGACAAAACTTGTGCCATGGGTGCCTGTGGGACTGACTGTTTCTGTCTTGTTATAGATATTTTATTGTTTCCCCATTATACCCTATAGCCGGATCTCCAAGATGGCTCCAAAGCTTTTCGGAAGCTCCAAACCACTTTGGGAAGCCAAACGAGGCGACGCTTTGACCTGGACGTGCTGCTTCGGACCCCGAAGCGTCTGAAGCTTCTCTGGATCCGAAGCTCTGTTCAAAGCCTTGCACAGCCCTAATAAATGATGGAGCATTTCAGGAAGAGCTTACATGCCCCCCACCACTCAGTCTTTGGGGACGGCCATGTAAACCAGGGGTTAGCAATTATTTTGGGCAGAGGGCCATTTACTGAGTTCTGGCAAGCTGTTGAAGGCCGCATGGGTAGCTCTGCCCTTTGGCAGGTGCCCTACCCCCTGGTCACCATCTTGTGACTGGAAGTCCCACCTCCTAACCCCTGACCTTTGCCAGCAGAAGTCTTTCCCCTTGCCCTCAGAAGTACTCCTTTCAGCAACGGGTTGTGCCATCTTGGAACCAGAAAAATACCACATTATATTCTCAAAAAGAAACATCTACAACATTCATTAATTTGATTTCAAAAAATATTTTTGTCCTGATTTACATGCGTTTGTGTAGTGTACACAGAGATGATTGCACAATAGTTTAAAATTAAGTCTTACTCTTATATATTGTGTGGGGGGAGGGCAGATATAGGTTTGTGGGGGGCTGTGGGCATGTGGGGTGAAGGAGCATGTGGGTGTGTGTGGGGGTCTGTGTGTGGAGGGTGGAGGGGTGCCTGGGCTATGTGAAGGGGTGTGGATGTGGGGGTCTGCATGTATGGCAGTGCGAAGCAAGTGTGGGTACATGTGTATGGTGGGGTGTGCGTGTGGGACTCATATTATGAACACCCCCCCCCACGCACTCTGCCCCTGGCTGCACACACACCCACCCTCCCACTCTGCCCCTGGTTCCCCGCCTGAGGGGTGGGGCCCATACAGCCAAGTGCCACCTGCCCTCTCCGGGGCGTATGAGTAGTTGGCCCCCACCGTTACAGACAGACAGACGCACAGACAGAAGAACTAAAAACTTACATGCTCCCCCACCCCACATACCCACAGCCCCCCAACAATATACAAGAGTAAAACTTCATTTTAAACTTATATACAATCACCTCTGTACACTACACAAACGCATGTAAATCAGGACAAAATATTTTTTGAAGTCAAATTAATGAATAACGTACACGTTTCCTTTTGAGAATATGATTTGGTATTTTTCTGGGTCCAAGAAGGCACAACCCCCTGCTGAAATGAGTACTTCCGGGGGCAAGGGGATGGATTTCTGGTGGCAAAGGTTAGGGGGCAGGACTTCTGGTTACAAGATGGCAACTGAGGGGGTGGGGCACCTGCCAAAGGGCAGAGCTACCCATGCAGCCTTCAACAGCTTGCCAAAACTCAGTAAGTGGCCCTCTGCTCAAAATAATTGCTCACCCCTGGTTTACATGGCCAACCCCAAAGGGTGAGTGATGGGGGGCACGTAAGCTCTCCCTGAAATACTCTGTTGTTCATGACAGCCAATTGGTTAGTTATTATAATAAAAACTTAAGACATGGAATACCATATGTATTTTTAAATCACACATTTTCAATTCCTTTGCAAGAAGCCAACGTAAAATGTAATATCATTTCTATGCATGGTAGATTCTTTTGTGGTATGAGTAGACAGCTAACCATACATGCCCAATGGCATAAAAGAAAAGAAAGATTAACACTTGAATGACAACTGATTCCTCTTTAAAAGGTTTTCTTTTTAAGTTGCATTAAAGTGGCTTAGAATAACCGTGATCTACGCACCACTAATAATACATGGATTCCAAACGGCCTGTCTGGCTGTTCCTATAGGACTAGTGAGGCACATATCTAAACTTTCATGTGATTCTCCCTCCCTATAGTTGCAGGGTATGCATGTATGCAAGCTTGTGATATCAAGCCTCTTTCTACTTCCTGCCCATTGTATTAATTTTTTATGATAATTACTAACTGTAAAATGACTGTAATGGCATTTTTGTATTAACAATGACAGAGCTGTTTTGAGGTAAGGATTATAGTGAAGCAGGGGGAAGCTGGTTTGATCAGCCCTCATTTGGCCTTCAGCCTACTGTCACCAGTTCTGAACAAGAGGATCACCAGCAGCAGGTAAGAGAGGCACGTACTAAAACATTATGTTCAGATATATTTCAGTTCACAAATGATCAAGTGCTTGACTTTTCTAGCATAGCACTGAACAAGTAGCAGTTTTCTTTTCAATATTTCTTATTGTTCATAGAATATTGCTCAATACTTATGCAATCAGTGGAAAGATATTGCATCTTACACTTCTCCCCATCGAGCAACTTGTTTATACGATCACACAATGTTTTACTGAAGTGCTGTGTTAGCTTGTTGGTGATCAACGTCCCTTGTGTATATGGAAGAAATTAAGAAAGCAGCACTGAGGTGTTTGTTTGTATTTGTATCTATTCACATTACTAGAGTAACACTGATGAAAATCATTGCATTAAAACCATTTGTAGGGTTGTTCTTCCCCAGACTCACCTTCACACTGTTTCTTAATTCTATTGCTATTACAAGTAAAATGCATATGGTCTGATCACTACAGAAATTCTAATATGTGGTGTTCAGCTGCAGGAACCTCCAAGATAAAGTCATAAATTCTACAGGCCAGTCAGTACCAATGAAAACAAATTAAACAAATCCCCTGTACATTAGTACCTATTCAATTATCGATAACTAAATGAGACAGAAGACTACATGAGAACAAGGGAAAGAAGCAATCCCACATTTCAAATGAGAAGTTTTAACTGTATAGTAAAATTCATGCAAAGACTAACCCCCCAAAAACTGAGAATAGCTTACAAATTGAGGATCTGCCACTTCACTAAGACAAAATAGAAAGGAGTGAGAAAAATCAGAGACTAATGGATTTATCCAACCACTTGAAGTGTAAAAGAAAATGTACTAATAACATTCTAGACAAAAACCTCAACATGAAATGGTACTATAAATTAATCTTGCCTCTACCCAAATTGTATTTTCTTATTACACATTCAAAGGTCTGGAAACAATTCACCTGTGGTGTGGCAGCAGTTTTTGGAGAAGAGAAGTTGGACCCAGTAAGAATACCACTTCTATACTGTGATATTTAATTTAATTGGAATAGTTTGTTGTCTGACTGGAGTAATAATGCACATAATCTGTCATATCCTCACCACATGAGCACCATCTTCCTCTACTTGAACTATAATTGCCTGCTCCCACATTTATTGTCACTGAATTTATTCAGAGCTTATCTGAAATTAATTTTTTCATTTAGTTGTAGTGCATCAAATATATTCCCTTTAGGAAGGAAAGTAAAGTTTTTTCCTCCTAAGCTGCAGATTTTATGTTCTGTAAACTAATGAGATAATTTCTAGTTAAATTTATCTGGTCTGGGACAAGGGCCCCACTGAACAAAAGGACCACCTGTGTTCCAAAGAACCTCTATTCAATCTATATTACCACAGGTCATAATATCTGTTCCAAGATCCACAGGTTTAATTACGTGGATCATTCAGAAAATTACTGTGCCTCATGGAGCTTCAAACTAGAGCCAAGTAATATACATTTTACACTGTTGGAAGTAGGAATTCTTCAGTAACTGATGTTCTAAAATCACAGCATGTCAAAAATTTACAGCTCATAATTTTTTTTCTGCACGTCTCAAAATGCAAACCTCCCAAGACTGACATTATCCTCTCAGGACTAATTCAGCTAGGTGTCCAACACCCGATGGCCCTTCGGGGGAAGCAACATATTAAATGTTACTTAGAGTAAACTTTGGATCTACAGCTGAATCAAGATTATGAACTAAATAAAGTAATTAGCTGCAAGCACTCTGGTGGAAGTCAGAATGTTTGCAGGCAGCCTGATGTCAAAGTTAGTGGGTAACAGGCTACAGTCAGTGAACGCTGGCAACATCCAGTGTATTAATTCAGCAGCTTTCTGAGAACCTATGTTATGCATATCTGTTAATCTCTGCCATGTTTTATAGACAGTGGGGTTGGAGTGTTTTTGTAACCATGTCCAGGAAATATGCAAGAAGCAAGGTTCTTTTGGTGCTGGACCAATATTTATTGGTACAACAATATAACCGGGAGATGTTAGACCAGCTTTCTAACATTTTTTGTGCCTGAAAACTCAACACCTCCCCACCATACAGTTGCGCCAATAAAAGATATCACACCAAAACGACTCTTCCTTCTCTTCATTATATATAGGCTGTTTCTGGATACAAGGAAAAACTTTCTGACTATGAGAGCAGTTAAGCACTGGAACAGGCTACCTAGAGAAGTTGTAGAATTCCATCCCTGGACATTTTCAAGAGCCAGTTAGACAGACACTTGGCTGGGATGGTTTAGTCAGTAACAATCTTGTTCTGAGCAGGGGGCTGAACTAGATGACTTCATGAAGTCCCTTCAAGCTCTATGCTCCTATGATTCCATATTAGGCCCAGGGCTAGAGCTTGCAGTACAAGCTAAAGACTCTGGTTGTAGGGGTTCCTCAGATACAGCTACCCCCAATAAGAGATCAGCTTAATAACCAGTTTATCCAAGACCCTGTATCAAGTTATCTATAAGCATATTGATATTTTTCTTGCATTACAATCCATGGACTTACAATCGTATTTTAATAGGAGTGTACTGTAGACAGATAACTATAACTATCTTCAAAATAAAAAAGCAGTATTTCCCTCAGGACTTTTGCCGTGACAGTTACTCAGTAACTGTCCTGGACTATTAAACTGTCAGGAATATTTCCAATGTAGATTGATATAATGCTCATACAAGGGAAAACCATATTAAATCAAACTAGCATTTTTTTTCTATGGTTAATCTAGAACTTGGCAATTCTCCTTTAGAAGCTATATTTGGAAGCACATGTACAAAATAAAAGCCAGCAATTTACTTAGGTAAACTCATACCTGAGTACTCCTTCCACTTGTTCTTTGTTGTAGCCTTTACCACTTTCACATGCACCAGATGCACTGCTGTCCTTTGTGTTAGCGGGCTTACTTTGATCGTTGCCACCGGCTGGTTTTTGGCAATAGGGACCACCCCCAGCAGTACTTCCATTTTTCATGATGGCATCCAACAAAACTGTAAAAGACAAAAATTGATCATAGTAGTAACTAGACATGGTTGATGGAAGATACAGAGTTCTTGCACTTTTTCATGATAAAAGCCATGTTGGGGGCAGGTGGAGAGGGAAGAAGAATCCCCTTTAGTTAACCATCACCAGGTACCACCTTCCTTCCAACTCACAAATGAACGCTCCGGAGGCACTGACAGCAGTTCCTTCCTACCCTTCCCCACCACGGAGAACAACAATAGGGGAATATTTAAAGACTGGTAGCTTGTCTAATAATCATTCTTTATTCCGTCTCTCTCTTACTAAAAGACACTAGGACAGCTCTTCTCAGCCTCCAGCTGCTTATACAAGGAATCAGCTACTTTCATGCAGTAAAAAGCCTAAATGCCAGAATAAGCCCCAGAAGCCAGCTTTTTGCAGAGCCTCAATGGTCCAGAGTAGACTGAGAACTACCATGTACTAAATTATCTAGTCTTGAGACCCAATTCAAGACCATCTGAGCAACAGAACTGATAAAGTCTCAGACTCAATTCCTGGCCTTGTTTCATACTCCCAAAGTGGGCAATACTATCTACAGCAAAGTGCTGAGACTTGGGACAAGAGTGCCTCACATCATAACAGGACTCATATCATAACAGTGGTGTGAAGAGTAGTATTTTCAAGAAGCCTGGTGTGCCACAGTCCTAGTCAATCTTCTAGGAAGATTAAAGTTTTAGAAATAACAGTATGGAGAAAAAACATGAACTGCAGTGATGACACGTAAAAGCAGATCACATTCCCGGCACTCACAGCGATGCAAATGATTCCCATAATTCTCAGGAAGAAAAGCAATAGCTATTTTCTGAAATAGAGGTTAACTGGCATTGATGGCAACAGTTCATTTACAAAATCAGGGAACACTTGGGCTTATATAGTCCATCTTTGTAAATGATCACTTACTTCCTAGTGAGGAGTAGGAGGCTTTGCCTGACTCTGAGTCTTAAGCCAGCAACTTCTTCTTAAACCCCCCCGCCCCAAATATTTATGGCTAAGCTAATTTGCTGAATGCAAAGTACAGGCAAGGCATTGCACTCTCATCTGCAGATGTTATTGCTGCTGATTATAGCTCTGATATACTACAGTAGATGGAAACAAACAACATTCCTATCAATTTCTTTGCTGTACTTTGGAACGCTCAGGGCAGCAGTGAAATTTAAACAATCGTGTCCCTTTCTATGAACACTAGGCAGTCCACTCTATGCCATTGGATGACTATTCTATTTTGAACTTTTGAGCTCTTTTGTACCAGCAAGACAGGAGACCATAAGTCAGCCACAGGGCAAAGGAGAGATGTTCATGGCCTATCTCCTTTACAGTAGCTAAGATACTTGGCTTATACCTTACAGCATTTATAAATACTGTTATACTTCCAGCGGAAGAAACAAAAATCCTGATGGTCTCCATTTAACTTCGGGGTTTGCTTATCTACTTAACAGTCAAACTCCTACTGAAAAATGTAAGGACATTTGTAGAAATAAACACTGGAATCAAGAATAGCCTTGGCAAGGTGCAATTTAAGCATAGTTTCCAACAATTCACTGCATCTTTAGAAGCGTTAAAAAAGAACTATGCTAATATTAGATTCTGAATACTGCACCTAAACTAGGGATTGTGTAGTTCATTAATACAAAATAGGAAGCTATAATCATGACAAACTGAGTTAAGATTCCCCCCCACCCCAAATTCCTGTGGGAGTAGGCCGACAGCATAAGGAAGAACACTCTTTGGCTAATAGTTTATTATAGCAATTGGGGGAAAAAAAGGCACAGAATTTACCTAAAGTACCTTTAGAAAAAAAAGCCCTTGGCCCTGAGGTGCACTTCCTCTGCCCATTATCTTTGCAGGTCATGATGACACAAAAACCAAGTGAAATAAAAAGGGAATAGGCCTATGGCCTACAACTGAAGCAGCCCCCCAAATCCAGGCATTCATCTAAATTAAATATATGTTATTTTATGCTATATGTGACACTGTTGGAAAGACTGAGACAGGACTCTGTTGATATTCAACACTTTCTTTCCCTGAAATGAGTCTGCTGTCTCCTTGCTTTCATTTAAGTTCAGCTGGCTCACTTCAGCTCAATCTTAATAAAATGCAGGTGGGCTGGTGGCCAAGGGAATGACATGGTTATGAAAATTCCTGCTATTAAGGAGGTACTTCTAACCTTTATTTAAACAGTAGGCATTAATGAGATCTTTGTAAATCTAGGTTCCCAGACAGGAGAGGCAGGCGGCCTTTTAACACCTTCGAGAGGCAACTTTTAATATTCCATTAGTATATCCATTTGAGAGATAAAAGACTCATGCTGTCCTCTTATAGATGATGATCTAGAACTCAAGGGATATGGCTTCAATTTTTGCTTTGACCCAACTTCCAACTTGACCCAAGGCAAATCAGAATTAACCCTTTGTTTCCATTTCTGTATTTATAAAAAAATGGAACTAATAGTTCCCAATTTGACAAAAGCAGAGCAAATAAAGTGCATTAGTGATTAGACACTATGATGATAGCAGATAGACACAAGTTGTTATGCTGTTGCCACCGCCAGGTTGGAAAGGTGTAAATGCTTAGACACTTCCCAATCTACTGTGAAGTTAAAATCAAAGTGTTTAAGTTTGAACCTAGGGAGCCAGGGGTAGGAAAGGTATGACATAGTTTAGCCCTTAAGTATCCTTCCCTTTTCTGATGCACAGCTAAGTTCATAAATAAGCAAGTAGCTAACAAAGTCTGAATGTCAAGATTTTCAAAGATTTTATGATTTTCCTTGTAAATGATCAGGTTTCATAGTCAATGTTAAATAAAAATCCCAAAAAATAAAACAGCTATACTGTTTATGGATGAAAATTGGCAATACAGATAAGAGTTTCTTCTCACAATGAATCAAATAGAGATCATTCAATGACTTCAGGTTTACCCTTCATTTGTTCTGTAAATGTAAAAACAGGAATTATAAGGGATGACAGCACCTTTAAGCTGTAGCGTCACTAGTTTTATTTGTCCCAACCTAGTAAGAACAAAAAATTGTGGCTATTCAGTTTCTATTTCATGGCCTATATAGTATTTAATAATGGACATGATCAGGGTCCTACTGCACAGGTACTTACAAAGAGAAGCAAACTGATAATTTCCAGGTTGTCTCTACACTAGCATGCATCTGAACACTTCCCATCATTGCACTAGCACCAGGGGCAGCAATGGTTGTAATATTGGTGTAGATTGGCAATTTGCACTTTTTGTAACCTACACCTAAGAGCAGGTCTACATGACAAGTTGATTAAAACACCAGCCTGTCTGCATCAGCACTCCCATGACTACTACCACCAGTGGAGGTGTATCACTGCTACTATGGTGGTAGGATGGTACGGCATGAAAATGTTCACTATGCAGAAGGCCAAAGAGGCTAAGGACTTAATGAATATTTGAAACATTCAATTATTGTCTACTGAGAATTTCCCTCCAGGTAACAACTGAGGCATGTTAGTAGGTTAAGGGTGACAAGATTAACAATACAAATGTTTATTCTTTTTCAAGGACAAACAGAAAGCAAATTTGAAATTTCATAATTAAATCAGGCCTATATTAGACCTGCAAAAGATCACTTAAGCCATTAGCACACACAATAAGGCAAAAACCTACTATTTGAAACTAAAAAAGGCGGGGTAAAGAATCGCAAAGTATTTGGGGAAGTTATTTCCTTTAAATAAAAGATGGTTTGTATGTTCAAAACAAGACTTCAGCTTCACCAGGAACTACTAGCGTGAAACTGCAACTATGAGAATGGGTATACTAATGGAATTTTAAAAAATGATTTGTGACATTGCTGTACAGATATTCAAGAAGACATAAAAGGATTTAAAGAGACATACAAGAATTTAGTTTTTGCATCAGCCAGTAAAATTAATTTTCTTTTCTTCAAAATGATACCAATATTTTTTCCATTATTTTTTCTGTTCCTTGCTTCTGAATGAAATACTACTGCACTGTATTTGCTTTAAATATGCAATGAAGACAGCATTCACTTTCAAATAATCTTTTGGTTAAGAAAATAATTTTGATGTCATCAGTTTGGCACCTATACAACAGCCCTAATGAACACTGTAGTTCTGCAAAGAACTCTGAAAATCTATGAAGATATAGTGCCAGATATAGTTGAAAATTATCTAAACAGACTATGGGGGAAGATCAGTATCCCCACTGTGCATGCCAGCTACCAACCTTAGAGTCCTGCTCTGCTTAGAGATGCATTCTTTGACTTCAAATAGAGCTGTAAGTGTATTTGCTAGAACAATCTGGTTCTTGTGTGTCAAATGTAGATTTGTACTATCTGACAATTAAGTTAATACCTATGGGCAACTGGTGCCTCCCGAGTCAGGGGAGTCATGTGACCCCCCCTCCCCCCCTCCGGTGGCCAGTCAGTGATCAGGGGTGGCTGATCTCACCGACCAGGGAGGGGGGACCCCGCAGCCAATCACACCGACTGAAGCACCCCAATTCCCCAGCTGGCGCTCGTGGGGTGGGGGGAGGGGGGCACCAGAGCTCCTGCCTGCCCATTGCCTAAGCAGGGAGCACTGGCTGTCAGGGGTTGTGCGTACACCCCTTATGTGGCACCACTATTAATACCACACAGATGCCTAGCAAAGACTTGAAATTATAACTTCCCACTGGGTCATGATTTAATCAACTGGTTCTTAAGAACAATCACAATTTTATATTTAGTTTTAACAGTCCAATTGTAAAATAATTTTCTAAAAAAATAAACAATGGAAATATGGAATACCATTTTCATGATGTTATTAGCTGAAATCACGGGATAAACAATGATCTTATATTTTACTTGAGCAAAACTTGGGAAACAGCATCAGAGCAGTCAGCATTTTCACCCAGAAACCTTGTTTACACTAGCAAAACTAAACTTTGCTGACAGTGGGAGCCAGCACATGGCACAGCTGAATCAGAGCTGAATGGTTTAGTTGCTCACATAGCCAACAGCAAATTCAGTACCATTTCAGAAATGGTGGTTGCAACCTTCTGAAACCCATCTGCAAGCAATTCCATCTTTGTTACCACTCAGGAAGTAGCTCTGGTGCACCTGGGGTTCTGTTTTCCAAGAAAATGTAGTGCAGATGGACAACAAGCCATTAAGAACCCTCAAGAAAGGCTCTCACCAGTGTCTAAAGATTGCAATTGCCTAGTATATGCAAGTACCAAATATAAACAATGTGTTCCATACAAAAACTGATGAGGGTTGGGGTTGGGGGGCAGAAATTAAGCTCCCAGATTAGAGCGAACGAGGAATAAGGTTGATCAAGAAACTTTCATTTTACCTCCTTGTGTGTGAGAATGTCTTATGAAACAATCTTTAATTATATGATCTTTTCCAATTTTCCCCACAGGACCCCTACCTCATTCACTGCAGAAGATGATATTCAGATAAGACAGCTGCTCTCTATTTCATTTTATTCTTATCATTCAATGTGTGACTCCATCCCTTACTTATTGCACACAAACCAAGCCCTGCTCTGCATACAGAATTTTTTTTGGTTGCCTCACCAGTTTTTCAATTGCACTTACCAGAGAACAGCTGAGGGCCTCAAAATAAAAACCCTGACTTTGCTGAGCTAAGGAAGTATTTTACAGGCAAGGAACTCAGATTAAGATCTTAAATTTACAATGGTCCCGAATTTAAATACCTACTTAAAAACACTCTGGGGTCTCACCATCTTAGGTGAGATATATGAAGAAAGAAACACATAATTAATATCTACTTGCCAAAATTCTGATTTAAACAGCTTGCATCAGCAGCTTCACCCTAAATGCAAGAACACAACTCCCCCAAATTACAAATTAAGGGTCACAGCCATAAGACATTCTCTTTTCCTACAGCCCACAGCCTCATTCATGGCATGACACACTTGGCAATTTCCATGGTGAACAGAAAAATGATCCTAAAGCCACATGTTCATTAACAATTCATTCCCTACAGTGAAATACACACTTTACCAAGATGATTATGCAGCAGTAATTCTGCTTTCCTTTTTAAAGGGACATTCCATTCAAGCACAGGTTTTGTCATCTTAATTCTGAGAGGCAGAATGGCTAAGAGAACGAAATAGATATCTGTCATATTAATCCTAACCTGAATTCCCAAAAGTGGTCTTTTGTAACTGCACAACTATCTCTTCTGTGTAACAGGGAAATGATTTTGCCTGTCCAGTATGAAAGAGGCATAAGTCATAAAACATAACTGGATGAAGAAGGTCTTGCATTTAAAAGCTTATCTAACTGTATCTCAGCTATACAGTTGATTCAGTAAAAGATATCGCCATAATAAATCCTTGTCTCTTACATAATTACTAACATTCATCAGTAGGAAGAATCCAGACTGAAACGGTCACCTGGCTTCCAGGCTTGTACACCTTTCCATAGATTACATGTATTTTCATGGAGGTAATCCAATTAAACCATGGAAAGCTTTGTGTAGTATCACAGGCCACAGGCTGTTTGCATTTCAGATGTGCATGCTATTTGACAGGAATGTAAAATATGTGACCTATCAACCCTGTTTAGACCTGTAGTCCAAACTAAAGAAGCAATTTTTTCCCCTCTTTCCAATGGTCCTCAATATGTCTATCACGTCTTTCAGAAGAAGCCATCTAGAGTAATGGGGGGGACCAACCCCAGCTCCTCCTCCCCCTCACAACACAACATGCTGACTTCAGAAAGCCTCGATATGCAGCTTAGTCACAAAATATAACGGACAGGTTATGGAGAAGCAAAAGCATGGTAAAGCTAGCATGCACTCCATGCTTGTTATTTTTGGAGCACTGCCCTAGAGTGCAGTTTTAACTTGAAATACTCTGTGCTGCAATTTTTAATGCTGTGGGGAAAATAGCTTCAATAACATGCATTAAAAATAAGGGTTCCCTATTCCCCAAATAAGATAAAAGAAGTTTAAGTGAAACAACTCAGCAACTCAACAAGTGCACACAATAATGTTTAGAACAGACTTCATGGCACAGCATGAGTAAGGCCATGTCTACACAGTAGCTTTACTGTGCCTGGCAGCAGTGCCTTCCTGCTGTGCTGCTCCCCTAAAGGCCATCTCCTAAACCAGAAGCAAGCACAGCTACTTTGTATGGTGCTGCAGGTGGTCTTTGCAGCCTCATCACTCAGCTGTGTTAATTACTCTGAACAGGGTACCACAGGGACATGGCCACACCACACTGCTTGCATTTAGGAGGCGGCTGACACAAAACAGTACAGCATGCTCCAGGGTCGGGGTGGGTAAATCAACTACACAGGCACGCAGTGTTGCCAGGTCTTAAATATGAAATTATCGCATTGGAAGTTCAAAATTATCATATTTGCTCAAAACTATTGTACACTGAAAAATACGCAAATAAGTCTTCTTATTTACTTTACATTGCCAGGGAGAGGGTGAGAACTGGGCCATCAAAGATGAAACATTTCTCTGAGGCAAGCAGTTAAAAGAAAGTGCTAACAGCAAAGCTAGAAGTTGGTTAACTCTGAGAGTGACTTGGGTTTTGCATTTGCTGCATCTACTAGGTGCCTCAAAAATTATCATACATTTTGAACTAGAAGTGCACTGATATATTGGTCCATAACAGATCAGCACCGATAGAAGAAAAATTGACATTAACAGCAATTGGCTTTTTTTGCCAGTGTCACTGATAATGTCACCAAGAAATGCTGTGTGCATGTGCGCAGCTGCAGCATATATGCAACTAGGAAAGCAGCCTGACAGCTTGGAGAGCAGCATCCAGCCTGTAAGTCTGAGAGGGAAGGGGTGTGTGGGGGCAGATTGAGGCCCCCCATGGTGATGGAGGGAGTACAGCAGGGGCAGGTGCTGCCCATCTGGAGCAGAGGCAGGGTGCAAGACAACTGCGGGCAGTCTGTGGTGGGGGTCCTCACCGCTACAGACACCCCGGGGAGGCATGTGCCCCCCAGATTTGTGTGGGGCAAAGGTGGGCTGCCTGCTGTGAGCTTGGGGCCAGGGGCTGCGCCAGCTTCTTCCTAGCAGGGGGGCTGGGCTGGGACTGCGCTGGGGGTGGAGCAGACAGCAGTGGTGCTGGGAGGGGGCGCTATGGGGTGAGCTACAGCCACCCTAAAATTCCCCATGGCCCCACCTCCCAGCACCTCTCCCACCTGCCTGGAGTGCAGGCCCAGCCCAGCCCCCCGCCCTCCCTCAGGAAGAGGCTAGTGCATCCGCTGGCCAAGCTTGCAGCAGCCTGCCCCTCACCCGGTGCACAAATCCAGGGGGCACATGTCCCTCATACCACCCCAGGAGTGCGCGCAGCCGTGAGCACATACCTCCCTCCCTGCGCACAACTATCCTGTGCCCCTCCCTGGCTGGGGAGCTCCTGCTCCTGCCCCCACTCCCTCCGTCACCATGGAGGGCCTCAATCTGCATCCCCACCTCCCCACACAGACTTACCGGCCAGATGTTGCTCTCCACGCTGCATATTGGGGGATAAGAATGGCTGATAATTAGCCACCGTTATGGGCCCAAAGAAACCTTTATCGGTGCACCTCTTTTGAACGCTTTGACTCTTGCTGACCGTACAGGGAGGAGGGTTGAAGCGATGGTACAAACACAGTAATCAGTTATCCTACGCCCGACGACGCCGCACACAGCCTAACGGACCCGCCCCGCGAGGCCGGAGCCGCGCCGTGACCTCCCCAGAGCTGCCTTCTCGCCTCGCGGGCCCGAGAGCCGCAAAGGCGCGGGAGGAGCCCGGGGCCCGGCAGGACCTGCCCCGGTTCCCGGGCACCGCAGCGCCGGGACTGTTTGCTCGGCGGCCCGGCCGAGGGGCCGCGAGCAGCCGCCGCGGAGTCCCCGGGGCGGTCACCTCGGGCGGCGCGGCTGGGGTAGAGCTTCTGGGCCTTGTGCAGGAAGCGCAGGGCGCGCTCCCGGTGCCCGGCCTCCAGCGCCGCGCGGGCGATGCCGATGCACTTCTCCGCCTCGTCGCGGTTGCCCTCCATCGGCGCTGCGCGGGCGGGCCCGGTCAGGCGGCGCGGGACAGATGCCCCACGGCGGCCGCGCGCATCGTCCTATCCGGTCCCGTCCCGTCCGGCGGCGGCGGCGGCGGCTTCCGGGCCCAGCAGCAACAGCGGCGCCTCATGCGCATGCGCCGCAGCCGGGCAGCGGCAGCGGCGCGGGGGCCAAGCTCTGGGGCTTCCGTGCGGCCCGCGCCTGCCCCGGGCTCGGCCTCAGGAGGAGGCGGCCGTTCCCCTTTGCGGAGGCCGCAGGCGGCCTTGGCCGGCCGCTCCCCCTCAGAGGGCCGCCGCGGGTGACACATCACCACCAAGCAGCGCCCGACTTCATTTCAATTACCCATTTGACAGCTGGATAGGAAGGGGCACGGGAGCTTTCTGGGACTTGAGCTGTGCAGCTGTGACTAGTTCCAATTGCTGCTTACTCAAAACCTTGAGAAAAGCACAGGGGAGGCCCCCTGCCATATTAGCGTTACCATATACTAACTCCAGCAGTGACCTCAGTTAAGTGTAGCAGCACATCAGCTTCGTAAAGGTAAAATTCTGTGGCCACTAAGTTATATACCCCACTACACCCCTCTCTGCTCCATTACTCTTCCCCCCCTGCAGTTGCCCATTCACTCCAAAGCCCTTGTGTAAAGGAATAGAAGTAGACTTAAGGGGCTGTAAAACAAGATTCAGGACAGTGAAGTCAAAAGGTACATCTGTCACAAATGAACATGGTAGAACCCAGCTGCTACTAGAAAGCAGCAGTGGAAGCTCTATGTTCTTCTTCCCACTTCTCCAACTTATGGCATATATGCTACCTCTAAGGAAAAACACAAAAACAACTGCCTACCATGGACAAGAGCCTTGAGTTCTAGATCCATCCAAACCAAACCAAACATTAAGGTGAATTTAAATATTTTCAGGATTTGTCAGACCACCTGCTAGTTCAGTGAATGTTACATTTTGGCTCATTGCTCAAATATATTGAAGATGTACATCTGCTTCATAGATTCCTAGATCCCAGGCTTGCTTAAGAGCAGTATCAGGCACTCAAACACCTGCTTTTCACTACCGCCATTTAAGACCAGTAAATTTTAGACGTGTTATATAGTGACAGGTAGCATCAGATATAATCCAGCCTCCACCTACTGAATGCCAAAATTGTCAGTCCATTGGTATCTCTTTAAAATATAACATTTCATAAAAATTGTTATGTCAGAAATTAAGACATCAATTAACTGCAGCAATCCAGGAATGTGCATGTGGGGGGGGGCAGCTAGTTTTTGTGATACAGGAAGGAAAAAAAAGTGCTTGGATTAAGGTACTTTCAAGCCTGCAGCTTTTAAAATCAGGGGTGCCATCTTACTGCTAGATCTTTTATGGGAAGGGAATCTATAAATCGCACCCTTTTGTTAAAGGCAGATTTGAAGAAAGAGATAGACCACTACTACTACTACTATTGATATAACATTTATTGAACATTTCCACTCTAGTGGATGAAAAGTCTGTACAAAACCAAAACATTTCCTTTAACTTCTGCTTCACATTAAAAATCAACCGATCTAAAACAGTCAGCTCAATCAAAACCCACTACAAATACAATAGCTTCTTTGAAGCCATGGTAACACTTAAATATGGTTAAGACTTCAATGCAGAAATTTGGTTTGTTAGACAGCTCAGCGAGCTTTAGCTTCTCAAGTTACAAAAAGGCAAAATTGTGTTTCACAGATACAGTCCACTGGAATCACCAACACTGGACAATTGTTCGAGTACTTAAGAGTCCTGAGATAACAAGGAATCCTGGTATTCTTTAGACAGTTTTCTGTTGTCCTTTCTTTCCAATAAGCGATTTGTGGATATGTGGTATTACACCTAAAATAAAAAACAAGGCAAGAAATTAAATAGAAGTTATTTCCCAGTCATGTAAAATCCAGAAGGGCACACGCGCGCGCGCACACACCCCCTTATTTATATATTAGAAACATGATCTGTTAGACTTTAACACGAGTAAGAGGACAGTATTACATACCACCACCAGCAATTGTTGCCTTAATGAGAGAGTCCAGTTCTTCATCTCCTCTGATTGCAAGCTGTAAGTGACGGGGAGTGATACGCTTCACCTTTAAGTCTTTGGATGCATTTCCTGCCAGCTCAAGAACCTGTGGGCACAACACCCCCCCAAAAAAAACCTTAATTCACTCAGCTAACTCACTGAATTGGAAGAGTTATCCAATGGAGAGATTTAAGAGGACTCTGAAAACAGGTGAAGACCTTTATGAATCAACACCTACAGATAAATGCTTTCCCTACCTTCTCAGAGAATGTCTTTGGAAACTAGAAGAAATTTACAGACTTGTCCCTTTCTGAACTGCTGTGCAGTCAGGGGCCAATGAGACCCCTGGACTTAATGAAAGAGAAACAAGGGGGGAAAAAAATTCCTCCAGAGGGAAAATTGGAAGTATGTGTTTATTTTATGAAAGACCCACCAAGCTCATGCATTTGGGCCAAGAGAGCCTAGCCAAGGCACAGAAGAAACAAGAGATTTAGTATGCTTGCCATGTGATCAACAGGTCACATGGAATAGGACAGTGGTGCTCAGCTTCCAGCCTGCAGGGCTCCCCAGGGGTCTAGAAATTGTGGCAGGGAGGTGTGGCAGTGTTAATTGCCACTCCTCTGGTGCCACATTTCTGGACCCATGAGGAGCCCTGGGGCTAGCACACAGCTGTATTCAAGTACATAACTAGGTTGTTGTGCAGGACAGACCCATGTACTGATGTCATGTGCCAAACCTCCATGTGATCTAGCTCTTGGACCAACCTTACACCACTCATCTGGCCCATGGGGGTGGAAAGTTGGGCACCAATAAACCAGGTATTACCTCACTTAGTTTTCTGTGCAAAGAAAAAGGTCCAAGCTGGCTGGGAAGGTCAAAGAGCTGAATAATGTAAAAAGGGGGAGAAAATACACCTGCCATTAGACAGCAAGTCATGTAATTGTAATGAAACCTTATGACAGAAAGATTGTTTCCCACTGTGGGGGAACTGGGAAGGGATTGAAGACCCTCTTAGATCTGATAGTGGAAGCAGAAGACAACTCTGGTGGAATCTATTCTACTCTAACAAAATTACCTACTGCCTAGGAGTTAGAAATCAGAGTGCTTCTGCAAAGCTACAGATATTTCCCCAGCAAGCTAGTACACACTTAGTCATGCACCAAGTGGAAACAGGGGACAAATCTATCAGGTGTTCACCACCTTTCAGAATCACTGGGAAAATAGGCTAGGTAGGACCTGGAAAAGGGAAATCAGGGACATGTTGGCACCAGGGCAGGAGGCAATTCAACAAAACAGCCCATGGGCCTCACTTGCGATGATGGTGCCCAAGAATGGCACCAATAGGTTCTGTGCAGACAGACAGTCACAAGCTTAATGCCATTAGTACCAGATGAGCATCTCATACCCAGAATAGCAAACTTGGAGGTGCCCAGTATCTGACAAGCATGGACCTCACAAAGGACTACTGACAAATGCCACTAGATGTCAGGCTTAGAAAAAAAAAAAAAAACCACACAAAAAACAAACCCCAAAACCCAAACAAACCAATATAAGATCAGTTTTCACCGTGACACTAGGACTTTAATTTTTTTTGAATTTCTTGTGCTACTCTTGGCCTCCAGCATTTTGCAATACACATACAGGGACCATGAACTAGGGTATGTTGCACTTACTGATATCCATACATCCTCAGCCACCTCCAGAAAGGCTTTAGATGTTTAAAAGCACACTCCACAGACATTTTACAGCTGCTGACCTAGTGAACAGTTCCTCCTAGGCATCCAGACACCTAGTGAAAGGCTTCATTAGCCAGGGGTGCAGGGTAGGATGAGTCTCTTATTAGTACCAAAGATAGTCACTCCTCAGCCTGGGGGCCAGGCAGGCTAGGGGCAAGCTCTCTCCCTGACCCAAAATGGAAAAGGGAATGCCTACATATCTTAGCAAAGCACACTGTCTGACTAACTATACATAGCTCAAGTACCCGTGGTGGTCCCCAACTTTCTGAATCACGATTGCGAAGTACCCCTTCCAATTGGTGAATTCACAGCCAGAATCCACAAGGGGAAGGACACAGATGTGTGTGCTCAACAGCCCTAACGTAGCTGGGAAACCACAGGCTGGTAAACTCATCCACAACCTCCTGTGGGTTGGCAAGACATATTGTATACAGGGCCATCACCCATATTCTCAGATATCTCTTGCACAGCCTCTCTAGCAGTCAACTTGCCTATGCCAAAACAGTTTGCCACAGAGCAGCAGCTGTCTGGGGTCATAAGCTTGTATAGACATAGACATTAGGGTTGGAAGGGACCTCAGAACATCTTCGAGTCCAGCCCCTCATAGGGATAGGAATAACTATAGAAATACAGTTCTCTACAGCAGTGATCTCCAAATTTTTGATCACGCACCCCAATCAATAAAAAGTTTTTGAGCATGCACCCCAATATATGTCTATTTATTTATAAATTATACACATGTACTACTCAGTGCAACACTGTACAAAGTTTGGAGACTACTGTACTACTGTACCTCCGCGTAGCGGAACTCACGCTCTTTCCTCAGGATACCTTCCTTACCATACGTGACACGTGACTGTCTGACAGACGGACCGAGTGAGGGCACCAGTGTCAATCCGTATATTAAATATTAGTAAAGCTTAATTTCTTTCTTATATTTTTTCCATCTAAAAAAGGAAAAAACAGAATTCTAATATTTCTTCCCACACCCCACTGGATCATCTCGCGCACCCCACTTTGGAGACCACTGCCCTACAGGTAAGAGCAAACTCATCATCACTGACCATGGCTGTATGTGCAAGGCAATTTTGGCACAAATCTCCACGAAGGTACACTTCTTCATGTCCAGGGGCATTTGTCCATCATTGCCTATCATCTAGGTGGCCAAAACGATCTGCTCCTACCAGTTGCTGCTTATCTCCTTGGCCCAGAAACACTGCGTTATTACTTGGAGTCGATCCCCTATCTACTCAGGCAGATGCCAAGCTGCAGCCAAAAAACAGCTTTAGGGGACCGGTATCTACTGCTGCCTAATACAAGCCACATGTACTTGTTGCCAAACAGAGGGTGGGACTGTCTTGTACATGTGAGCTTCTCCCCCAGCCTTTGTTCTTGAGGGCAAATTAAAAATAGTAACAGCAGCCATTGAGGCCCACAAGTTAATGACACTGGGCCAGCAAGGCTATGACTATATACAGATCCATAACAGGTATTGCTGGTGAAAGCTCTGGCTTATGATCAATGATGGCCACACCAGTGCACCAGAAATAAGGGCAGATATTCAAAGGCACAAGCTACACAATGACCAACACCAAAATCAGTCCTACAAAAATGTCACCACCTACCCAAAATGTAAAAGCAGGTGCTCT
The DNA here is from genome assembly GCF_001723895.1 of Crocodylus porosus. NCBI lineage: Eukaryota > Metazoa > Chordata > Crocodylia > Crocodylidae > Crocodylus > Crocodylus porosus. The sequence goes on along the minus strand of NW_017728948.1, from coordinate 65,919,166 downwards.
GTGAGCACTTGCAGTCAAGGGATCCTATGGAACTTGACCAGCACCCGGCATGCTGCAATGTGTGCTCTCTCCAGCCACCTACTGGTGGAAAAGCAGCAGTGCAATCAGCCACTTTGAAGGGAGATGTGTAGAGATGTCAAACCCACAACTTCTCCATTCAAGAAGATGGGGCACAACCAGTCCCACAAGAATTACCATGTCTTGTTTATAGCTTTAGTTACTTCTCCTAAAGATAGGAAACTCTTAATTAGTAGGACTCCCAGGATAGGGCTCCTTAAAAGGGTTAACAGAGCTCTATGCCACAGCACAGATAGCCCAAGTTTTACACAATTCCGATTTGACACTGACTGTATTATGCAACATCCTTCACTCCCACACCATGGCCTCCATCAAAATACCAACTTAACTCCCTTCCTGCTGATCCTCAAGACTCACTAAAATAGTTCACTGAAGTATTTTTAGATGAAAGCAAATTCTGATTACAGCAGGAAATGTTATCCTAAAACCTCTGAATACAAGTGGCAATGATTATGCAGCTTTTATTTGCCCCATTTAAGCAAAAAAGTTGGATTTAAATTACTTAAGTTTTCCTTTTAAAAGAGTAAGCCAGCTTAAAATGAACCCTAATTTTAATACAGTATAGACTAAGGTACAAGATATAAAAATAATTTAAATAAAATATTTTGAGTCAAAAAGTGATCAGAATCATTTACCAGGACCACCTGGAAGGTATCAAAACTCCTGCTCCTCTCTCTCTCTACCTGATCCAACTGGCTCAATTCTCAGTTTATGAATATTGATGACTGTACCCATAATAGAGGCTTATTTTCCAGCTCGTGGCAAAGCAACCATCTGCTCAGTAACTACCAACTCCCTGGGACTTGGTAAGGGTTTGGGTACTTCAAGCGTGTTTGCATCTTTACATATCCAAAGGAAGCAGAAGGGCCATTTAACTGAAGTTCATGCTATTCATGTCTCTAAAATATTGTAGCCCCCTAGCCCTATGTGCTGTAACAGCAGACAGCACAGGTTGTTGGGATGACAAAGAAGCTAGGGAGGGTACGATGGATTACATCACAGGGAGAAGCACTGGTTTGGTGTTAATCTGTGTGAAGAAGGAACAGGGAGGAATAAGGAGGAGTGTGTACAGACGACCAACACTGGGCTCAAGTGTTGAAAGTGGTAGACTAGTCTTGATTTCAAGATAGACATTTTAGAAAGTTTTCCCCAGGGTGATCCAAAATTATTGCTTTAATTCACTAGAAATCACAGTTCATGCCATACTATAACAGTCAATACTAGCATTTAATAAATTAGTTATCCAAGTGTTAATCAAGTTTTGATAATAGTTTCCATATCCAAAACACTAAAGTTGTTTAATTTGTTGTTGGTTGTGTGTTTAAAAGCAAGTCACCATCTTGATAAAAAAAGAGCAAGAAGCTAAATCTACTGAGCAAAACACATTTCCCTGTGTTTAGTACACTAAAATAGTACATTCAGGTTGTTAGCAATGCTGTAAGTTAAAACAGTAAGTTCTTAAAATGTATATCTATCATTGGTTGATCACACACACACACTAAAGACTGCAGTTAACTGTAAGTTTGGAACATGCGTTTCTAGGTACACAAGCTATGAAGAAAGAGATAGCTTGTGTACCTAGAAAACATGTACCAAGCGTGCAACTTAATGCAGTATTTACAGTAGGACAAGTTCTATTAGATCAACCAATGATGATGTAACCTTTCTGTAAAAAAGGAAACAATACAATGGGAAACTTGATAAAATTATTTAAATTTGGGCTACTGATTTATAGCAATTTAAATAGACTTAAGTCAATCTACCGATTTTAAGAACATTAACTGCCTTTCCCAGTCTCTCCCACAGTAAGCTTACCTCAGCTGTCAGGTACTCCAAAATAGCAGCACTGTATACAGCAGCAGTAGCTCCTACACGTCCATGGCTGGTGGTCCTGGACTTCAGATGACGGTGAATGCGGCCAACCGGGAACTGCAAGACATTAAAAGCAAAAAGAACATGGTGTAAACACCATAAAAGGTTTGGTGAATGAAAGACTGAAACCCTGCCAACAGCTACAATAAAATAATCACAGGAAGGCCCATTTGTTATTTGATGCAACAAAGCATGATTCCTTATCCCATAAGACAGCAATTCTCAGCTTTTTTAGCCTAAAGACAGCCCTTCTTAATTTTTCAGAGTTTAGAAGCACCCTGGCTGAGAACTGAATTAGAAACCAATTTGTGCCAGGTAAGAGTGGCAAGGCAAGACCTCACCCCACTGTACCCTTTTTCCAGCATCTGGCCGCTCCCAGCCATTGCTCTGTGCATGAAAGGATAAGTACTAGGCTTCCAATGCCAGCAACTGAAACCACATGCACCTACAGCCTCTCACCACTCCAGGCACATGGGGAGGGGCAGTAGAAGGGACAGGGGATAAGTCAGGATATAAGTTGTAGCCCCCCACCTATACCTGGCCATCAGCTCATGCACTTTACATGGATACACACTGCAGCACACTGTTAGGAGCAGGGTGGCCAGTGCAAAAGCTGCAAGGTGTGGGGACTAGCTACAAGTGCTGCTTGACAGATTTTAGGAGTGCCCAACCCCAGCAAGGAAAAGAAGCAATTGCTCATCTTTTGACACAGGTGGGCACCACAGCCCCTTTGGAAGCATCTCATAGCACTTTGGTTGAAGATCCCCATCATATAGTAGCAGCACCATCATAGTTCAAGCTGTTCATTCCCAGTCCAAGCTGTTACTCCTTAACTGTACTGAAAAAAACCTCTTCAAGTAATGCAAAACCTAGGCATTGAAAATAGCAACCTGCAAACAAAGACTAGCTTTTTAAAAATCATGACAAATCAGTGGACCTGAACTGCAGCTGTCCTGAAGCAGACTGCCCCATAGCAGACAAGACGCAAATAGAGAAAAACTCCCAAACAAAAGGCAAAAAGTCTTGGAGGGCAAGTAAGTGGGATGAAGCCCTGCAGACTCACCTGCAGTCCAGCTCTCTGCGAGCGAGACACTGCCTTGGTCTTGGTCTTCCCAGAGTCCTTCCCAGCTTTACCACCAGCCTACAAAAGAGGAAGGCAGGCAGTGATCAGAAGTGGATCCCTACGCCACTGGAACCAGCTCCTCCCTCCTATAAGCTCACCTGAAAACATCAGCCACTCGGGTCTCAGGCAAGATCCGCCCAGCAGCCCCGCGCATGCGCTTCCCAACCAGCGCACAGAGCCAGGGCACCGCGCATGCGTTCTTGCCCCCACGCCCAGCAGCCCGAGACTCGCCGGGCGCAGGCGCTGAGTGCTCCCGGCAGCCTGCTGCGCATGCGCGCCCCCTCCCCCCCAGCCCAGCGGGCTGCGGAACACGAGCGCGCCCCAACGCGTGCCAGCTTTCCAACCGTTGCACCCCTTCCCCCCACGCGGCCGCCACCTCCGTGGTCTCCTACCATCGTGAGCGGCGCTGTAGCACCGCACAGTAGAGGGAGCGAGCGGCTCTCACACACAACGAGGCCCTAGCAGCACCACGCACCCGTACCCGCCGCGATTCAAACTGCGCCGGCTCCCGCCTTCCCTCGGCGCTTTATAACCACCGAACGTGCCCACATCCGGGCACCCGGACCCCACCGCCCGCCAATCGCCGCTGAGGAGGGCGGGGCGTCTCTGCGGGCCAGGAGCCAATCGGAGCCCAGCCGCCGGGCGGGGCTGAGGGAGAGGTGGGGCAGGTGGCTCGCGCGCCCGGGTATCAATGGAAGCCACACCCACACTTAAAATGACAGGCGCGGCCCAGCAGAGTGGCCTTGCGAGCCCCGCAGGGCGGTGGGGGAGGGGGTTGTTGGCCCAGTGCGCGGCGTAAGGGACCCGTGATCACCCCGCTCCACCCCTTTTCCGGCTCCCGCCCGCACGGCCCTCGCCGCCATTTTGTCTAGCGCTGGCGGCGCTGCCTGCGGGCACCTACTGCCTCCGAGGCCCCGCGCCCAGGCTCAGGCACAGCTACGGGCCCTTCTGGGACCCGGGCACCTACCTCTGCCCTGCTCCGCCCCACACATGGGGCTTGCAAGTGCCTCCCCTCCGCCCCCGAGCGGTGCTTAGGGCAGCTGCTGGGAAAAGGAATTGGGGGCTGAATCCTCCGGGAGAGCTGCAAACACGTTGTCTTTTTCAGCACGCTTTCGGGCACATAGGCCCTTCTTCAGGTGCAGGGAAAATTAAAGACACCCCAAGGAGAGGCACCAGGGCCTGCCCTAGGAGGCGCAGCCCAACACCTGTACACGGCCACCCCGAGTTGTGTCCTGCAAATAAAGGGTCTTGAGAGGATGTGAAGCTCCGCCCCCAGGTGCAGCAGGCAGGACCGGCAGACAGGGGTGTTGCACCCCTTGGCACAGTGACTGTCAGCCAGGGGCCCTACAGTAGCAGCACTGCACGTTTCATTAGAGCAACCCAGAGATTTCAAATAGGCACCGTGGTGTCAAAAACACCCTGGCCTGCTGCGCAGGAAAGGGGTACTGGTAGCTATTGAGCGAGGAGGTTAGGGGTCCAGGCTCTGAATCAGAACTGCCTAGACCAGGGGTGGGCAATGTTTTTGGGCACAGTGGCAAAAATGCCTGCAACCTCAGCTTGAAAGGTGTTGGCATCCCCAGGGCAGAAGGTGGGGGAGCTGCAAGGGGGCCTGATCCTTATTGTGGCAGTGCAGGCCTGGCCCCTACCCAGAGGTGTGACTGCCAAGCAAAATGACTTTGTGTGCCTTGCTTTGATTGCCTGCCCCTGGTCTAGACCTTAAATGCCGGAGACTGTGAGGTGGGGAATGCCTGCTCATGCTTAGTCTGCCCTCCCTTTCAGCATATACTTTCTGCTCCTCTGTGATATGAGGGGAGGTGGGGGGGTTGTGTTATGAATGTTTCCAAGTCTAGGTCTGAATCTGCATGGGCTTCACTTGCCCTTGACTTTATTGCTCTCTTTTTCTTAGACAGTAGAACCAACTAGATGTTGGGTGGGACCCTGCTCTGAGCAGTGTGACCTCCCCCTAGGGGCTTGTTTAGCTCCCTGTCATTGTGGATCACCAGCTAGAGATGGTGCAACTGATGCAAGTTTTCTCATCCCATGCAGCATTCCCAGCCAATTCCAGGACTTCAGCCATCAGGCTTTCCATGTAAAGCATACAGCATACATAGCCTACAGGGAACTGCAGCCCTGCCTGGGAAGACCTAGGCTTGTGGACCATGCCTCCCTGCTTGCCACAGCCAGACATGATTTCACTCTTATGTGATGCCACCCCTCTGCAGAAACCTGGCAAGACAGACCTATGGTCTGACCCAGCAAATGACAGCTCTTTTGGTCTTTCTGTGTTCCTTGCAGTAAAAAAATTGTTCTAATCAGGGGTGATGCAGTGCACCCCCTGCAAAGGCACCACTGACACTCAGCAGCACCTGTGGGTAGTCACCGCTTACCACCACCAATGGCATATGCAGCAGTCTGCAATTCCGGCTGGCTGCTGATGTTGAGAGCAGCTGCAGGTGGTCTCCAACCACTGGTCGGTGCTCACCATCCCCCTTTGCCACCAACAGTGCTGGTGGAGTCTGTGGGAACACCCCCACTTGCCCACAGGTGCTGCTGAGTGTCAGTGATGCCTTTTTGCAGGGGGTGCACTTGCAAGACCATTTTAAGCTGGACAGAAGGACAAAGTTCTTTACTATATGAGCCCCTAAGGCCTGGAATAGACTCCCTCCCCCGGCAGGTGTGCAAGCACCTAGTCTGCACACTTTTAAGAAACATTTGGATGCTTATAGTTTCATAGTTTCTAGGGTCAGAAGGGACCCGAGCAGATCATCTAGTCCGACCCCCTGCCATGGCAGGAAACAATACTGGGGTCAAACAAC
>NW_017728948.1:65892923-65913266 GCF_001723895.1 Crocodylus porosus | reverse complement strand
ACCACTCTCCTTGGACACCTGGCTCCCCTCCCCTCTGGGACCTCAGTGCATCCCTGACTATCCTCCTTAGGTCACTAAAGTTTGCCCTTCTAAAGTCTAGGGCTGCTGCCTTACTGCATGCTCTTGCCACCTTGCGCTGGATGGTAAATTCCAGCAGGCAATGATCGCTGTCGCCCAGGTGGTCGAGCACCCGCAGCCCCTTCACCAGGTCATCACCCGTGGCCAGCACTAGGTCCAATAAGGCTTCCCTCCTGGTGGGGCTGTGCACCTCCTGGGTTAAATGGAGGTCCCGCACTCTGTCCAAGAACCTACGTGAGCTTTCAGACCTGGCTGACTGCTCCTCCCAACAGATATCCGGGAAGTTCAGGTCCCCCATGACAACCACATCTTTAGCCTTCATCACCTCTGAGCTGACCTAAGAATTCCTGGTCAAGCTCTTCTCCCTGCTTGGGAGGCCTGTAGTAGACCCCCACCATTAAATCTCTCACCCCTTGACTGCCTTGTACTCTAACCCAAAGCACCTCAGAGTGCCCCTCCCCTTGCTGGGATCCTTTGACTCTAGCTGACTTCCTGCCCCTTGGGCAGGGGGCTGGGCCCGATGACCTTATGAGGTCCCTTCCAGCCCCAATGCCTATGAAATCTGCTAATGCTGTGGTTCTCACACTTTCCTTGTGCTCTGTAGAGGAGGTATAGGGAACTTAACACCAGGTCCTAGAGCAGAATCCAGAACCAAGAGCCTAAATCCTTTACTAGATCTAGCCCTAGGTGCTTCTTCATATTTTTAGACACTTGAAAAACTACTAGAAATTTAACCACAGTTGTGAAGCAGCTATACTTTCTACCTCATGAAGAATTTCTGCTGGTAGTAAGTTTTGTTAAGCAGCAGAACACTAAAATGAAATCCTTCTTAAGCATAGCTCAGATATAAGCAGTCCCCAGCAACCACTTACTTCAAGAGCATTTTTGATTTTTTGGAATTTTTTTTCATGCATCTTTGCATGATTTCAAGTCTTTTCCTATTCCATGCCAAGTGGAAGAGATTTTATCAGGAGGCTTGCTTTATTATGCCATAGGTTTAACCTATTTCCTTTAGATCTTGGAATTCACATTCACTGCAGGCTGCCTGCACAGATTTCCAGGAAAGCAGTTTTCTTCATCTTGAAGATCTCCCATTACTGCTGGTCATTGTACAGCTGCAAAAAGAGTTCTCTCCCAACACCAGTCTGCTATATCCTACATCCCCACCTTTATCCAGAACCAGGAGCAAGCCTCCTTTGGTCACTGCCAGAATATTTTAATTTTTCTAGTAGCTTGGCATATTAGGCAAGAGCAGACAATGTAGGTCCAAAGTGCTACATAATAAAGCACCTACCTCCTTGACACTAGCCCTGTCACAGCTTGCTTTGCAATTGCTCATTCATGTGGGGAAGAGTTTTCAGGGAACGACACACTTGGCAATATGAAGCCATACACGTTGTCACGATCTGGTGCTAGTTGGCATTTGGCAAGTTAAGGAGAGGTGGCAGTGTGAAAATGGTATTAAATCCTTCTCAGAAAAAACTCTCTCAGCAATTGAGGATTTTGTCACTGGCCCACAGACATCTAAAATCAGAAGCTTCTATGCACCTGCTTTTACATGGGGGAGGCCAGGCCACTAAGGGGCAATGGACTAGCAGACCCCCATCTTGCTGACATAGTTCATGGAAAGCCTTTGCCCTACATCAGGGTTAGGCAATGTTTTTTGGCTGGAGTGTCACAAAAAACAATGTCTACCTTGGATGGTGCCAGAGTGCCAACATGCCGGAGGCTGGAGCAGTTGTTCGCAGCCTCCCTGCTGCAGCCGGCCCAAGGAGCCTGGTATGCTTGCAGCACGGCTTGCAGCCTCCCAGCCACCTGCTAGGAACAGCCTGGGCTCTGTGGCTGGCAGCAGCTGCTTAGAGCCCGGGCTGGCAGTGGTGTGCCGAGCAAGATGGCCTTGCGTGCCATGTTCGGCACATAGGGCAGGGGTTGCTGACCCCTGCCCTATACGAACGTTCATATCGGTGACAGCCGAATACAATCTGCTTATTTGTCAATGGCTGCTGGGCCAGGCTGAATTTTGATATTGCTTTATGATCTGCTCCTACTTTGATATAGTTTACTTACATCGTTACACTATTGATACCATCTGTTCATTCATCAGGCTTTCAAGTGCACAGCCTTCTTGTTGGTGCACAGCTGTCATGGTGCTATTTGCTCTATTTTGTGCCTCAAGCATATCCTTTTCATTCAGAGGGATCTAAACACTCCATTTACCCCTGGAGTATTGGTTTATCTAATTGATTAGCTAGGTTTAAGCCTGTATAGTAGTATCCACACAGGGCATCTATCAGTTTATGTGCATGTTTATTCCTGTATTAAATAAAAACAATGCTTCAAAAAACTAGTATACCTCTGCTCAGACAAACTCCAAGGTAGCCAACAATGCTTCTGTAGGCAGACCTGTGTATTAATCAAAAAGGCACCATGTGATTCTTCATGTAATTCAGGTACCCCAAGGGCTCCCCCCTGAAGAAGGAGCAAACTGCTCCAATACACAAGAGTAAACAAAAATATTTCACAGTGGCAATAACAAGTTCCCACATCCTACATGTTAATGACGCATTCAAAGGGTATATTCTATGTTCCTGAAGGAATGGGTTTATAAAAACATTTTTCACCAAAATAGCATGAGAAAAAAAAGGTCATTACTCTTTTTATTTAAAAAAAAAAAAAAATCAAGGCCACAGCACTTCATTGAAATAGATATTATTCAGCTGCTTCAAGGGATGTCAATTAGATAATAATGAGAAGCAATCCTTTTAGTGGAGAGAAAAATCCCTTTAAACTGGAAGGTTTACTGAGAAACAGGGAAGTATTAAGTGTTAACTCAAACGAGCTTAAAAAGTGTTTGGATCTGTAAAGAAAGGGATTAGGTTTGATAATTGAACTTGTGTGGCCCCTGACCTCAAATATCCTCTCTCCAGCAGCAAATACACAACTCCAAATCTCACCAAGCCACCTGGTCTTGCTACAGACCCAGATACCAGCTGTGCTCCCTCATCAACATACACCACATTGTTATTAGACCAAACAACATGAATTATAACATCCAGCGTTCATGCACCTGCTCCTCTGCCAATGCCATACATGCCATCACCTACTTGCAGTGCCCCTCTACAGTCTATGTTGGCTAGGTGGGGACATTTCTACATTAAAAAAGGATATTAGTTTGATATCAGTTCCAGAAACACACAAAAAGCACATGGCGAAGTACTTTAACCTCCCTGGATATTCCATCACTGATCTCAGAGGAGCCATCCTTAAGCAATAGAACTTTAAAAAACCAACTTGAACACAAATTACATAACAATAAATCATCCATATATTGGATTGCGTTAAACATGGGTGCTCACCACCCATGAAGAAGAGTCCAACTATGGATATTCATGAATTGCCACTCACAAGTTTTCGCTGACCATGACAAAAAGATTGTGGTCCTAGGACAGGGTGTTCGCCAGTCATGATCTATCAGCCTTGACAACACATCTCCGGGCAGTGAACAAGTTCTGGTGCAGCCTCAGCTCTCCCCGCCTCCTGCCCTCGGGCTGCACTCTGTGGGACTGGCAGAGCTGATCAGAGTGCAGTGCTGGCTCTCCCTGCCTCCCCCGCCCCCAAGGCTGCGCTCCAGTGGTGCGCTCTAATCTGGGTCGCTTTTGTTTTGTTGCGAGGCATTCATTGTTATAGTACTAGAGATGTACAGGCAGTCCTCAACTTAGAACATTTTGAGTTACAAAGTTTCACACTTACAACATTTATAAATTGACACCCTATTTCAACTTTCTGATGTCAGTTTCAACTTTACAATGCTTGATCCAATACAACAACACGCCAGTGAACAAGTTTGCTGCACTGCCTGTCTCCCTGGAGAACATCTGTCCAAACTTCCTTGGACACTTTAAGCAAGCAGACAAAACTCCAGAAAAATCTGCAGCCAAGACTCCTCAGAAGACTCTAGCCAAAAACCCTTCAAAAAAATCTTGCAAAGTCACCTCAAAGAAGTCCTTCCAAATCAATAGGATTGCCATTTATAATATAAATACTTTAATGTAGCTATATTACTCACCTATAATTGACCGAGTATAAAATTCTGGGTTATTTTTGGTGAAAATAAGGTACCTGAACCAAGGCCTGATACCCATCCCACATTTATAACATTGTTTCCTATGGAAATATTAAGCCCAGCAAGGGAAACTCAGGTGGGTTTTTGCAACACAACAGAGGTTATCAGGCAAAAAGTAACACCTTCACAAAGTCAAATGTGCCCCAAACACCTCATCCCAAGTATCAGTTGCAGGTCAATTGTACCCATTACTGCTTCTGGAACAGCACTTAGTTAACTGTCAGTAGGACTGCAACAAAGGAGCAGTGATTAAACACATTTATTATTGCCTCCTAGTTACTTCCAAGCATAAGCCCACAACAGAGGCTGCGAATTGGGTCTGTTAAAGGGCTGTCAAGTGTATAGACTGTATATAGCCAGGGCCCTCTGCCATGATGGTTAATGATCATCTATTAACCCTTAACTTAAATCAAAATTTGATTTGAATTGTGTGATGCAAATCAGTTAACACAATTTAGAAAACAGTAAGCACGTCTACAAATAGTAGGCCTGTGTGAAGCAGCAAGTATTTGATGTGAATTTGACTGATTTGGAGGGACAGCTATTTGAATCACTGTTCCAATTCAATTCAGCTGATTTGGATTCAGGGATTTGGGGTGATTCAGAAATTTGGCTATAGACTACAATAGAGAATGACTAAAAGACCTATAACTTTTCATTCAAATCTGCAAAAAAAAGGACAAACAGCAGGGGTTGTAGCCCCTTCTAAGGGCATGAAGCCTGCCAAGTTTCAAGGAGATAGGTGCAGGGGTTTCTGTGGAAGTGCCCCTCAAACTGAGGAAAGCAAAAAACTCATATCACTTGTATGTGTTAAGACAGAGTGGGATGAAAACAGCAGGGATGGTAGCCCCTCATGCAGGCATGAGGTTTGCCAGGTTTCAGGCAGAGTGGTGCAGGGATTTCTGGGAAAGTGTACCTCTAGGCTCTGAAAGCAAATACAAAAAGCAAGTAGGTACAGAGTGAGGAGGGTGGCAGTCAGTCCATCTGCACATAGAGCTTGGGGAACCCCGGCAGCGGGAGGTTCACCTTCAGGAACACCAGCTGTTCCACCATGCCAGGATCCAAGGAGGTGCAGTGGGGTGTCACATCACCAGCAACGCTGAACACCCTCTTGCTTGTAACACTGGTCAGTGAACAGGACAGGTGTTCCTAGGCACCCATGGCCAGATCCTGCCATACCTGGCTGCGGGTTACTCCCAATAGGCCAAGGGGTCATGGTGCAGCAGCTCCATGTCCTCAGGAAGATAGGTAGCCACCAAGGCCTCCGTGCTACCTGCTTGATGGTGGGGTCTGGTGCCTCTGCCCTTCCAGCTACTTCTGCTGCTATAGTTTTAAAGCTGACACTGCTGCAGGGCAGTTGAAATAGGCTGTATGACAACTGCTGCCCAAAATACTACTGTGCATTTGGGCAAATACCCACCAAACAAGCCTGCTGTAAGATGCTTATACCATACACTCTTCAGTGCTTTAGCACTAGACCTAACAAAAGACTTAGCTACCTAATGTGGGGGTACTACAGTACCTACTTTAGGTACCCAGTACCCAGAGTGTAATTCAGAACCCTGTGGTGTACACAGAGCTCAAGTGCCTAATGGACAGACTGAGTTAGATTAGGATGGGATCCAAGAGCCAGCACAGGGACAGGGAGCTGCCTAAAGTCAGCATGCACAACATACAGCTGCCTAGGACAGCGATTCTCAACCATTTTTTGGACTCAAGGCACCTTTATTGGATTCAAAGCATCCTTCCATAACTTTTGTTAATTATATGGCAGTGGCATCCCATTTCAAAATGGAATTTATGTATATTACAATGGTTACCTCCTTACACAGGGGCTGGGCAGTGGGGATTGGGGGACTGTCCAGTTAAGCTGATAAACTAAGCAGACAAGCTTATCCCTATCTTCTCACACCTAGCAGCAGCCCTCAAAGGATCTGGCATCACCCCAGAGTACTCTGACAATCACAGGCTTACAACTAGCCAACAGAAAAAACTTAGGAGAGGTGAAAATTGTTATTTTCCATGCCTGTAAGGGTACTTTACTAAGGGTTGCAGGAAAGGTACTTTGGACCTCTTAGGGCTTCTACAGAGATGTGGGGAGCCTGCTCTGATGCACTGGAAATCCAGCATGTGGGAGCAGACAATTAATCGAGTCCGCTGGAGCACAGAAATTGACTTGCTCCAGCAGCCTTCTGCGTCACATGTCAGAGTCCCCATGTGTCCCCACACTGAAAAAATGGCAGCAGGGCACTTTGAACTAAAGCTCCTTGAAGATGTTTTATTCAAAGCACCCCACTTTAATTTTTTTTTAGTGCGGGGATGCTGATACAGCAACATGCAGGCACTTTTAATTAGTGTGGCTCACTAATTAAAGTGCCTGGCACCTTGTCCTAGAGCACACGTAAAAATGCCCTTAGGATCCATAGCTCTGAAGCTTCTCCCAAGGATAGGCTCCCAAGCCCTTTCTTGTCAAGAACTAAGCAGGGCTCCTCCTTTTCTTTTAAAGTGTGGTGGGTGATGGAGGTGGTGCCATTGCTCTCTCATATTTTAGCAATTAAAGCAGCCTCCTGAGAAGGGGAGACATAGGCTCAGTTCCAGGCATTTTTCTGTATATTACATTAGATAGTCATTAAATAAAGTACACAAACAGCTTTGGCAGCAGAACCAAGGCTTCCCTCTCCTAGCTGAATGCCCTACCAGGTAGGCAAGAAACTTTTACTTCTTCTTTTGCTCTCTTTCCAGTTCAATGCATTATGTATTTTCTGCAGAGGGGCATAGGTAGAGTTTGAAACCTGGCGATAAGAATTCTCCCCTGGGACAGCAGAGATATGGTGTGGACCCTGTAGGCAGAGGAGAGTCTTCCATTTCTTGGCTGATAGCTCTAACAGTCAGGATTTTATATAAAACAGCAGCAGTGGCAGTACCTCTTCTTCAGGCTTTGTTCTGAAGAAGAGAGCCGGCCCTGGAATGAAAGGAGCTCTGTGCACTGAGCATGCCAACAGCACTGAGCTCCTCAGGGTATGCAAGTACAAGAATGCTCAATTCATGGAGCCCAACTAGACTTTAGTGACAGTGAGGTACTGAGCTCCTCAGTGAGGGCAAGACCAGGGCAGTTCTAGGAATGAAAAGAAGTACCTGGGGAACTTTAAAGTCAAAAAGGTTATTGTAACAGCAGGCCTGCTTAGGGCCAATCCAACTGTGGCCCACCCACCTGTTCACGGGCTAACCACCCACATCATCACCTGCCACATCTTATTGTTATAATTACTTTATGGGTGTTAATTAAGCAGGAGGCTGCCCATTTTCTGTCCCAATGCCAGGGGGCACTATTTGTAGTTCCTTTCCCCCCACCCCTACACTGCAGCCCAAGCCTCACAGATGGGATCCTGATGTTCCTTTAAAGTCACCAGCCCCCACAGTGGGCCCCAGAGTCCTCCTATTGAACCCCACCTGGGCTCCTCTTCCTCAGGCAGCCTCTTCCACTGTTATACCAGGCAGCATAGCTCCCCAAGCTGATTCCCCTTGAGCTGAAGGTCTCAGTGGGGGGGGGGGGACCATACCTGATCTAGCCCTGGCCCACCTCCAGGCCAGTTGGGACCCCAGGCCCTCAGCTCTTGGGTGTCCCTCATGGTGGGCCCCTGGCCTTTAGACCCTTCTAGACCTGGCCCCAGCATGGGCCAGTCAGGGGAAACTCAGACAGGCCTGAGTCTATGGCCCTTTTCTCATTCTCTGAGGGTCCACTTTCTGAACCCTCAGAAACAAGGGGTAACCCACCCAGTTGCAGGGGCTAGGGGTTAAGGCACCTCAACCCACCTTTCACTGGGGTAGTAGCTGGCCTGGCATTTCCAGGGGGCTCCACACCAGTGGGAGCCCCACCAGGCCACCCACTCCTGGCAGGGTGCAGTTTTAGATCATGCCCAGGGGCCTCCTATCCGTCCCCTACAGCACTGCCCTTCCCTCCAGATGATATCAGCAACCCTCCAACCAAACAGTACTGTTACCTCACCTCTCAAACCAGAACTGCCATGTTTATATGGGCAGCTCCAGTTCCAAAATGGCTGCCCTAATCAGGCACCTGGTGGCTGCCAGCTCCAAGCCCTTAAAGTGGCAGGCACACAATTTCCTGCCACAGAGACTCATTTGCCTTGAGAGTTAAATGGCACCAGATTTTTAGGATTGCAATTTCATGTAGGTACCTAATTTCTATCCAAGTCCTGTATTAAGTATCCAAATAATTTTTTGGACCTGGCCCTTTAGTTGTAGTTACCATTCACAAGTCACTTTACCTCTGTTTATGCACTTAGATCAACTAGTCTGGGCAGTGAACAGAAATATGGTCTCTTGTCTTCATCTACATATAAACAATTAAAAGATTGATATTGCAGTATAGATAGAACCAACATATATATTAACTCTGTTCCTGTATTCAGGTACTGCTTGGCAAAAACCAAAACTTAGCATGACTTTGCCTGCCTGCCCCACTAAAGCAGGTTTTAAACGGCTTGGATGATGTAGTAGAAGATGATCCTGTTTTAATTCATTTTCTTGAGAAGATTTTTGTAGGGTAGATAGGACCTTTGTCAATCAACAGAGTTTTGCATTAGTTAAATATTACTTCTGATGGCTAAATTTGAGTTAAGAAAAATAATCTGCTCCCTGGTAGCACTGTTGTATTGCCTGATGCTACAAAGATCATAAAATCATAGAAAAGTAGGGCTGAAAGAGACGTCAGAAAGTCACCTAGTCCAACCCCCTGCTCAAGGCAGGGTCATTTCTGACTAACAATCCCAGAGAAGTTTTTGTCTATATAATCATAGAAAAAATAGTTGGGGTTAACTTATACAACACATTAGGTACAAACAGAAAAATCTGATGTGGCTTTGTGCTGTGTCCTGTTAAGCAGAAATCCACGAACTCCCCTTTATTTATGATCACATGTACGTTATATGTTTTTATATCTCCTGTTTGTAGCATCCTGATGATGAACTAGAATAATTCTTTTTGTTTATCCTTCTTTAGTCTAGTTTTGGAAGGATGTTTTGTCTACCAGATGTGATCTGTGTTCCTTATATCATCTACCAAATTGTAAGTCCTTACATTCCCACCCCACCTCACCATCCTCAGCAGAAGATCTTCCTCTTCATTTCTTTTCCTCTGCTTGATCCTTAATGTTTATCCTTTATGTTTATCTCCTTAATATTTCCCCTTAGCTGGCATCTTGAGACCCAATTATTGTTTGTATGTGAACTCTGTTTCATACAGAAACTGAGGGGTGAGGCTCAAGTGTAAATTGGAGCAGTCTCACGGTTGGTCTAAGTTACATTTTGTTACCTATGGCCCCAGAAGCCTGTTCTAGCAAGTAATTTAGGTGATGCTACAGGCTACCTTTAAACCATCATCAAGGCACTTAAAATGGGAGCATTTTCCCATTAAAGGGCATTAACTTGTCCTAAGTACCCTCTAAATGTATCCTACTGCCACTCTAGTTGAGGTTTATCGTTGATCCATTTTGCCCAGGTCATTACAGGGTATTGTTAGGGTGCTGTTACAGGTTACCTTTAAAGCATGTTATATCTGTGGAATGTTATGCTATAATAAAATTAGAATAGTTTCAGAGCACTTGGAGGTTAAGGCTTAATGCCATTTCAGACCTAAACAACAGTGACTTACCAGTAGCAGGCCTTAGAAGCAGGGGCATGGACAGGAACCAGGACTCTATTCCTCCCCCCTCCCCAGGTGGGAAGGGAAAAGGGAGGGTGGCATGTAGCTTGGAGGTGGAGAAACTAGAATGAGGTCTGGGGGGATCTTCCAGAGGGTGAGAGGGGAGAAAACTTCACTTCAAAGCAGAGGGTGAGAGGGGAGAAAACTTGAAAAACTGTTTGAAGTGAAGTGAAGGGGCAAGTAAAGAGAAAGGAGTGAAAAAAAGATTGAAACAAATTTGAAGGACCAAAATCTTGTGTTTCAATGACCTGGGATTGGATCAGAGGGAGAGGGGAGTTGGGCTAGGGGCAGCAGGGGTCATGTTTGCTGGGATAAGGGAGCTGTCCTGACCTGGGGACTGTGGGAGGGGAGAAATAGCCAAGGTACTAGGCTGAAAACCAGCATGCTTGTTGCATGGCACAAAGCACACATCAGCGCAGAGCTGAGAACCAGAGGGTTTGTAGGCAAGGGGAACTGAAGCATGATGATGTGGCCAGTCAACTGCAGTGAGGAATCAGGGGCTGGCTGGTGTGGGGGAGAGGAGGCATAGCCATGGAGGGAGACCCCTCAGCATCAGCCTACCTTGGTTTCTCTAAATCATTTAGGGTTATGGTAAAGCATTTTAATGTAATTACTTAAAGTATTTTAATCTGAAATGAAATAAAGAAACTGAAAAAAATAAAGACTCTTACGTGTTAATGAACTGTGAGTGATGGTAGAAGGTTGGTCCTGAGGAGCCCCTAGCTGAGCCGGCTGGCTGGTCCCACACCAGACTGCTCCAATGAACCCCCCCCAGCACTGTCTTTTCTGGGGAAGGCTGGATGGGCCAGGATCAGGTCAGGGGTAGGGGTTAGGCTGAGCCACAGGGGACTGTGTGTTCTTGTCCTGGCTGAGAGGGAAGAGGCTGGCAAGCACCAGCTGCCTGCAGCATACCCAGCTGAGCCCTCCCATGGTCTCCTCCCAGGTGTTGGGGTTTGTGGTGGGGCCCAGCTTCCCCTCACAACTCCCTGAGTCCTCCACAGCCCAGCCCATCCTAGGAGGGAGGCAGCTGGCTCCATCCCAGCTGCCTGAAAACTGGACCTCAGGCCCCCTAATCTCATCCCAGCATCCCCAAGCCTTCTTCAGGGCTGCCTGCACCTTTAAGTCTGGCACAAGGCATAGAAAAACTTCAGTTAAATTCATTTTACCTGAGTTTAATTGAAATTCTCACATCCCCTGGCCCTTTTTCTCTGTTCTCTCTGGGCCAGGTTGGAAGTGGGGGAGAGACAGCTTTTCTTTGAGCCCTTCCAAGTGTGTTCCTGGGTGAGGAGAGCTATGGAAGGCTTGGAGTCGGGGGACAGGGTGTAGGCATGGAAAGGCATGCTTCCCCATCACCTAGCATAACCCTCAGCAGCCAGAAGTGGTGCCACTGGATGGCCAGGCCAGACCTGGAGCCTGCTCTTCTTGGCTCCAGGGTCTCACTGTACTTCAGCCCAATGACCCTGTGCTGAGTGTGGAGCCATCAGGAAGCAAGACCCTGGTGCTGGAGAAAACATGCTTCCCCTGGCTTCAAGGTCTCACTGAACATAAGCCCAGCTGCCCTATGCTCAACATGGAGCTGCATGATGGCAAGACCCTGGAGCTGGGAAATACTTTCCCTGACTCCAGGATCTTGCTGCAGTTAAGTTAGGCAGCCTAGCTGCTCTCAGCATGGAGATACAGGGTAGGGGTTTGGAACCACCAGATGTTTGGAAGCCAGAAAGGGGTGACAGCTGTGCATCCTGGGATGCTAGAGGACTGCAAGTTGATCTTGTTATCTCCAGGAAGAAATAACAAAAGTCTTCCCAGGGGAAGGACCCACTCTTGTCCCAGGTTGGACTGAGCAAGATGTAACTCCCGGGAAGGACTGAGGGGTGGTTAGTTGAAACTGTGGCCCCCACAGGTCAGAGAATGTGTATGTTAAGTGTAATTAGGTTTATTTGTGAATATTTTAGAAGTGTCTAATATTTTAAATAGTTGATATATTAGGTTAAATAATGTTAACGGGTATTTGATATTCCAGGTAATTAATATTTAAGGGGTGAATATGTTGTAGGGTTGGACATTTGGGGATTGTTATTGAGAAGTATTGGGTATTTTCTGTTTGGGGTTATAATAGCTGAGGAGTTTAAAGGGGAATTAGATAAGGATTAATTATTTCATTTATTTATTTACATTTTAATAAGATGCTCACTTTAAGTTGCTTCTAAGTGGGGAAGCTGTTCCTTTAGGACTCCAGTAGCATAGGTTTTCCCAGGTTCCTGGGGCTCAAGCCAAACTCCCAAATTGGAAGCCAGCCCTTGTAGTGCCATCAAGGCACTGCAGGAGGGTTACATTACTAAATAGTGAATTTACTATATTACAATACAGTAAATTCCTAATTTACTACTGGAGAGAGATTGAAAAATCACAGCTATGCAATTCTTTAATCAGTTAATTGCAGTACTCCTTCACTCAGTCTATTTGCCACACCAACTGCAATGCAATAGGGACAAAGTCAATCAAATATTAAAGCCAAACCAATGAAGCCAGAACAGGAAGAGTTTTATATTCAATGTAGAAGACCTAGCTGTGCCATGAAAGCAAAATTGCAGTCCCTCTTTCTGCACTGGATAGTCTCCTGTAAATTAGTCCGGCATAATTTAGAAGGAAAGGGAGGAACCCAAAACAGGTATAGTCCTGGGAGGTAAATCTGTTTTTAAGTTCTGCAACTTAGCAGGCTGGCTCCACCATCCCCATCCCCTGTCCTTACCACACCAGGTGTTTCAGTGTCAATCTCATTAGTTCTCCCCTAGGGAGTTGTAATCAGTATGCTCCCTTGCTTAATGTCCTAGCAACAGGTCTCTTGCCATGGGCCTCCTGTCACATTCTTTGTCCCACCAGTCTCAAATGTAAAGTTACACAATTCTCCCACCCTTTTTCCTTTAGGGAAGGACTATCTCAGGCCTGCACCAAACTCACTCTGCCAATCCATCTTTCTTTCTTTCTTGTTCAGCTCTCAGGAATGTAGACCCTGCACTCAGGGGACTTGAACCCATCAGCTCGGATGTTGCAACTCCCTCTTTGTCCCTGCTCTCTGGTAAGTCTGTCTGCAGAATATTCTTCTGTTGGTCACATGCAACCGCTGAATCTCTATGTGCTCCCATGAGCTTCTACTTTTGCTGCTCCCTTCATTGGAAGGGACCCAACTGCTTGGCTGTCTCTCCTTTAACTTCCTGCACAGATCAGCTGTGTGTCCAGCTATAGCTCTCTATTCACTGCCCTGCCGCCTCCCCAAGCTGTTTGTGCTAATTAACATCTGGGGACTTCTGCTTGGCTTTCCCCCTGTCCAGGCTTGCCACCACAGTACATTTCTTTTCTCCCTTTGTTCTTTTAGCATTTTACAACAGGGTATACTTACTGCCCTGTCGCATCCAGTTTTCCAGTCAAATTTCTTTGATCTCCATTCCATTCCTCCTCCTGTTGGTTATCCATCCAATTAGCAGTTTTCCCAGAAGTTGACAATTGATGTTTTACTATTAATTCTTCAGATCTGAAGTAATCCATTCTTTTCTCAGTAAAAAAAGATGGAGGGAGTAAATTGTTCTATGCTTGTCTGAATACAGCTTTTACCTGACTTCTTATGAAAAGGCTCTCCTTATGACAGCAAGCATTGGATTGAACTATATATATATATATATTCACTATAGGAAGATAGAAGAGAAAATGCAAATACTATCCTGTCCTGTTTAAAACCACAAGAGGTGAAAATATATCATGGGATCCTCAGATTTTCCCTTCCATTAGCACCAATTGTTCACTTTGCTGGTAAAGTAGATGATCTATCTTATACTTATTAGTAAGAAGCTGCTAAAAAGTTATATGGATATGTACATTACTATACTGGGCATTTGATTCTGGAATCTTGTGTCAATAACCTGAGTTACTTTGTTTCTGTGTTCATAGAAACTTACATAGGCGGAGCTGGAAGGGATCTCTGGAGGTCATCTACGCCAACCCCCTGCTCAAGGCAAAATCACCCCTATCCAAACCACCCATTATAGGCATTTGTCCCCATGATAATGCTGCAGTGCTAGGTGGTTTTAAAAGTGCCCGGTGCTGAGGTGCATGCATTTGTATAAATGGCCAAATGCACATCAGCGCTGAGAAAATGGTGACAGTATGCTTTTGAACTAAAACACATTGAAAGAGTTTTAGTTCAAAAGCACACTGCAGCCATTTTCTCAGTGCTGACATGCATTTTGCCATTTATACAAACGTGGGGGATGCAGCGCCGGGCATGTCAGCTCATGGGCGGAGCAGACTTGATTGATCGATTTTTTTTTTTTTTTTTTCCAGATTTCCAGCACATCAGACAAATGTATGTATATAAATGTCCTACATGCCCTTGTCTAACCTATTCCTAAAACTACAAAATCAACACTTTTCCACAACTACAAGACCTATTACCCAAAGACACCAAAAACATCCTAACCTTTCACAGGTAAAGCAGGAGGAAAAGGACTGTCAGTTTTCCACCACTACAAAGATTGTTAAAATGCACTGGATAGATCCAAGGAAGAGGGCCATACTCCTCACTACAGAGGAAAGCAAATCCCCAAATAGTCTGTACCAATTCCTTCCTGAGCCCTTTGGTATACCTCAGCCAGAATCAGCCAGTTCTTCTCAGGAAGACAACCCCTCTCCCCTCCAAAACAGGATTACCCCTAACACCCATAGCAACAGGAAGGGAAAAATTTGCTTCCCAACCCCAAGTGGCAACCAGCAAATCCTAGAAGCATCTGTTGGCAACCATCAATCCTTCTGGATCATTGTATATGCATGAGATGTCATCTAGACCTTTGATGCATATACCTAGGCAGGAGTTTGGAGGAGTAGAGGCTTCTCAGACCTTTCATCCCACCTTTAGGCCAGTGAGTCAGAATTCAAAGGCCAAACTGAGTCCATATATTTGGTGCCTCCATGGCTGTAGTTGTATAAGCATCTGGGAATCCAACCCAGGTCTCCTGTATGACGGACAAGGATTCTACCACATATTCACAGGAAACTTCAAGCCCAGAAGCATGGGCAAAAACAAAGACCCTTTATTCTGCTCTGCAACATGGGAATAGCAAGCTGAATTCCACATACCACACCCTTTAACTGGACAGTCATACCTCCTCTTTCTGTATCCCCCTCATAAACTTATCTTAGCCGCTGTAATCTTCTTTTATAACTAAGCCAGTTGTGGAGCTCTGCTTCATTCTCCTACTGCTGAGCATAGTTGTTTCCAATATCCACCTTTTTTAGGGTGCAGAGCTTCTTCTCATTATCTCCCTGGCTAGGGACAGACATTCAAAAAGCCTGATCCTGAATTGATTCAATCTTTGCAGATTATTCTAACCTGTCTAGGCTGAATCAGTTTGTAACTGTGCAGATACCCCCTCTGGACTGAAGAAATGCAGGCACATGCCTGCCGTGGCTCAGGCTAGAAGCTGGGGGATGTAAAAGCAGCCCTTCCACCTCTTCCACACTGCTGAGCTGAGTGGGGCATGGCCAGGGCCCACAGGAAACTCAGATTAGGGAGGGATACCTCGCCTTGCTGGTCAGCGAGGGAGCCAGCAAGGATTTACGCAGCATTTATCAATCCATTGGCAAAACAAAAGGATCTCTCATTAGTTCAAGCTCTTCTTAAACAACTTTTTCCAAGGAAGGAACAGAAGGATGTTACCAGCTACCTGTTGATTAGCTCCAAAAAGCCCTAATCTGATGCTGTCCTGTCTGCCTTTGTCCCATCTCCCACAACATGGATGTAGCCAGCATGTAGTATGCTAGGTAATATGCTGAGAAGTGTCTATGTAAGGCAGAGGGGAGGGGGAAATCCCTGCTTGAGCAGGGAGTGGTGAGGGGGAGGGGGATGAACAGGAGGAAGCCAGGCAGACATCCTGTACCTTCAGTCTCTTCTGGAGCTCCAGCCAGGGAGCAGAGGGTTGGAGTAGAGCCCCACCCAGTGTTGTGAAGCATCTGGGATTGGGGGAACTCTAATTTAACTTAAACCAGGAAGGGGCCCGGGACAGACATTGCATAAACCAGCTGGACTCAAATCAATTAAGTCTGATACTACCTTCAACCAGGTTTATCTCAAAACAGTTTCCACCGTTTTCAAACTAGTATATGTGCACTGAACGTCTGTTCTGTTACAGGTTTAAACCAGTTTCTGATCACTTAAACCAGTTTACGTATAATGTCTGTCCCTAGCCCCAGTGATTCATGGAGAGGTTGGGGGAGACTCCTGGGCTTCCAACTTGTTACAGAGCACTCTAGGCATTGCTACTCCTACACCAGCCCTAACCAATGCTTATCCAATCTTCTCTTGAAAACCTTTGATTATTACTTTAGTAGACAGTCTGTTCCACTGTTTTACTATTCCAGCAGTGAAAACATTTTCCCTGATATCCAATCTAAAGCTATTTCACTGCAACTTCAAGCCATTGGTACACATTCTTCTCTCTGCAGCAACAGAAAAAGGTATTTTCTCTCTTCTTTATGGCAGCTCTTCTGATATTTGAAGACTTCTTTTATGTCCCCTCTTAATCACCTTTTCTGTAAACTGAACATGCCTATTTCTTTCAACCTCTCCTCATTTGGCCTGCTTTCTAAGAGCAGACAGAAATAATTTTCTGTGTTAGTCTGAAGTCAGGCAGAAGGCAGGGTATATTTGCACCTTACAGACTAATTAAATCAGAGCTACATAGCATAAGCTTTCATAATCAATGGCTTCCTTCATCAGATGCTGTGAAGTGACTGCAGGAAGTAGGGCTTCAAAATAGAAAGAAGAGATTTGTTTGAAAGGGATGGGATATAACTTTGCTGCCACGTCCTTTAAATAGCACAGTCAGTTTTCAAACATGTTATCAACATCTATTTACACTTGTAAGGGCAAGAGCCCCATTATGCCTCATACTGGTTTAATAAATCCATCATTCCATTGATTTCAGCAAAATTAATGGATAGTGCACTGTATTGTAGACAACTTTTAAGTGAAACAAAAGCATCTGTTTTCAATTTTTATGCAGAAAAGAGATATTTTATTCTTTTTAAGAACATCTATTACACATCTGTAATACTCCTCCAAGGAAAAATGTTGCTATAGAAGTGATGAGGATACAGCTTTTAGAGTCAAATTTCCTCCAAAAGCTTTCTGCCTATTCTGCTAAAAACTCTGGATTTTACCAAATTTACAGGATTATATGGACCCCAGGTTTTGGGGTTAGCTCTTTACAGAGGTCTAGATAAATTGTGGTGCTTCTAAGATCTCAGTTTTATCGAAAGTCTGACCCTTAGCTTAAGTTTAGCCCACTCTCACAATGAATGATGCTGTGGAAAGATTTAAAAATTGTTTTCATACAATTCTAAAACAAGTAGTTGAAGAACAACAGTAATATAGAGACTGGAGAGAAGTCAGATTGATTTGCATTTATCCATCACTGTGATCTATGGTGACTTAAATTGGTGGCACTAGGGGAGTGTTGCTGACAAAGGTCTGTCCCAACAGAGCTTCATTTTAAATGTATGGGTTGTTTCTCTGTTTTAGGAAAACTAACTCATACCCAGACTGCAAGTAATCCTGCAAGCAGACTAGTAAAACAACTAAACTCAACACATTTCTAAATTGGATTTCAACCCAGCTATTCCATGATTAATTGTTTTGTTCAACAGCATGGGATAAGCTCCTAACATATATTGTTCTTTTAACTGAATTGGTTATTCAGTAAAAAAGACTTGGCCCCAAGGTGGCAGCATAACATAAGAAATGAGCATAGGCATCATTAAATATAAAATAGTGCAAGCCCAGCTCTTGTAGGTCCTTGAGGCTACATCTTCACTGCCAAAAAGACTAATATTAACCTCAATTCATCATCTTATGGAAAAAGGGTTTTTTTGTTTGGTTGGGTTTTTTTTAGCAATAAGGACGAAGCCTTAATGTTTAACATTTTTAAAAGTCAGCTGATGGTGCTGTTGCAGATAATGTTATTTTTCTGTTTATCCATTATGAACTAATGACATCTTCCTACCAGCATCCCATAAGCCCCCTCTCAAAAACAGCATAGAAGTCAGCCTGAACCTATTTTCTTAAGCTCAAATAGCTGACACTTAGCCAGTCTCTGTGCATGTCTTTTCACAGCTCCTGATGAGGCAAGCTTAGACTCTCAAAAACTTGTGTTGTACATCTCTGTTTTAATCAGTCTATAATATTCAAATCTACCCTGCCTTCTGCACCTTTATGCACCTTTTCTTATGTAGAGACACTACTTTTATGATACCCAGGCTCCTTTGGGGAAAGGGACTGACTTCATATGTGTTTGTATAATGCCTAGCATAGAGCGATGGTATCCTGACTGGACACAATGCACTATGAACATTAAATAATAATATTAGGCATTTCATGTAGCAGTGTCACCAGCTGAGAAACATTTTCTGTTGTTCTTATATGATGAGCACTGGATACAATAAATAATTACATTTACTGCTTTATTGTGTGTTTTAAGCGTTTCTTTTCTTGGTTGCATTTGCCAGCTATTAAAACTCAACTGGTAAAGGGACAGGTTTGTAACAAGTGAGCAAAAAAAAAAATAGTGGCCATTCAGCACTAAGAGGGTTAAATGTGAATTGCTCTAATGTATTCAACAGGGAGATCTATTTCTTCTCTGTGTCACCATGAAGGATACATATCCATTCTCCTTATCTTGGTGAGGCAGCTAGATATCAGTGCCATAAATCAACAGTGAGAACAATATGGAATATTAGCAACAATAAGGACACCTTGGGATTGGGTAGGGAGCTGGGGGAGTGGAGCATATTGCACTGGCTTAAAACAAGATTGTTCAAACCATGTAAGAAAGAGAGATGAGCAACATGAAGCCAATGGTACAGCGGAAACGAAAAGGAAAGAGCCAGTCAGGAGGTGCTGAGACGTGGGAGACGAATCTTTCCCAGAGGAGAAAGAAACCATCTCATTCTGAGTGGAATAAATGGGAGGTGAGTGTACAGCCTTGGGGCATGGGGTTGGTGGTGGCACTAGCAACATCTAGGTATTAAATTGTGCACCATGTTTCAGTTGGATGAATTCTCAACTTTTTTTCTTTGAGCTTCCACAAATGTTTGAAAACAGCAATTTATAAAATGTCTCCACTCATTTCCATTCCATCATGGAGATACAGTGCACTATCTCATCACCCCTCTTCATTGGTGTTGTGTATAAACAGTAAGTCCTTTATAGTTGCTCCAATTTGGTGTTAGATTCTATGGTGAACTCAGCATCCAAAATTGTACCTCCAGTTCTTGCTGATAACAGTAGGAATTGAGGCACTTGGAAGGGTACAGAAAGCATCTTAAGCCTTGGCAGGAATGGGCCCTTACAAAGCTTTTGACACTTCATAGTTTCTCAGATGTGAGCCCGATCTGTTTTATTCTCTATTCCCTTTCTCAGCATTGTGACATTACAGGTATTGAATTATGTCATCCCTGAAGGCCTCCACAAAATCCTCTAGGCTGATTAGGAAGGATAAAGCTTCTGTTTAGACAAATATAGAACATAAGGGAGAGCTCAATGACTGTTTACTATACAAGTAAAGTATGTGGACATTCGCTAGCATGAGATAGTTTATTTTAAAAATTTACTGGAATGTGACAAAAGCTCTTTACTGTATATACTTTTCAATCTTGACTGCCTATGCTGTGTGCAATATATTTGAAACACTCCTAAGCTATGGTATAAGGTGAACAAGGCAGATAGATGACTGAAGTAGCTTTTTCAGAACTGAAATGTCCTTAGAAGTATGCTGGTATAAGGGCCAAGGCTGAAGTTCACAGAGGGCAGGCTTTTAGAAAAGACCAATCACCTACTTCATCCCCAAGGCAGATTAAGGCCAAGTCTTTGAAACACTGAGGCTTCCTTCTACCTTGAAATGTGAAGCCTTAACCACTGAGACAGGACTTTCATGCTCTGCTACGTGCAGAGGAGAAACAGCAGCAGCTCATGTAGTGATTTTACTTTGGTGCTGAACGGACTGGATGATGCTCAGTTTGCCTTAGATTTAATGGTGGCAGCTATATTTTGTTCACAGAAAAATCACAAATTTAGTTGCATGTAGTACATCTATAGCCAGATTCTGCTTACAGGCTATTCTGGTCTGAATCAGGAGTAATTCCATAGATGCCAATGCAGTTACCCTGGGTTTAGAATGATTTAAATGGAAATACATTTTAAAATGAAATAAGAGCATCAGAAAAGATACACAGAGGGAGGAGTAGCAGATTGCTCAGCAGAAGGACCTGGAAGGATTTTGGAGCTAGTACATTTTGGACAAGCTCAGCAAATGGGCAGACGAGAACCTGATGGTGTTTAACACCGAAAAATGCAAGGTTCTCCACCTTGGGAGGAA
>NW_017728948.1:65888631-65892343 GCF_001723895.1 Crocodylus porosus | reverse complement strand
GATGCTTATCTTGCTGGGATCCTATGACCCCAGCTGACTTCCTGCCCTTTGGGCAGGGGGCTGGACTTGATGATCTCCCAAGGTCCCTTCCAGCCCTGATGTCTATGAAATCTATGAAATCTGACTCTCTCTGTCAGTTAGGAGGGACAAATAGGCTTTGAGCACTTCCTAAATCTGGGATCAATTTAAAGTTATTCCATCTTTCCTACTGTGGCAATCTTACATTTCTCGGAAGCATTTTTTATCTGTGACTATTGGCATTATATGAATTTGTGTTTTCACCTCATTCCCTTACACAACGTTCAAGTCTCAAAGTCAGCTCATTACACTGATTGAGTTTCACAAATACCTGCTCACTGGTGCTGTCCCCTGCCAAAGGTTTATTTGTGCCACTGGTGAGTGTTAATGGTAGTAGAAGACCAAGGAGTTTGAGACTTGTTCAGGAGTTCTCATATTCCTTCTCCTATTATTGTTACAGTGAAATTCTAATTTATCACTGTGTTTCCTCATTGGCAATTACTTTCCGGGATAGAGAGATACATCTCCTCTGCTCTTTGCTAGTGTTCATTTTGAACAACTGTGTGCAGCATAATAAATCCATCATGGCTTTGTGTAAGGAGTTGCACTTCTTTCTAATGAGAGGTAGTCTGATAGATGTATAAATCCACTGTGAATACAGACCTTTCTTACTCTTGCTTTGTCTGAACTGACAGCAGGCACCTGCAGACATGCTGATAAGCTGCCTCCTCAGTGACCTAAACAAACAGATGATTGAAGACATGTGAGCCAGCCAATCATTTCACACATCTAAAAAAGCATGGACTCAAACACTAATAAACCACCTCAAGATAGAAGCATCTGCCCACGCACACAGCATCACTAGAAAACAGCAAAAAGACCTCTAGCAACTTCTATAATTTCTTCTTTTTTGCCATCAGATAAGGTCTGCAGAACTGGAGTTGGAGTTTGGAAGACCCACTCATTGAGGTTATCTTTGGGCTATTTCTTCCTACTTTCTTTAATGGTCCCTTAGTATTACACACACAGGGCATATCTACACATGTTATTAACATGGTATAGGCTTACTATGCAGTAAAATACTGCACAGTAAGCCTTCCCTGGGAGCACGTCTACACATGCTCCCTGTTGGGAGCAGTCCACTTCTGCTGTGCTCCCCTGCAGCAGCCTGGGGCAGCTCCAGGCTCCCCCAGAGTGCTAGCCTGGGGGCTGATAGGGAGTATGGAGACTGGTTCTAATGTGTTTGGGGCCAGGAGACCTCTACCGGCTGTAGTGGCATGCACATCAGGAGAGGTCCTGATGTGCATGGGACGAAACAGCTGTGGCTGCAGCCAAGCAGAGCTCTCCCAGCCCCAGGCACATCGGGACACACAGCTGCCAGGGAGCCTGGTGCCCAGCAGGCTTCCCCACCCAGCAGGGGGTGATGGGGAGCTGTCTCACTCCTGGAGCAGCTGCCAGCAAGCCCACTGCTGAGCAAGGAAGCAGAGAGCTCTCCAGTCCCAGCACTGCTTAGCTTCTGGCTCCTGAGGGGAGCTGGGAGCTGAGTAGTACCAGGGACAGAGGACTCACCTGTCCCTTTTGGCCCCCTGCTGGTGTGGTTGACAGGGAGCAAATTTGCTCCTGGTCAGAGTCCACACAAGTGCTACTCTGCAGTAACTACTGCACAGTTAATCTAGTACCTGTATTTACAGGTATTAGCTAACTGTATAGTAGACAATTTACTGTGCAGCAAATGCCATACACATGTAGACTTGATGCCTTACTGTGCAGTAGATCAGGCTGCTGCACAGTAAAGCATCTCATGTAGACACATCTACAGTGTCCTGCTCTTTAATTTTGATTGCTGGCTTTAACAGAGTATTTACTATTAATCATCTCTAAGTTGCTGTATTTGTACAGGGTTTGAAGGAAAAACTCTTCAAAGCAATATATATATTTAAAGAATATGCCCTGAAAACTAAAGATGTGTATATATATATTTATTTTTTCAGATGTGTATATATACTACACTTGTATATTATATATCCTCATAAATATTCAGGTTTCAGGCTGTATTCTTCATCTTCTTTAATATGTAATACATGGTAAAGCCCAGTGTAGTGCTATGGTGCTACTACTACATAACTATAACAGTAACACTTGACACTTGCTTTCTGTGATGTTTCCTAAGCATAAATCATAAAGAATTGTCTACTGCGGGGGAAGGGAGAGAAAGGAGTTAGTTCGCACTAACCATAGTATATTCACACAGAAATGACCTGCATCCATACGACATAGTTCTGTGGGTGAAATAGCTGGCCAGGTCATGGAAATTCTTATTTTTGTCTGAATGCCAATTGAGTTTACCTCACAGTGGCTATAACTACATGAGACACTGACTGCACAGTCATTACTGCACAGTCATTTAGTACGTGTACAAACAAATAGTAAATGACTGCTGAGTAACCCAAACTACTATGCAGTAGCATCATCGAACATCTTTTTCATGAAACTACTGCACAGTAGCCAAATACTACTGTTCAGTAGCATTGTATCACTGTTGTTGCCAGTTTTTCATGGACTACTACATAGTCAGCATCTCATGTAGGTGCAGCCAGTATGCTCGATGGCCTGGGTGTTTATTTGGATGTTTCTCTACTTAAGTTACTCCAGCTGTTGTCTTGATCAGAATCAACCTGTTTGCTTCTGTGCCTTCTGCTGCTCTGGGGTCCTGCTGACTATATGTCACCACTCTGAGTGCTGACATGCTGCTAGGGTTGAGCCATTTGTGGTTGCATACACCTGAATTCCAGATCATCACAATCTAGCACCATAGCACTACATTGGGCTTTGTGTAC
The DNA here is from genome assembly GCF_001723895.1 of Crocodylus porosus. Classification (NCBI taxonomy): domain Eukaryota; kingdom Metazoa; phylum Chordata; order Crocodylia; family Crocodylidae; genus Crocodylus; species Crocodylus porosus. Next base: position 65,889,488 of record NW_017728948.1, on the reverse strand, counting down.
CTGTCTGGAATGATACATATTGCCTAGATCTCCTTGCCCTTCAAAGAACAGCAGAGGTTCTCATGTCAAAAAACCACCAGAATAGAGATGTATGAAGCTATTATTAAAGGAATGGCCAAGAGGGGTTACACTCAAGAGAAAATGCAATGCTGGATTAAGAACACCGATCTGAAAGCAGCCTCACAAACCAAGGACAAAAAACAGATCTCCAGAAGTGCTTTTGTCATCTGTCCTTGTAATTAATCTGTTTTGTCCCAGAGCACCAACATTTAGCCACAGTACAGAGGCCAAAGACGTTTGATGACTGTGACTCTGACAATGAGGTGATCTCACATTTAAGCCAGAATCTCCTCCTAACTCAAGAGGCAGATTGTGAGTAAGTACAGGGATTTTGGTTTTCTCTGTTTAAAAACTGCAAATTCTCTGATAAAAATTGCAGGTTCTCTGATTAAAAATCCCCAAATCTGTGTTTTTCCAGGATTAAAATGAAACACTGCTATATATAGGTATCATAGAAGTAGGGGTGGAAGGGACCTTGTAGATCTTCAAGTCCGACCCCCTGCCAGGGCAGGAGAAAAAACTGGGCTCAGATGATCCCAGCTAGGTAGGCATCAAGCTTCCTCTTAAAGACCCCCAGGGTAGGAACCAGCACCACTTCCACAAGTTGGTTTCAGATCCTAGCTGCCCTGACCGTGAAGTAGTTCTTACGGCTGTCTAATCTAAACCTACTCTCCAACAACTTGTGGCTGTTATTCCTTGTTATGCCAGGGGGCGCTAGGGGAAACAAGGTCTCTCCCAAACCCTTCTGGTCCCCCCTAGTGAGTTTATAGACAGTCACCAGGTCCCCTCTCAGCGTT
>NW_017728948.1:65848147-65888531 GCF_001723895.1 Crocodylus porosus | reverse complement strand
CCCCTTGTATCTTGACCCAGAGCACTTCAGCTTGCCCCTCCTCCGACCCCATTTTGCTGGCAGAGAATATGTATTGCTCCTTGACAGAGCGCCACACCCCCGCCTTTCCTTCTCTATCCCGCCTGTAAAGCCTATAGCCCCTAATGCTAACTGCCCAGTTGTGGGATGAATCCCACCAAGTTTCTGTTAACCCTATTATGTCTGTGTCTGAACGGGCTATTCTGAGGGCAAGTTCCTCCTGTTTATTCCCCATACTATGAGCATTGGTATATAGGCATTTAAGGCCCTGCCTAGCTGCATGTGCCACCCCCCAATTTGGGAGCCTGTTTGGACCCCTGTTTCTTACCTGGGCACTCCTAGCATTTGTTACCTGTCTTGCTCGGGCAGTGTCTTCTCGTCTTCCTGTGGCCCCCTCCCCTGGCAATGATAGTTTAAAGCTTGCCATATGAGATCAGCCAACCTGGAAGAGAAGACATGCTTGCCTTTAGGAGAGAGGTGAAGCCCATCCCACCCCAGCAAGCCCCCCGCCCAAAAGCATGGGTCATTATCAAAGAACCCAAGGCCTGCCTGGCGGCACCAACTGCGTAAGCACCGGTTGACCTTGCCAATACAGGCCTCGTGTTGCTGTCCCCACCTACTCACCGGAAGAAGAGAGAAGAATACCACCTGCGCCCCGTCTCCTTAAGCTTGTCCTCCAGAGCCTTGAAATCCTTCATAATGCGGTCAGGGTTGCCCCTGGCCGTGTCATTCGTCCCCGCATGGATGACAATCATGGGGTACTGGTCTGCAGGTTGGATGTAGGCTGGGATCCTCTCCATGATGAACACAAAGTTTTATTGATATATTTACAATTTTGAAGCAATTTGGAAGCCTACCAGTGCCTCAATTATTATAATACAGTACATTCTAAATACCTATAGATTTTGGTGTTTGATTTTGCGTTTTTTATCATGGAAAATCAGAGGTCCCCCTGCCCCCTTTGCTCACCAGGATATGGGTCCAGCTGCAGCTGCCTCCCCACCCCCACCTCCCCTGTTTTGTGGCACTGAGCAGCACTGATATGCCGTTGCCCCTTATTCCCGAGCTACAGCTCCCCGAGCTCTGCTGGTGCCCCTCACTCCTAACCCCCAGCCCCCCAGCCCTGCTGGTGCTCTTCACTTTCAACCCACAGCCCCCTGGCTCTGCTAGTGCCCCTCACTCCCAACCCACAGCTCCCTTGCCCTGCCAGTACCCATCATTCCTGACCCACAGCTCCTCAGCCTTGCTGGTTACCCTCACTCCCAACCTGCTGCCCCCATCCCCAGCATGTAAACAAGGGAGTGGATGTGTGGGGAATGGGGTATATGTGTGGGAAAGGGGGGTGGGGGCACAAGTGATGTGTGGTGGGGTGGGAGAGGGCACAAGCGATGCAGCAGGGGGGTGGGGGAGCATGTGCCCCTCAGAGATTTCTGAGCCCACCTCCTTGGTGGCTATGGGAACATGTCTGGAACTCCGTCAGTCTGCAAGGGGAAACCTGCTGTTTCCTGAATTTTTCTCCTTTAACGGGGAAAATCCATGATTTTCTCCCTCAAAAGAGAAAATACATGTTTTTCTCTGTTAAAGGAGAAAATCCTCATTTTTCCACAGCAGATGGAAAATCTGGAAATTGCTCTCTCCTTCCCTCTTTTATTTTGTTAAAAGAACACTCTCAAACTGCTGCTGGAGCAGATGCTGATGCAGTAGATGTTGTTGCTGATTCAACTTAAGGGTGTCTCAGCTGTATTTCCTTGCTTAAGAAACACACCCTGACCTCTAGCAGCTGATTTTTGGAAAAAAAAGGTGCATGTGGTAAGCAAGAAAAGTGTATAAAAACATAGCATTAAATGCTATGAGATAACATTTGGCTTTATTTTATTCAGATTAAAACAACCACTGTGGATGGATGTGACCTAGCAGCTTTCCAAATTCTTTCTGCCTATCCACATGCTCAAAACATCAGCTATGTTGGGATGACTTTGGTGGAAAGATTGGCACCGATATGAGGAAAATTGAGAGTATTGGCAATCGGATTTTTTTGTCTGATTTGGCCAATAGCGTTATTTGGCCAATTGCATAAATGCCCTGTGCATGCACACAGGAATGCAGTCTGTCAGCTTGGAGAGCAACCAGATCCAGCTGGTAAGTCTGTTGTAGGGGAAGGGGTGAGGAGGGAGGGAAGGGGCATAGAGGGGCAGATCAAGGCCCTGCAGTGAGGGAGGGAGTGGGAATGGGGCTGGAGCAGGGGCAGGTGCTGCCCAGCCAGGGCAGAGTGGAGCATGGGACTGAGCCACAACTCATCCGAGGTGGCAGGGAAGCAGGAGTGGCTCCTGCCACTATGTGCACCATGGGAAGGCACGCGGGGGTATGTGCCTCCAGATCTGCATGCAGGGCGAGGGCAGACTGCTGCCATGGGCTGGGGCTGGGGCTGGACTGGGCTGTGATTGGGGCAGATGGTGATGGCACTGGGAGCAGGGGTTGGGGGAGCTGCAGCCACCCCAAAATTCACTGTAGTCCTGCTCCCAGTGCCGCCACCACCTGCCCTGAGTGCAGCCCAGTCCAGGCCCCCCCCCACAGGAAGAACCTGGCATGCCCAGCCCGCCTTTGCCCTGCATGTAGATTCAGGGTCACATGCCCTCCCAGGGTGTGTGCAGTAGTGGGAGCCACACCCCTATGCCCCCGGATGAGCCGCAGCTCCATCCTGTGCCCTGCCCCACCCTGGCTGGGCAGCCCCAGCCCCAGCCCCACTCCCTCCCTCACTGCGGGGGCCTTGATCTGCTCGCCCATGCCCCTTCTCTCCCCCTGCCCCTTCCCCCACAATAGGCTTATCAGCCAGACCCAGCTGCTCTCCATGCTGTGGGGCTACATATAGGAATCAGATCGGTATTGGCCGATATGGCTCATTAAAAATTGGCTATCTGTATCGGCTCAAAAAATCTCTATCGGTGCACCCCTACAAGTTACCTGATTCAGACAAGACTGGCTCCAAAGCTCAAGCTTCTATTTATTTTTTTACTGTATTCTGTATGATATGTCACCCACTCCTACCTTCTTAGCATTCACATATTCAAATAGGAACTGTACCAGGAAAAAGGGGCTGGGGCAAGAAAGAGAAGACCAGTTCTAACACACAATGCCGATCTGCATGGGCAATGCATGCCTCCTGAGGCTGCAGTGGGGCATGGTGATGTGGGTGTTGGCGGTGAGGGCAAGCCAAGCAGGGATCATCTGCAGGCAGCCGCGATGGTGTCAACGGTGGGGGGGAGGGGAGGTCCCCCTGAGGCTGGATGCAGAGCCTGGAAATGCCGGCAGCACGCACAGAAATGCCAGCAGCACTTCTTGGGGGGGGGCACCAGTGCTCTGCCTGTCCCCACTGCCCATCACCTAAGCTGAGAGTGGTTGCTCTCGGGGGTGGGGGGGCACCAGCACTCTCAGGGGATCCATGTGCACCCCCGTGGACCCCCTACACATCACCTATGCTGATCTGGGAATGTAGGAGTTGTCTGGCCTTGGCTAGGCCATGAGTAAGCCCCAGAACTCTCTCTTCTCAGTCCCCTCCTGGCTGCCCACCACACCTCCCCTTTTCGTGCATGCCGAAGATGGTAGCATCATACTGCCCATCCTTCCCTCCACATTTTCAGTATGGGAGATTCAAGACATAAATCTTTACAGTTTTAATTATTTGAAATACTGGGAAAAGGAGGCAGCATCCAAATTAATTTGTCCCTGTGAAGGGAGGAGAGAGGTTCCAGAGGAAAGCCATACTTACTGACAGTGATAGCAGCAGAACCATGGGGAAGGCAAGAGCCCCATTTTGTGAGCTTCTGCTTACTCCAGATAAGAGGATGTTCAGGAGCCAGCAGGATTTCCAGCGGTCCAGTGCAATTCAGGGGAGAGAAGGGACCAGTGTGAAGTGACCAGATGGAGCTGTGCTGTAGCAGGAGTGTGATCAGCAGCATCAGGACAGGGGACAAGAAAAGCACCATAGCCTGCGAGCTTGGAGGATCACCCAGCATGCCATGCCATAGCACAGAAGCAGCTGAAGCAATGGAGAGCCTTAAGAAGCACCCCTTTGAGCCAGGTAGCTAGCGGGAAGCTTACTGTTGAATGAACTTGATCTTTCCCCTCATAAGGGGAAGTACTAGTGAGGCCGGGGGTGAGGACTTGATATCTTAGTTTAAAGGAACTATTGAGGAAATTGATTGGCTTATTTGATTTGCCTGGAACATGGATGGACTGAATTGATTTATTCAAGCCTGGAAATTTGATGGGCTTAATTGACTGATGGACTAAATTGATTTATTTAAGCATGGGACCTTCGTGAACTTAATTGATTTATTCAGGAAATTGCCAGAGAAGCTAGATGGATCTAATTCATTTATCTGAGAGAAGCTAATTGGTCAGTTTGGTTCATCTTGAGAGAATTCGTGGTCTTACTGGTTTTGTTTAAAGAACTGCCTGAGAAGGAAATGGCTTAACTGATTTGTCTAATTGGGCCACCAGCAAGGGGATTGGACTCACTGATTTAGTTGTTGAACTGTAGGGGAACTACCCATTTTCTTGGGCAGACCATAGAAGAGCCCCATAAGCTAGGGTGCTAGCCCTGAAAAGACTGACTTAGATTTTTAAAAAAGTCAGTCTTAGACCGAAGGTGGATTGTCATGTCATGTAGTTTTTTTCCTTCTCTTTTTTTAATTTTACTGATATGGAAACCAACTATGTAAATGCAACATCCAGAGCAGCCAATGGTTTACTGGCCCTAGTGAACACAGAATGAGGTGAAGGTGGGGATTGAGGGGAGAAAGCCTGGGTGAGCAAGGAAGATTGTCATTTAGTCTGTGATTCACCTCCCAACAAATTTTATCAACATCAAAGTGTGGCAGGTGAGAAGCGGGCAGTCTAGGCTGGGTGACTGCAAGATACCCTTAGTTTCCTCACCGCTCACCCTAGCAAGGCTCCAGGCCGATGAGGACCACAGCCATAAAGCATCACCACTCAACAGGCCCTTAGTCAACAGGTTTCACAGAGTTTGTGAGTTACATTTCAGAGCATGAAGCATGGCACTGGCAGAGGAACATTACATAGCATTTTACCATTATGTCCAATTCACAGCATTGCATCACTACTGTGTATGAGGCATATTCCCCAGCATATTACTAGACTATTCCTAAAAGTCTGGCACTTTCATAGGCTTCTCATGTTGTAAAAATCAGAGTATTTTAGCAGTAGGCAAACTCTCTTTTTGGAAACATTTCACAATACAAATTTGTATGCAGATAAAGGTAAATAAAGATCATAAGGCACCAATGAAGGAAGAGGCTGAGAATATTTTAAATCAAGGGTGGGCAAAATATGGCCCATGGGCCAGATCTGGCCTGTCAAGGCTGCCCCTGCGGTGCTCCACATGGAGCCAAGCACCATCCACTCCTGCCAGAGCAGCCTGCACTGGGTTCCTGCTGGCCCCTGCTGGCCCAGGCTCCAGGCAGCACACAGCTGGAGCAGCAGCCACAGCTGGAGGCAAGGAGAGCAGAGCAACCCTACAAGTCTGGGCCCCAACCAGGAGACAGCTTCTGGTGTGGCTGTCCCCAGGTGCTGCTGCGCTTCCCTCACCTTCCAGTGACAATGCAAGCTGGGCTGCATGCAGCTGTGCTGGGAACATCCCTGCCAAAACCTGTGTACTGGCTAGGGCCTGCGCCCCAGGCAGGGCTGGACCCAGGGCCAACAGGTGTGGGCGGGAGCATGACACCAGCTACCTCGGGCAGGACTCCACCCCATGTGAAGAGCTGCAGGGGTAGCCACTGATTGGGTAAGCTCTGCTGTGCATTCCCCCTGTCTACCCCTGTCTCTCCTCACCCTCAGCTGCCTCCCCGCCACATGTGCACACCCTCCCTCCATACCCCGCCTATACATCACCTGCCACCTCCCTTCCCCACAGGGAAGGGCATGCAGGGAGTGGATCACTCCTGTCCCACTCCCAAACGCTGCTCCTCACCCACCTAAAGCCCCATAGGGAGTTTTGGTGAGTTGTTGGGGGTGGGGGTGCTGACTCAGCCCAGAACAGCTCATCAAAACTCCCTATGTGGCCCTCAGGCCCAAATAATTGCCCACCCCTGTTCTAAATCCCTAAGACACTGAGAAACATTGCAGCTACTCTATTTTACAGTGCGTAGTGTCGGGCAAAGGGTAGACCATGGAATTCAAGGCACAGAATGATCTATTATGGCTCTAACTTCACAAAGCAGAGGTGTCCCGTCATTCATTCTGGCAAAGGTAGTTATGCCCTTCCAGCCTTGCAAGCATGTCATGGAGGATGGGTCCGGTGAACAACACCACTGCATAATTTCAGTGGGCCCATTTGCCTCCCCAGACAATCTCTCTGCTTCCTGATTACATTGAATCATCAACATCCTCTTTCATCTGAAGGACCGCATGCTGGGGTGCACTTACAATTACTATCTGTTCCCAGCACACACACAAGTCTTTGCAAAAAACTTGTCCATCAGCTCTCTGTTGTGCCATCTAAAGCAACCCCATGCTGTCAAACTTCTGAACAACAGCCTCTACTGAATTCTCACCCATCCCTCAAACATCCCAGGAGAGGATGCAAACTGCCTCTGTGCATCAGGGTCCTAAAGCAGGAGAGAACAAGTTTGAAGATGACCTACCTCCCAATGCTACTTCCCAAAACTAGGAAGAAACTATGAGGACAACATCTCAAAATTGAGGAGGAAGATTCTTCTTTGATACCACAGAAATTGAACAAAACCCAGTAATGCCTTATTACGCTCCTTAATTCCCAAAGTCCCTGTATATAAGATGATGTGCCTAGCCAATCTGATGAAGAAGAAGAGAAAAGGTAAAGGAGAAAATGTTCGGAGAGCTCCTAGCAACTATAAATGAGGAGACAGGAATTAAGGGGGAGGAGGGGTCTGTGGGCTGAGAAAAAGCAGGACCAGAAGCTGGCTCAACAAAGCATTAAACTGTTGTGATTCTGGAAACTATAAAATAAGGACAGGGAGATGCAGCAGCAATACTTGGAGATCATGAACACGCAGACTACTTTGTCTGAAACTATGCTACAGTGTGGATCTTCATCTAAGTGCAAGAGCCTCAAGTGCTTTGAGGATGTCCTGACTATACTTTAAGGATGCCCTTTTAAGGGAGTGGGAGCAAGTTATTTTGATGTGATGGAAGAATGGGCAGTACAACAGGAAGCCAGCTTGGCTAGACAGCAATCTCTTCATGAACTGAAATTCAAAAAAGGAATCCTACCAAAAATGGAAACTTGGTCATTGTATTAGGAAGGAGTATAATAGTATCGCATGGGCATTAGGAAGGCCAAGGCACAATTTGAGACACAACTGGCAAGAGACATAAAAGCAATAAAAAAGGATTTTACAAGTATGTAAAAAATAAGAGGAAGCCCAAAGAAACAGCAGATCCCTTATAGAACACAGAAGTTATCTAGATCCTATCCTTTTTTACTATAGTCTTCCAATATAGGGGAAGCTACCAGATGATAAGTGAAGTTGGCAGCAAAGATAGGAAAGGAGTCAAACAGCCTAAAGTAATGGCAGAACAGGTTAGGGATTATTTAGAGAAGCTAGAGGCTTTTAAGTCCCGGGACCAGATGGTGCTGAAGGAATTAACTGAGGTAAATTTAGAGCTATCTCCCCTGAAAATTCATGGAGGCCAGATGAGGTCCCAGATGACTGGAAGAAGTCAAAGATAGTGTTTATATTCAAGAAAGGGAAGAAGAAATATCTGGGGAATTACAGACCAGTCAGTCTGACATCAACAGATGGAACAATCAGGGAGCAGGTCCTCAAGGGACCTATTGTGAAGTACCTAGTGGAAAACAAGAACAGCCATGGATTCACTAAGAGCAAGTCATGCCTGACTAACCTGATTTCTTTCCCTGATAACATGACAGGCTCTGTGGATGCAAGGAGAACAAAGGTTGTGATGTACCTTGACTTTAGCAAGGTTTTTGACACTACCTTTCACAACATTCCCCTTAACAAGTTAAGGAAATACAGACTAGATGAAAGTAGTGTAAGGTGAATATATAACTGCCTGGATCATCATGCTCAACAAGTAGTTATTGATGGCTCAATGTCTAGCTGGGAGGAGGTATCAAGTAGAGCTCCCCTAGGGTCTGTCCTGGGTCTGGTATTGTTCAACATCTTCATGAATAATTTGGATGATAGGATTGAGTGTATGCTTAGCCAATTTATGGATAACACCAAGTTGGGTGGAGTTGCAGACACTCAGGAGGGTAGGGCTAGGATTCAGGATGACCTGGATAGACAGAAAAAATAGTCTGCAATCAACCAGATGAAAGTCAACAAGGACAAGTGTAAAGCCCTTCACTTGAGATGAAATAACTGCATGCACAAATACAGACTGGGGTGGCTGGCTTGACTGCAGTACTTCAGAGAAAGACCTGGGTATTACAGCAGACCATAAACTGAATATGAGCCAACAGTGTGCTCCTGTTACCAGAACACTTGCAGAGAAGACCCACAATGACCCCCAAAAGCGGCAAGTATAAATGTGTGTTCTCCTGCATTTTTAGAACATCTGTGTTCTTGGATTTTGTTAAGTGTATACTGTTATATTATTTATTTTATATTTCCATTTTTAATCTGTTATTGGTTCAAATTTTTGCACTTTTGCACACTTATATAGAATATTTTTTTGTATATGTACCATGAAAATAAATATTGCTCTTGTTGAAATACAGTTAGATTAACACATTTTTATGAAAGTCTCAGAGCAAAGGTTCCATTACTTACTTCCCCAATAGAAAGTTCATTTTTTCCATTAAAAATATACTCTGGTTCCGCATAAATATTTATAGAATAGAATATCTCATGAGATATTTCATGATACTATGAGGAAGTATTTCAGACATTTCCATACAGTATTACACAAAACCTAAAGCAAGCATCGCAGTTGCAACAATGCAATAAAAAAACTATTCTTAAAATGACATAAATTAGTAACTATCCTGAAAGTAAGAACACAAGGCATCTCTTACTACCGGGGCCTCATAGCTGCTATTTGGAAAAGGCTTTCTTGTAGTCTGACAATAACATTCTGAAAGTTTATGCACCCCTGCCTTCCAGCTTTTGATAAGACCCTCTCCTCTTCTCACTAACCTCCCTAACTCACACCCTACTTTTACCATGCAGATACGTGGGCAGTAGTTAAACAGATGATTTCTTGCATTTGTGTGTCCAGTGAGAGGCTTTATCAGGGACTGTCAACACCATTAATAACCACAGTGGGCATGAGATCAATCTATTTTTTTCATTAAAGAACCTCATGCCATAAACCTTCCATCAAGACCCTGAATTAGCATTCATGAGCTTGCCACAGTGCTCAGTGAGGTGTATTACAGCACAATAGAGAAATACCCCTTTCTATTTTCTATATGTGAAGTCAGAGCCTGGCATAGGGATGTAAGTCTCATCTATCATATCAGTACAACTGGAGAATACTGTCCGTGCAAAGCCAGCCACAACATCCTAAACAATATCAAGTCTTAGAACTGCTGTGATAGTACTTTCTTAGCAGCAAACTGAAGCTAGATTAACATACAATGACTGCTTTGTGATTTTGTGTAGCTTGTATATTCTATTGTACATACAAACATATCAAAGCACTACATAGGTTGTATTCATATACTTATCCATGTTTAATGGATGGAAACCAGAGGCACAGAGAGGTGAAGTGAAAACAAGTGCAAGGTGAAGTAGATCAGTTACAGAGGCAAACCTGGGCACTGCGGGCTCTTCCTTAGGGACCTGACTTACACACTGCTCCCCTTAATCATGAAGCCATGGCTCAACTCCAGGAAGGAGTTCTTCAATCACTAGCTGAGTAACTGCTGGATGGTGATGGAGTGCACCTTTGGGCACCTAAAGACACGCTGGAGGCCCTTGGAGATCCACCTTGAACACAGGCTCAGGAAATACTCCCAGCTTTATGGCCACCAGCTGCATCCTCTACAAGATATGTGAGGGGAGGGGAGAAGCCTTCCCGGAAACTGGGCTAGCTCTACAGCACGAAAAGACCCTGGCCTTTGGATGGCACCTGGGCGGGAGTGATTCTCCATGCTGAGCATCCCAGACAGGACCACTGCCAAGCTAACTGCTTTCTGGGACAATGTTCTTCTGGGTGGGAGGGATACAGGGGACCGCTGAGCAATTGTGAACTCTTTGTTTGCTGTGCTGTACCTTTAATGTGCTTTCCCAAAACAGCTCAGTAAACATCTTGGTAACTGTTGGGCTCAGTGCTCTCTGGTGTGGGGGGCTAGGGGTGGGCCTGGAGAGGGCCCAAGAAACAAGGGTGGTCAAAGACTCATGGGGGAACAGGGATCTTGCACTGAGATTTTGGGAGGGCTGGCTGGGAGGAGAAATTGAGGCATGGGCTGTTGGCCATGTTGGCTTGTGAGCAACTCAAGTTTTGACCTGGACAAGAAGCACACAAGAGACCAATTTCCTAACTGTGCAAGCTTTATGTCTTTAAATACACTTGAAATAAACACTTGGAAACAAAGGTCATCTCACAAGCAACTGTGATGAGTTTAAAACTCTCGACACTGTGCAAACTGCACTAAATGTACAATTGTGCTAAATGGGCTTTGGGGGGCTTTTGAGTCCACTCAAGTCCATTATGTACAAATCTTGTTGGCTGTGAGAGATCCTGGGAATGCTGTGGCATGGAAACGTGCCCCACCAGTCTGAGCTGGATGGCTCCAAGGAACTCAACAATCACATCTCTTCGCACTGTTAGGGAGTTGGGTGGAAGCAATCAGTGCCAGGGTCTCATCTCATCTGTTACTGGGGTGCAGGCAATTGGAAGAGTGGTGGCATTCCCCATCACTTCAGCCAAGAGAATGGCTGCCCCTGCAGTGGCATTCAGCAGACCTGCTGTTTAGACCTCCACTTTTTGCTTGGTGTTCAACCACACAGATGGGTGCAGATGTCCAGGGCACTTGAAGCTAGGTGACTGCAACAGAGGTGACTTAAGCAAAAGGGAAAGGTGAATCTTGATAGTATCACTGGGTGCTTGGGGAGGTGCCACATGGGCTGGGGTCACCCTCCCTGGGACAAGTAGGGGTGTTGCCTTGGGGATGGTCCCACATCATTGGGGGTCAGAAGCACCCACCTGGGCAGTTGAATTCTGGAAGGTGCATAGACCAGCACTTGACACAGGACTTGTGGGGCTGGGAGCAGTGCACCCTGGGAGGCTGGAGAACCACAAATTACTCATATTGTCCCAGTAGAGCAGGCTGACAGTAGCCAAGCACATGACTTAATACAATCTAGAGATACTCCTTGCACAAAAAGTGGTAAATTTGCTACAGTACAAGTACATTCACATTTTTTTACTACTTGAACACGTGGCTACTCACATTTTTAGGACATTTTACACATACTAAGTGTTCTGTGCAATATGGCCCTTAGTGGATTATGCAGTGTGCTACCAAATCATCTTTGGAGTCAGAGCCTGCTTATAAGCTTCACTCTGTTGGTGACCATGAATCTTGTACCACCAGTACGAACTTGGATTTTTAATATGTAAAACCTTCTACTCCAAACCATTAGGACATTTTTAAAGCTTTTACTTCTGTGTTTAAAAAATTATGGGATTTTGATTTCATATTTGACTTACAGCAATGCTATTCCCCTGGTTTAGGTGCAGTTACTCCTAATTTACACTAGCATAGCTGAGAAAAGTCAGGGCCATCATTATGCCAATACCAAATTTAAAAGGTCAGTGAATCCACTTTCTGTAGCAGGTGAAGAAAGGATGCATAATTTGATGACGTACTTAAGAAGAGCTGTCAGATTTATAGAGAGAAAATGCAGTTAACCATGACACAGGTTACATAGCTGTGAACTTCCTACTCCTCCTCTTTTAATGACTTGCTCACAAATATCTGCTACTAACTCATGATTTACTCATGCAACAGAACTATTAGACAATAGAATTATTTTAATTTCCTGCTCAAGACCAAAAGGAAAGATGATACTCACCAAGGTCCTGATCCATTGCCTTTTGAAGTCAGGGGAGTCTTGGATTTTAGTGGGCATTGAATCTGACTCTGTATCTAAAGAACAAAGCTAAATTGCATTTTCTGTGATTGCACAGTTTCCCTTCCCCCTTTGCTATCTGAGAAACAGCAAAGAGGCTTTCAAGTGCTTTTGATGAAATATTTGCTGTAATTAGTCCCCTACTTCACTGTCACCCTACATCATGATTTTCCTTGTCTCTTCCAGTTGCTGGCAATGATTGGTGCTGTCTTTCTCCTCCTTTACATCTTTGTGTGTTATGAAAACTTCCATTTCCATGTGGCTCATATGTATGCTCACCTGGGCTACAGTAATGCTCAGCACATCGTGGGGCAGAGGTATCTGCAAGGTAACACTTCTCCAAGTCAAGGTGGTTGCAGAATATGTATGTTTGCAAGTGAAAAACATGTTTGTGTGTGCACACGTGCTTGCATGGTGGTCTCTATTATGCATGTTAACTATCATTTCTCCAACTTATCTATGTCTGTCATCCAGGAGCTGGAGTGGAAAAGAATGAGGACATGGCCATGCATTGGTTCAGGTGAGGTGGTATAAAATATCACCAACATGCCAATCTACACTACAATGAGACCTCCCAGACCTGTACTCATCTCTCCAGGGTGAAGGTCCATAGATCTCTTTAAAAGGACTCCTGGGGGGTGAGGATAGAAAGGATAAACAAACTGTTTTCTAAAGTGTGTGAGTGTGACTGAGGGAGAGAGAGAGAGAGAGAGAATGAAGACTGAGCCAGGAGATTTGGTGCCAGAAATGCCCGAGTTCTAACTCTAGTTTTACACAAAACAAGCCATTTCCCTCTGCTTCACTTCTCCCCATCTGTTATTTCTATTTTTAAATACATGCAATGTGCTCAAGTACTAAGGTGAATACAGCCAAATAAATGCCTAGGGGAAGAAAGACAGAGAGTAAGTCCAGAGGAACTGGAGTGCTGTTCCTTTTGTGGGGACATTAGAACTACAAGGCACAGAATAGAGAAGAAAATTTGCACATCAGGTTCAGAAGCACTACAAACACTGCCTCCGCTGCAAGCAACAGGGGAAAAAAAAAGAGCAGCTAAGTCTTTTCCAAATGTTACTTTATGTCCATAAGAGTTTGTTGATATGGAAATGACGTAACTGTTCCCTGCAAATGATGTTTATACCACGATTAAACAATTTTTAAAGTGCTTGAGCCTAGGCTTTGACAGAATCATCTCAACCAGCTCAGGGCCACAAGGATTGCAGAATGGGTGGAAAAATATTTTACAGTGAATGAAAAATGATGCTGAGCAACTTCAGGAGGCAAACTTTAGATAACGACAGTCTCCAGATAGCTGCTTATCCCACCCAGAAATAGGGTATTTTAGAAAATATATATATCCTGATCTAAAGTGCGCTGAATACTTTGATTGACTTCAGTGTTCCTCTGCAGCTGACCCACAGTTCCCAACTGACTCCTGAAGATGTTTATTTATACAGGTGGCAATCCTTAGGTGGGTAGTTAGATGACTTCCAGAATGGCAAATTGTTTTTTGTGGTGTTTCTACTTTCAGGAGCGACTGCCTATGTTTTCATTAGTAAAACCGCACAAATCAGTGGACCTTTTTGCCCTACAGGCTGGATGATTGGTGCCAGATCCATCTGTGGGCTGGATCTGGTTCATGAGTCCAATTCGGTGTGTGGTGCTGACTTCCACAAGGCCCAGTTCAGTCATGTGGGGCCAGTGGGACCCAGGCCTGATCCAGCTGCAGGGGGCTTGGAAATTTGGCAGTGGAGCAGTAGTAGTGTTAATTACCACCACTCCCCTGCTGCCACATTTCCAGACCAGCACAGGGAGCTGGATGACATGGCTGTGGCCAGCAGGCTGGGGGTTGAGCATCTCTGCCATAAATAATCAAAAAACGTAAACAGTAGATGCAATCAAAATATCAAGATTTACTTCTTGCTGTGGCATTCAATTCTGCACTCAGTGGCATACTTATTGTTCCATTTCAAGTAACTGGGAGTAGATAATACAAATGAAGGCTAAATTTGATCCTTAATGTGAAAGTGCAACTCTAGCAGATAGTAAATGTTGATTTGAAGACATACTAATACCAATTTCAACAGTGAATGGAGATACCAGATTTCCATTTACTTCACAATCACTTTTGGACACACAGGAAGGTGGAAACAGATTGTGTCACCTGCAGGATTTTAAATGCTGTGATCAGGAAAGTGCCGAAGTGCATATACTGAAGAACATCTGAGTTCAGGAAAAAAAATAAAATAGAATAAATGGGGATGCCTTCTTGAATCAGGGCCTCGCATTTTTAAAAAGGATCACATTTAAAGAGTATAGATTAGGTGTGCCTTTTTACTTGTTTGCATTGGTTTTGGTTTAGGATAATTTACTTCCCCCCGCTTTCCATTATCTCTTTTTTTTCTTCCTCTTTCTGTCTTTTAGACAAGCTGCAGAGCAAGGCCACCCCCACTCTTCCTTTAACTTGGCTGTGGGGAAGCTGAAGAACATGACCATGGCACTTGAAGAAGGGTAACTTCAGTCATTCCTTTCAGCTTGCCCTTTCTTCTATGCCTAAAATCCCAGTTCCTGCTTCAAAAAGCTCTCAGATACTTCTATGGATATTATTTACGCTAGCATTTTTTTACTCTCTCACCATTCCACTGCCATTAAGGCAGCTCCATTAATAGTTGGAAGAGTTTATGTAGACCTGCTGACTTTATAACTCTAACTCTTCTGCCAAGCGCCGGTCACCAGCAACAAGGATCAGGTTCAATTTTGGGGTACTAAATATATTTTACCTAGGCTTGAGCCCCCACCCATACCACCCAGTAAACACTAAATTAATTACTAGGGTGTCCCACATAAACAAAATGCCCTCCTTACAAACAGTATAAACACAAACACCCAATCCCAGCTCTGCTGGGCAAAAAGCTGCAAAAGAGCTCGGGCAAAAGGTCAGGCCGATCTTGACTTGGACCTGAACTACATCTTGTGTCCAACTACACTGCTTGGTTGGGACATGAACTACAAAAAGGATAAAAGGGGACCTAGGCCTATCTCTCCGGGCCTGAAATGGGTAGTAAAAGCTGGCCCATAGGGTTGCCAACCCTCTGAGGTTGGTCAGGAGTCTACCAGAATTGACATAGATCTTCTGGTGACTATTGAAAGCAATCTGGGAGACAGATATTGTGAATGGGTTGAACAGTACAATTAATGACTAGAAGTGCACCAATACATTGGTCCCATATCAGTTTGGCACTGGCATAAAGAAAATTGACAGTATCGGCAATCAGCTTCTTTTGGTTGATGTGGCCAACAATATTGCTGATAAATACCCCGTGCATATGCACAGCCACTGCGCAGCATGCAGGCAGCCAGAAGCTCAGCCCGGCAGCATGGGCAGCAGCTGGGTCAGGCTGGTAAGTCCGTTGTGAAGGAAGAGGTGTGAGGGGGGAGCAGATCGAGGCCCCAGTGGTGAAGGAGGGAGTGTGGCTGGGGCTGGGGTAAGTGCTTCATAACTGGGGTGAGGCATGGGACATAGCTGCAAGCAGCTCATCTGGGGGGCACGGGGCAGGGGCAACTCCTGCTGCTGCACGAATCCTGGGAGGACACATGGACTATGTGCTTCTGGATCTGCGTGCAGGACGAGGGCAGGCTGCCGCTGTGGGCTAGGGCTGGGGGCAGCACTGGGCTCTTCCCAGTGGGTGGGCTGGGCCTGGGCTGTGCTTGTTCAACCTCCCTCTCCCAGCACCAAGCTTGCTCAGTAAAGCCTGAATCCTTTTACCTTTGACAAGACTGTGGATCCTGGATGAAGGTGGTGTAGATTGGGACAGTGGCGAGCCTGTTAGGAGAGAAAGAAGAAAAGACTCTGAGGCTATGAGCAGACATTGGGAAAAAAGGGAGAGCGTCTGGGAGTAAGTCATCCTGGGGTGAATAGGAAAGCAAAGCAGGCTGATATGAGGCCTGAACCAAGACAGTACACCATCCAAACAGGACTGTGACTATATGAGGGCTAAAGTCCTTACTGTGGCGAGCAGATTATGGCTCAGCCTCGGCCCAGGAGCAACATCTTTGGTTGGTGTAAGACGGGGTGTAAGGGAGACAGAGCCCTGAAATGGGAGTCCAGGCAAAAGAGCCAAAGGAGGGAACCAGGAGAGGTGGGATTCAAAAACATCCTCCCAACAATAACCGGTAACACGATGTGGCAGCTGAGAGTCCCTGGGGACCCTTCAAAGGATCTGGAAGGCAAGCTTTTGACTCAAAAGGAGACAGCTGCACCTGAATGGCCCGAAAGGGCGAAACACTCAAGTGAACATCACGGGAGGTTACATTCTGGCTTGCAATTCAGCTGTGTAGCTATTAGCAGCCCCAGGAGAAAAAAGTCAGAAACCTTGGCTGAATTGTTCTTATATACCTGATATGATATCACCCAAGACTTGTTCAACTAGGGATCGCCAAGCTCCATCTACCTGGGGGATCTTCTTCTTCCTCTGGCCAATGAGGCTAGAAAGTTTTTTTTATATCTCCCTTCCCACCCCCATGTCCTGCAGTGTGTGGGGGTATTACATAATGCCAGGATCAGATCATGGTAATTAAAATGCCTGTAATGCGTCTACATTAGTACTGCCACCAGTGAAATTGCACTGGCGATGGTGCAATGGTGAGAAATTAAAAAAAATACCAGTGTGGAAGAGTCAATAAGGTGAAAAAGTAACTAAGGATTCATTTTCATACAGACTGACTCATCTGTATCTTGAAGTCACTCTTTTGTGGGCCTCACCCAAAACCCACTGAAGTTAATGAGAAGACTCCCATTGACTTCAACATGCTTTGGATGAAACCCTTTGAGAAAACATAGTTAGTTTTGAACTATTTGTCTCTCTCCTTCAGCTATGCTTTCTCTAACTTGGGTACTCATGAGCATCTGAGCTCCATGAAATACTCACAGTATGAACAATAACCAAAGGAAACTTGCTTGGCTTTATGTTTTGTACATTCACTATAATTGGACCTGGTCTAGTTTTGATTGAATTGGGAATTGTTGAATATTTCACATCAGATTCATGTGATGTAAAACTCCATAGTTTCAGCTGAGTTTTGCTTTGAGTTTGTCAGTTTATTTTAAAAGTTTCAGTGTTGAATAAAGTTTTGTGAGTATAAACCCAAGTAAGCTGAGATTGAAAAAAATGCTTCCAAGAAACATATGATCTGAAACTAGTATGTAACATATAGATCTTTTTCTGTCAGAACACACATTATTTAATTAAGCAGAGTTATGTATGAAAAGCATGTTTTTAGAATCATCAAAATGCATCCCTGTTGAAACTCGGTTAAGTTAACAAACAGCCAAACATAACAACCTAAAAGGCTCTGAGGGAAAGAGAGAGGACATTAAACCAGTAGTTTTTTGTGAAATTGAGAATTATTTTTTTTAGAAAATGCAAAAATTCTAGTCTGGTAAGTAGTACAAGACAGACAGGCAAAGTGGATGAGGGGGTCATGTGCAGATCTAGGATTTTAAAAGTTGCAGGGGGTGCAGATGGTGTGGTGCATCATCACAGAATATGACACACATTTTTCTCCAGTTAAATAGAAGCTACTAGTGTGCAAGGTGCCCAGTGCTATATTATTCGGTTTAAGATGGAAACAAAAACAAACATAATTTTTCTGGAAAATGTGCACTGTTGCATCCCCCTAGACCCAGCCATTGTGGGGAGGGAGATAATGGAAAAAGAAATAGACCCCTCTATGCATTTTGATTTTTATTTCTTCTCTGTGTCTTTTAGGGAAGTTGAAAAATTCCTCAGTGTGGCAGCAGACCAAGGACTTAAAGAAGCTCAGGAACTTTTAGAGAACATCATCAAGAACAGAAATCTTCCTTGATGGGTTGCACAACAGATAGCAGCACTCTTGCCTTTCTAGTCTTTTGTGTTGATACTTCCTCACACATGTCTGAGTCTCTTTGCATTTCTGATCAGTTAGTTTTGGAAACTAGATGGGACACTGAACTTGCAAGGCCCTAGACTGCTGCATATAAAATAACTGATAATTATTTATTATCTGATGCAGGAATATATCCCTTATATTCAGCCATAAGTTTGTATCAGGACACAATTTCACCTTGAGTTGAGAAGTCTACCAGTGCAGATGTAATCATGCCTTAGTTCCACTAACAAGCTATTATTCAATTTTAGCATAGTACAAAGAAAAGTCTGGGATGGGGAAGGGAATGGTAATTATCAGCATGCAATTAACTTTTGTTTTGCAGTTCACTATTTTTATATCATTTGGGGACAAGTGAATAGTCTGGAGTTTTAAGTCAGTGGTGGATACACAAATCCTAATGGAAGGAACCATTAATATACAGCAGGAACTGCAATGAAAAAGTTAGCCTACTGTCTGTCTGCCTTTACTGACCTTTCAGTAGATGATTGTATTGAGTTGGCTACTGATCTACTAATACTAGCTGAGATTTAAATGCTTATTTTAGGGTTTGAGACTGATGGATCTATGTTTATTTTATATGTATTGTAATAACTGATCAAGGCAGAAGTCTCATAATAGCAAGAAAACACAGCAAATCTTTTACAATGCTATTTATAATAGACATAATAGTGATTTAATAGAAAAATAATAGTGTCTTCATTTAGCAGTCTGCATTGCTTAACACCTGCACCTTTACAACATGAGTTTCTGGGTAAAGTAATTAAATGTAATAGAAGCTGCCTTCATTTTCAAGGTGGCCTCAGTTTAAAGCCACAAAGGGGGGTAATTACATTGAAGAAGAAATACAGTTTCTAAGCAAAGTTGTATGGCATTTTGCTAGCAATAAATTTTTTTTTTCATGGGATGTACCGATTTGGGCTATAGTGCTTTTTCATTGTTACCATTTCAATTTATTTACTGCACAATGTGAATTGCCTGAGTTTTATGAAGGTGTAGAGACTGCCCAACCTAGTTTAAAAGCTATAGGAACAAGCTCTGAAGAATGAATGAAAGCTGTGACAAGGGGTGGTTTCAATGTCTAAGAGCTATAGGATCTTGGAGCTTCAGGCTCAAAGATGTAAGAGATTCCACTTGGGAGGCTCATTCCTCTATTATCCTTGTTTTTGTTTCTCATATTTTTGGAGGACTTGAGTCTTGATATTCCCATAGAATCTAGCCAATGAGCAAATCTCAAGCAAAACAGTTTATCTATCAGAATAAAGGAGGTCTGAGACATGTATGCTCCAGTTTCTATTTCTACATAGCTATTGCAACCTTTGTTATGTGAATGACAAAACTAACTCACCTTACACAGGAATTGGGGCCCAATCCCACCAGCACGCTTGTGAGTAGTTCTACAGGTGACTGAATCAAGCAAAGTAATTCAACAGTTCACTTTCCCCTACACCTGCATCTCATTTTTCTACTTCCTTGCCCCTTGCATTGTCATGTGCCCCTATGCAAATTGGCTGTGAAGTACTGCCAATTCAGATTAAAAGCAGCTTGGAACACTTGGGGGGAATTATCCCTGTCCAGTGGATTTCTTTACTAAGTAAAACATATGGAGACATCATCACTGATTCCTGCACCATCTGTCTTTAAGTGTAAGGGGAATTCAGGAGTGGGACAAAATAGACAGGGAGCATAGATGATTTTATTTTAATTGGTTTGAATTATGACTTCCCATGTGCAGGCCTACCTTGTTCTCGGATGGGTGGTCCTGAATTGCTAAATTGTACCTGGGTCCCTATAGCTAGCCTCACTCTGCTCTGTTTGCTTGCAAGCCGTGACTGGCTCTCAGGTTTGCTTTGCACAGGTGTTAATGGCTACGCAAGATGGGAGGCAATAGACAGCCTTGCTATTTCTCCCTCTTTCTTCTCTTTTGTTTGGAGCAACAGATTTCCTTTCCAAACCTACACTACACAAACTTCTTTCCTAAATGAACACTTTTGGTTCAATTCAGAATGATTGGTTTTGTTTTCCCACCCCATTTTCATCCATTGTTTTCTTTGCTTTCCTCCCTCCCCACAATGATTTACTCATTTGAATACAGCAGAAGCACAACCTGAGCCCCTCCCTTCCCCTTAACAATCAAGCAAAAATGGAAAAGGAAAGGCAGGAAGAAAATATGCTGCCTGGACATAACATTGAGTAGAGTTTAAGTCCATTGCATAGAGGATAGTTTTTAGCTATAGGTCTGAGCCATGGTTTTTGAAGGCAAGGGGGATAATTCCATTGAGATCAGATCATGTCCCATATCAATTTCTGTTAAATAACGTTCGCAATTTTAACTCCAACTCTGGATTTCTCTCCTCTGATTGGAAAACTGGATCTTTGCTCAAACCCATACATAGATGTCAGTTAAGTATAGTTAAGTCATCTCTTAATTCCTGCAGTGCTCTGCAGAATGTTGTTCCTTCTTCATAGCTGTTATTGTGGAAACCAGAACACCAGTAATGAGCACAGAACAGCTTACTGTTAGCAATTGTATTTGCTTTCCAAGCAGCCTCAGCACAGACAACAAAAATAAAACTGCGTCATTCCTGAGGAGACACAGATCAGTACTGATTTTCATAGTTTTAGGTTAAATATATCCTGCAGTGCTTCAACTGCTTCTTATGGACAATCTCTCATAGTTGTGATCCTTCTTCTCATGCTGTTAGATCACCTGGTGTTAGGGTAGCTAACATGAAGCTGCAAAAAAAAAGAAAAGAAACCCATTCCCATTAAAGTTTTAGTTACAATGCTATAGTGTAGCAACATCAGAGCTTTGTAGATTCCTTCTTGCACTGCATCATGTGTGCAGATGTACTCGAGTGGCTCAGGTGGCACAGTATGATTTGTTTTAAAAAGGGATAATAGAACGGCCCCAAGGTTCAAGTGTTGCGTGAAACAGTTCCTGGGCAATGATACATGCACGAACACTTACTTCCCAAATTCTCATCTCCAAACATCAGGTGAGAGAAATGCCCTTTACACAACAAAGACAATCTTTAGTAAGTGAGATTAATGCTATTAATGCATGTAAGAAAAGAGAGGGTGGGTTATAGTCTGAAGACCTGCCCAACATACTGTGATTAACACCATGAATAGCTGAGTTTGGAAGAGAATCATCTTCCACTGCCTCTCCTCCACCAGGCAGAACAAGCCAAATCCAAGAGGTCTGACAGAACCTCTCTTCCCTTGTGAGGGAGTCAAACTGAAGCTATCCAGTGGGGCACAGAAGCCTCAACAAGGGGAAGCCAAGCCTGTGGAGTCCTACATTGAGGATGTGTATAATCATTGTGCAATCTGTTGAGAGGACCATCTCACTTGGGTGTAGTTTTTTTGCGGGCAGAGCTTGGAACAGTGTCAACCTTTCTTCTCCCTGATAACCCTGAGTTCTAATCCTAGCTCTCTGCGTAGCTTTGAATTAATATTTACCCTGTCTGTGCTCCACTTTCCTCAGGAACAACTCAGAGATAATATTATCTACCTGTGACATAGGGTGCGAGAATACACTGGGAAGTGTTTGCATACACTCTGAAACCACAATGCACAATGATTACTGCTCCTATTCCACCAAAGGTTTTTGGTTACTTTCTCAGCTCAGCCACCTTTCCCAGTACCTGGAGCATGGGAGTCCATGCTATAATATGAAAAAAAATTTCATATTTTATAGACTCAAAATAAGTATAAGAACATTCCAAAAGCTGGCCAAAGGGATTAGTATCTTCTATTTCAGTCTATTCTGCCTATCAGTCTTCTAACTTTGATTTGTAAAGCAATAAGAGCACAAAATTCATATTTAATTTTTCCAGGGTCACCATCCATATAAAAAGTATGTCCATAGATACTTTCCTTTTTACTTATCACTCCTTAAGATTGAAACAGTTTACATATACAGTAATTGTTTTTGTACCTACTATTAGAAGCCATTATTTTCAATATTTTGGGTTGCAATAACAATGGAATTAAGCTAAAAATGTCCTTGAAACAATTAATGCTCTTCAAATGGCCCATACTTCAGGAGAACATTTAAATCTGCTAACACCCAGTTTTCATTAGACAATTTATTCAGTCATATTCTTGTTAATAGAGCTAGTTGAACATCATACACAAATAGACTCTTCAAGTCAGTTGACAGAAGAATTGAAATTTTGTTACCTTTCTTTTAAAGTATTCAAGCAGTATTATAATACATTGAATAATATTCATTAAAGGTGGATGCAACAGACTGCAATCCTCAGCCAGATTCTACCAATTGACCCTTTAAATTATTTCTACACAGCTGGCAGCTGTACCTGTCAATGACCCCTTCCCCCATCCCCCCTGCAAAACGTGAAGTCACTTTACATGACCAACTTTCAGGGAGGCAAATCCAGGACATGGAAGCAGCCTTCATCTCCTGAAAGGAATATACATATCTTCTGGTTCTGGTTACTGTAGCTACCAGGATGCAGCAGTGTAGACAGGCTCATTAGCTCTACCTTTCAGCAGGGCTAGTTAATATGGCTGCATTCACACAGACTCAGAGGGAAAGCTGGCCAGTGCACAGCATCAGTCAATGCAGCTATTGTTCTTCCAGCTCAGGAAGTAGCCTGCTGTTCTGTCCCAGTCCACAACTGGTATTGGTGTGGTGCCAGATAGCATCATCCTGTGTCCTCTCAGCAATGCAGCAGGACTGAGGACAGGCTTTACTTCTGACCCTGTACAATGGTCCAGAATAGGACCCTAGCTCTTTACTGGCAATCAGGCTCCTATAAACTATGAATCTGACAGCTGCTGACTGCTTCCATGGCTGCTAGCATGGAGGTGGTCCCTGACCTTCTCAGGGTCCTGTATGACTGCAGACACCAGCATGGAACAACAAGCTTTTGGAGGATGACCCGAGACACACTTTTCAGATTTGGGAGTCCTTGGAGACACTTGGATATGGCCATAAAATTTAGGACTGTCCAGAAAAAAAAAAGAACATTTGGTTGTGTTAAGTAGAAACTTTTACAATAAAATGTCCTTTTTCTTTCCAGGCACTGCAGGTAGAGTTCAGTTTTCCCAGTATGCTGCTTCAATCTCATTCTCTCTAGTGAAGTTAGCAGGCAATTGTCTCGTACCAGTGTCTCTTCTCATTACAAGGGAAGAAGGAAACTACCTGTTGCTTCTTCCTCAAATTGTTCCGATTGTCCACAAAAGTGAAGAGCCCTGTCCTGCTCTATACTACAAGTCTACCGGTCCAGGGTCCAAAGAAAACAGTGGCTGTGAATTTTCCAGACAACTATTACCTCAGGACCAGATTCTTTCTTTCTTAGCATCTGGGTCTGTTAGGCTTTGATTCTTAGTCTGCCCTAGAGCAAATTAGATAGGTACGTGACTGGGATGGTTTAGTCAGGGGTAATCCTAATTTGAGTGGGGGGCTGGACTAGATGACCTCCTGACGTCCCTTCCAGCCCTACTTTCCTATGATCCTATTTCAGAAGATCTTGTATATCTTCTCTTGGACCCACCTGTCTGGCCTTAAAGAGCTAATCTTATGATGGTTGAGAATTTTCAAAGGTACCTAAGGGTTCATGCTCACTAAGAAAAAGGTGTGATCTTACTTCATGTTAGCTAATAAGTGGTAACTAATTTGATTTAAAAAAAACTAGTTAGGACAAATCAGGTTGCTTTCATGTTCATTTGCAAGTTGAGGTGTGGAGGTGTAGAGCAGTTCAATCAATGGTGTTTCTCACTTATGGTAGCCAGTCACTGAGAAAGCTATGAATAGGATGGAAAGTAGGCCTGTGTGAATAGGGAAGTATTTGATTCAGAATTGGCTGATTCGGAGGACAGTGATTTGATTCAGAGGTTTGGATCACTGTCCTGAATCGATTCAACTGAATCAGCTTTGGAAGATTTGGCGCTGATTCAGAGAGATTCAGATCAACTGGAGAGAGGCAGACATAGTTGGGCAGCTGCAGGTTCTTCCATGGCCCCTCCACTGCCTCTGTCTAGGTGGGAGGAACAGCAGAAAAAGCCCCCATGGCTGCCCTGCCCAGTCCTATCCCCTGCCCAGCCCAAGCCTAGTCCTGGCACTTAAAAAAAAAAGCCCTGAACTTATGGGCTACAGAAGTGGTGTTGGGGCCTCTGGGTACTTGTGGCAGAGTCCCCCCATGCAGGGCAGGGCAGTGGGGGGCAGCGGGGATCACCCCCCCACCTGGCACCTGCCCCATGGGTGCAGTGCAACTCAGCAGGGCACCATGCACTGTCTGGGAACTAGGTCCACTGGGGCTGAGTGCTGTTGGGCTCTGGCTGACAGGTGGAGTTGCCCCAGCTCCCAGGCGAATCAAACCAGGAGAAGGGGAATGGTACTGGGGGCTGGCGAATCGAATAGGGAGCTGGGCAATTGAGCTGGGGCCTGGGGAAATGTTCTTTCTCCCAGCTCTCTGATTGCTGGTGATAGTGGTGGCTGAGCTATTTCCCCAGCCGGCAGCAGCAGCCTGTTGAAACCCCCTGCAGATCTGGGGACTGTGCCCCCACCCCCCAGAAGAGCTGGGGGAATGATCAGAGAGCTGGGAATTGATTGGGAGCTCCAGCTGACAGGTGGAGCTGCCCCAGCTCCCAATTAGTGAACAGCATCCTGCTGAGCTGTGCTGAACCCACACCATGGGGCAGCTGCCATGAGGGGCACAGCAAAGCAAATCCAGGGTTGGTGAAGACTTCAGGCTTATCAAGTAGGGTGCAGTAAAGCTTTGGGTGCTATTTGATGCCCTGTCCTCTGAGACGTGTGACTCAAAAGAGGACATGGTGATGTACTCCATGCCACCTTTGGTAAGTGACACCTGACACATATCTGTGCCCTAAGGGTGGCAGTATTGTCCCTAGGGGGGCATGAATAGAAGTGACCATCCTGGGCACAGTGCTTTTGGGGCCCTGCAGAGGCGGATGGAGCAGATGGGGTGACTCCTCAGTGGCACTGCAAGCCTCACATTTGGACACTTGCCAACTCCCTCCACCCCTGCTGCCATGACAGCACATGGGATTGGCGGGGAGGGGCTAATTTGCCCAAGGGCCAACACCAGTGGTGTACTGTGGGCTTCCGGTGCCTCCCGCCTGCCCCAGACAAGCCACTTATGGTGGCGGCTTCATCAGTTGGGGGGGAAGGAGGCCAAGTATTGCGGAGTGGTGGCACCCCCAAGGCATCTGCCAAAGGCACCCCCTTTGTGTCCGCACCCAGGGCAGCCTCCCCACCCACTACCGTCACTATGCCACTGCCCTGCACCGTGATAGGGTCATTTCTGGTTGGGAGGGACACATTGTTTAGTTCAAATTTATTGTAAACAGGGCTGGTGGAATTTTATGGGCGTGAAGGAAGGCACACAAGGTACACAAGAGGCACCAGTACAAGTTCCAATGCTCTTTCTATCCTCCCTCCCTCCAGTTTTTAGATCCCCTTCCACTGCTAGCCGTAGGCTGATCAGCTCCTGTTGGTGTGACAAGAGGCAGAAAGAGAAAGGAAGAAAGAGAAGATGAAGAGGATGAAAACATTTCCTTCAGGATTCTCTCAACAACTGAACTATTATGCATTATAATTATGGCAGCTGAAAAGTATGTCTATGTGATAAAAGTGCTTGCTGAAGGCTCTATGAAGATTAGACCAAGTGGGGTTTTTTTGTATTTGTTTAAATATTAAGCTATAAGTTTTGGCGAAAAGCCTAATTATAGTTTAAGATACAGTGAGGCCTTGTATAAAGTAAGGCCTAGTAAATTTAGCAAAGCCTAGAAGTAGTAAGGCCCTGTGGCTCCGTTAAAATTAAAGGAATGCAAAGCTTGTACTGCTATTGGTCAGTCTAAAGACAGTTGAAGAAAAAGAAATCTAAATGGTCGTACATTATCAGTGTCTTTCAAAAGCTATAAATTAGCTAAAATATTTGAAAAACATTCAGAAGGAAGATGCAGCTCTCTGTTGGCTATTGCAGTCCCTTGTGGACCTGAAGGATGCCGCCTGCCACTCGACTAGGTTGCTATCTGCTCTAATTGAGGATCTTACATGTCCATGTTTCGTCTGCCACGACTTGATGTTAATGGAGTTGGTTCATATACCTTGATGTGTAGTCCAATTATCAGTCTCACCGACGTCCTGCGAGGTCCCAAGTTTCTGAGGTCTCCGCTGCCCCTACACCCTCGCCCGTTCCACCGGGTGGTGGACAGCCAGTTGGTCTGGCCACGTGTCCTCAGTTCCTCTCGAACAATCAACAAAAGAAAGGTCAAAAAGAAAACATGAAAATAGAGAAGGCTTTCCTGGCCTGTGTCGCTGCTCTGGCTGTCTGCAGCCACACTGGAAACCAAGCCTGACCTTCATCAGGTCAATCTCTCTTGTTGGCTTTCTCTCTTTCTCTGAGAGTCCCTTGTAGAGCTTGCCACAATTTCTCTTAACAGCTTAAGTCCATATTATTGGCTTGTGCCACTATGTACTATGGTACCCCAAAGTCAATAGTGCCCCTCTAGTAGGGATATTACGGTACCCTTCTCTGCCGGGCTCAGGCAGCTCCCGGCCAGTAAACAAACAGTTCTACTCCCCACAGGGACCAGTAAACTGGGTTCCAAAACCCTGCTGGGGTTTTGCTCTCTGCCAGAGGCTCCTACCAGCACTCAATATCGCTTTTAGAGTTCCTTGCAGCGTGTGCCGGTGTGCTCCAGCTCCAGCTCCAGCTCCAGCTGCACCACCACCACCACCACCACCACCTCCACCTCCACCTCCACCTCCACCTCCACCTCCACCACCTCCTCCTCCTCCTCCTCCTCCCCCTCCTCCTCGTTCCGGTTCTGCGTTGTTGCTTCCTGCCTGTCCCGAGCTCTTCTTTATACTGGTGGGGAAATTCTCGGCCCCTCCCTTCCCAACACACTTGGCTAAAGGGAATCTCTGCCGCGCTCCTTGGGGCTGCGGACCTGGGGCTGCTGAACCTTTGATTAGCCCGTGAGCCTTGGAGCCTGGTGGCTCCTTCTCTCTCACACACTCTGTGAAAAGGATTAGTTAGCTGTTGCTTGAATCAGTGGGACTGTGGACCTCGAAGAGCCCAAGAACTGCATTCCAGGGTCCTTCCCGGCACCCCTCAGACAGCGTTGCTCGGGGACGTGTGACCTCGCTGAACTTTGTGGAGAGAGAAGCTTGCTGTGTATCAGGCATCAGAGGGACTGCCGATAAGTTGCTGATGCAAATTGTTTTTGTCTGTCATCGTTTGTCTTGTTATTACGAGTAGTTGTGTTTTTCTTAAGTCAATAAATCTTTCTTACCTTTCTACCCCAACCACACTCTCAATCTAAACCCTCCGCAGGCGGCTGGGACAATAATTGAGTTGAGTTTTATCCTATAGACTTACAATATAATAACAAGTAATACTAATAATAGGAGTCAATAATAATATTAATTCCAATAGTAATATATTAATACGATTTTCTAATAATATTAATATTAATGATGATTTATTAAGGGTCAATAATAATAGTAACAGTTCAATTCCTTACCACAACATTTCAAAGCAGCTAGATCTGCCTTGTCACCCCCTCCCAGATGTCTCTTGCAGCATGTATACCACACATCCTGGGCCTCCACCATAAATATATAGCCAATATATGATATAGAGTTATGTTATATTGATTTGTAATTACAGTTTGATTCCTTATGATGAGAAAGCAGATAGTGAGCATAAGGCAGGCGATTATGTGCCCTCCCTCCCTGCCACTTTCCTCATGGCAGGGTAGGGTGGGGTGATTACCCACCTCCTGGTAGGGCTGTGTGAAGCTTTGGTCTCTGATTCAATTTGGAGGAGATTCGGCCCTATTTGGCAGCCAAATCTCCAAATCTGAATTGAATCAGGAGGCCCAGTAATCTTTCCAAATCGAATCAGAAGCCTCCAATTTGATTCGGAGAGATTCAGAGAGATTCAAAGATTTGGCCATAGACAGCTTTGTATGTTTTTTTCTATGTCCCTTGAGGTACCAGGCATGGCTCATGAATGCTGTGATGGTGGGGCGGATGGAGTCTCCCACAGGAGTACAAGGAGGTCCCCTGCGCGCTCAGCGGCAGACCCTGAAGTGGACCAGAAGTACTTCCAGTCCATTTCCAGGTCTGCTGCCGAGTGTGGGACACTCTATCCACCCCACCATCTCAGTGTTCACGAGCTGTGCCTGGTACCTCGAGGTATGTAGAAAAAACATATAAAGCTGTGTCTGTGGCCAAATCGTCGATTCTCTGAATCAGCATTGAATCTTTAGATTCAGATTCAGCCAAATCAAATTGGGACAGTGATCTGAATCAGTAAATCAAATAGCAGTCCCCCGAATCAGGCCAAATCCAAATCCGAATCAAACATTGCCCGCTTCACACACCCCTACCTCCTGGTTACTGGCCATAATAATGAGTAAGCTCCTTCCTAGGTCCCTCTATTCCCATGACTGGACCTTCTGGCTTGGGGAAAAGTACCAAATTCTGAGCCTGACACTGTGCCAGGAAGAGGGCAAGGCTTTTTTCTCGCCGTCTTCCTTGGTTGCTGACCAGGCCACAAATGCAGCTGAGGCTATTTTCAATAGGACCCTACACAGTATAAAGTGCATCACTGAGGGGACTCATGTTCATTGAGTGACAGTCCCCTCACTAGCCTACTATCAAGTGGCTGTTGCTGTAAATAAGCACGTAAAGAAATGTGTAATAGTTATGTAATGAATGTGTACTAAAGCAAAGACATTATTAAAAATTAAGAATTATTAAGAATTAAGTTGCATTTACACATTGTAATATTTGAATTGTTGATTGCCACTAGTACTGCTAGGGCTTCTCTTCTGTCTACTTGAATTGTTGCATAAGTTCTGCAGGTCCATTTCATGTTATTCTCGCCCTCCTCCTGGTTGCTGGCCATGTTTGCTAATGAGCATATTATGGAATTAAGTCAGTCCTAGTTACAATGGTTTTTAAATTTTACATTAAGCTCTTTGAGACTGAGGCTGTGACTTTTGTGTTTGTACAGTGCTCAAAACAATCAGGCCCAATTCAGATTACAAGCCTTTGGCTCTACCACAGTGTAAAAAGAATAATTCATGCAGCAATTTGTGAGGTGCTATGTGCAGACAATTTTATTTGTACACTGTATTTAATTTCCTCTTGTTGTATTTGAGAGTATAAATGTTAGAGGATGAGTGAGATCTTGTAAATTAGAACTGAATGGCTGGTTTATTAGTTTTCTTCATAATGCTGAGGATATCTAGGACATTGTACTTTGCATCTAGGATACTGTACCTCAATGCCTCACTGAAGATTTCCATGAAGTGTACCTTGAACTGCCCTGTCTATATACTACATGGCTAACCTACAGAGTGTACCCTTGACTTATTCTGCAGTTTCTAGTTTCCGTATCACTGGTATTAACTCTATGTTGTCAATAAAATGGATTTTTATTTTGCAGCATGAAGCTCTAATTATAATCTAATCCAGTTTATCTGAAGTACGTTTTGGTAGCATTTCCATTATGCAAATATCAATTTATTATCCTCACATTATGTTTTGACTACAGTTGTGTTGCTAATTAGAGGCAATTTAACTGCTTTAAAAAAATTCTTTCCTCTCCCCACATTTTCACTTACTTCCAAAATGCATATCAAGCACAGTCAGTGAAGAAAACCCACGGTTATCAACTCTGTTTTAATCACTCTAATTGAGTTTCATTATGTAGAAAGCCATTTGTAAAGTACAAATTATTCTGATTAACTTCAGCCTGGTGACAGAAATGTGAATGATAAGGGGCAGTTTATCCCAACCACAGTTGTAATGCTTTTATAAGCCAAACAAGCTTAGTGCAGGAGCCAAGTTTAAATAATTCATTTACAGGATCACTCCTTATAACTATATTTAACTATATGTTTCAAGAACTTTGAGGTATTTCTGAAACTAAAGATGTTCACATGCTCAGGGGTAAAGACTAAAGCAACACCATACACAAAGAGAAATGACTCTGGTCAACAGCACTGGTAGGGCTGCAGAGGAAGTAGAAAAAACATCAGCAAAACCAGCTGTGTCTTCACACAGCAGGCCCAGCACCATTGAATGATCCACTTTAATGATTTCTCTGCAGTCATTGCCATCACACACACAGGCAGCAGCCTGCAACTTAGCGATGTGACCTTTCTGGTTTGGGAAGGAAAGGAGAGAGTTCTTTCAGGCTACATTAGTTGTATGTTTTGTTTCATGTAGTTTCTTTGCAGTTCTTGACCAGAAGCATAATGCTTAACACAGCTTAGCCCACCTCCTGTGCTCACGCTTAGCCTAACTCCCTTTTTCAACATAAAAAATGGGTAATGGGAATTTTCTCTTCATGAAGAAAGTCAGCTGTGTGGGAGTGCGGGAGAGCTATTATGCAACAGGGACGTGTAGATGTCTGAATACATACAAATCTTCATTAATATCTAATAGAGAGAAAGACTTATTAATTCATTTGGAAACCCCTTTAAATGCTAATTGCTTTTGCTTCTTTTAAGTGATTGCCGTAATAACTTGGAATCATTTTATTAATTTTTCTTTCTTAAATGGATATTTGTTTATAAATTATACTCCCCTGTGCTTATTTTTTGTCTTGCAGACTTTACTGTTTCACATTGGGATGTACTGCTCTACAGAGGGGTGAGGAAGGAATGCTATTCCATGAAACTGGCACAACTAAGATTTCATATCCAAGTCCCCATTTTGTATCCCTAATCAGCACCTTCTATTCAGGTGTCATTTTTTAACCATTTCACAAAGTGTATTTTAACAAAACAAATTACAGAGTCTCTTGGTTTTCCAGAAACATGTCCTACTTTCCATCTCAAAAGAGAAAGAAACAAATGTTATGGCTCATATTAGAAGAATATTAACTATTGAAAGCATAGATGTTAGAACAGATAACTTTATTCTTAATCTTCAAATATATGATTCTTCATCATATAAACACTAGGGGTCTCCAGTGGACTTCCAAAAACTTTGGGAATAAAAGAAGAGACAATTTTCCTGAATTTCTGTGCAGAGTAAACCCCAATACCCCACCCACCTCCCATGCTAGTTCTGTCGACACCAGGGGCAAAAACAACAACATTAATGTTCTGATGTAAAGGGATGAAACCACAGTTTTGTGCCTATAGGTATGTAGGGGGTTTTGAGAGTGGGTTTACTTTCTGCCTAAAACCAGCTTTCAGAGATGTTATTCAATTTAATTCATAACCATAAGTGGTGTCTTGATATAGGGTGGCTTTTTATTTAGTTTCTTTTGGAGACTCTATCTTTAATTTGTTGAGTGAATTCAGAGTTCACGGAACCAAGAGACTTAATAGCTCTGGCTGTAATCCAACACAGTGTAGGCAACTAGAGAGAAAACTTTGCTGAGGCATCTAAATGCTGAGCTAAAACATGCCTTCTACTTCAGGGCTGGTCTTCTGCTGGATGGAAGCACTGCAATGTTGCAAGTACTGGGGAGAGGCAGCAAAACTGTGATGAGATCACAGAGCTCATTTCCACTTGTCATATTTGTCAAATCTCTCAAGTGTAGGGAACCACTGTACCCTTGATCCTGTGCACATTTTCAGTGAGTTAATACTCTTCACTGAAAAAACTTTCCGGTAGCCCTACATCTCTTTGTAAACAGCACCCTGAGAAACACAGGAGGACCCAGGGAGACTTTGGGGCCTGGGGAAGGGGGGAAGGAAGGGTCGTAATTTCTCTTCACTTCAGCCTGTTCATTCATCAGAAGAGCTCAACTGACTTAGTGGAGTTATTCCTCATTTATATTGGTGTTAGGCAGAGAATAGATGCAATGTTTGGATCTGCGTGTGAATTAAAATTAGCTCAAAGTTCAGGGCTTGGCTTCACGGCTTAAATCAAATTTCAAATTCACATCTGATTCAGACTGAACACTTTCCATGTCTAGCAACTTGTTCTTGTGAGAGTTCCACCATGCAAAACAGTGCAAACCTTGAACAACCAGCAAGGCTTGCTAACTTTTGCTGAAATATAATGAAAAAAGAACTATTCTTACAAAATGTAGGCCATGCCTGTACCAGGCAGTTTCTCCCACCCCCCTTTCAGCTTTGATATCTCTTTTTAATTGCAGATTCAGAACCAGATGCTTTCTGAACAGAATCACTTTGGGGGATTCAGCTGAAAGAGGGATCATTTTTCGAGGGGGCTGGCTTAACTCCATATGAAAAGAAGCAGAACAAAAACTGAAAGATAGCATTAAAAGAAAAGGATGCATAGAAACAACTGTACTATTGTTTAGTGCTAGACTGTGGTAGATGCTTCTCCCTCGCTCTTTCTCATTTGCGCTAAGGCAGAACGCAATTTGTTTCTGGTCTCTACAAGCAGTGAATTATTCCCCCCTCCTGAACCAGCTCAGCGGTGCTGGCCAGCACACTGTGGGAACACAGCCAAGGCTCTGCCCACTTCCTGGTCTCCGCACCCACCTGTTAGCAAATGCACAGTGCCTACATCTTGCTTTGCATTGAGAGCAAAAGTCTGTATAGCTTTCATGGGGGAGTTAAGGGAAAATAAGACATATAACAACTCTTTTTATGTCCTTCCCAAGCATGTAGTTCAAGAAATACAACTCTGACAATCAAATATTGTTGAGGCCGCCCACTCAGTCTAGACTTCAGTTATAAACAATTAAGAGATCACTCGTCCTCAGGGTAAACAACATAACATTTCCATATGTCACCAGTCCTTTCAGAATTATTTTGCATCCCATATATCATTCTTGCATGGCCAACTGCCTGAGGGAGGAAACAAACAAACCCTTCTGCTCTTGTCAGTCCTTTCTGCTTCAGTCCTTTCAACATCTCATTACAATTTATTTTCCAACCAACAGTGTGATTCACTGCAGAGTTTTTTGTCATGTGATATTCAAAGTGGACGGGTTATCATTCAGCACCCCAGGCGCACAATTATTTTAACTGATATAATCAATGCAAATATGAATTGTTTAATACATTTGTCCCAGTAACTTTTCATAGAGGTATAATGTGAAAGCTGCTACTGCCTATGTGGCCTCTTTCATTCCTCTGACATGAATGAGGAAGTGCTCTACATTCATGATCGAAACTCTGGAACAACCAGAGGAGAAATGGGCCAAGAGAATTCATCCAGCTATTATATTAAGCCTTGTATTTGCACAGATAGTGTGGTACTGGAGACCGTGCCTTTAAGAGCTGAGGAACCCAGACAGAGAGTCGGGGTTGGACTGGTATGAAGCCCTCCATGTTGTTAAGCACAGCCAGGTGGACATCGACACTGTAAAAGGGATCTCTTGCAAGCACCTTAAATATGGATGTTAAGGTAGAAGAAAAATATCATGCAGGGAAACCCATAGTCACTTAACGTGATACTTCATGTTACATATAGCCATGTTAGCATGGTGCTGCACCTGGGTCAATTTGCTCTGCTGAAGAGCAAGACTCATCAGGCTGGTTTCAGCACCACAGTAATGTGGTTCTACTGATTTTGGAATCAATGTGTGCAGAACTGGACTGGGCATCTCCACACAACAGTACCTTGCAATGTGATGTACCAACTAGTGCATTCAGAGCTAGTTCAGGATATGTTTGCATGTTCTGGCATTGTGTCATGTAGACATACCCTGATTGGTAAGAGACCATCACAGAC
This sequence comes from Crocodylus porosus, assembly GCF_001723895.1. Classification (NCBI taxonomy): domain Eukaryota; kingdom Metazoa; phylum Chordata; order Crocodylia; family Crocodylidae; genus Crocodylus; species Crocodylus porosus. The sequence continues at coordinate 65,854,808 of NW_017728948.1, read as the reverse complement.
AGAACTTTCCTAGTCAGTACTACAAACATGTATACAGAGTGAAATTTACTGTCCTTTGCAAAAAGCCAGGAAAAGGTGCATTATGTAAGTGTTCCCTAAAACCTGAGTATTGCACAAGTCTGGTTCCGGGTGTTGGCAGAGAAGGAAATTTCACCCCGAGTGCAGATGTGATCAATACAGCTTGTATTTTACATATCTCAGTGTCTTGATTTAAGGAGCTCCCCAGAAACAGGATAGCACACATCCATCTTCTGGGACTAGAATGAGCATTTTGATAGGCATCCAGCTTAGGAATTCTAGCAGTTTAAAGGGCTGTCATTTCAATTTTAAATGTCTGACAGCTCTATAATTCATATCCCAAAAACTTCACCACCAACTATCAAAATATATGATGCTGCTACATCATTTCTCCTCTTAGATTTTTTTTCCAAGTGTAATAATGTACCTTTAGTATTTAAAAGAATCTTCTATTAGGCAGATGCAAAATGAATATTGAATTTATACTTTATTAGTGTTCTATGTGAAGTGCTTCCTGGCAGGCCTTCCAAACTAGTATTTAACACTTTTTGCAAACATTGCTAATACAGTAGATACTGCCAGAACTCAGGCTTAACAAATCCCAGTTTTGTTTGAAAATCCTTTCTTAATGGTGGAAATGACAGAAAGGACAGTACATAGTTAAGCGCTTCAGAACATGAATTCCTGAGAACGTTAAGACATGCATATTTTGTTCACCTTAAAAAATAGACTGTAAAGTTATCAAGATACTACTGATGGGCTACGTTATAATTCTAGGTACACCCCTGCATACAGCCTGTACTGTCAGAAGGCACTGTGACTACAGCCCTGACTACATGATAACCTTAATGTGATAGTAATTCCTGCAGGGCACAATTCCTTCTCTGTTTCCTCCTGGCTCCTAAGGGGTACATCCACACAAGATGTTTACTGCACAGTTGACTAATTAGCTACATAGTAAACATCTCAGTGTCTACGTATGTGTCCCTATTAAGCTGGAGTAAGCTAATTTACTCTGCAGCAGGATAGTGCTTGTATTTAGAGGTACTGCTGTAATAAAAAACTGCAGCAGCTTATGTACAGATGCTGTCTGACTGGCTGGGAAACAAGGGTGCTTCAGTACAGGGGGCTGCCTACCAGCTAACCCCACACTGAAGCTTCCTTATGCCCCAGCCAGCCCCTCTGCAGCATCCCCAAGCTGGCAGACTGACGCCCAGAACTCCCTGCCAGCCAGGACTGGTCTGCCCTAGCTCCACATGCTGCTCATGAATAAACTAAGGAGCTAATCACTTTGGAGTTAATTGCTCTCAGGTGCACCATTTTAATGTGCTCCCAGGAGCAAGTAACTCTGGACTAATAAGTAGGGCTGTGAGATGCTTCAGTAGCTGATTCAATTCAGAGAAGATTTGGCTTGATTTGGAGACTGAATCTCTGAATCTGAATTGAATCGGGAGACCAAGTAAAAGCTCCAAGTCAATTCGAAGCATCTGAATCAATTTGGAAAAGCCTTGGAAAAGATTTGGCTGATTCAGAGATTCAGCCATAGACTACATAGGTAGCTGACAGCTGCCTCTAGCTGGTAAGTCTGTTGGGGTTGGGGGAGGGAAGGGGTGTAGGGAAGGGAGGAATTAGGGCTGGGACAAGCTGCCCAGCTGGGACAGGGGAAATCACCAGCTCTGGCAGTGGCGATTGGAGCCTGTGAGGGCTCATGGTAGAGCACCCTCTTGCAGCATGGGGCAATAGGGGGTCACGGGGATCACCCCCCACTGCTTGGCACCCATGCGATAGCTACCTCATGGCATGGGAGCAGTGTGGCTCGGCAGGGCGCTGTGGTCTGTTTGGGAGCTGGGGTGTCTTCAGCTGTCAGCCAGACCCCAGCAGTGCTCAACTCCAGTGGCCTCATCTCCCAGGCAGCACTCAGCCATCTACTGAGCTGCACTGCACCCACTCCATGGGGCATCTGCCACATGGGTGCCAGGCAGGGGAGGGATCCCCACTGCCCCATGCTGCATGGGGGGGGCTCTGCCATAAGCCTGCAGAGGCTTCAATCACCACTTCTGCAGCCGGTAAGTACGGGGCCTAAAAAAAAAGTGCCGGGACTAGGCTGGGGCTGGGGAGGGATGGGGCTGGGGAGGGATGGGGCCAGGCAGGCCAGCCATGGGGGATTCTCCCATGGCTCCTCACACCTGAAGAGAAGCAGACACAGATGGAGGAGCTGCAGGAGAACTTGCAGCCGCCCAGCTGTGCCTACCTCTGCCCGGCCAATCCAAATCCCCAAATCTCTCCAAATCAGTGCCAAATCTTCTGAAGTGATTCAACCAAAACAATTCAGGACAGTGATCTGGATCTCTGAATTGAATCATTGTCTTCCTAATTGGCCAGTTCCGAATCCAATACTTCCCTATTCACACAGACCTGCTAATAAGCTATGAAGTTTATTCGGTGCCATAATTGCATGTGTAGACATGCCCAAGGGGTAGTAATTTGCAGCTGGCCTACACCAGAGCAAATCATTACCCCAGGTATTGTCTCAGCAATTTTGGCCACTGACTTTCGCCAATGCGTGGGGAGCCAAAGCTTTACCTATTTCCCTTCTCTAACAGCGTGCTTGTTCCAAGGGGTAGTCTGCTCACTTCTCCATATCTGGCCGTGGTTGTTTGAATAAGGATTACAGACCACAGAGAGGGTCTTTTCTACTTCTCTGTATGTGTAGTCCAAATCACCTTTTAGCCCAGCAGTCCTTACCCTTTGTGGATTCAAGCACCCCTCCATAACTTTTTCAAATTGAGTGGCACTCAATTTCAAAAACTAGTTTATATATTAGAGTGCTTGCTTCCTTGCAGAGGGGCTGGGCATTATGGTAGGGAACTGGTCAGATAGTGAGAAGCCTGAGCCTGAGTTTATCTACTTATTTGCTTATCTCCTCACACCTCGTGGCAACCTTCAAAGGATCTGGCAGTACCCCAATGTTCCTCAGCATCCTGGTTGAGAATCACTGTTCTAGCCCTAACTTAATACAGGCGACGCTCACCATTTGTGGGGATATGTTCTTGTATCCCCCGTGAATAGCAAAATCTGTTAGTCTGCGTTCATGAATGCAGTGCCCCTGGTGGCTGGGGGGGCGGTATGGCTCCGGTGGCAGTGATGACAGCATGGCAGCAATGGCAGGAGTCCAGCAGCAGCAAGCACAGAGCTCCCGAGGGGTTCCTGTAAGTGTATAAAGTCTATTTAAAATGTGGGTTTGGCATTTGCAAATATTTGAAACCGTGAATGCCAAACCCGCAAATAGCGAGGGTTTCCTGTACAAATATTGTCTGGTTTCATTATGAAGGTACCAAAAGGTCCATTGAAGCTTAGCTTTCTATTTTCCAAATTAATATTTCAAACTCCCTCGACTTTGTCTTGAAACAATCATTTGTCCTTGCAGTAAAAGACACACTATAAAAACACATTAACACAATACGCAAGCTCCTTGAACAGACAGTGGGCATGTCTACACATTGCCCTATGGTGACATTGTTACTGTGCTGTGCTTTAGTACTTCCTTTAGGCTGTGCTTTAGTACTTTAGGAAGCACTAAAGCACAATGCAGTAACCGCCTGTACTGCCTTGCACGTGGCGCATGGTTATTTTTAGCAGCTACTTTGCCGTAGTGGTGCACTATAACAGGGGAGTGCACCACTGGCAATGTAGCTGCTGGTCACGTGTAGACACCTGTGGATGCTATGTCATCATAGTGTGTTGCTGTGGTGATGTAGTGTCATGTGTAGATGCACTCAATCTGGAGGAGAAAGGATAAGCAGAGATGCTAGGAGATGTCTCCTTAACTAATCAGGATGTGTAGACAGAATGTTGGTTATACTCTAGAGTATATACCACCACAGTAGGCAGTGCAATTTTCTGCTGCTCAAAGCAGGTACCCAGGACATGGTGACTAATCAGTTATAGGATTGTTAGTGTTCACAACCAGCCCTATGGATGTCCATGTATCAAACATATTCTTCAGTTGGCATAAGTATTCATGGGTTTTTTGACTCCAAAGTATCCATGCCCCTTTATATCAGCTAAGGGGCTGGCCTGTCATCTTTATCTTACTTTATCTTGATTTTTAGAAGGCACCATATGAAAGCACCATATTTTATATTAATATTCCAGTTCTTCTGTAGCTTATAAACACCTTTGGTCAGGGCCAGATAATTTTGAAATTCAAGAAGCTAGCTAGTCCACAAATGAACAGCTCTGCTTTTATTGTAATTAGGGAGATGTCACTTATCAGCTAAATGATAGTTCTGTAATTTTGTCACTTCCAGAGAAAGAAAAAGCAGGATTTATGTCCACTACAATTTCCTTTTGGGCAGTAACGTACGGAGGAAAAAATACTCCAAATGCTCTAATCTTGGGGGCATTCCCAAAAGCAGCAAAGCATATGTGATTCATTTGAAAGACTCCATGTTACCATCTGTTGTACAAACACATACTTGGAGTGCACATAGCCAAAATCTTTATCAGCAACTGCTACAATGTGAGCACAATCACTTCTTTTTAAGGTTAGGCATGATGATTATCAGAGACATAACTACCAGGGTCTGAGCCCTAGGTGGCAGCAGCAGTAGGGATGGTGGCAGGGGCTGGGCCAGCTGAAGTAGGGTTAGCAGCTGCTGTTCTTGTGCCCTCTCTAAGTGGGCACCTGAGGCTGATGCCCTGGTTGTGCACCCCTCACTACATTACTGTTGATTATCTCTATTAGGTTTTCCTCAACACCTTAGAAGAGAACAGAGGCTGTACCATAGGGCTGAAGTTTGAGATCAGTGATGTTTTTCAGCTATATTTAGTCAACGCCCTCTTAGCACAGCAAAAAGAAGTAACATTCAGTTTTCAACTCAAAGTTTACATTTACATAATAATCAAATATTCACCTTTTTCACTCTCAGCACATTCAAAAGGAAACACACCGTGACTCTCCTTCCATGCAAATTTTTATAAGCACTGCAAGTAATGCACTGTCTGCTTTCCATCTTGCTCATTATTAAGAAGAGAGATCTGACAAAAATGTAGCACCTACATACAGCAGAATTAATGTATGTCATGGACATGGCCTAGATAGTCCTTTTTCTTAGTCCTGAATACAGTGGTAGGAAAAGAGGATGATCTCAGCCAGGAAATATCAGGAACACCCACAACATTAAAAAAAAGTTAATAATCCAGTAAAAACAGCATTTCCAAGTTTCTAGTTTCAGTAAAAAAAAAAATTTTTAATTAAAATTAAAAAATATTTTTTTATCTGCTAGAACTCACCTGGAAAATTTCCTTCCAGCTTAAAAAAAAATTAGCAAAACAAACTTCCCACACAGAAGCAGCATTTCAGTTAATTTGTTATACACCAAGATAAATTCAGGACAAAGGACCAAATCCTGACTTGATTTCTGCATAACCCCTCCATGTTTGTTTTCAGGTGAACTGTACCAATACAGAAGTCACATCAGGTATTAATCTGATGCTGTGTTTGATTATAGCCTACAAGGTTTTATTAAGGATGTATTATGGAGGGGGAAGTTATTTTACCTATTTATCAAAGACCAATATGGAAGCTTTTAATAAAACCTCATCAAGACCTATCTTTTTCTCCAGTGCCTTGCATGGAGACAGGTTTGAAGAACAGAGTGTTCTGCCCTGTTGTGTGCATTGCATAGCTCTACACACATTTGTATTGCAGTTGTGTTTGTACACACATAAATTGGTGCCAACACTGGTGACACACAGGAAGTTCATGCTGGTGCACGTGCACCCTCTATGAAAAGGCATATCGCATGCTACAGTACTTGGACACTGTCAGCAATGCCTGTAGGTGGTCACTGCTCACCACCCCCACCTTGCTGCCGACACCGCTGGTAGTGTCTACAGGTGGTTTGTGGGTGGCTGCTGACCTCTGGTCGCCACTCACCTTCCCCATCCCCCCGCTTGCTGCCGACACCACTGGCAGTGTCTGAGGGAGCTCCCCACTTACCGCCACCACACACCTGCCACCACCGTGTCCCCCCAGCTCCTGAGGGCACGTGTTGTTCATGGGTTTCAATATGCTGCACCATGCAGGAATTTATTCCACATCAAGTTTAACATTTCTTGCCACTGGAGAGCTTGCCTATTATTTATTTGTTACTTTGCCGCATCCTCTCAAAGCCTCTTTAGGCCTGCTACAGCATTCACTGAAGTCCAAGGAAGGCCCTTTCTTTTGACTTCAAACAAGCTATAGATCAAGATTTGTGAATCCTTCATTTGCTTGCACGCTTGTACTTTTCTGTCCTGACAACTATTCCTGGAATAAAAAGTCTCCTTCTCCCTCGGCCCAACCTAATGTTCATTGCAGTCAGTGGGAGTCTTTTCATTGACTTCAGTGGGCGCAAGATTTGGCCCTAGTGCTTGAAAACTAGCCTTTCTCCCCACCTTCTATAATCTAGATAGCAGGTCTGGTCTGCCTTCATAGTTTCATAGTTTCTAGGGTGGGAAGGGACCTGAGTAGATCATCGAGTCTGACCCCCTGCCATGGCAGGAAAGAGTACTGGGGTCAAATGACCCCAGCAAGGTGTTCATCTAACTTCCTCTTAAAACCCCCCAGGGTAGGAGCCTGCACCACTTCTCTTGGAAG
>NW_017728948.1:65839578-65847454 GCF_001723895.1 Crocodylus porosus | reverse complement strand
CCTCGTAGACATGTGCCAGGATAATTCTCTCAAAAAGTTTACCCAGGATAGAGGTAAGACTAACTGGCCTATAGTTTCCTGGGTCCTGCTTCCTCCCTTTTGTGAAAATGGGAACCACATTGGCCCTTTTCCAGTCCTCTGGCACCACACCAGAGTACCATGAATGAAAGGGAGAGCACCAGAGCACCACCGTAAAACCATCAGGGGTCCCGCAATGACTTCTGCTAATTCCCTCAGCACTCTGGGGTGGAGTTCATCAGGACCTGCTGATTTAAATATGTCCAGTCCCTCCATAAGTTCCGTAACTAGGTCCTCACTGACCCTAGGCCTGGGTGTGCCTCCCCTGGGTACTATGGGTGTCCTGGTGGGGGCAGTGACCTGATCCCTGCTCAGAAAAATGGAGGCAAAGAAACTGTTAAATAGGTTAGCTTTTCTGTCTGGTGCGACGACCAGATTTCCTAGCACGTCCTGCAGAGGCCCCATGTTACCCGGTACCTTCTTTTTACCCCCTGTGTATTTAAAAAAGGACTTCTTGTTGTCCTTGATCCAGGTAGCTAGTCCCAGTTCCATCTCTGGCTTGGCCTTCCTGATCACCCCCAATGTCAAGAAATGTAAAGTGCTCCACCTTGGGACGAGCAGCCCCCAACACACCTACAGGCTCGGCAACACCAAACTGACTAGCACCATGAATGAAAGGGACCTGGGGGTAATAACAGACAACAGTATGAATATGAGCTGGCAGTGTGATGCTGTAGCTAGTAGGGCAAGTAGTACTCTGGGATGCATCAATTGATACATCTCCAGCAAAACCAAGAAGGTGATTCTTCCACTGTACTCAGCACTTGTGAGACCACAGCTGGAGTACTGCATCCAGTTCTGGGCACTTTAACAAGGACATGGACAAGCTTGAGAAAGACCAAAGAGTTATCCATATGATCAGAGTCTTAAAACGCAAGCCATACGAGGAAAGGCTGAGAGATCAGGGACTCTTCAGCCTGAGGAAAAGAAGGCAAGATCTGGTAGCTGCTTACCACTATACTAGGGAAGTACATCAAGGGCTTGGTGAGCAACTGTTCACCAGGGTACCCAAGGGGAAAACTAGAAGTAATGGCCACAAACTCCTGGAAGACCGATTCAGGCTTAACATTAGGAAAAACTTCTTCACAGTCAGGGTGTCCAGACTGTGGAATAAGCTCCCTCCAGAGGTGGTGGAATCACCTACCCTGTAAATTTTTTAGAGGCGACTAGGCAGTCATCTTGCTGGGGTCACCTGACCCAAAGTTATCTTTCCTGCTTGGTGCAGGGGGCTGGACCCAATGATCTTCCAAGGTCCCTTCCGGCCTTACAATTTATGAAGCTATGGATCTCTGGAAGACAAAGCATTGTGCTTGGCCCTGCTGTGCTCCAGTTCCCCCACTTGCACACTGCCTTTTGGGATGCCAGAGGACTTCAACTTGGGTAGAAAAGCTGTGAAGAGTGGCCACAAGTTAATGTAACAGAACAAAATTGGGCAGATTAATCCTACCTTGGAGTAGTGAAACAGTAAGCTGAATAACAAGTGCTTTAAGCCATTTAAAAGGTGCTAACATGCAGCCAGTCCAGGGGTTAAAAGTTCCAGAAGCTGCTTAAAATTGCTATGTAACAAGGCCTGAAGACAATTACAGATAGGGTTCTTAACATTTCACACAGAGTAGGATCCTTCTTATACAAAAATAAGTAATTTTCTTATGGTACTTTACTTTCTTTATTTTTGTCCCATTTATGTTTGTATGGTGGCTTTCTTTATTTTTAGGAACACAAAACTTTTCATGCTTCTACTTTGGATTGCCTTGTTATCATAAGGGTGTGTTCTTCAAAGGTCAGAGAGGGGTAGTCAATAGGACTGTTAACTTCCTGTCCCATAAGTGACCTCCTTCATACCATTCTTTAAAAACCTGTTCTCCCCAACCCTTTCTTGATTTCATCCTTCCATCCATTAAGTCTAGCTCTGTCTTGACCCGATTTATTCATTAATGCTTTGCAATATCTCTGCCTTAATTAGATTATAATAAGATCCCTAGGCACATACCTGTTGCCTTACATGTTTTTTAAAGTGCTCATGAAACTTCTCTTAGACTATTAAGTTAAACTGAGGAAAATAAAGATCCCACCTCCCATAATTATAATGCTTCACATGGCTAAGACAGTTCAGTTCCAGGCTAGATGCAGACACTGTGGGTACATCTACACATTCATTAACCCAAGTTAGTTAATGCACATTAAATCTAGTACCTCCAAGCATTTATACACATACATTTGTCTGCTCTGACATGCAGGGAACCCAGCATGTTGGAGCAGACTTAATTAATTGAGTCTGCAGAGCATGCAAGCTGATGCGCCCAGCGCTGCATCACATGCGTTTGTCTAAATGACAAAATGCGTGTCAACACTGAGAAAATGGTGGTAGTGTGCTTTCAGACTAAAACACCTTTGATGCATTTTAATTCAAAAGCACACCACCACCATTTTCTCAGCACTGATTCACATTTCACCGTTTATACAAATGTACGTGCCGTAGCACTGTACACTTTTAAATGTGCTCAGCGCTGCAGTGCAAACGTGTACAGATGCCCTCCATTGTGAGGTACTAGGAAAATGCACATTAGCCTATTTTAATGCACATTAACTAAAGAGCACGTTTTTAGTGATGTTTTAATATGCATTAAATAGCCTAATGCACATTAAAGCGCATGTGTAGACACGCCCTGTGTTATCAGACACTTAGCAAGTTTCTTTAGCATGAAGTAATTCTTGTTGCTTTTATGTGACACAATTGGCAATGCCTCTTGTAGTGACTTTTTGTCACTGGATTACTTTATTGAGATGCTTAATCCATAGCAGACTATGTACTATATGACATGTGGGTATGTCTTAGAGGTAATAATGTTGTATTGATGTTTTACTACAGTGTTGACTCTCAGCTTGATGAGGTATTACAAATACCATTTATCTCATATTCTATTACTGATGTGTATTTTCTTTCTGGGGACTATCTTGCCAAAGTAACAATTGAGACTGGATAAAAAACATTGTACTCGTGCCTTGGATGTTTATGTTACTCTCATTTTCCATTATTGTGGCTTCATTCTTATTTCAATGTTGTTGTTTTCCTCTCCATAAAATGGATTTTCTAGTTACAGGATGTGACCCGACTTCGTGTTAATGAGACATTTCTTGTTGCATGACTACGACTGAATGTGTTTTTTGTTTGTTGGGGGGGGGAGGTTACCCTTGGAACTGCTTCTGTAGAAATGTAATGATTTTTTAATGCGCTAGTTTTCATAGACTTTCATGCTGTCTAACAACAGTAAATAAAATGGGTTTTCTTGTAAAGAACAACTTTACTTATTTTACATCTAAATTTCACATATTTTCAAAAGTACTTTATATTACAAACCACCTCTCCAATGCTGTGTATTTCAGGTCCACTTTAGTGTTTGAATTGCCCTATAAAAATAACTAAGTTTCATGTGAATACCACTGTAGGAGTGAGGAGAGGGATTGTATATATCCAAATAATTGTTATCTTAGGTGGTGAAGGGAATTTTCAGTGTAATGAGTAGTTAAATTGGCACATGACCCTATTTAGTCTAATAAGAAGTTTTGGGTAATTGAGGTGTACACAAGGTTAAAAAGCATAGACAAAATTATGAAAATTATGGTAAAACTATTATTTCAAATAGGCAATTAAAATTTTCATAATTTATAAGACCAGAAAGGATGATGAGTTAAAATAGATTGCACTCCTGGAGCTTGCCACCATTAAATGTGTTTTTCAAGTCTTTAATTATATTTGTAAATCTTCCCTTGACTCTTTCCAATCTATCAATACCCTTCTTGAATTTTATGTGCCATAATTGGATGTGGTATTCTACCAGACATTGCATCCAGACCTATATGCTTTGTCCCTAGATAGAAAGTTTTCATTTGATTATATCAAAACATAAATTTGTTGCAACCCAAAATACTCCACATCAGTAAACTGACCTCTTGGTTATCTATCACTTCCCTAGACTTTGTGTCAGCAGCAGATTGTATTCAGATTAATGCCTCACCTAAATGGAGCACTGCACTTCAGTAGAGTTACTGAAGAACTACATAAACTGTTCACCACGAGAGTAAAGCCCTCAGGGAAAATGGGCAGTTTACTGTGTATTACATAATAACTAAGAGGGAAATTTCTTCCTCCTTACCACTGGGCAAGTAGGCACTGTTATGAAAATATGGTGATATCTGTAATAGCCGCAATGTACAGGAAAGAGGATATTTCTGCAATATGATCCTTTTAAGGTAGTTCTCCAATAATTTATGATTTCACACTTGAGTCTGGATAATGATTTTTTAAAATTATTATTCAAGAATTGACAGATTTGGGATGTTGAATGAATGCAAAGTAGCTGCTGACATAGCTGAATAGCCACTACAAGCACAATACAGGGCACATCTACATGTGCATTTAGTTCTGACTAGATTTACTGCACATTAAGCTAATGGGCAGTAAGTGAATTTGGGTAGGTATCTACAGGTACAGGGACCTGGCATTAAATTTAGTGTCAGTTCCCTCCAGCCCTTCCATGTACCCCTGTGGCCCCAGCTGCCAGCACTTGGCAGCCATGTCTGAGCCAACCCAGATGCTAGCGCTTGGAAGCCATCTTTAAAACATAACCCTGCACTTTGCTCTCTAAAAGCCAGTATCTGTGCTCAGACAAGCAGTGTGGCACACACAGGGGCAGTATGTGGTAGCTCTGTTTGTGCCCCCTCTGCATTTCTGACCTATGGCTTCCCCGTCCCCTGGCCCTGCCAGTGAGGAACATGGTCTCCCAAACCTGCTGGCTGTCTCAGTTTTCCTGCTGGCCCACCACAGTCACTGTCATCTGGCCCATGGCCATCTCACCTCACCTGGCTCCCCAACATGCAGTGACTGGCTGACTGCCACATGCCCTCCATCGGCCTCTGCCACTGTGTAACTGCTGCTGCCAGCAATGCTGATTATGGGCTCTAGGAGACCACCACCAGGGCCACCATCACCCTCCTGGGCCTCCAGCCCTGCCAGTTCTGGGCCTGCCCTGCCATCTGGAACTGGTGGCAGCACCAGGTGCAACAGGACTGGATGATGAGCAGAGAGGCCTGACACCTTTAGGATATGACCCAGGCCACCTTTGCTAACTTGCTTCACCAGCTCCAGCCCCACCTGGAGCACCAGGATATTGGCATGCTCCCAGCCCTCCCCACTGACACCCACCTGGCCATGGTGCTATTCCAGCTGGCCACACCCACAAGCCTGTGGTATGTAGGACATTTGTTTGGCAAGGTCATCTCTGAGGACGCCACTCTGGAGGTGTGCAGTGCCCTCCAGGATGTGATGGTGGACACTGCCCTCCGTGTCTGCAACCCCCAGGTGGTGGTTGCAGGGTTTAATGCATTGGGGTTCCCCAAGTGTATTATGGCCCTGGACAGGGCCCACCTCCTGGTGGCCTACCTGTTCCACGGAGACTGACCCCATTATAGCCACAGAGGGTTCCACTCCGTGGTCCTGCAAGTGGTCATAGATCACCAGGGAACCTGCACCCATGTGACTGCCAGTGGGATGGGCAGCATGTACAATGCCCACATGTCCAGGAACTCTGGACTGGGCACACTGGTGAAGAGTGAGTGCTTCATGCCAGGAGTGGAGGACCTGCAGCTGGGTACCATCATCATCCCACCCCTGCTCAGTGGGGACCCAGAGTACCCACTCCTGCCATGGCTGATGAGGCCCTACACCAGGCACCTGGATCCCCACCAGACCCACTTTCATTGGGTCTGGGCTGGACCTGTGCCCTCATTGAATGTGCCTTTGCCCACCTCAAAGGCCGTTGGTGCTCCCTCAATACCTGTCTCAAAGTGACCAAGAATAATCACCCCTGGGTCATCATAAGAACTTGTGTGCTGCACAATATTTGTGAGGCCCAGGGAGAGTTGTTCCAGGAGGTCTGGACAGAGAAGGAGTACCGGAGAGGCCCCAGGCAAGGCATGCACCTGCAAGCTGGGGCCAGGGCACTAGGTGCAGGACGCTCTGGTGGACTCAGCCCAGCCCTGAGCCAGGAGAGGCTCCCAGCCAGGAGCCCTGGCCCCAGGCTGGCCAGGAGTGGCTGGCCTCAGGCTGGCCCCCTAGTGACTGGGCAGACCCGGCACTAATCTTAGACTTAGTGGTGAGTCACATCTAGACATGTGTTACTGCGCATTAGCTAATCGCAACTAAATTTAATACCTGCAAATGCATGTTATCAAATATAGTCATGATTTGCCATTTTTACTGTGCAGTAAGGGGCGCACATATAGACACATGCCCATAATGTTCAGTAAATTGGGCTAATGTGCAGTAACACATCTCGTATAAACACACCCACAGTTGTATAGACTGCACTTCTGAGTATCTGTATAAAACATTATAACTGCAGGCTTGTCATTCTGTTAAAAAATGTTATATTAAATACATACACAACATTGTCAAGGCAGCTTGTCATTGTCACAAAATCTGGGTAGCTCCCCATGAGTTTTCTGATAACCAATCTTTCCATCAAGCTATGGAGGCAAATTTAAGGTGCTTAGAGTTCCAAGTACAGAAGCATGCCATAGTCAATTAGAAAGGTGAAATGCAGCATATTAGATAGGAAGAAAGGTCCCAGGATGATTTTGCTTAGGCTGCCTGAAGGCCACAATTGTCTGCTTTTTACTGTGAATACTTCTTTCCATCAAAGGGGGAATATACTATTACTGCTGTTTTATTTCTATTAAATATATGTTAAAAAGTTTATAGTTTAGCCATCAGTTTTCATGTCATTTGACAAAAATAGATATTGTGCCTTCCCTAGAATGTTTCCAATCTAAATGAGACAGACACTAAAATGATGACAGTGAGAAAGGATAGAGAGGGATGAGATGTGAAACAAACGTTATTGGTTGAACTTGCAAGAACACGATTATTTGAGAGTGAAAATAAAGTAGGGCAAGAGAAACAGAGCAGATGGCACTGAAAAGGCCACTCTGTAAAGGTAGAGATGGAATTCGGACTAGCTTCCCAGATTAAGGACAATAAGAAGTCCTTCTTTAAATACATAGGGGTAAAAAGAAGGTTCTGGGTAATGTGGGGCCCCTGCAGGACACGTTGGGAAATTTGGTTGTCACACCAGACGACAAAGCTAACATGTTTAACAATTTCTTTGCCTCCGTCTTCCTAAGTAGGGACCAGAACAGTCACCCCACTGCTGGGCCCCTCTCGGGCCCCAGGAGAGGCACACCTGGGCCACGGGTTAGTGAGGAACTAGTTAGGGAATTTCTGGAGGGGCTGGATGTATTCAAGTCAGCTGGTCCGGACGATCTCCACCCTAGAGTTCTAAAGGAACTGGCTGAGGTCATTGCAGGACTCCTGGCACGGCTTTACGAGCACTTGTGGTGCTCTGGTGTGGTGCCAGAGGACTGGAAGAGGGTCAACGTGGTTCCTATCTTCAAAAAAGGGAAGAAGGAGGACCCGGGAAGCTATAGGTCAGTTAGTCTTACCTCGATCCTGGGCAAGCTGTTTGAGAAAATTATTCTGGCACACATCCGCAAGGGGCCAGCAGGGGACTGCATGCTTAGGGGCAACCAACATGGGTTCATCAGTGGCAGGTTCTGTCAGACCAACTTGGTTGCCTTTTATGATCAGATCACCAGATCATTAGATGCAGGGGTAGCAGTGGACATAGTCTTCCTGGACTTCTGGAAGGCTTTCGACGCTGTCTCTCACCCCGTTCTCATTAAGAAACTGGGGGACACCCACACAGTCAAATGGGTCGCCAACTGGCTGGAGGGCCGCACC
>NW_017728948.1:65831415-65839478 GCF_001723895.1 Crocodylus porosus | reverse complement strand
CCTAGGCAAGCTGTTTGAGAAAATTATGCTAGCACACATCCAGGAGGGGCCAGCAGGGGACTGCATGCTTAGGGGCAACCAACATGGGTTCATCCGTGGCAGGTCCTGTCAGACCAACCTGGCTGGAGGGCCGCACCCAGAGGGTGGTAGTGGATGGGTCCTTCTCAACCTGGAAGGACGTGGGCAGTGGTGTTCCACAGGGCTCGGCACATGATAGCATGTCACAAAAGTTGGTGAGTTAATGCTTTTTCAGGGATTTGGGGAGTATGGACTAAGATCTCACTTGGGCAGGTGGAGTAGGTTCTAGCCTTGAGCATTCACAATCTCTTGTTAGTAGAAGCCAGCCATATTGTTAGTGCAGGGAAACAGAAGAAGCCTGAAGCCTTTTGGGGAAACCCATGACCTAACAACCGGGGCCCTGAGACAGAGCAGAGCAGTATGACCCTAAGAGCTGCAGAGGGAAGAGTTCCTGACTTAGAAGCTGCAGAGGAGAGCTGGACTAACAGTAGAGCTGCCTGGAGAAGAGCTGGCAAGGTGCTGTTGCTTATAAGGGAATACAGCCCATGGGTTAGGCTCAGGCTTCAACCCTGTTGATCTGATTTGTGTTATAGCCTGGGAGCTTATTTTTTTGGTTAGAGTTTGGACTGGTGGCTTGGGTTTGGGACTAAGCAGTGGGTTGGAGGTCCCATTAATGCCCTTGGGGCAAGTACTTGCCATGAGCCTACTGGGGGCGGGCTCAAGGCATACTGAAGGAGCAGTGAGCCCAGAGCAGGGCAGACAAGACTGGGACTCAGAAGTCATGTTGGGAGCAGTGGGCCTAGGCTACAGGAACCAGCCAAGAGAAAAAGGTGACTGAGGCTGGGAGACTGAGTGCCGACAAGCACATACGGGTACCCTGAGGCATGTAATTAGCCTGTGAGCCAGTGGATGACACCAGGCTTGGAAAGTCCTGGGGCAGCCTCCCTTTCTTCAGGACTAGAACATCTAGGTGTGGCAGGAGATCAAAGGGACAGTTCTTCAGAAGGGCGGACCAAGCTAGGGCTGAGTGACCAACAGGGGGCATCACAACACAGCTTGTTACAAGTTTCACAGATCCATATGTTGTCTGAGTTGGAGTCCACATTTGCAGCATGCTGCTTTTTTCTTTCTTGCTTTACTTCCATCCTTTGAATCAAAGCTGCTTCATGTTGAGCTGCTCCCACTGCCAGATGTTCCCTCCAGATCAGACAGGATTCTGTGTGCTCCTCCCAGCTTTCTATGTTCATGTTGAACAATTTCATATCACTTTTTGCACACATCATGGTACCACCATAAAAGGCAACCCCTTTTGCTAGAGCCATCTTGAATCTTCCTGTAGAAAATATTCTTGGGGATACAATGTCTCCTCCCATTCTCCTGATATGGCTGATCCATCGCAACCTCCTCTTCACGGCTGTTTCTAAGTGTGTCAGTCCTGTGTGCTCCAGTACCATTGTATTTGATATTCTGTCTTCCCACTCTATTTTCAGGATCTTACTCAGACTTCACATGTGGGAACTATTCAGTCTCTTGCATATGTAGTCCATGTTTCTGAACCATAAAGCAGGGATGGCAGCACACAAGTCTTCTAGATCCACATCTTCACCTTAACTGAAAATTTGCAGTTATTCCATGGATGTTTCTGCAATAACCCAGAATTCTTGGCTGCTTTTTTGATTCTTTTAGTCTGAAGGTCAAAATTCCTGCTGATCATTGGATGTAGTTTTAAGAATTGGCCTGGTATTACAGGCAATCACAGAACTGGTAATATAAATGGCCAGCAAGTGTTAGAACTTTGTGCAAGTCAAAATCCATGTGTTACCAACACATACGTTGCTAGGAAAATCACAAGAAAGATGTACAAGATCAGGACATTAACACCAATTAGATCTAGTACTGACCAGTCATAACCATCTGAAAGTTATCCTGCATATGAGGTCTTATCACAATGCTGACTTTGACACTGATCATGCCTTCTTTGTCTGCTGCAAAGTCAGAATCAGTGTAAAAAAGACCATAGCAAATGCCAGATTGGCAATTAGATAGCAAATGTCTCCAGAAATCTGAATGAAAACAATACTCAGGTCTTTGTCAGGAGATGCAACACTTTCCAGTTTTTCATCAGCATTTGGTTTCAATTTCCATGGTTGGCCTAATAAAACAATTGTCAGGAATCTTTCAAATTATATGCAAGGGGCTTCCCTTCTCTACATAGCACCTACTATATAATGTATCTTGGCGCAGAATAATACATCAGCATCAAATTGAAGACTGAAAAAATCCTATTTTTAATTAAATTAATCTCCTGTGCTGGTCATGGATTATTCTTCTTACAACAGCTAATACTTGAGCTCAGTGACCCTGGAAATAACAACTGTAGTTCTTTCAGACCTTGCTAATTACTCTTTCCTTTCCACAGGGTTATTAAATAAAACAATTCAAGTGCAGCATACCGGGCTATCACCTGGGAAATAAGTGTTTGAGGTTCTCTCCAATTTGTTGCCTGGCTAATAGCAACAAAATATATTTAAGAAAAGAGTCAAATGTCAAATCCAAAATAGCTTTGAATAAATGTCCACATGTTAATATGTAGTTGCTACTCCTCCATCTTGTCTGACATTTCTCCAGTTACAACACCTGGCTGCAACTCTCATGCACACTTTCCAAAGCCTGTTTTCATGTCAGTTAGACCATTGTCCTTTTTCAAGCCCCCAGCAATAAATTTCTGGGTGATAGGTACTTTATAAATAACAGCTTAGACAGAGAAAGCTCTTGATTTTCCATCGAGGAATATTTTTAAAAAAAATATTCTCACTGGGATCAAAAGTCAGCCTCCAGAAATTTAGCTTTTTTCCCTCAGTGTAGCAGACAAGAATAAATCTGCTTTCCAAAGCCAAAACAGTCTTAAATGTAGGTCAAAATGGTCAAAGTTGTTTGACTGACAAATCAATTAACCTTTATTTTTGGAAGTCCATCTTGAGACACTTGAGACTTCATGTTACACCTCCCAGGGATGAATGGCCTCTTGCTGACTCTAAACAGAAATAATGGGGCTCACTGTGTTGTTAACAAACCACTCAGTGCACACTCAGCATTTCTGAAAAATAGGTCATTGGTGTCTCATAATGGGGCACCCAAAAACTGTTATTATAGTCATTTTCCCTAAGGCAAAGGCAGCCAATATAACAGCAAGTATTATATGGCCTTAAAAATACTAAATTATGGTCTAGAGAGGCTGCGGTAATGAAAAAGCCAAGTTTGGAAGTAATGATGAGACTTGTTCTGCATATCATTGGCTGAAGGGATAAAAGAGGGGTTTTAAACTTTCTACTGGGTCTGGGGAAAAAAAGGCAAGGAGCCAAAACTGACAATAGATCATACCCTAAGCTAGGTGAGGCCCTGATCCTGCCCCATGGACTTCAAATAAAGCCAGGCTGAACCTTCTGTTACTAGCCCAGAACATCAAGGCAGCATCTTGCTGGCCCATCTTTGATTACCAGTAAGAAAGTTAAAGAAATAAATAAAGTAGGCACTGGACCAACTTCTGCTATTCAAAATAATGGTTCAAAGCCAAAGTAACTTTATAGAATTTCTTCTCTTATTTACACTGGTGTAAACCCAGAGTAAACCTTCTGCATGCTGTGGTCATCTCCATGATGCTTTATGGCTGTGAGGCATGGATGCTTAATAAGTTAGAAAACAGAATTGAAGCATTTGAAATGTACTGCTTTAAGAGACAGCTGCATGTCTCATACACCAAGCATTGGAAGAATGAGTCTGTTAAGAGGCAAATTAGTCAAGAAATTAGAACCTATGAACTGTTGTTGGAGATTGTGTGATGAAGGAAGCTGCAATGGTTTGGACACATCATAAGAAGGCCGGACACTGTTGCCAACACCAGAATTCATGGTACTGTGGAGGGAAAAAGAAAAACAGGTAGACCCAAGGAGAGGTGGAGAACCAATATCAAGGACTGGATGGAGCGTCAATTGACAGAGTGCACAGAGCTAGCCAAGCACAGGCCAGAGTGGAGGAGGGTTGTTATCAGGGATCCTGGTTTTCCCTGATTAAAAATTGCAAATTTTCTCATACTGCCCCAATCCATTATTAAAATTAAACGCACCCCCCCGCCCACAGCCTTCACCCCAGCCCTGCTGGTGCCCCTCACTCCCCACCAACCCTGCTCCTGTCCCTTGCTCCTGCCCCTCACTCCCTCCACAACAGCCCTCTGGCTGTGCTGGTACCCCACATTCCCCCTACAACCACCCCACCCTGCTGATGCCTATCATTCCCCCACACAGCCTTGCTGGTGCCCCTTGCCCCCTTCCCACAGCCTTTGGTCCCCCAGACCTGCTGGAGGGGTTTCCCAGCTGCAAGAGCTATGGACCCAGAGCCCCCTACCCCTGGTCCCCCCTGCTGCCTGCTGCCGGTTCAGGCAGGGTGGCTCTGTGCCACTGCATGCACTCTTGGGGTCAGAGGGGGCACCTACACCCCCAGATCTGTGCATGGGGCAGGCTGTGGGCTTGAGCTCCTACCCTGCTTCCCTCCTGTGGGGCCTCTGGAGCCCTGCAGGCATGACCTGGCATGGCTTGAACAAGTGGGGGTGTGCAGGGATCTCTTTGCCCTCCCACTGCCCTGGCAATGTGCCTTCTGCACCTGCCACTGCTTTCAGAGGCACAGTCCTGCACCGCTTCCCTCAGTGCAGCCCTGCATGCAGGAGGCACATCACTGGGACAGCACAGGGCCAGCAGCAGTGAGATCCCTGTCCCCAGCTGTGCCAGGGTGCAGGGAAGGGAAGCAGGGTGGCAGGGAACTGTGGGCCTATGGATGCTTGCCACTTCACTTGCTGCCCTGCTTCCCCCCCCATGACCCAGTGCAGCTGGGGACAGAGGAGCCATGTGGGAATCTTGTCGCTGCTCACTCTGTGCTGGTGATGTGTCTCCTGCGTGCAGGGCTGCACTGAGGGAAGTGGCACGGGGCTGCACCCCTCAAAGCAGGGGCCAGCTCAAGAGGCACATCACCAGGCATCAGGGGGGTGAGGCGATCCCTACATGGCCTTGTTGTTCCCAGCTACACCAGGTCATGCCTGTGGGACTGCAGAGGCCCCATGGGAGGGAAGCAGGGCAGGAGTTTAAGCTGACAGCCTACTCCACGCACAGATCTGGGGGTGCAAGTCCCCCATGCCCCCTGAGAGTCAAAAACATGGAGTGCCTGGCCAGCTTCAGGTGGACCATGAAGAGTGCTACTGGCCTGACCGGGCTTGGGACATCCGTGTGTGGCTTCCCTTAAGGGCTGATAGCATCGCTTTGGTCCCACATGCCACCAGGCAGCCGCTCCACATCTTCCCCCAACACCTCCCCATTCCATGAGCCCCCATCCAGCTCCCCACAGGAGTACCAGCCCAGTCAGGGTCACATGGAACTGGAGCGGCACTATTGTCCCTTAAGGGAAGCCTCACATGGAGACATTGAGCCTTGTTGGGCTGATAGTGCCACTTGCAGTCTGCATGCTGCTAGCTGGGTGGGCACTCCATGCATTTCACCAACACCTCCCCACTCTCTCATCCCACAGCCAGCTTCCCACAGCTAGCTTCCCCTCTAGCTAGCTCATCCACCAGTCACCTCCCCCCACTCCAGCCCTGCTCTGCAACCCTCTAGCCCCCTACAAGCCCCACTTACCTAATCTTACAGGCTCCAGAAAGAAAATGAGTCTGAGGTAAACCTTGGGACATACTAAAAGCCTCAGGCCCCACCCTTTCCCCTCTCCTTCTGTCCTCCCCTCCCCCTGTCCCTTCCCCTCTGGGCAGAACTGGAGTTTTCCTGCCCTTTTCCTGCAAAGCTCTTTGCAAAAGCAGGAAATCTGCTGGTTTCTCTGCTGCAAGGGAAAATCTATGTTGTTGCTGATAAAAATGGGAAATCTGTGGTTTTCTCCATTTTTCCATGGGAAATTTCCCTAGTTATTACAGCATCTAAG
The DNA here is from genome assembly GCF_001723895.1 of Crocodylus porosus. Classification (NCBI taxonomy): domain Eukaryota; kingdom Metazoa; phylum Chordata; order Crocodylia; family Crocodylidae; genus Crocodylus; species Crocodylus porosus. Next base: position 65,833,487 of record NW_017728948.1, on the reverse strand, counting down.
GTGCTCCAATGGTTGTAGGGGCCTCAGGACTAACTTGACTTGAAATCCAGAGTAAATGAGCCAATAGTACTCAAATGAGCTCTCTCTACAACCTCTCTCCACTGTTGGGGGAAAATAATCACATGTAAGAATAAAATTGTTGTGCTATAGGGGACTTTTCTGGTTTAAAGATTTTTCTGAACCTTTGAAAAATACTATGTTGACCTTCTGATGTTCCAAAGGACTTGCCTTTCATAATCATGGAATATCTACATCTTTTAAACAGTGTTTCTCTACTGCTACTGTGTCTGCTTGCATAATGGCTACAAGGATCTGTGGGGAAGATTACAGGTCTGATGACTAAGATTTAAACTGTTTCAGTTTATAAGCATTTGACGTGGAGGAATTGCACTGGAACTAGTATACATTTCAGGTAAGTGGCAGCTTGACTTCTTGTTAATAGAACTTTCTGACTCATTGTACCCACATTGTTAATTTAATTCTCTGATGCAAGGGGCAATGTTAAAAATAAAAACTTTAAGTGCAAGTAATGTTTGTCAAAAATGTGTGTATCACATAGGTTGTGACTCCCAGCCATAACTTAAGTGAGAAAAGCCTTTGGTCTAATTGCTTCTACAGCAGTTACATGGGGTTGCTTGTTTGAGACTAGCTTTATACACTTGATTTTCAGTTAAGGTTGAACTTGAGCAATTCAATTCAACATGCTGTGGAGCATGGGAACAGGAATCATTTAAATAAGTGTAATTTTATACCAATACCTGTATGTCAAGCACCGAGCAAGGATACCGAACCCAAACTCAAATCCAGGTACTGTAGTGACAATCAAAACGTAACATAAAAAGTTAGATGTCACCCTTCCCACATGTTTAATTCACTTAAGATGGGAGTATCACTGTATTAAGGAAGGAAAAGACAAGCTAAGTGTGCCCAAGTGTCTCAAATTTATACCTCTTCAGGTGAAGAGTATTTTTGGCTGGTGTTATGCAGCTTGTGTTGTGGTAATGTCAGGCTGCTTTATGTGGCCAATAGGAGCAATTTGTGGTCTTCCAGCATCCCAGGATGCATCACTCCCAGCCCCACCCCCCACATGGGTCATCTATCCTCCCAAAATCTACTTGCAAAGTGGCTACAAGGTTCTGTGGGGAAGATTACAGGTCTGATGACTAAGACAGAGAGCCAGTGACCTGAGCAGCTTCAAGAGACTGGAGAGCCCAAGAGAACTGGAAAGCATCAGTGTGGCTAGGAGTTGTCAAATTTGCCCTGTGGCTCCCTGCCTCCCTCATCTTTCTCTGCTGCCTGGCTCTCTGGCAGCTGCCCAGCTCTTTGTCTGGAGTAGTAGAGAAAGTGTAGCGGGCAGGGGAAAGGTCTTACAGTATTCATTGATAGCAAGATGAGCAATAGATGGAGTTTTCAAAGTGATCCACTCAAACAGAGAAGAAATTGGTTTGCACCCTCTCATTTTCTTTCTTTTCAGGACTTCAAAACAAACTTGGCAGCTTCTAGCCAGTGGTGGGAAAAATACAGCCATGGGTCAGATCTGACCCACCAACTGAGTATATCTGGCCTGTGAGCAAGTGGCCACCAACTCATGGGATCTGACCTGCTAGTGACTGGTGGCTCTGGCTCCAAGTACCATGTGGAACCAGGTGGGTGGAAGGGATTGCTCCCACACAGTGGCATCAGCTGTGAACTTGAGTGGATGCTCTGATCCCTACATGGAACCTCTTGGGTACAGCTATAACTGATGCCAGTGTCTGTCCAGGGCTGCCTCTGCCATGCTGTGTGGGTGATGGCATAAGCTTCAGATGGGCCGGAAATTTCTGAGTCGGGGATGGGGTTTGAGGAATGCTACAGCTCTGGACAGGGTGAGGGTGGGAGGGTGAGGGAACGACAGGGAGATGATCAGGGAATGCTACAGCTTCAGGAAGGGGATGGGGACAAGAAAGAGACTGAAAGAATGAGAGAGAGTGAGAGAGAGGATCAGAGTGTGCTACAGGTCCAGGGAGGGAGGGAGTGACAGAGAGATAAAGAAGATGGGGATCTGGGTATGTGATAGCTCTGGGGGAATGGGG
>NW_017728948.1:65779336-65830460 GCF_001723895.1 Crocodylus porosus | reverse complement strand
AGGGATTGCCTTTCTGACCTCCTACCTGGGCTTAAGAAGGGATAAGCCCTGCCCCTTCCTGGTCAGCTGGTTTTACAAGTTGCCCCAGCAAACAGCACCTGTGCAGCCCTGGTGACTGGCAGCTGAGCCTCCCCCTTTCTTCCACTAGGGGTCTCCCCAGAGCAGTCTCCGCTCTCAGGCGCAGGGCACCCGAGTGCACTGTGACAGATACATGTGAGCAGAATGATTCAGCAAGGCAGAAGTTAGTAACCAAAGTGTTTTCCTTGAAAGGCTCATGTTTAAAACAGGTAAAATAAAATAACCTAGATTGAAAGAAAACAGTAAATAGGTCAATCTTGAGACTTACCACCCACTCTAGATGGAAAATCTTTCTCCCTTCTTGGAGGTATTCTCTCCCTTCTTTGGCACAAGCAACCATTCTTAATCACCTGTGTAAAAGGAAGGGGGAATTTAGACACCATTAACAGCTTGTTCACCAGTGCTTTATAATCTGTATGCAGATTCTTCGGGGGAAAAAAATCATGAAAGTGCTTGAAGGATATGATGAAACTCATTGGAGAGTCTTTATGAGGTAAATACATTTTTTTCAGGCCAGTAGCCATTTTTGCTTACTACTAAAAATATACATATACCCAGAGCCTTCAGCCCAGGTGTTGCACGTTATCTACAAGATTAGAAAGTTTTCAACAGCCTTAACTAATCCTGATGCCCACCAGGGACTAATCTGGTATTCAGGGAAATTCAGAGAAACTTAACAACTCTAAGCATCATGATAGTTGTAAATTGCTGGTGTACAGGGATCCCCCAGACGTGTAGGATGGTGGGGTGGATATAGGAACCATTATAATAATCAACTCCACTACTGTGTGAACTCTCCTAGTAAGAGAATACTGAATCGGTCAGCTTTATTGCTATAATCTGGTCCTTAATATTGATTGCGGCAGGCTTACGCTCTCATTGCTGCAAATGTTTTTGCCCATTTGGGGTGCACCACACCAGTGTCTACTCACTTGCCATGACTTGATGTTATCTAAAGTTTTACCTGGAAGTGTTGTCCAGTGGATTGTCTCTGCCCTTGGGTGACTCAACTGGTACAACTTCTGTACTTCTCCTCCCCTACACCCCAACCCTTTTGGCTTGGGTGGTCCGGATCAGTCTCATTTGTATCTGGGTGTGCTGAAGGCACAGTCTGTTCCCATGGAAAGCCTGCTGTCATAATTTTCAGCAGGAATGTGGTTGTGGTTATGGCTTCTCTGACTGATAAACTGGCAATTTAACAATTCTAGAACTGAAACTGCTTGAATGATGTGGGCGAGCATGCCAGTGATGCTCACCATGTCCAATGCTTTTCTTCAGCATTCTGAGCTTCATGTGGCACAATTTGCATGGTTTTCACATGGTCCCACATTGTGCGTAAATCTTGGAAGAACTGACGTTCTGAGCCGGCTCGTGCCTGGCCATGTACTACAGTATCCTGCGGGGTATTCACTCATGGCCGCCTGACCCTGGTACCTCCTTGCCAGGGAATTTTGTGCCCATAACCACTCAAACACTGTGAACAGAATCAAAGGGTCCCCAGGCGGGTTCTTCCCTGCAGCAGATCCCATCGATACCCCTTGGGCTGCCCTCTTCCTGTCCTGGCTGACCTGTGTGTCCCTGTTGGTGAAGTGATGAGTAGGTGAGGTCAAGGTCAGGTTCGCACCCTTTAACCTATCTGTTGTGACTCCCATGCTGATACCTGGTTTCCCTCTCCAAGGTCATCCACTGCATCCTGTGGTTTGCCTGGGCTTCCTACTCCAGGAAGGGGCTCTGGCTTCGGGACAGCAGGTAAGCATGTGCTCTGGCACTGGCTCTGGGGGTGGTCCAGCCACCGTCTGAGCTCCTTCTGCCTTACCCAGCAACAGGTCTCTGTGGGTAAGGCAAATTCCATTTCAACCATGGAGATAACGTCTGGTGGCACAGGTGATGCTCCTTCCCCCCTCATTCCCCATTGCCTACATTTTGGCTGGCAAGCTCTTCTTCCCCATGGGAATTTTCAGCACCAGACCAATCCATGAGCCCTCTTCTGACCATGTGGTGCTGAAAGGGGCATAAGCATGCCACATTGATATAGTCACATGCAGCTTATAAGCAGTTCTAAATTATGGTCCATGGGCAGTGATGTTTTCTAGTAATCCTAGCTTAGTCTGGGATTCTAAAAAGGAAAATAAATACATTATAAGGGGCCAGGCCAGAACCCTGTACCCAGCTGGTCTTAATCAAGAAAACAGGGCAAGTCATGGCCAGAGGAAGTGCTACCTGCAACAAGCCCAGAGCAGTACCCTGGTCCCAGCTGAGCTGAGTGAGGCAATCCAGACAGGCAGTCACCTGACCCAACAGGCTGCAGACCCCACCCACTCTAGCCCTTGAAAGCCAGGCCCAGTCTGCTCTCTCCTTGTCTGGGTAAAGGTGAAGGTACTTGCTCCTGACTGTCTGTGTGCTTCCTTGTTGGTTTTCCTGTTCTGACTCCTGGCTCTGACTGACTTCAAAGCCAGCTTCCAACTGTGGTAAAACCCTTGGCATTTCCCGATTCTCGTTCTTTTGTCTTGATTCTGGTTTGACCTTTGGTTCTGGCCTTTGACTCCTGATCCTGGTTCATTCTTTGGCTGTAGCTTGCTTTGACTGTGTCTCTGGCTCCTGAATCCAATTCTGATGCTAGACTGGGGCAGACAACCCCCAGCACATGCCAGAGTGTGGCATGCAAAGGCATTTTGCTTGGCATGTGCATGGTAGGGGAACTAAGAGGGGCCTAATATTTGTTGTGGCAGTGCAACCTTGGCCCTTTCCCTGCTGTCTGTCTTGAGGCGCATGTGCACCTGCCACTGGCAATGAGCTGGGCCAGGCCTCTATGAACCTCAGTGTAGCTGCTTGCAGCCTTTCCACTGTTAGCAACCTGGGCTTCATGGTAGGCACATGCACCTCAGGGCAGATGGTGGGGAAGGGGCCAGAGCTGCCATACCACAACAAGAATTGGGCCCCTTGCTGTTCTCTCACTCCTGACCTGTTCCTGGCATGCCAGCATCTTGCAGGTTGGGGTTATGAATGTTTTTAGCACTCTGCCCAAACATGCTGCCGACCCCTGCACTAAACTCTTTTGTACCCCTAGCTCCCTGAGGAACTAATTGGGACTACACCAGTGCTTCAGATGCCTAAGCACTAGGGAGGACCACCTAGGTCCTGGTTTCCTATCAATAATCTTTTTTATGCATTCTATTTAATGCTTTTCGTTACCACAGGTTTGCTGTAAAGTCATCTGTGTTCAGCTCATGATATTGAATTGGACTGACTAAACAAACAGAAGGACATGGCTGAATTGCAAAAAAATAGAGCCCAATACCCAGGGAAAAGCAATGACAGCAAGGCTTACAAAATGGAGCAGAAGGGACACAAAAAAGGCCGTGTCAAATTATTTTCCCACTTGTCTCATTAATACTATCTCGATATTAATTTTCCATTTGACCAGCACTTCAGTTGTCACAAGAGAGGTGTGAAATTGGTATTGGGAGGTTGGGAAGGCCAACAGTTGATAGCAGTATCCCTGTTGGCCAGATTCAAATCTGGAGAATCACTAACTTGGAATATTTGTATTTAATGCTTCAAGTACATAAAGGAAATTATGAGTTACCTTAAAAAATATTGTAAGTTTTCATACTTGTACCATACTGGTTAATGCCTTTGTCTCATTACTGCTTCCTCAGGATATATTCAGAACTGTATGGGCCTACATACATGACACAAGATTTCCTGCTCATGCTGCCGCAACTGCATTTTTGTTTGCACAAGCAGGATTTCCCACTGTTTTAAAAGTCTTTTTGGCATGTTAAACTAAAAGTGCTCGGAGGTAGTTTAGTTTGTGTCACCGCCAATTACGTTGTCGTATCTATGGATTCATGGCGTGCAAGCACCAACCGACTCAAAGACCCATAATTACTTTCTTTTGCCACCAGGTGGCGATGTGCTATTTCTGTAGTTCAGGCCTCTGGTCAGAAGGTGCCGCTATTATTTGCTCCAGCTATTTTTTTTCTTTTTTTTGTGGCTCCTGGTCATCTCTCCCTCCCCCTGCTCCCACACCTAACTTTAGGCAGCAAGGGCACAGTGTATGTGTGTGGGGGGGAAGGGGTCTGGTAGTTACGCTAGCAGAGAATACTTAATACAGAGAAAGAAAGAATTGGAGGAGCACTCTGTATTGCCAAGTACTGTTTTTTACTACCCTCTGCTAGTGGCTGTGCCTGTACCACCACCACCACCAGCAGTCCTGTGTGTCCTCCCCGCTGGACCTGTGCCCCCACCCCCACCCCCTCCACCAGCTGCACCCACCACTGTCCACCACGCTGTTCCAAACTGCCGATGAGCGCAGGGGCATCACTGCTGCCAGTGGCATGGTAAGTTTGCAACTTGGACTTACATTTGAAGTATGGCACCTCTTCTTAACACTTCAATATTTCTTATAATTGACATGGCCCTTCATTCCAGAAACATGAGGAATAGTGCAGGTGGATGCTGCATGCCAGACCCACTCCCCAGGATATGCAACATCCCAGGGAATATATAGGTAATATCAAAAATGTCCCACCAATCTTGTGCAGGGGGTGGGGGGGAGGGTCGAAGGCCAAGGGGGCAGGCAATGTTTGGACTGTGTTCCAAAACCTGTCCTCTTCTTCTTTCTTCCTATCCTTGCAGAAGACTTTCAAGATCAGAAATCGAAAAGAATCAATAAGGGAAAAGCATCAAGAATCCACCAGTAGAAGCAAGTTAGTTAGTAATAGTGTAATTGTTAAATAGTAGGAAATAAATAGTCTATACTGTACAGTGTCTTACAGAAAATAGTGTATAGTTAAATAATGCATAGATATTGTATAGATATATAGTGTATATAGATACTAGTGTATAGACAATGTTTTAATAAATTAATGCTGTATAGATGCTGGGGAAGAAAATCCTGACTTTTTTCCCTACTTTTTGTCTATTTTCCTACTTCTAAAAACATTTCTTTAATTTCTTTACTATTTAAATCTTTTCTTAATTATGCCTTTTTGATTAAAAAATCATGTAAATGCACTGCATTTTATTAAATACAGCTTTGAAATTGTGTCTATATGTGTGTCATGTTTTCTTTCATAGGCAGATTGGCATGCATGCAGGGCAGTCTGTGCAGTTTAGGGGTGGGTGAGTTGGGAGAGGTGATGACAACTCCCACCCACCTCAGCGTGGGGATCCTCTGCTTGGGGGTATTTATGGAGGGATGGCATTACTGGAAAGAGTTGTAGGGTGGACTGTTATGGGAGGTCCAATGCTTGTTTTACCCCCAATCCCAATGTACAGCCATCCTGGCAAGCCTGTCTCTCTGAGGATGCAGTACCTGTTTGCAAGAAAGACCCACCCCCCCAACCACCCCAGAACCCGATAGACAAGAAGAAGTGGCTAGCGGCAGTACTGGGCCAGGCATGGGAGAGCCTTCCTTAACACCTAAATGAGGGCAATTAGCGAGTCTTCTGTGTAATGGTTGGCTTTGGTTTTTTGCATCACCTCCAAAACACCCTCCATCCGTGTGTAGTTCTCCCCCTCCTCCCCCAACATGCAGTGCAGGTGGAGCAGTGTCCTTGGGGCTCCCATTGGGTGGAATCCCTGGTACCCAAGGAATATTCATATTAATATTAATCCACTTCTATACTACAAAGGCAACACCCACCTGCCTGATGCTGCTGCTCTGCTGGTTGGTGCTGCTTTGCAAATAGCTCCTCAGTTGGTGCTCAGGCTTTGCAAATAGTTTCACAAAAAACAGGAGTCAGATGATTCATTCTTTTTTACATAATAATCCTTTAATTTTTTATTTTCCTTTGCATTAATAAAACCATGAGTGAGTTAGTTATATTTGTATGAATCCAAGCATTCACAGTGAGAACCCAACCACTCCTGCAGGGCAGAGACAAAGAATAACACAGGGTGGGGTGCCAAGCACGGGGATCCCAAGCAATTCGGGGAAAGGGATGTGAACAAGTCAATAACATTTTCATTCAATGAGCCAGTACCAGGTGAATACTTTTGCAAGTGCAGGAAAAATAGCTTAAATAAATTGAAATGCTATTTCGCTTGGTGAATCACAATGATTTGAAATGTTATTCATGCATGTATGTATATGAGAAAAAGTGGGACCTCCCCACCTGACCTTGAAGCAGGCAGGCCCAGGCCCTGGCCCTAAACCAAGCAGGACTAAGTACAAATTGACAGATTTTTGGATTGGTTAATCACAGTAAATTGAAATGCTATTTCACTTGGTGAATCACAAGAAATCAAACTGTTCGTTACCCTAGCACTTAAGAAATGGAGGAGCAACCCATAATGTAAATGACTGATTGTTTACTACCCTCTACTATTGAGTATTTTAAGAAATCTCCCAGTGTGGAGGGCTTGTTCATTTGCTGAGACATGGCCAGCAGGCAGAAGGAAGGAGCCCCACCAGCCAAGGGGGAGAGTGCCATTGGTAGTTAAGTGGTAAAGCAATGATGCAGTTTTCTAGGGGACTTTCAGAATGTGGTGGCGTATCTTAATTCTGAAATGAAGATACAAGTGGGGAAGAGGGAAGGAGGTCCTTTGCCCAAGCAATTACTGATTGTTTACTCCCCTCTGCTAGTGGTCATGCCTGTACCATCACCAGCAGTCCTGTATGTGTTTCCCCCCTCCACTGCAGATTTTTCCATTAGTAAATGACAATGGATTGAAATTTTACTTGATTTCAGTTTCAAAATTACAGGCCATGCTGGGTGCTAATAACAATGCTGGGTGCTAAGACACATCAAGTCAGGCAGCAGGCAAGTGGGAGGGAGGGCCTTTGCCCAAGCACCATTGTGGGTGCTAAGATTGCAATGTTATTTTGATTGGAAAAACACAATAAATGGAAATGTTATTTTGACTGGAAAATCACAATTGAGTGAAATGTTACTTGGACTGGAAACTCACAATAAATTGAAATGTTATTAGGGAGGGTTTAAAGGCACAGCATGTAGTAGGGAAGCAATGATGCAGTTTTTCATGCATTTGAGCAAATCTTCCAATGTTGAGCCATGTCAGGAAGGAGACCCACCAGCCAGAGGTGGTGGTGGGGCAAAGAGTGCCATTGGTAGTCAAGTGGGGAAGCAGTTTTTCACGTGATGCAGTTTTTCATGGGACTGTAACCTCTGAGAATGGGGTGGAATATCTTAATCCTAAAATTAAGAAGATACCAGTTACTGAAAGGAGGGAGTGCCTTTGGCCAAGCACCACAATGGGCCCTAAGAGTATATTACTTCCATTGGAAAATCACAATAAACTGATGTAATCCCTCCAAATAGAAGAGATAGGTAGCTAAGCAGAAGTGCTGTGAGAGGGATCTGTAAAATACCGGCTAGTTCCCTGTATTCCCTATATAGTCAAGCCAGGACCAGGAATAGCTTAACTATGTATAAATTTATTAATGTTTACAGGGAACCACAAAAAGATAGCTATTAATATCCAACTGACATAGATATTTACAGATTTATAAGAAAGTATTGGTAAATATTTACAACAACAACAGGTAAATATAACAGATAAACAAGAATCAACAGGTAAGCTCAGGCAAGGACAACAACAACAATTTGATACAGATAAGCCTCAACTTGCTGACACAACCTAGGTCACATTGGAGTATAACAATTGATTTATCTATCTATCTATCTGTCCCCAAAATAGGAGGTGCAAGTCTTTCTCCCTCCAGGTACCCACATGGCTGAGGCTACTGCACCTTCCCCTAGGGTGCCAAATCCTGCCACCCTCCTAGAGGGAGGAGGATCCCAGTACCTCCTCAGCCCCAGATGGGCCCACCTGGTCCCCAATCCCTTGGGACCCCCTTTCAGGGCTTCCTCCTCTGTGGGGTCCCATTCCTCAGGTAGTCATGGATCCGGGGAGCAGGCTGGGAGGGACTCCTGCAGCTGCGAGTACCTTCTCGGGGCCACCCAGTGCCCTGCCTTCTGTCCTTCATTGGGGTTTGGGCTGCCTCATGCGGGTCCTGACACCCAGGCCTTGCCTTCTGCCTTCCACTGGGGCTTAGGCTGCCTTGTGCAGGTCCCAAAACCCAGACCACCAGAGCTCTGCCGCACCCCGCTGGTACCTCCTGGGTGCCTGGCCTCTTGTCAGGGGAGGGATTTCACATACAAATGGCCTGGCACCACTCCCAGGGTTTGGGACGCCATGCACCAGTGTGTGCATTGACTCGTCGGCCACACACAGAGGGTAGCAGACCTGAGCCACCACATGTGGCTTCCAAGGTCTGGTAGCTCCATGCATCACCTTGTGTATCAGGTGTCTAGGAAACTCCCAAAATCTGCACTATGCACCGCTCTGTGCACCTCTGGGGCTGTAGCCAAACCCACTTGTTGCTCCAGTCCCACCAAGGGGGTCCTCCAGGGCTCTTCTAGGCTACTGCTTCCTCCTGCTAGGCAGTTCTCCCTAGCTTTTCTTAGCTGCCTGCTTCTTTGTCCCCTGATACATCTGCCATGTGCTGGGCATGCTTCTTCTTTTATTCACTCTGGAGGCTCCACCTCTGAAGGCTTGCTGGACCTGCAGGATGCAGGCTCCAATCGGGTCTGGGAGGCTCTTTGCCTACCCTCTCTGGGTAAGAGACATAGCCAGCCCCGCACAGCCCTTACCTGATTGGTGGACGGGCTCCACCAATCGAAATTAAGATTTTTGAGCCCGTTTGAGCCAGGCTGATTTGGTAAGTCCACCACACTGAAGTGTTATTTTGATTGGAAAATCACAATAAATTGATATGTCATTAGGGAGGGTTGGAAGGCCCACCAAGCAGTGGGGAAGCAATGATACAGTTTTTCATGCCTTTGAGCAAATCTTCCAATGTTCATTTTCTGAGACATGTCAAGAAAGAGATTCACCAGCTAGTAGGCCTGCACAAAGTGGCAAGTATTCGATTCGGATTCAGATTCAGCCGATTTAGAAGGATAGTGATTTGAGTCACTGTCCCAATTCAATTTGGCCGAACCGGATTTGGAGATTTAATGTTGATTCAGATATTTGGCCATAGACTATAATGAGGAATCACTAAAATAGCTATAACTTTGTCATTTTTTTGCAGATTCAGATGAAAAAAGCAGAGACGATATTCCCTTCTGAGGGCATAAATCCTTCCAAGTTTCAAGGAGATAGGTGCAGCAGTTTCTGTGAAAGCAAAACTCACATCACTTGTATCTGTTAAGGGATGTAGGTTGTAGCCGTGTTGGTCTAAGAACTTAGGCAGACACAGTTCTTTGGGTCGACCTGATATCTTTTATTAGATCTACTGAATAGTTGGAGAAATATATCTTAACAAGCTTTCAGGAAGCTGAGGAAGCATCTGCAGTTGGCGTGTATGCTCTTCCTGGATGGAATGAATAGTAAAGAAGACTCACTGCTGCCAGGAAAGAGGACGTGTCTATGTTTTGTGGGGGAGGAGGGACTTTCAGCTCTCCCTCTTCCCCCTCCCCTACCAGAAGACTTGGCATCTGCCTTTCCAGTACGCTTCCTAAAGCTTGGCGTACTGCAAAATGTGTATGTGTCTGTAATATATGTTGTGCTTTCCTGCAGTGCACAGTGATGACACACTCAGGGAGAACACAGAAGAAGAGAAACTAGCTAGCTACCAAGAGACTAGATACCAGAGCCTTTCAGATGCTGCTGGTCCAAGACAGACAGCTCACAAAAGGCACAGATCACTTCATATACAGCCTTATATGTTGTTTCTGCCTCCTTTCCCCAGAACACTGTGATTGGAAGGGAACTCAGGGAAAGATCACAGCCACTGGCCAGCTACAGATGTCAATATCAAAGCAGTCTTACCCGTCCCCCACCACTTTTCTCAGTTTCTGTTTCCTGCAAGCCTTCCAAATCTCTAAACCTTTCTGAATCTTTTCCAAATCAATTCAGAGGCTTCCAAATAGGTTCAGACCTTTTAATGGGTCTCCTTATTCGATTTGGATTCGGAGATTCAGCCACTGAATTGGGCTGAATCTCCTCTGAATCAAATCAGCTACCAAAGCTTTTCACCGTCCTACCAGCCAGGGGGAAAGAGTGCCATTGGTAGTCAGGTGGTTGCAGTAATGTGTATATGGATTGGGTATATAGCAATCACTTAAGGTCACCACGCAGTGGGCAACATGGAGGGGGGGAAGGACCTTTTTCTTGGGAGCAACCTCCTATCCTCTTGGGAACAATGGAGGAGCAATGGAGGAGCAACCCATATTGCCATTTACTGCTGTATACTAGCCTCTGCTTTTTTTTACATTGAAGTAAAAAATATAAACCAAATAAAAAGAAAAGAAAAATTGAATCAAGCATCTTTCAAAAGAATAATGAAGCATATCTGAGTAAGTACCTGGCTGGACTACCTGGACATCTGTAATTTTTCACCATTTCAAAATCTTGCACCATGTAGTCTGGTAGCCTGAGTGACAGTTAGCCCTGGAAGCTGGGTGCGCGTGCACACACACACACACACACACACACACACACACACACACACACACACACACACACACACACTGTTTTTACCCTGGCCAGAGACAAAAACATTCTAATCATTAATAAATATTAGCATGTTAATATTAAAATGAAATATATTTTTTTAAAATTAACAATCATTATTTCACATATATGTTTAGTTGCTGCTAGATTCACATGGTAAGGGTTTTTTTTTTGTCTGTGTTTATAAACTCTGTATGTTGTGGTGGAGAGAGGGTTAATTTTTATACATGCACTGTTTACTACCATTATCAGGACAAATCATAATGCTCATTTCTCACACAGTTCTTTTTTGAATATTATAAATCTACTACCAGTAGTGATAGGCACCTGGCATTGAGATATTGCCAACATTGCGAGTTGAGACTGCCAGTTGAGGCAATGGAGAAACAAGTGGTATCAGGCATCTTTCTCAGGCTTCGTAAGTGGGTTCTTCGCTTCTGCCTGTTGTCACTGGCAGGAGTGCAGCATAGCAATGGGAGCTAAAAATAGAATGGAGGTTGCATAAAAAGAGCATAGGAATTTTTATTGGAAAATCACCATGCAGTGCCTCCCACCCAGACCTCTTGTACACCTCATGTATCTTCCTTCACAATGAAAAAATTCCCCAACACAATTTCATTGAAAGTTGAAATAAACAATGCAATCCCCCCCACCCCCTCCAGGGCACAGCCAGGTGTCAGGTGTCACTTACCAATGTGTAAAGTTTGGCTGGTTGTGGAGAATGTCGTGATGCCCTCTTTCAAATCCCACATCTCAAAGTGGCTCTCATCCTGCACTTGAAACTTCACTGCACCTGACTTCAGCACCCTGCAATCTTCTTGAATGCTGCACTTGCATTCCTGTGCCCCCCAGGGACAGCTCTCCCCACTGGTGTCCCCACTGGGCTGCCTCTGGTGTGCTGCCATCTCTCAACCACCTCAAACCCCTCTCATCAATACAGCATATGCACACCCCAATAACTGCTCCCCCAATTTAGAGGCCCTGAGCAGGGCAGGAGCCACCTCCCCCACTCCCTCCTACCTCCCACCACCCTTATTTTGGTGTTAAAAAAAAAACGGTCTGGCGCTGGGCTGCAAAAGAGCATGAAAAAAGGTAGGAATAGTTCCTTTGCAGAGTGACTGCCTTGACAAAATGCTTGTGTGCAAGCCAGACATGTAAGGGGTGACCCACCCAGCCCACCTGGGTACTTTTACATGAGAAACTGAAAGCCCTTCCCCCTCACAGCCTATCCAGCAAATGCCCAGGAAAAGCAGCAGGCAGAAAAATGAAAAAAAAAATTAAACAAACAAATGAACCAAACCCCCCTCTCCCACCCGGCACTGTGAGGGGGGATTTTGCTAGCCCTTCAAAGTTACGGAGCCAGATGCAGAAAGCCAGGATAACATGAGGTTTTATTGTAATGAACACAATATTGTAAGCATTTGGTTACTTGGGCTTCTTTGCCTTTACCCCACCATCACCCTGCACCAGCCCTGGCTCCCTGAACCACAGTGTTGGCTGCCTGGCTCTGCTGGCAGTTGTATGCTGGCAGGCTCCTCCCCTGACTCCACTGTATTTGGTGGAACAGGCTCATCTGTAATGCTCCCTGCAGTGGAGAAAATGCCTGTAGGCACAGAAACAGACCCTGCAAGAGTGGGGCACCTTTCATATTTCCCAAGACTTACAAGTGCCCTGTTCAGACCTACATCCCTGGCTGCCACTGCCTATGCCAGCTGCAAACAATTAAAGCAAAAAAAAAATAAAAATAGTTCAGCGTCTGTGACATTGCCAGCTATCCAAACCCGAAAGAGAATGTCTTATAACCTTCACCCACCACCACCAAAAAAGCATGGTGACCCACCTCCAGCAACACCTGCATTTCTCCCCCCTGCCACACAAACCCGACCCGCATGAAGCTGAGCAGTGTCTGGCAGTGGCAAGAGGCACATTAGAAGATACTTACATGTCACCAGTCACATATCTTCTTGGGTCTTGGAAACAGAAAATGATGATTGAGAGTGGTTTCTTTTCCCAAGAGAAACCACACTGGAAGCAGTTTCTTCCTGCTCATCCTCCTCCATCTCATCATCTATGCTAGTCTGCAGAATCAGGGGTGGGGAGGAGGAGGGCACTGGGATCAAGTTCAAGGTGTGTTTCTCTTCTTGGCAGTCCCTGTCATCCTGGAACAAGGAGCAGTCTCCCCACTGCTGCGTGATGCTTATGGTTTCCCCCTCAGGATGAGCTGCCTCTGTCAGTGTGCTCTCCTCCACCACAACACCAGTCCTGAAAGACTGCATACAGGGAGCCTAAGAGAATGATGGACAGCTAGTTGTAGAAAGGAGCCCTAGAACGAGAGTTCACATCTTTGGCACGGTGAAACACACATCTCAGGGCCTTGATCTGGCACTGGCTCCAGTCCTGATTGTGCCCTCATGCCTGCATTGCTTTTGCAATGGCTACATAAATGGCTTATTCATCCTACTTTCCAGCTGGTCTATGACCTTTGTTTCCAACAAAATGTCGATTAAGTCCTCTAGTTCTTCCTAGGCCCAGTTGGGTCCACGGTCATTGGAGGTATCACCCTCCTGCTCCATCACCTGCATACTGCTGGACTTGGCTTTCCGAAACATCGGGAAGCAGTTCATGGCCAACAGCAACTGGTTGACAAAAGTTTGTTAGTGAAATTTGTGGGTCAGCTATATACACATGCCTTGCGTGAACATTTTGGAAAATTCCACATACTCAAGATTGTGAAGTTATCACCTGTGTCTCACAACACCCAAAGGTGATGAAGCACCCCATTTACCAACAAAGACATGGTGATGGGCTTGAGGATGGGCCAAATAAGGCCATTGTCCTTTCAGGTGTCTCGTTACTGCTCTGTAATGTTGCAAAAAATGATCACACCTGCTTGTGTTTTTGCCTGTCTTCCCCTAGTCCCATAGAATCAAGGCCAATTTTTTATTGCTGCAACTAGAGAAGCACAAACTGTTTTTGCTGACCTTGCAAAAGTATTCAGCTGACGCTGGTTCAGTTTGGCTGGTCCTACATTATTAACAGGTGGGGACCATGGCAAAACTTTATCTGTCTCATTGCAGAATTAAATCTTTGCAAGCTTGATGACAGTTGTCTTGAATGAATACTTGATGCATCAGAACATTTCCACTATACGTTTTTTCTTATCTTAGGGCTTTTACTTTTTTTTTGCCTTATGGTCAGTAGAGCGAGCACAAGTTTATCCAAACCATGACTTTTAACTTTCATATGCTCTGGATTAACTTACAGAGGAAATGTTTTTTTTCTGGGAGGACCTTTTTTTTTAGCCAGGAAGCACATAACAACTATGCTCAGTATGGTGAACACCAAAAACACCCCCCACCAAACAAAGGCTGTGCAAATGCCCAGTGCCCCTGGTTTACTTGTTGAAATGCAGATAAGAGTTAAAATGCAGTAGTCATCTATTGAATGCAGCTAGACACAGCTCTAGAACACAACTCTCCCCTCCACCCTTGTCCCCGCCCCTGGGTGATCTGGAAAGTGGCTTATGATGGAGGAGGACCAAATGGAGATTCCGGACAAAATGGATGAGGAATAGGAAGTGGAAAATGGAGAACAATGGAGTGAAGACATGGAGAATCTGGAGGACATGGGTGAGCAGGAGGAGGAGGAGGAGGAGGTGGTGATACAGCTACTGATTGAACTGCTGCTGGCCTTGAAATTAATGCGAGACATGCAGAACTGAATAATGATGGTAGCGTATGCATCGTTAGTGTTTCTCCAAGCTTTTGATGAAGAGATGGCTGCATGTACGGGTGCCTTGCGAAAAAGAAAATGGATATATTCCAAGGAGTGGGGCAACCAAGAGGCATGCAAAGAAATGGAAGCTGATTGGGCTCTGTGGAGAAACCTCAGGAGCAGCAATCACATGGTCTGGGCCTGCGAGAGCAGCTTGGACTGGTTGGAGAGAATTGGGCTAACCACTTGGAACGATCAGCAGTGGCTCGAGATATTCATATCATCTCCTTGCTGGGATCACAAATTGTGAGGTGGGACACTAACATGCATCGAGCCATTCTGCCAGACAAGAGGGTGGCCATGGCCATCATGAAACTGATCACCCCGCACAGCCTCCACTACATTGCAAATCAGTTCAGCTTGGCTTCCTGCACAGCCAGGCTGGCAACTCATGATGTATGCCAACTGCTGCAAGACATCGATTCAAACAATTTTATTTGCCTCAAGAATCCTCAGGAAGTCATAGGTGGCTTCAATGCCATGGGGTTCTCTAACTATGTGGGGGCTTTAGACAGCACTCAAATCCCAGGGCAGTTCCCTTCAGGGAGGGGGAGGTCTTTCACAGACAGGAAGGTATTTGCCTCTGTGATCCTGCAAGCCATGGTGGACCACCAGGGCTAGTTCCTAAACATTTTTACCAGGTGGGCCAGCAGTATGCATGAAGCACGCATGTTCAGAAACTCTCCACTCCCTGGCCTTGTGGAGAAAGGACACTATGCACCTGGAGTCCACGAGACAGTGTTTCCGTTCCCCCACTTATAATAGTGTATGCTGCCTACCCCTTACAGTCCTGGCTCATGAAGCTTTAATGAATGTTATGGACCCACAGAACTTGATTTTCAACTTGCATCTGAGCAGATACAGGATGACCGTTCAATGTACTTTTGGCCAACTGAAAGGACGATGGAGGGCACTTAACTGCCAGCTCGAGCTGGAGCCAGAAATTATCATGACTTTTGTAGTGGCAGCCTGCATACTCCAGAACATCTGTGAGATCCATGGAAAGATTTTCATCCAGGTGTGGGCTGAAGAAGTGTGACAGGCAGCAGCCAGACAGAGACATGGCCGGACAGCAGCACAGGGACCTAGAACATATCTACAAGAAGAAACTGGTCCTTGTGGGGAATTGCCTGGCAGCACATATGATGGATATGGAAGCTAACAACAACTATCAGTGGTTGTTTTCTTGATTACAATAAATTCTTTTACTACTTACAACATAAACATCTGTCTGTTGGCAGGGGTGTGCGGGCGAAGGTAGTGGATGCGGGGTGGAGGATGAGCAGGGCATAGGGGGAGGTGGACTGGGGTATGGGGTTGTTGCTTGGAGGCCGGGAGTGGTCGGGGGGGCAGCTCATTACACACTGGCATCTAGGCAGCCTGAATCATGTCATGTGGAAGGGTTAATTGCACCTCTTGTTGGCCGGATAGGGCGGGGGGAAGAGGGAGTGTGTTAGGAAGTGAGTGGTATGAGCAGCCTGCAGGAGTCCAGTTTAGGAGTGTGGCCTGGAGGGGGGAGGGGGAGGCATATTCCATCACCAACCCACCATTTATTTCAACAACATTTCACAACACCTCTCCGAAAGCCATATGCCGTGCTAAACAAACAAAGTGGCAAGTATTTGCATTGGAATGTGGGCAGAGAAGGGGAGTGGGGGAAGCAGCCCCACTGATGCATCCCCATGGAAACTGTTCCAAGCCCTAGCAGCTTGGGAATGATGGGAAATGTAGTCCTAAAAGCCCAAAACTAACAGCTGTCTAATTTAGCACAAAGCCTCTACACTCCCACACACCATACTATACTATTAGTACACTGTTCATTTTCAATAAATATTCATGGCACACATCTGCTTCAGCAACACAACACAAAACACCCACACACTGGTCCAGCTCACCACCACAATCACCAAAATCACCAAAAAAAATTCATGTATAAATTCTCATAACTTTGTAACATGGGGGGAAAGGAAAGGGATGGGCGGGGATGATTCACATGGTTTGTCATCAGGATCA
This sequence comes from Crocodylus porosus, assembly GCF_001723895.1. Taxonomy (NCBI): domain Eukaryota; kingdom Metazoa; phylum Chordata; order Crocodylia; family Crocodylidae; genus Crocodylus; species Crocodylus porosus. The sequence continues at coordinate 65,814,104 of NW_017728948.1, read as the reverse complement.
CCATGGCGTCACCTACTGGGAGACTGGCCGAAGCCTAGGCAGGTGCAAGTGGCAGGTTTTTGGGGTGACCATGCCCTGAAGTGTGGGGGATGACTTAACGTGAGACTCCCAGGGGCAGGTAGAGGGTGGGGACTGTGGAGGAGGCTGGTTTACCAGTGAACAGGTGCCTCCTCCTGTAACTCATTAAGACAGACGTTACTGGAAGTAGATTGGTATTTGGCTCTCCCTGCTGGAATCTGTGCAGAATTACACATGGGGCTTGAGTCATTTGAAAGCCCTGGTGTGTAAACACAAACACAATGCACCAAAAATAACCCACATTAAAATTTTTAAGGCATGTTAAATTAACAAGGATTAAATACCATGCTGTGTGCAAATGCCCTAAAAGTGAATAAGCAGGAATTTGGAAAGAGGTATGAGGGAGCTGCAAACCATGCTGCCCCTTGCCTCAGGACCTCCCTGTATCCACCTCTGCACAAGGATATATATATGCATGTTGCAGTAGTAGAATCTAGTGTCTAGTGTCTAACTAGATACTTTCAGATTATATAAGAGTGATTCTCAACCAGGGTCCCATGAGACCCTATAAGGGGTACCACAGTGTGAAGGCCACCAACACAGCCAGCTGAAACTGCCTTGCACACCATTGTGAGAAGCCAGACTGCCCCTCCTGCAGCAGCCACTTCCCAATATCACCTGCTTTCAGTTAATCTGACATTCTTGGTCCAGACCCATATATTCCCTCTGGAAGGAGATTTGATGGACCTTCCCACCTGGCCATGGCAGCTTGGAGAAACACAGGAAACATGCAGATAAATCTTCAGGCTGCTGTGCCATCATCAGGTGGAATACCCCTGTGTGTGTCTGTGTCCAGGAGGAGCACACAAAGCCAGATGGAAAGGATGCAGGTGCATTAGGTTTATTCAACTGGCTCCATTATGTGCATGGAGCAGTTCCTCTTGGCATTGGCAGCACCGCAGTTGGGAAGCACTGAGGTAAGCTGCAACAGTACAACAGTAGTTCTCAACCCAGGTGGTATTACATTCAGAAAAGTTATGGAGGGGTGCCCTGAATCTAAAAGTTGAAACCCACTGTTATATACTTATGCTTGCTATTGATACTTTGTTGGCTGGATGCCTCTGGAATGCCCAGTCTCAACTCATGTTAGGAAGCTGGCAGGAAGAAGATGCTTTTCCTGCAAATCTTAGGAGTAACATAGTTTTCTTTAGCTTCACTCATTCTGAGCTGAACCACAAGCTCCATACAAATATTCTGTGTATTTGCAGCATGCTATTTTTAAAGTCTCATGACTTAGACCAGGGTTAGGCAATTATTTTAGCTGGAGGGCCACCTAATGAGCTGTTGAGGGTTGCATGGGTAGCCTCACGTTCTGACAGTTGCTCCGCTCCCATGATTGCCATCTTGGGACTGGAAGTCCCACCCCTAACACCTGACCTTTGCTACTGGAAGTACTTCCACTTGCCCCAGAAGTATTCCTCTTGGGAGGGAGGGGTTGCCATCTTGAAATTGGAAAAAAAACCCCAAATCATATACTAAAAAATCAAACATACTATAACTTGTTTTAATTTTATTTAAAAAAATATTTTATCTTGATGTTTGTGTATTTGTATAGTGTATCTAGAGGCAATTACCATATGTGAGGGCTGTGTGGTTGGGGAGTGGGTGTGAGGATGTGGTAGGGTGTGGGGTTGTGTATGTGGGGTGTGGGTATGGTGAGTGGGATGTGTTGGGGAGTATGGGGGGTAGGTGTGGAGGAGTGTGGGCAGGGTAGGGGTGGGGGGTGTGTGTGGAGGTTGGGCTGTGGGAAGGTGTGGGTATGTGCTGGACATATGAGGGAGATGGAGAGCCAGCCCTACCCATCTGGGGTAGGGCTGCAAGTCCTGTCCTGGCTGCAAGTCTGGGAGCTCTATGGCGCAGCATAGGGCTAGCGTAAGCCAGCCAGGCACAATGTGATTCCAGCTACCAGGCTGGGGCTGCATAGCATAGCTGAGCATGGCACGGAGCCAGCCTGGCCTGGCCTGGCCCAGCCCCTCCATGCCATACCACATGGGTCCTGTCCTTGCAGCCAGGACAAGCCAGATTGGGTTGGCTCTATGCCATACCATGTGGATCCCAACCTTGCAGACAGAACTGTGTTGTGCTGGGAGGGGATAGGATAAGCCAAGCTGGCTCCATACTGTGGTGTGTGGTTCCTGGCTGTAAGGCTGTGATGCACAGTTTCCAGCTGCATGGCTGGGACTGGAGGGTGCAGCAGGAGCCAGCCAGGAAGTGTGAGGGGCTGGGCTGGGCCAGGCCAGCTCCTGCTGCATTCTGTGGTCCCAGCCATGCAGCCAGGAACCACATGCTGCTGGAGCCAGTCTGGCCCAGCCTGACCCCTGTGGTTCCCGGCTGCATGGCTGGGACCACATGGTCTGACATGGAGCCAGCTTGGCTTGGCCCAGCCCAGCTGGCTCCTGCTGTGTCCTGTGGTGCTAGCTATGCAACCAGGAACCACATGCTGCTGGGTTGGGCCGGGCTGGCTGTGGCAGCATGTGGTTCCTGGCTGCATGGCTGGGACCACAGAATGCAGCAGGAGCCAGCTCAGCCCAGCCCGGTGGCATGTTACATTGCCAAAGTCACAGGAAGTCCTGCACCATCAGGCTGGGCTGGCTCTGTGCCTCCAGGAGTGGCACATGGAGACCTGGAGCCAGAATGGAGTGGGGTGATCACTGGCAGTCCTTCCCCCCACACCTCCTCCCTCTAGCCCTTCTTACCTGAGTTTCTACTCTCAGATGGAAAAAGGGCTGGGGAACAGCCACAGGATCCCAGGGCAGAAACTGCCACTAGGCAGAAGCTTCCATTTGGGGGCTAGGGATGGGGTGGTGCTAGGTGGGCCTTGCTGCTGCTGCTCCTGGGTTCTGCCACCAGCTCCTCCTGCTGCTGATGCCTAGTCAGTTTTTAAACAGGCACATACATTTTCTAAGTTTTAGAGGGGCCCTACAGGCTGGATACAATGGTCTGGTGGGCCAGACCCAGCCAATGAGCCACATTTGGCCCACCCCTGACTTAGATCGATGGGCCACGTCCAGATGTGGTATGTGGCAGTGCAGACACATCTGTGGCACCACATATTGCACATTCAGTTGCTCTCTGCACTGCAAAACCTGCATAGAAAAAATGCAGAGAAGCACATTAATGGGTACCATGCGCTGCTCAAAAGCAGAACCAGGCCACCCTGTGGCTGCCAGTCAGGCTCCACACAGCAGAATTGTCACTGCTGCAGCCCTGGGAGGCCCCCAGGATGCGAGGTAAATCTGCTGAGGCCAGCACAGTGCTGGCCCCAGCTTCCCCTAGTGCCCCTTGGGGTAACTTGCTGTGCAGCAGAGTGCAGCTGGTACGGGCATTCCCCGGGGACAAGTAGCGGCTGCACAAGGTGTGCCACTGCTAGCTGTCCCTGAGGAACTAAACATTCACACCAAACATTCACATGGCCATGAAACACAAATTTCACTTGAACAGTCATAGACATGTTTCCTTAATGACTGCTATTTCCAAGAAAATTTTCAACTTTCTGCCATCCCTTTGTTAGAACTGTCTAAAAAGGAGAGATAACTTTTAAAATCGATATGTAGTAGGAAAATATTTCCCTTCCCCCACCCTTCTCATACTCAAATTCTCAAAAGACTTTGATTTTTGTTCTGTATCCATGCCTGCAAAAGGTCAATATGAAAGGTGTTTTAGAACAACCAGAAACAAGTTTCATTAGATTTCAATTTTTTCCTTATGTGTGGAGATTGCTTTGATTACTGCATTAATATTCACTGCTCAGTCACAAATTTTTCCCCTCCAGATTTCAGATGTCCTGTCTTGTCTGCATCTCCAGCAATACGCCCGAGCAACAAAATTTAATGCAGTTTTTTATTTAATCTGTAAATTGATGCACATGAAAATAGCACTGCCAATATTTAGTTTATGTTATATTGCAAATGCTCTGTTCATGTAACCACAGTAACAAAAGGATAAATCCCCTGCAGTATTATGTGAAAGGCAGAAGTGGAAAGAAGTAGAAAGCAAATGTTGGAAGAGAAATGACTGAACTAAAATGGGTTTTCTGTGTCTTTACTGTATATATTTTTTTGTTACTGACTTAAGAACAGTGGGTTCTACTTGAGAGACTTTATTAGAGATTAGAGCTAATTACTGTGCAGTAAGCACCATCATTTCTATGTGCAGATGCTTACTACACAGTAATTGGTTCTAACTGAGTAAATCTGCTACCTGCAAATTCGCAACTGTAAGACCTGGGATGAGAGAGAAGGATCTTCCAGCCTGGGCCTTGCAACTGCAGGGCTCAGGCTAGGAGCTCCCTGCTTTCAGGGCAGGGGGACATAGTCCCTACCCAGGATCTGGTGGTGGGGGCTCACCCTGGCAGCAGGCAGCTCCCAAGGGCAGCCAGCAATCTGGCTCACCCTGGCTGCTTCAGGGCCCCGGTGCTGGGCCGTAGGGAGTGGGAACAGTCTGCTGCTAGGAGCAACAAATTGTTCCTGCATCCCTGCATGTGTAGGCACATGTCTGGGAGAGTTTACTCTAGAGTACTTCAGAGTAAACTAGTCCTGGATTATTTTCATGTGTAGATATGCCCAGTAAGTCTTGAACTCTAAGCACATTGTGTTTCTTGTTCTTACACATATACAGATACTTCCAATGTATGCTATACCACTTACGCTTAGACACTTGCAATACATCTGGTACCAGGAATAGTATTGCTACAATAACCAGGCTGGGAATATTGAAGAACAGTGAAAGAAGAAATTCCACAGACTCCCAAGAGTTGCTAGGAACCACAACTTTGGGCACAGAATCCTCTTGTGAGCAGAGTCAAATCTAGTCTACTAGAATAAGTGTGGACTGGTTGTGACAGTCATAGATCACCATTATGACATTTGCACTCCCTTACTAATATGCAGCAAAAAGACATCTCTAAGAAGTTATGCTTGCAAGTGACTCTTAACTGTCAGTTTCACATCTTTGAGGATAAACTCACAGCACAGGTATTTGCTGTATTGCCTTTTGTAAGAAGTAAATATACCTTCAGGCCATTCTAGGCCAATAAGACACCAACACCAACAGTTATTATTATGCACAGCTGCAAGAACTCTGTCCAAATGGCCACTACACAAAAATTAGTTCCATTAATTGCTCTGGGGCAGGCCAGTGACTCTAAGAACTAGTATCACCCCTAAGGACTGAGAAGTATTTTTGTGTCCAAAACCCCATGAACTGGGATGTCTTTTCCCAGCCTCTCTCTAACACACACAACATCTCTTAGTCTTCACGAAAGGTTGTTATGCTTTCCCATTTCTCAGGATTTGCCAGTTTCTCTTTGGCCTTTCAATTACCAGTTTAACTGAACTACAGCAAGAAGTAATGTTAAGAAAGTTAGAATATATCCCGTTAAAGCTTAAAATGTATTGGATAGTTTTACTGCCAATTTTGTTTTAAAATGAACAGTTAGCTATCAACACTTTCATTGTAACTTCTTTGGAAGTGCGTCCTGGTCTGAATATTGGAGTCATTGAAAAATGAAAGCTTACTCAGCATTCTGCAAAATGGGTGACAGTCTTCTGACTATTTTTCCATTTGCGGCTCGCACTGTAAATTAAGAGGATGTGAGCCATTCAGCACAGTGTCATTTTATCTTTATTTATTTCCCAAAGGCCTGTCCACTGCCTTTAAACTCATGCTCAGTGGGACCTTTATTAAATTTTCCAGGCAAAGCATCAATGTTTCTACACAAACTCTGATAAATCTATATTTAAGACAATAATAAGGATTTGATCACAAATACTGTCAAGGAAAAGCAGTGTTTTCAATTGATATTATATCAGGTCTGTTAAAAAGCATTGAGACTGAAGGCATATTTGTGGTACAAAGTACTGGATGGGGGGGCATGGCTTTGCATGTCTGGGCATGTTGGGCATGTTGGAATATGTCTTGATATGTTGGGACTCCTCTGGACAGGGCTGCAGCTTATGGTGTTCCTCCAGTTTTCTGTGGCCAGCAGCTGAAGTAAGATTGTTTGTTTCTTGTGTCCCCTTTAGTTATGTTAGTGTGTCCAGAAGAATGCACGTGCATTCAATTTTGCATGAAAATCAGGAAAACAGCAAGTAAAGCATCTGAATTACTTAAAATAGAATTTGATGATGACACTAAAGTTTCATAATTGTTAGGGTTGGGAGGGACCTCAATAGATTATTGAGTTCAACCCCCTGCCCTGGGCAGGAAAGAGTGCTGGGGTCATATGACCCCAGCCAGGTTCTTGTCCAGTCTCCTTTTAAAGGAGATCTCTTGAGAGCACCACTTCCATTCCAGATTCTGGCAACCCTTACCATAGAGAAGTTCTTCCTGATGTCCAAACTAAATCTGCTCTCTGTCAGTTTGTGGCCATTGTTCCTGGTTATTCCAAGGGGTGCCCTGGTTAACAGAGCATCTCCTATTTCTTGCTGCCTCCCCGCTCCCTCCCATGATGAATTTGTAAATGGGCACAAGATCCCCTTTCAGCCTTCTCTTGCAGAAGCTAAAGAGATCTAGGTCCCTCAGTCTCTCCTCGTAGGGCCTTACCTACAGGACCCTAACCATATGAGTGGCCTTCCTCTGGAGCCTCTCAAGGTTATCCACATCCTTCTTGAAGTGTGGCGCACAGAACTGGATGCAGTGCTCCAACTGTGGCCTGACCAATGCCACATAGAGGGGAAGTATCACCTCCCTGGACCTGTTTGTGAGGCACCGGCTAATTCATAATAGACAGCAGTTAGCTTTACTGATTACTTCGTCACATTGATGGCTCATATTCACCTTGGAGTCAACTATGACTCCGAGATCCCTTTCTGCCACTGTGCTGCTAGGAAGGTCCTCCCCTAGCCTATAGGTGTGTTGATTATTCCTTCTCCCTAGATGTAGCTTGCACTTCCTTCTCCCTAGTGCAGTTTGCACTTATCATTGTTGAACTGCAACCTATTTCCTTCTGTCCACTTTTCCAACCTGTTCAGGTCTGCCTGGATTTGATCTCTTCCCACTAGTTTGTTTACTTTACCCCATAATGTCATGTCATCCGCGAATCTGGATAGAGTGCTCTCCACACCCTCATCCAAGTTGCTGATGAAGACATTGAATAGCACAGGTCCAAGGACAGAGCCTTGGGGGACCCCACTGCTCACATCTTTCCAGGTTAATACCAACCCACTCATCACCTCTCGCTGGGTGCGATTCGTAAGCCAATTTCCCACCCACTTGGGCTTGTAATCATCTATATCACAGCCACTCAGTTTGTTTATGAGAATAGGATGAGATACTGTATTGAATGCCTTCTTAAAATCGAAGTAGATGACATCTAACTTGACTCCTGCATCTAAACATGTTGTGACCTGGTCATAAAAAGAAACAAGGTGGGTCAGGCAGGATCTACCTGCTGTGAACCCATGCTGGTTGCCCTTCAGCATTACATTTGCTGCTGGGCTCTCACAAATGTGATCCTTGATAATTTTTTCAAAGGCTTTCCCAAGAACAGAGGTGAGACCAACCAGCCTATAATTACCTTGATCCTCCTTCCTCCCCTTCTTGAAAATAGGGACTCTTTAATTTTTGTCACCAGCCTGAGTTCCATTGCTGCTTTGGCCTTCCTGACTCCCTGAATGTGTGAGCCAAGGAGGTATATTCCTCCTTGGTAGCTACCCCCTGCTTCCACAGCCTGATTGCCTCTTCCTCTGCCCCTAGGCTTTCCTGGATTTCCCCGTTCAGCCAAGTGGGTTTCTTGGCCCCTTTCCCCCCATTTGTGTGCAATGGGATGGTCTCCTTTTGTGCCCAAAGGCTTGCTCCCTTGAGGAACGATGAGCCGTGCAAGTTTTTGAATGGTATCGTCAGTTTAAAAGAAGGACGATCATTGGTCGAAAGTGGTGAGCATTCCCGACGCCCTTCAGCATCACAAAATGATGAAAATGTGGCTGCAGTTTGCAGTTTGGTTCAAAATGATAGGTGATTGTCTGAGAGATAGCAGAAGAAGTTGGAATTTCTATTGGTTCGTGTCATTCAATTCTACCTGGTGATCCGCGAATGAAACAACCAGAAAAATGACCAGAAAAGTGAGTGTCAGACTCCTGGATGCTTCATCATGACAATGCGCCTGCCCACTCAGCACAGCTTGTGAAGCAATTTTTAGCCAAATTTTAGCCAAACATCATATCCCACAGTGTTGCAGCCTCCACATTCACCTGATATGGCCCCACGTGACTTTTTTCTCTTCCCTCGACTAAAGAAAACCTCGCAAGGAAGAAGATTTTGTGATGTGGAAACCATAACACAAAATGCGACTGAGCAGCTTTTAGCAAGTCCACAAACTGCTTATCAGAAGTGCTTCCAAAAATGGCAGAAACATTGGGAGAAGCGTGTGGCAGAAGAAGGAGCATACTTCAAAGCAGATTAAGCCAAAACTCCTGTAAATCAAATATTTTGTTTCCTACAACATCAGTGTCGACACTTTTTGAACAGCCTTCATATTCCTGAAAACTTTACCTTAGAACTCTAAGTCAGCAAAACAATTTTCATCAACTTTCATTTAGTTTGCTCATAAATTATTTGCAGAAGCAACTGTAATGAGACTTTTTTCTTAGAAGAACCTTACTCAAAAACAGACAGACACTTTTTACTACCTGCCATGAAAATCAATGAAGTAACCCAAGTTTACACCAAATCAACTATCTGGCCTTTACAATTGCTGACAAATATACTGCAATGTGTACTTGGGTGAGGTTCTATCCATGTTATACTAGAGCAGACCTCATGATTTTTAACGGGATGTATTTAGCTGTATTACAAATGGCGAGTTAGAAAATTGTTTGGATTGAGGGAATCATTTGAGGGTCAGATGAACATTCTGAAAAAATTATTACGATGATCACTATCCAGTTTGGATTTAGACAGCACAGCGTGTGTTCACAGTGGTTATTTTAAGTACGGCGTATACATCCTGGGCAATCTAGGTGCTCAGTTTCTTGACCTTCTGATTTACTACTTATTCAAGAAGCATGTGATTTGAGAATGAAGAAGCCCTTAATGAATAATAAATATGAAACCTTTGCCATTTCTGGCCACCAGGATAAAGAATTGTTCCATGTTTGCAGATAATCCCAGCTATTAAATACATTCACTAAATGGAGCCAAGTTTATTAAAGAACCAGGGATGCGAGCCATGAAGCATGCCTTTCCAAAAGATTAAAAACTTGGCTGTAGCTATAGCTCTAGTTTTTCAGAAGCAGCCTTTGCTATGACAGTGCTGTAAGGAAGATGGTCTGTAGCATATCACCTGCCAGTCTCAAAAACGAATTGTTTGCAGCAGTAATGAATAAACAGGAGACAAAGACACTTGAGAATGATTTAAAAATGAAAAGAATTTAAGATTAGTCATAAATCCATCTGTAATTCACATTCTTACAACTCCATGGTCAAAGAATTCACAAAGTATAAGGAATTCTGACTTCAAATGATGTCAGGGATACAAAGTTTTCAGCACTGAACATACTAGGCATGCATTGCCCCACAGGGCCAGCAAGGCAAAATGTATGTGCAGCAATCAAAAGACTGCTGCACATACATATGAATCAAGAGGCCTCATAAAAGATATAGTTTAAATGTACAGATGCATCTGTAATGCCAAGTCTTTTGGGGTTGAATCTGCAAGTGCTTGAGAGTCCATGCTCTAAGTCAGTCTAATCTTGGAAGATGAGGAAACACAGCACTTAGCAAATGATCAAACCTTATCTTTTCAGTAAGGGTGAAAGACGATACCCTGGATTTCATGCAAAGCACGTTATAATGGTATAATTTTCTGATGAAACTAAAGACTGTCTACTAGTCTGCAATATGTCTTCATCAGTGAGAAAAAATACTCCATTTCCACAAAGTGTAAGGGAGCCAAATATAGATAAACAGTATCCTTTCCCCATCTCTTTGAGATATTCAGTATTTCCAAAAATATATTAATAACTCTATACATACAAGTACCATTTAGACTGCTCACAGATTTAGTTCTTCCATTTTTTGGTATCAAAATCTTTATGACTTCAAGATTAAAATGATTAGGATCCAGTGGGGTACCTGTTTTCAGAATGAATGCATCTACAATACATAATTCATTGTTGCATTTAACAAAGAATATGTTGATCTCACTCCTCTCCCTACTGTGTAGAGCAGGGGTCAATAACCTGCAGGCTGGATCTGACCTATGGAACCTTTGGATCTGGCCCGCAGATGTGGGACTTCAGCCACAGTGAAGGTGCTCTCTCCATGCAGTTGGCGAAAGAAGTATCACGTACTGGTGCTTTCCCTGTGCAGCTGGGGAGAAAAGTGGTGGTGGCAGCATCCTAGTCCCTGCCTTTCTGGCCACCTCTAACCTGGGATTAGTCATTCTAGCCCACAGCTGGAAAAGGTTGCCTACCCCTGTTGTAGAGTGTCCAAAATTGCCATGTAAAGGCATGGGAGGTGGCTGCAGAAATCAAACAGTCTCCTCAACATTAGAAAATTCAGTGTCTGCTCAGCGGAACAGAGAACTGTAGGCATCAGCTAGAAGCAGGCTCTGGTTGCTGGACTATCAGTCCCATTCCCATTCTCTCTTTTGGTCCTGTCATGGGAATCCCATAAAGCTTTCTCTTTTGAGAAGGGAAATGAAGACTCCTCCCACTCACTCTCCATCAGAAATCTGTAGTCTGAAGACTTTGACCTCTGTGTCTAACATTGATACCTACAAGGGTTAGGTCAGATGTATTCTAGAATACTTCATGGCCTGCCACTGGTGAGCGGGTTTCTTGGTGTTCCCCCACTTCTTATTCAGTTATTATATCCTTTTGCATTTCCCAGGGAGCAGCTCTTTTGTCATGGTTGTGACCAATGCAATGCATCCCCCCTGTTGTGTTGGGTCCCCCATCTTCAATCTAACTTTCTCCTACAGAAGGAGTGGGAATCAAGTTATTTTCCATTTCCACTACACACTAGAAGTTTTGGCTGGTTGGATAGCCACATACATAGTTTTGCTTCAGACATACCAGGCAAGACTTGCAAGTACCAAATACCAAGTTCATAGAGTGGTGGTGAGGTATAAATCCATAAATGCTTAGAAGGTTACTTAACTACTACTTTGATAGAGTCTTTATAACTATTAAGATACAACCTCAGTCAGGCTTGGCCTACTGCCTTCCTGCACTCTTAGTAAGCAACCAGCATACAGGGAAACCTCTGCCAGCTGCTTCACATTTTGGCTGGGAATCTGAGCCTGCTGGGCTCAGTTTAAATAATTAGGGCAAAAGCAGACAATTGAAGAACTTTGGCAAACTTTCTCATGTTACAATAAGGAAGAGTCACTTTTTCTAACCCTGAATTAGGAACTTCAGTCTTATCCATGAAGCTGCTCATCTCCCTCTACAAGCTTCCTTGTAAAGTTTCTGCCTAGGACATTTTTCCCAGATTGCTGTTTTCCAGACTTCATGTTACAGATTTAAAAAGAACCAACACACACGTTCTCAGCAGTGTACTATAAAACTGAACAAGAAATGTTCCTCAAATTACCTTTAAACTATACTCAGGAGGGGACAAGCAGAGAGGCCAAAATGCCTTGATTAGGTTATGGGAAAAATAGCCTAATACCATAGACTAGTAGTATTTAACCAAGCTGGCCAGATCGAGCCCCCAAAGTGCCTAAATCCAACCCATGGCATTGCAGGGGAGAGAAACAGCAGCAAGCAACTTAGCCTGGTGTGTCTCCTTCCTGGCCCTGCACTATACCACTAACCCCCTTCACAGCAAGGAGGTAAACTCTCTACTTCTCTCTCTCTCCCCACCCACCCTCTCCTTCCTCTGATATTGGTAGCCACCTCCCTCCCCCTCTCATCTCTCTTCCCCCACATCCCCAACCAGAGCAAAGTGGTAGCCCATGATGCAGCTGGGTCACAAACACCCGGCTCTGCTCTAAAAAGTTGAGTTCCATTGCTGTAGGCAGTCTGTTTCAGGTAGAATTCCAGGTACAGCCAGATTTAGATGCCTCAGGCCAGCTCTGCAGATGAACTCTGCCATTTACACAACCTATCTTTAATTTGTACAATTATAATTCTTGCAGCACTAAATCTTCTGTTCTCAAAGCTTGACCTTGCTTTTGGTTCATACACATACCAGACACTATTGGCATAATGTGCAGAGAGGTCACTGCATTCTCTTCCAGTGTTCATCTTATAGCAAAGAACTTGTGTTCCATTGCAGAGCTGAGTCTGTATGAAGTGGGAGATCTAGCTCAGCTTAACCAGAAGGAAGCCTGATCCTACCCTAGCTGATGTCACTGGGTGTTTTGCCATTTACTTCACCTAATCAGCCTGTTGGTAGATTGTTTGCTAATAGTCCTGTTCATGAATATTACCAGTTTTAACCTTCACCTTGAGACATTTGTACAGCCTGATCCACAATTCAAATACTGGGCTACCTCTTTGGAGGTATACTGCTTACCTGCTACGTAGCTTTCAGAAGGTCAGTTAGACCCGATTCTGTGATGTTCTGAGCATCTACAACACCATGGGAATGGAGGGCACTTCAGTAGAACCAAGACTAAATAAAGCTCAGAAATCCACACAATTAGTCCAGTGATTAGACCACTTCAACAGGTCTGGTGGATTTAATGCTGGGAAATGTTTTGAAATCCTTGGGGGAAAAAAGGAAATAGAGATAAGACTTTGTGATTGCTCAGGTTATTAGAAATCTCACTGCAGAATAAGTTACACTAACAAAAACATAATTTTCACACCTAGGACCTCTCATCCTAAAGAAGCCACAGCTAAATTATGCATCTATAGCAGGCATGTCTACTTACATGTGCATCAACGTGCTGTGAGGTACTAGGAAAACATGCATTAGCCTGTCATAATGAGCATTAACTAAAGAGCACAGGGCACTTTTACATGTGCTCTGGGGGTGGGGGGAGGGAGAGGCATGCTTTAGAGTGGTTCTAAGAGCTGCTTTAATTTGTGTCTCATGTATCAGCATCACCCAAGCTTAAAAATGGTGGTGGGGGTGCTGAAACTAAAGTTAATTCAATGAGCTTTAATTCCAGCACACCACCACCATTTTTAAGCATGGGAATGCTGATACACAAGATGCAGAAAGCTGCTGGAATGTGGTTATTGCCGTGCTCCAGCTGGAATTCCTCTGCACTCATGTCTAGGCACCCACAGTTTTTAAGTGACACTTAATGCAAATTAGCCTATTTTAATACATATTAACTAAATAGCATGGGTTTTTAGTGACAATGCACAGTAAAATAGGCTAATGTGCATTAAAGCACATGTGTAGATGCTGAGACGTCAAAGAAAAGTCCTATGGGGTCTCTATTGTCCCCACAAATAGATTCTATGATTCTAGGGGATCCCAAACATGACTTTCAGGCATTAATTATCTCCTCTAGCATGAGTGTTTCAATTAGAACTCTAGAAGAGTTGGTCTGCATCAGAGAGTGGGGGAGATGTGTAAAACAGCAAATCATAAAAGAGTGCTGGACATAAAAATACCACATTACAAATTGTATAGATGAGAGAGCCACGAAATAAAACTAAAGGAGTTATCACACTGTTAATAATACAAGAAATAGAAAAATCTTATCTTTTAAACAAGAGAACACAGAGGTTACCATATTGGATCTAGTATGTTATTACTTTTTTAATGGCCAGGCTATTCATAAAAGAAGAGAGAGAGACAACCTAATGTGCCCTTTGTTATTTATTCATTCTGATCCTGTTTGAAGCATAGAATTTTCCTACTTTCTTGCGCCTTAGTTTTTTTAACAATAGAGTAGGAGGTTTTATATTATTATTATTATTATTATTGTGTGAATTCTTAGCCCACTCCTTTCATTCCACCATAAAGGCAAGTGGACTGCCTTTAGCCTGTCTCCTACTCTTCAACCGGCCTGGTAGAAATGTTCTTTCCACGAGTTAAATTCCTGATGGTGTAGCTCTCATAGTTATCAGAGCACGCAAATTTTCTAGCTCCTCTTAGGAGACAATCACTCAGAACCACACAGGACCGCATTTTCAGCCAGCCATTGGACTCAGCTAATATGACTGGGTTGTTCAGGGATGTTCCATTCTTTGGTTTATTCTTTTCCATTTAGTGATTGGTGTCATAATGGGAAAAATGAACTAAAGAATAGACCATACATGTACATCCCTGTGTTTTACTCCAATGGCTGGTAAAAGTCTTGATCCTGCAGAGCACTGAATATCTCCTAGGAAGAGCGAGCCCTGCATCTGTGCAAGGAGTTGGACTAAACCTGTAGTTCTCAATTTTGATATATTCAGGCCCCTCCTCCATAAGTTATTTCTGCTTGGTGGCACTCCAGTTGAGAACCACTGTTGTGCTACCTCAGCAGTTCTGGCCCTCCCAGAAACAGAGGGGCATGAGGCTACTGCAGCACCTCTGCAAGGGTCTTGTGATGCCTGAGTTGAAAACACTGAGTTAGATGACCCTGGGTCTCTCTTTCTCTTCTTTGATCCTACTTATATTTCTGCAAAAGGAGAGGGAGGCCAACTCTTACAGTAAAGCTAAGGCTGTGTCAGGCCTCTCTGGTGAACTTGCCACTTTCACCTGATTCACTCTAACCTTAAGAAAACTGCTTGTAATCCCTCTTTCCTAGGCAGCTTGTTCTGTTAACCTACTACTATTACAGTTAGAAAGTTTTTTTCCCTGAGATTTGGTCCAAGTCTAATTCATTATATTTGGTAAATAAATTGGAGTCTCATCTACGTATGTGGAGAGAGAAAAAGAGATTTATTCTAAGAGAAAAAAGAGGCAAGGAACAACCTCTGTTTTAGTTAATAAAGCCACCTCTCCAGTATCCATTAAAAGCAAGAGCAGAGCTGTTGGTGTCTGGAGACAAGAAAAGGAAGAAGGCAGCGGTGTAACTGTTTGTAAGATTTGTGCCCTGAGCCAGAGCGTCCCAAATCTGGTGAGTTTATGGCCCACTCTCATATCCCACTACTACAGCCACATCTGTCACATCCTTTGCCCCCTTGTGCCACTACCAAGTGCCACTGATTCCCCTTGCCAGGACAGAGTGGAATTCTGCAGCAGAAGAAGTGGTGTTTGTAGTAGGGGGGTCTGAAGTGGAAGTCTGTCCACCTCCCCATGGTTGCTGCTGCTGCCATAGCAGTCATGTTAGGTCATTACACCTGGCTGCTGTTACCACCACGATGGTGCAGATCCTCCACAGCAGACCTCTCTTCTAGTGCCCCTTCTAAGTTAGAGCCTGGAGCTGGTGATCCACTCACCCACCCCTTGCTATGTTAGCAAGAGGAGGACCCTTTTTCCAAGACTACTGTTTTCCATGCTTTTGAGGGTTTGGAAATCTTGCTTTGGGCAGAGAATAGGGGTCATCAGTCATGACAGTTACCTGGAGAGAGACAAAACCCCCCTTGTACATATTGCTGCTGGTATTCTCTTTACTTCATAGCTCAGCCAGCAAAACACTATTAGACATCAGAAGTCTGTTGATATCCACAGGAAAAGGCAGCTCTGGTCTCCCAGATAAACCTTTCTTTAAAAAAGACTATCAGTAACTACTATTTGCAAGCTGAAAGGTACTAAAACAAGCCTGCTCTTTACAGCTGCCCTTGGAGGGAATGGTAAGAGAAATTCAATCTAGGACTATAGCACAACCAGCCTTATGTTGAAACTAGAAACAAGCTTATATGGACACCAGAAGACAGTATGCAAATAGGATGCATCTTCTGTTTCCATTGACAACTCTATACAACAAAACCTTAGAAGTCCCTCCAGACTGGTAAAGTCTGAAAAAATTAAGTGACTGTTGCCAACAGGGGGAGGGGAAAGAGGGACGGGAAAGATGTATATATTGTACTGTATTTTTAAAAAAACTTACTTAAAACAAAATAACCATTCTCCTTATTCAGACTTACTACTACGTCCTGGTGCATATTTTTGTCCTGCTGTCCAGCTAAATAAGAGCCTTTGTATTTTGTTGGGAGGGGGAAGGATGATGGATTACAATTTATCAATTGCTTTCCATATTGGTGGTTGAAACTTCTGCCTCTTAGAGCTTTGCAGTTCTTAGTGATTGATGGGATTGTTTACTACTTTTCCCTTTGGTCTGAAGGAGATACTGAATGGGTTTTCTGCCAGCATTTGCAAAGAGTTTGGCTTAGTCCCAGGGTAAAAAGGCTCTGCAGCCTGAGCTCTGTTTACACCACTGTTACCCTTGGGCATTTTGGAATTTTAATCACTTTCAGACAGATGCATTTCTGTTACCTTAACACAAAATACTGAAGCTGCACCAGGTTTATTAAAGCCTGTCCTGTGTATAACAGCTATAAAACTGTCTTTATTTAACGCCCCTCCCCCCAATCTTAAAAACAGAAACCCTTCTTTCTTTTGGGTTCCTTTACAGCTATTTTTGCTGACACATGCCAGAAAATGTGCAACTAATAACACAGTATTAATAACCCCATTACTGTTGGGTGATAAATATTATATGAAAATGCTAATAGACCTATAGTGCAAGTACCAGCACATTGGCTGCTTACTGATATGACAGAAGGAACGGTGCAGGGATGCCTGGTACTCACAAACATGGGGAGTTCTCATTATTGCACAAGGTTCCTAGTGTTGAATTAATTGTGAACTTCAGCTGTCATACAAACAAAAAATCACTGCCAATTTTGCTGCACTGTTGCATGCAGCTGGGACCTGGCCTTTGCTTGACTTAAGGCAAATGTAAAATAAAAAGGCTTCATTCTTCAAGCCAAAACTTCTGTAACACTCCTTTAACTCAAACTGTTGCTGTGTGGGGCTGGCAGTATATCTAACCTCCTCTGTATTCCATCACTCATGGAAATAAGATATAAGTATCTGAATGATCTTTTCTTGATAAACCACTATAAACAAATATTACAGACAACAAGGGAAATTGCTTAAGTGTTTTGTTGCTATCCACCAACAGGCTGATTAGTCTAGATTTGGATAAAGAGAAAAAGTAAGGAATAAATTCATGACTAATGGGACTTATGCTTGCTTACTTTGATTCCAGAGGGAATTGCACTCTTCCATCAGGCCTGAAGGTTTTCTTTCTTTTTTAAAATCAAGTCCTTCCCTTTGCCTGTGTTCCCCTGTATTTGTGACAGTAATTAATGGAATTTATGCTTATCTTCCAAAATAGATGATTGAAAACCTGGTTTTTCAAATTTGGACTTTTGCAAAGGAGAATATGAGGAGGGATATGGGACTTCACCCTGGCTTTACAACTGTGCACTGGGGTCTTAGCTTCCATTTGGTTCCTTGGCCATATGGTTTCAAAGGATACACAGAAAACATGAAGGATTTCTGGGTCTACAGGCTGAAACAATTGCTCAGAGAGTTTTCTCATCAGTCTCAAGGGTTCTGGCTTTGGAAGCCCAAAGATAAGATACAAGACCATAAAATAAACTGAAATGAATGTCAAAATAAATGAGTCCTGTATAGATGATATTTGCTTTTATACTTCATTTAATAACCCCTCCCCCTCTACTTTTCTGAAAGTAACTTGAAGGTTCTCTGGATCCACTCCAGTGCCAGATTTCAGTTTCCTTGCTGCAGAATTCACATTCAGCTTGCTAGAGAGTACACAGGACAATAAAGAGAATACTAAGAATCCTATCATACTACCTTGGTGGTAGGATTTGTGCTAGAAGGGATTTCTCTGCCAATGGCTGTCTTTAGAAACGGTTCTTCTTGGAAAACCTCAATGGAAAATTTAATGAAGCCCCAAACTACATTAATTACCCACAGGGATAAAAGCACATCTGCATCCGCCATAGTTGACACCTCAGGTCAGTAGGTCCAGGAAAAGGGGCAAGAAGGTAGAACAAATGTGGGTGATTGCGCAGTCTTTTTCCAGATGTCCATGTAATTGGGAAAAACACCCCCCCTTATAGAGCTGGCTTCTGTAGCTGCAGGGAGATACAGTTTGAGGAGGGGGCTAAGAAGGATGCAAAGTAATACTGCACCATTCCTAGGTGCAGACATGAAGGAGAGCAGAGGTACCTCTAAGCTTCCATTTGAGGAGAATCATGAGGGCTGTGCCTTCTAAAGGGGGTTGGAGAAACAAGGAGTGAAAGGCCCAGGCGGAGGAGAAGGAATTAGGCCTGCTGAGTGCCCAGTAGAGAAAGTACTAAAGGAATTCCATGACCTGCGTGCTTGCACACATATGCAAGTACCATTGTTCAGTTCTAGGGACTCAGTCGAATAGTATATATTATGCGACAGAACTGATCTGTTCATAAAAATGGAACTGATTTTGGAATATAAAATTAGTTCATGAGGAGGTAGGGCCAGAAGCTCTGGCAGGGGAGCAGTCTCTACCCCGATTCTGATATTGAACCCCATCCTGTGGTACTCAAATACTTTCTAGTGATGTAGGCTTTGCAGCGCATTTTACACCTACAGTACAACACAGTCTGCATGCTATCATGTCCCTTTTCAGCAATTGTAAAAGCAATATTTTTAATCCTATCCTTTTTCTACTTCTATTTCTTAAGTCTCCTTAGTCTTTTAGCAGTAGCTAATCAGTAGCAGTAGCTAGTCAGTTCCTAGCCTAAGGTAGGAGCCCCTGGCGTTGAAGGAGGCCTTTGGGACTTCCCCATCCAGTGTAAAGGTGGATTATCCCAAATCAGTTCTTGCACTCAAAACCTGACCCAACATTTTATACTGTAAAATTATAACACTGAAAGTTAATAGTAGTGGTCCTGTGGTTCCAAAGGGTTAATGGGAGCTTTGTTCTTGGCCAAAGACAGACAGCAATGATGGCAGCATGACACAGAACAATCTCCTGACAGGCTAAGAATGGACAGCAATGATACAGAGATGCAGAGTACTGATTAACAAACTCTGAAGTTCCATCTAGATGCAGATTGAACTTCCCTCTAACAGGTAGCTTTGTCCTCCTTTGTCAATTTAGAAAGTCTTCCATGTCATAGACTCATAGGAAAGACCTCTGCTCAAGGCAGGAGCATCCCTGACTAAGCCTTCCCTGCCAAGAATCTAAATTACTTTTGAAAGTTTCCAAGGATGGAGATTCCACAACTTCACTAGGTAGCCTGTCCCAATGCCTGACCACCCTCATAGTCGGAAAGTTCTTCCTAATCTCCAACTCAAGTTTCCCCTCCTGCAGCTTGAGGCCACTGCTCCTAGTCCTGTCCCCTACAAACACAGAGAACAGCCCATTTCCATCTTCTCTATAACCAGCCTTTAGGTATTTGAAGATGTATGAAATCCCACCCCCCATCAGCCTTCTCTTTTCTAGACTAAATAATCCTAGTTCTTTCAGCCTTTTCTCATATGTCTCATTTCCTAGACCCCTATCATTTTTACTGCCCTGCACTGGACTCATTCCAAATTGTCCACATCCTTTATGAAGTATGAGGCCCCAAACTAGACATAGTACTCCAGGTGAGGCCTCATCTCATATGAATCACTTCCCTTGATTTGTAAGTGACATTCCTGTTAATACAACCCAAGATGTGGTTGGCTTTTTTTCCCAACAAGAGCATGCTTTTGGCTCAGATTCAGCTTATGGTCCACTGTAACCCCAGGTCCTTTTATGCAGTCTAGCCTGACACTTCCCAGTTTGGATTTGTGCATGTGGTTATTCCATAACAAGAGTAATACTTTGCACTTGTCCTTTCTCAATCTCATCTCATTGACTGCAGACCATTTCTCTAATCCATCTAAATCATTAATTAAGATGTTGAACAATACTGGACTTAGGATAGAGCCTTGGGAAAACCTACTTGATACCTCTTCCCAACTAGACATTGAGTAATCAAGGATTACAATAGGATCCCTAGCTCATTATTGAAGAGAAGAGAGCCAGGGAGCAACCAGCAAGCTCCAGTGGACCAGTAGGAGCAGAGAGACCTTCAAGAAAAATGGCTGCTTGCCCCAGGTGTGGAAAGCATGATCAGGGCTAGGACTGACAGGCTTGGTGGGGACATGGTGGGTCAGGTGACCCAAAGAGATGTGGCTACAGACTTCATAAGGCCAGGACCATTACTGAAACTTTCGACCAGCTTTGACCAGCCATGGAAAAAAGGCCAAGTATTGTATTGGGGGTCAGGGAGCTTTCTTCAAATTGATACCCAGTGAAACCTGTGAAGCATGGTGTGATTATAGAGGAGGTTAGAGGCTACCAGAGCCCTAGAGAAAGAGGGACTGTGCAGTGGGGCTGGAGTCCTAGCGAGTGAGCGAGAGGATGCACTGGGGTCAGGACTCTGAATCAAGCAGGCCAAGTCAAGCCTGAGGGGGAAATAGGATAGGGAATACACTCTGAGCTTACTGGCCTCTGAAGGCAGCATTCCCACTTTACTTTAACAACAAGGTGTGGTAGGCAAAACAGCAGGGTAGGACCCCGAAAAGCCAGAGCTAGTATCAAGGCAACACTAGGGGGTGACACAGCTGCCCTTGGGACCTGTCTTGTTACATGGACTACTTTGAATATGATGATCCACATTAAAATCAGGGCTGTGCAAAATTTGGGCAGCTGTTTTGTTTCAGAAGTATTTCAGGCTGTTTTGGTACCTGAAACACCAAATCTGAATTGCAAAGAAGGCTCAGAAATATCTCTGAAATGCAACGAGGCATCCAAAATGTTTCAGAAACGTTTCAGAAAATTTTGGAGTTTCAGAGCCAGGCTTGCAAGGAAACAACTGTATGCTGCTGCCCTGCAGGGAGCCAGGTCATGCGGCAGGACACTGCTGGTCCTTGCTGCACAACTTGGCTTCTCAGGGAGCAGAAGGTCTCCTTGCTGCTGCTGCCTGTCCTGCACAACCCCATGTCACTGGGGCAGCGCGGGGCGGGCAGTGACATTAAGGTGACCCCCGGCATGGATCTCTGCTCCTTGTGGAGCTGAGTTGCCCAGCAGGGACCAGCAGTCTGGCTCACTGCTCTGCACTGCTTCCTTGCCCTGCGACCTGATGTGAAAGGGATCAGAGATCCACGTGGGGGTCTTCTTGCCTGCACAGAGGGCAGCGGCCCTCCCCCATATGAGCCACCCACAGACCCATCCTGCTCCCTGCTGTGGCCCTGCAGCCCCCAACCCCAAGCCCAGCCTGACTGGGTAGAGCTGTGCAAAGCTTGCAGCCTGTTTGAAACATATCTGGCCAAAACAAAACAGGACAGTGATCCAAAACACTGAAATGAATCACTGTCCTCCGAAATGGCTGAATCTGAGACTGAATCAAAACACAGGTCTAGTAACTAGGGCTGTGCAATGTGGCTGTGCAAAGTGGCTAGTATTCACTTCAGATTAAGCCAATTTTGGGGACAGTGATTTGATTTGTTGATTCAGATCACTGTCTTGATTCGGCTGAATCTGATTCAGAGATTTGGCTGCTGCTGAATTTTTGAATCTACAAATCGGCCAGACAAGGCCCATCCCCCACCCACTCTCCCAGCCCGGCAATGGCTGCCCTGCCCGCCCCAGCTCCCGGCTCTTTGGGGAAAAAAAGCCCTAACCCAATGGCTGCTGTTAGGGTGTGATCCCCACTGCCCCATGCTGCATGGGGGGGGCTCTGCATGAGCCCCTCGAGCCCCACTTGCTCCCCCAGCCCCGCCCAGGGTCAGCTCCGGCTCTTTAAGGCAACCCCAGGCTCACCACCCCTGCCAGCAAGGGGCAATCCGGCTGCCCCACCCCATCTGGGGGGCTCTGCACGAGCCCTCAAAGCCCGAGGCTGCTGCAGGACAGGTGAGCCCCAGGGCTTTTCTTGGGGGTTTTTTTTTCTTAAAGGGCCAGACCTAGCCTGGGTAGGGCACCCGTGGGAGAGCTGAGGGAGCGGGGGGAAGGGTCAGGGGGGGCTCATGCAGAGCCCCCTATGCAGCATGGGGCAGTGCAGGGCAGCATGGGGCAGAGGCTTGCCCTCCCCACCTGACGGCACCCAGTGAGTACCAGGGCTTTTTTTAAAACGCCAGGAGCTGGGGCGAGGGAGTGGGGGGCAGCCATGGAGGGGCTGGGGGAGATGGTGCGGGTTGGGGGGGCTGGGAGGGGTCTCCCCATGATCCCTTCCCTCCTCCCCTAGCCCTCCCTCCACCACCACTAGTATTTACCAGCTCGGAGTCAGCTGCAGCTCCCTGTTGCAGCCACCAGGGACTGCCCAAATCAAAGCTCTCCTGAATTTTTTCTGAAGATTCGGAGAGCTTTGACTTGATTTGAACCTTTTAATTGGTCCCCTGATTCGATTCCAATTCAGAGATTCAGCCACCCAATCGGGCCGAATCTCCTTCAAACTGAATCACCACCTGAAGCTTCACACAGCCGTACTATTTACAATACCATATGCTAGTCAGTATTTCCTTAGCTTGCTAATGAGACTGTCATAGGATATAGAGTCAAAAGCCTAAAGTCAAGATATACTACATCCACTTCTGCCCCCTGATCCACAGAGCCTGTCAATTTATCATAGAAGGAAATCAGATTAGTCAGGAATTACTAGCTCTTGGTGAGTCCCTGCTGATCGTTTCTGATCACCTTGTTCTTTTCCAGGTGCTCTACAATGGATTCCTTGAGGACCTGCTCCATGATCTTTCCAGGTATAGAGGTCAAGACCACTGGTCTGTAGTTCCCTGGATCCTCTCTCTTCCCTTTCTTAAAGATGGACACTATATTTGGTCTTTTCCAGTCATCCCAATGTCCACAAGTTCTCAGAAAGGATAGTCAAATGCACCAGAATTACCTCAGCCAATTCCTTCATAACCTCAGGTACATCCCATCCAGCCCTTCTAATTTAAAAGCATCTAACTTTTAAGTAATTTATTATATGTTAGTAAATTGAATTGAACCATTTACAACCTAACAACATAGCATTTGTCAATATCACTTTCTTATTTTTTCAATTAGCTACCAACTATAAACAAAACTAGTCTAATTTTCCCTGTCCAAGTGGGGAGAAGCACAGATATACACAGGTGGGAGTGAGTGGAAAAAGTATTTCCAGTTTTAATAGCTCAAAGTGTTACTGGAGAGACATAGGTAAGGAAATTAAAAGTCATGTAGCTTTATAAAACACAATTAACAAGTTTCCATTTATTGCTCCAATATATATAGCTGGGATGTACTTCATCAAGTATATGAAGATGACACAGGTGCAGTATTTATTTTCAAAATATATGAAGATTGATACTGGCAATTTTCTATTTTTAATCCTAATCTCTGTCTCTGGTAATGTAGATTAATGGAACAAAAAGTTGAGAAGAAAATTCCAAGACACCGAGAATGGAGGTTCTTGATTTATTTTTTTTATTGTGTATATGCATGCAAAATAAATAATTTATTTTTCTCCTTGTTCTGACATAATTACTAATTCTGTGAGTCTCAAAGATTTGCATTGTTTTGCCCCACAAAACTTGAAATAATGTAATATAAAATAAATCTACTTTCAGTTTATGGTGTTATGAGATGATTTCCATTTACATCCAATGTAAAATAAATTTGCAAAACTCACTTTTTAAGGGAGAAAATGTATAGCCTATTGCATGCAAACTTAGCATTAGAAGTCATTTGCTCACAAACTTTTATACAAACCAGTAGACTAATGTATAAAGTGCTTAGTTACGCTAATGTATTTATGTATCTCACCTGACATATTTGGAATCCCAACTTTCAAATGCAGGGGAGTTTCTATCCCACAGGGTTTCAAAGAAACACTCATTCCTGACCTAAAAGGTTAAGCTAACACTCTGATGTCTTAGTCAGGAGACACAAGAGTGGAGAAGAAACCTGTCCAGAGATTGGAACTGGGAGTAACTGTGGAGAAAGAATACAGAGAGAAGAACAGAAAAATAAGCAGGAGGAAGGAAAGAAAAGAAAGTCAAGAGTGGGGAAACAAAGGGAAGAAGTGGTAGTGCCTTAAGAGGGTGCAAATTTGCTCACCAAGATGCTTAATGGTAACAAAATCTATCCAGTCCCAGTTGTTACACAAAAGTTACATTCTCCCAATGCTCTCTTAGATGTCCTACTCTTCTGAGAAGGGGAACCTAATATGAAGTGAGGAAACTATGGAGCTCTGAATCACAGATTAGCATTTAATCATGGAACCTAGCTCTCACCACTAAGTGTGGCATGTCTGAATTATATCATACTATAAGAACAGAAAAGGTCTCCTTGTCGAGTCATAATCTAACCACCACTCTAAGGATATTTCCTGCTAACACTTTGCAGCTAATTTACTGAACACTTATGTATGAATCTCCAGAATAAGTCAGAGCTAAACTCCAAGATACAGACCCTTGCAGTTCCAAGTCCAACTCTGAATCCTCCAGCCTTGTTCCATGGTCAATTTGCATGATGTAAATTTACAGGCGCTACCCCCCAGCGTGGACTTCTTTTCATGAAATATGAATTAAAGTATTTGAATATAGCAGAGCAAAGACACTTTCAACAAGTAAATCTTGATTCTTTGCCTTTTGAATCAGCCAGAGATCCCATTTTCAGCCACAGCTTGAAGTTAACACACTTTCAGCTTTAAAAAAAAAAGGTTTTCTTCTTATTAATAAATAACATCAGCAGAAAATCCAACTTCTGTGTTATTAGGGCATTTTTGCCATTCTTCAGTTTTTAATCACAGGAGTGCATGCAAACATACAAATCTCAAGCAACACGTATAAAAGATGGAAGAGCGAAGGAAAAAAAAAAAAGGAAAACCTAAATCTGAAGGAGGCATGCCAGGATGAAAAAAAAAAGCAGAGCTGTCATTATTTTTTTTCTGCATGCCATGTCCATTGAATGCATATTAGCATAGAACAAACATTCCTATTTTTAGACTGTGAATATGTCAAGCAAGTAACCATTTTCTTGTTCTGTTTCAACATATGTTCTCTTTGCCACAACATAGCTCAGACTCCTGATTGTGGCCTATAGCTTCTACTAGAATACCAATAAATATGTATCATTGAATACAGTTAGCAATGGGAATAGAGTTGGCTATTTATGAAATTAGGGTTGTCTAACAGCTCTCACTACCCTCTAATAGCCAACACCTTAGTCTGACAGAAGGAATCCATACTAGAATTTCACCTTTCCCTCCTAGAGTTTTCTCAAACCTAGGGTTCAAGGATATGAGGAAGTACACACTATTGTCTTTCCCCTGCAGTAGACTTAATATTCTTTCTGTTCGTGGCTAGGGAAGGGACTTGATAACCTCGGCAGCAGTCCTAACATGTTAAAAATGAGAACAGCAGATTCAGTTTTCAGAGTTTGGAAGTGAAAAGTTTGTGCTGATTGATCTTTTCCATTAAATAGCCTGAATCTGAAATTTACACTTCACAGTAGAAAAGACTATAGTTCCTCTGAAGTATTCAGTGGTACAGTTACATCTCATCTTCCTATTTTTATAGCACATGCATATAACAACAGAGGGGTTATCACTGAAGCTTCATATTCACTCCTAGGTAACTGTCCATTTTAGACCTGAAGCTTTTAAAGAGTTGTCTATATTTAGTCATAGGGGGAAGATGTTAATCAAAGTATTAAAACTCTTTACCCCCAGCATTTCCAAGGGAGGGAAATAGTAGCCCTGGACCTAGACACACACACACACACACACACACACACACACACTCATATCCAGTTGAACAAATTTCATTACAAAGTGTTATAACATCTTACCAACTCTTCTTTCACACATGTTCCTCAAACATTTTAGCTGCTGGTCAAGATAAGAAAAAATTAACACTCCATAGTGCCCCAAGACACCTAGAAGAGAACAGGAACAGCTGTATATGTGTGGGAAAGGCTGGAAAAAGGAGTGGAATGGAACATCATAAGGGAATCTGGCCTATGCATTAACAAGGTCAGAGAGCATAAGCCAATAACCCAAACCAGGGGGACCACATGGAATAACAAAGAGGTTATGGATGGGAGAGGTACAACCCAACAGAGCTCTCCCCCAAATACATTTCAGACCTAGCACACAGCTTCAACAGTTCCTCCCCTTTCTGGGAGTCCATTAATGCAGTTACTCTTATCTTTCATGTTTGAAAGGTAGGCTGCAGCTCTGAAGGTTTAGGATGAAAATACTGTTTTAAGGGGAAAAAGGGAAGCCAGAAGATTTTTAAAGACTTAATAGAATTTGCTTTTAAAAGTTGCATTTCAAACAAGACAAAAAAACCCATTATTTCTAGGTGCAGAAGTTACACATAAACTGGTTTAAGTGATTAGGAACTGGTTTAAACCTGTAACAGAACAGGAGTTCAGTGCACTTAAACCAGTTTCAAAATGGGCAAAACTGGTTTAAGATAAACCTGTATCAGACTTAACTGATTTAGCTCAAACCGGTTAATGAAACTTCTGTCCCAGACCCTCTCCTGATTCAATTTAACTCACAGTCCTCCAGCATCCCAGGATGCTGTGCAGCTCAGGGCTGTGCTCTCCGCTTCAGTGGAGTAGAGGTGACCCTGCCCCCACTTGTCAGCAGGGACTTTTCCATTCCTGGCAGCCAGGAGCCAGGCTTATTCCCCCAACCCCACCACCATACCATCCTCAGGTGGGAGAATCTATCCAGCTCTCAGCTGGGGCACGGGGAGTAAAGCCCCACTGCAGGCTTCCTCCTTCTGTTGGGCAGTTTGGGGGGGAGGGCTTTTACCCCCCACTCCTTCCTCAGCTGGCCCAACAGCTGGGGAAGGGGCATAGCTAGGGAATCACCCCACCTTGGGTAAGAGGAGTAAAGCCCATGCCAGGTACAGTCAGCTGGGCGTTTGGAATGGGAGTGGGAGAGGGAGGGGGAGGAGGTTGCCATTTTTCCTTCCCACTCCCTTCTCAGTTGGTTTACGGGCCAGGGAGGCAATGTCACCAGATAATTGGCCTGGCTCCTGCTTCAGGGAAGCCCAGAGAGGGGGCTTTATTCCCCCACTTAAGACAGAAGCCAGAGCAATCACTTGGCCATTCCTCCTCCTGGCCAGTGGGCCAACTGAGGGGGTGGGGCAATCACTCTCACTGTGGGCTTCACACTAGCTTTGCCAAGCACAGCCTGACTGTGGGTCCCTCTCAAGTTTTTCCACGTCCTTGTTGAAGTGCAGTGCCCAGAACTGGACACAGTACTCTGCAGTACTTTGGAGCTGGGTGGCAGGGAGGGCATTTCCTCCCACCCCACTCCCTCCTTAGCCAGCCACTGGCCAAGGAGGGAGCATGAGCCATGTGATCAGCCCAGCTCCTGGCTCTGGGTGGTGGGGCGGGAGAAGAAATGGGGTCCTCCCTCTCCCGCCACACCAGGGAGACCCCAGCTGGGGGTCCAGTGCCAGGCAGAGAGGGTTTGGCCTGGACTAAGGAGACAGCATGGCTAAAGGGACCAGCTCTGGGCACAGGGTCTAGGGACAGACATTATGCATAAACTGGTTTAGGTGATCAGAAACTTGTTTAAACCTGTAACAAAACAGATGTTCAGTGCACATAAAACAGTTTGAAAATGGCTGAAACCCATTTGAAATAAGTCTGATACTACATTCAACCAAGTTTAACTGATGTGAGTCAAACCAGTTTATGCAATGTCTGTCCCAGACTCCTTCCAGGTTGAAGTTAAACCAGAGTCCCCCAGCATTGCAGATTTTCAGAGATTTCATAGACATTAGGGCTGGAAGGGACCTCATAAGATCATCGGGTCCAGCTCCCTGCCCAAGGTGCAGAAGTCATCTAAGGTCAAAGGATCCCACCAAAATAAATGTCCAAATGTTTCTTAGAAGTGTCCGGAGTGGGTGCTCAGAAAGTAAAGAAGTTTTTCCTTATGTCCAGCCTAAAATGGTCTAGCAGGAGTTTGGACCATTGGACCTCATTATCCCCTGGGGCGCTCTGGTGAGCAGGTGTTCCCCAAGATCCTGATGCACACCCCTTATATACTTATAGGCTGCCACCAAGTCACCCCTGAGGCTGTGCTTCTTCAGGCTAAAGAATCCCATAGCTCTCAGCTTCTCTTTATAAGGCATGTTCTCTTGGCCTCTAATCATGTGCATGGCTCTCCTCTGGACTTTTTCTAGCTTCTTTGCATCCTTCCTAAATTGTGGAGTCCAGAATTGGATGCAGTACTCTAGCTTGTAGCCTCACCAAGGCCGAGTACAGTGAGAGGATGACATCCTGGGTCTAGTTCAAGAAGCATTGGTAGATGCAAGCCAGAGTTTTGTTTGCTTTTCCAGCTGTGGTATTGCATTGGTGGCTCATATTCATGTTGTGGTCAATCATGACCCCCCCCAGTCTTTTTCAGTCATGGTGCTAGCAAGTGTAGCAGTGTATGAGTGTGATGTGCGTTTTTATTTCCGAGGTGGAGCACCTTGCATTTCTCTATACTGAATGCCATCAGCAGATGCTTTGCAACCTTGGGTGGGGCTGTGCTCCTACTCAGCAGGGCTAGCTCTGCCCCTCTGCTCCATGGCTAGAGCTCTGGCAGAGACTGCAGGTACAGCGGTGTCTGCCTGACTTCCTCCTGCTAACGCCCTCTCCCTACCAGTCTTTGCTCAAGCAGCGATTCTCCCCTCCTCTCCCCTCTGCTGTACACTTCTCAACATTAGCTAGCATACCACATGCTGGCTAGAGTCTGTGCTGTGGGAGCCAGGACAAAGGTAGACAGGACATTGTTGGCTTAGGGCTTTTTGGAGCTAATCAACAGGTAGCTGGTAATGTCCCTCCATTCCTTCCTTGGAAAAACGTTGTTTTAAAAAGAGCTCGAACTAATGAGAGAGGTTGTATTTCATTTTATGGGTTGATAAATATTAACAACTCCCTGTGCAACTCCCTGCTGTGTAACTAAATGCTCTGTTATCAACTCCCTGCTGGCTTCCTCCTGGTCAGAAGTTGGAGGGGTGGGACCTCTCCCTAATCAGAGCATCTTGCTGGGGCCTGGCCTCACCTTTCCTTAGTTCAGTCCTGTGGAATGGAAGGAAGGGCTGCTCTAGCACCCCACAGCTTCTAGCCTGAGCCACTGCAGGCATGTGCCTGCATTTTCTTAGTGAAGAGGGAATGTCTGTATGGTTACAAACCAGGTCAGCCTAGCCAGGTTATACTAACCTGCAAAGATTGAATCAATTCAGGCTCAAGCTTTTTCAATGTCTGTCCCTAGCCAGGGAGAGAGGGAGAAACACCCCACTGGGGGCTTCCCTCCTCCCTCTTCCCCAACATATCCTACCTGGGGTATTTTGTGGGGGAGGGTTCTCCCCACACCCCCTCCTCAGCTGACTGGAGGCTAAAGAGGAGGCATGGCTGGGGAAAATCGCCTATCCTGCTTTTTTGCACTGGCCTACAGGCTGGGAGGTGTGCTCTAGCACCCCCTGGTGCCTGGTATAGGCCACTGCAACTGTTTGGCTGCCTTTCACTTTTGAAAAGTGAATGTCAGTTCACTTTCTGATGGGTTCAATTTAAGCAGTTTACAGAAACCTGAAAAGAGCGAATCAATGCAACTTTGGCCTTTTTGACTGTCTGTCCTTAGCCTATGTTGCAAAGGCAGCACTTGAAAGATAGTATGTGGTCACTGGTGCAACCTTAAAGTATACAGGTGCTAGAGGGCTGAGTTATGATTCAGTCCAATTATCTGATCACACTTTTCTTCTTATGGGCCCTCATTCAAGTTCATGGGACAGATGGATGGATAGTCATACAGGAACCATAAGACTACTATTTCCTAGCTTACAAGTGATATATTTCCAACATAAATACTGTATTACAGGGGGGTTTTTAAAGTTAAAATCATTAGTAACTTTGGCAACATTTATATGCCTTTCCCCTCACCTCCCCATCTTCAGGTTTTAAATTAGAAAATTCAAGTTCCCCCTTTGCTTTTATTCACAATATAGCTTGTATTTTCACCTTCCTTCTATACCTAGCCTCCCCCTCACATTTCATTATGTATGCCAACAGCTGTTTTAATCTGGTGAAAGAAATTCCAAAAATCTTGCTGTGATAGATTAATATTTCCCTCTCTCCCCAAAGACTGGGATGTTAATGTAAGTAGGGCTAGATGTACAGCCATATACTTCACCCTTCCAGCTACACTAGACTGTAGGGCTGCGCAAAATTTCTCCAGTTGTTTAGTTTGGATGGTGCTTCGACTCATTTCAAGCTCAAAACAGAGAAATTGAAATGAAATGAAATGAAGGGCTTCAAAACAGCCTTGAAACAAAATGAGGGAAATCGAAACATTTCTAAAGTTTCAAAATGTTTTGAGTTTCAAAGCTCAAACTGGGATTGCATTCAGGGAAACAAAGTAAGGAGGGGGGGGGGAAGAAGGGGGACAGACTGCTCTCATATTGACTGTGTAGCTGGCCAGTGACTGTGATCTTTCCCTGGGGTCCCAGTGCCGGGGTGGGGGGGAGGAGGGATGGAAAAACAGCATAACTGGCAGCATCATTTGAACTGGCCTGATTTCTGCCTTGGGGTCTGACAGTTACTGAGCTATCCTCCAGCAGCTCAGGAGCGTTAGGCAATGAAGGCTACTACTAGCATTGATTTGAATGATTTCCTACTTGCTAGGCTAGCAAGTGAGATTCCACAATACATTTTACTTTCTTCTAGACCCTTTTATTTTATTATTATATTCATTGATTTATTCTTTTCAATTTTATAATTATAGTGGATATCACACTACAGAATTTATATAGGAAGAAAGGTGCATTTATATTTTATTTCTATATATTTATACCTTGTGGCATATTTCATACATTATAGAATGTATATAGGAACCCAGATACATTTATATATTTATATAAAAACAAGACACAATGAAACACACCATGAAGCATGCTGGAAAGGCAGCTGGCAAGCCTTCAGGGAGAGAGGGAGGAGGGAGTAGAGGGAGAAATGTAAGTCCCCCCCTCAAACTGAGACACAACTTCTTTCCAACAACTAGCAGGAAAGAGGCTTCCAGAAGCAGCAAGGAGAGGGGAGCAGTGCCAGTCCTACTGCCTATGCCTATGCCTGAGACTGCATCCCTTCCAAGAGCACCAGCCATACCTCACCCCATGATCACAAACAGCAGCACCAGCACCAGCACCAGCATGACAGTCTCCTCCACCCCCGTTTCACTTTTCATTCTGAGTCTTCCAGTGCCGGAGAAAGAGCTGGAGCTGGAGCTGGAGCTAGATCTGGATCTGAGTGCCCTAGCAAGGGAAATTCTGGGGAACAAGAGAAAATGAGCTGAGTTTGTGCTCTGCACCCCTCAGGTTTCCCTTAGAGCCAGGTCTCCTTCCCCAGAAGGTGCTTTGGAGGAGGCTGAAGTAGAGGGTGCAGAGGCAAGCAGCTCAGCTGAATCCGCTCCTCCTGTTGCTGTGCCTCTACCTGCTGAGGAGGGGGAAATTGCAGCATCCACGCATGCACCCACACCCCAGAAGCAAGTAGGTAGTATGGTCTGGGATCATTTTGAGCTGGCAGATGATCCCACATATGCTATCTGCCTGTAGTGCTGAGACAAAACCAGCTGGGGAAAGGGAACAAAACACATGAGCACCATGGGGATTCTGATGCAACTCCACAGGCACCACCCCCTTGCCCTTGCTCCTCCTCAGCCTGGCACCAGCAGGAGTATGCCCAAAGGGAAGTTCTCCTCTCACTCCAAAGCCCCCATTCTCCCAAAGCAGAGGAAGGTCACCCTGGAACATTGGGGAAAAGTGGACAGAAAGGGTGTGTGTGTGTGTGGGGGGGGCGTATTGCAAGGGTGAGTGAGACCACCCAGAGCATTGGGGAGATGCTTGCTGTGAATGGCCAGCCCTTCTCCTTAGTTGAGTGGCCAGGGTTTAGGGAGCTCATGGTACTCGTGTCCCCATCATACCAAAGTGCCTGCATGTACCACCTTCAGCAGGACAGTGGTACCCTCCCTGTATGAGGCATGCAGGGGGTACTTGAGTGAGGAGCTGTGCAAGACAGGTCTGCAGGTGGCCTTATGCTTCACCTTGGACACCTGGAGCAGCTGGGGTGGAGATCATGCCTACCTCTTCCTCACAGGGCACTGGTGTGACCAGTCAGGCCATTGGTGGGCTCTCCTTCAAACGGAGGTGATGGAGAAGTCCCATGCAGCAACAAAGATCATGGAGGCCATGAACCACTTGGTGCAGGGATGGCTCACCCACAAGTTCATGGTCACTGACAATGGGGCCAATGTGGTCAAGGCCATCCATGATGCCAACTTTGCTGGCATCTTCTGTGTGGCACACAAGTTCTACCTCATAGGCAGGGATGCCTTGGAGAGGGACAGGGCTGCTGGTGACTGTCAGCACAACCAGCAAGCTCATTTCCAAATGCAGGAGGGTGGCAGATTACTTCTACCAGAGCATCAAGGGGAGCAAGATGCCATGGGACAAACAAGCAGAGCTGAACATCGCACAGCACAAAATCATGCAGGATGTGGAGACTAGGTACAACTCCACATACCTGATCCTTGAGAGGCTAGTAGAGCAACAGAAGGCCATCCCTTTGCTTGGGGAGATTGGGATCAGCGGCCCTCTTAACAGAGCTGAGTAGGATATCATCTCCCAGATCTTGATGGTCCTCAAGCCCTTCCCCGTGGCCACTGAGACCCTCAGCGCTGGCAATGCCCTCCTTAGCCAGGTGATCCGTGTACTGAAGGAACTTCAGAGCCAAATGGAGAGCTTCCAGGGGATCAATGTTCCTGGGTATTGGCAGGCTGCTGTCACCAGATGTACAGGTACTGGTGAGGCAGCTGAAGGAGGTATCAAGAAACAGGCTGATCCCTTGCGGTCCAGTATGGTCCACATGCTAGCTGCTGTGTGTGACCCAAAGGGTGAAGGGCAGCATATGCAGCAGCCAAAGCCTGAATCAGGGGACATGCTGGTGAAGAGAGTCAGGGAGGCAGAACAGATTTATGACACACTACAGCCTGCCAGACATTTGACTCCCCAGGTACCACTCCACTTTTATCTGCACTGCTACATCCCCCTTTCCCCTACCTCTTCATCCAAACCCATCCCTCACCCCCCTGATGCCTCCATTTCCACAAACTGGCTTTCTTGACTGCATTGCATACCAGCCTTTGGCTTCTTTCCTATTCCTTCTATCCAGGAAGACACCCTCCCCCCCCCCAACTGCAGGTGCTTCTTCTGCTTGGCAAAAGGTGTTTCAACCCAAAAACTCACCATGATATATTTCTGTAACTATTCAGGTGGTCTGCTAAAAGATATCAGATTGGATTGACCCAACAGACCATGTCCTTAGACCAACACCCCTGACACCTGACCAGAAGGATGCAGGGCCCTGGGCACACCTAAACTTCAAGGCTGGGGCTGGCAGTGTGAGTTCTCTGGTAACTGCTGGAAAAGAAGCTTCTGCAGGAGAGGAAATAAAGGCTGTGCCATGGTTTGGCTGCCTGAGATGCTGTTGGTGTGACTGTGTTTCTGCTCACTAAGTTACTATTTTACCTGTTGTCATTTAAAGTGGACCAGGCTGAGGCGGTACAGCAGGAAGCCTCATTGGGGCACACTGTTTTATGTAGAGGACCCAGCGCCAGTGAGGGCACACCTTAACACATGCACACATGCCACCCATGTCATGAGTTTTGGTTGTCAGCAGCCTGAGGTGCCATTTCCCCGAAAGCCCTGTACCTATCCCCTTGAAGTGTTGCAAACTTCACTGTCTCAGAAGGGGCTACCATCCCTGCAAATTTAAATTTGAATCAGGCAAGAAGTGACAAAGTTATAGGCAGTTTCATGCTTCCCCCTTATAGCCTTTGGGCAAAACATGGAAACAACTTCGATAAAACAAACTGAAGCAGTGGTTTCAAAATGAAATGAAACACTGTCCCATGAAAACAGAACAGTGCTGTTTCACACAGCCCTATTAGACTGCCTAGTAAGAGATAGATGTCTTTTAGAACTGGGCTACACATGATATATTAAGATAGCATTTAAAAGATAATTTATAGAGGAAGAGCAGTTAACTGCTGTTTTCTGGTTTGGGAGCAGGGATAGGCCAGCTGATTTAAGGCAAATGTTAGTACTGCCTTCACTACATGCTATTTTTTGTCATCCTCACAACTAGAAGGTTTTCCTTTTCTGAAAGGATATTCTCCTTACTTCAAAACCCACATGTATAGTGATAGTTCCACTACTTCTTTGAGGGTTGGGAAATGAAGTCAAGCTAGGACCACTGAGGATATAGATTTAGCCTTTTTGTTAAAAATAACCAACTGAAAAAGTATCAGAGTTAATTGGTCTCATTTTAAATCTATTCTACTCTAAAAAAGAATGTGTTAATGCCCTTCTATATTGTTCTTTTAAGAAGGTCACTCACTTTTTGCAATTCCTGTTTGATCATTCCAATGGCTATTCATTTAAAAACACCACACATGACTTTTAGTATTAGGAGTCTTTAAGCAGCTGAGTTAACAGCTTTCCTTCAAAACACTTATTGAACTCCACACACACACACTTGCACCGTAGCAGCCTAAGAAAGCACTATTTGATTTCTATATTCCTTAGAATCCTGGTCACCAAGATTTGCCACAGTGCCAAATCCATGTAGTTTCTGAAAAACTGGTTCTCTCTCAAAATGGCAAGCACGTCAGCTGAAATCTTTGTTGATGGCAGCAAATGCATTCACCTGACAAGGAAGTAGGCTTCTCTGCCTACTGTTATTTGCACTGAATAATTATACAAGCACCAAGAGCTCCTTTATAATTCAATAGTGTTTAATCCACATTGTGGCAGAACCTGCCCA
>NW_017728948.1:65763951-65779141 GCF_001723895.1 Crocodylus porosus | reverse complement strand
AAAATTTGAAAATTAAAAATATAAATCTTTATTGTCAAATAGACAAAACACATTTCTTCTCACAGAAGTCAGGTTTAAGGACAGTGCCAGCAAGTAACTGCCATATTGAAACTAAAAAGGCAAGACAAGGGAAACGGGACCAACATTACACAGCAGTGTGAAGAGATCCCACAATGCAAAAAAATGACACCACAATAAGGCACTGTTTGACATTAAAACATTAAAAACAGTACAAGTGCAAAACAAGTCAATTTACAATGGTCCACTTCTGAAAAGTCAAGAAGCTTAAAAATTGCCAAAATGTGGTAGTTCACAAACATTAAGAATCGTGCAATTCTGTAATCCAAAGACAAGTATATTGTACATGTGATTTAGTGGAGAACACAACACATTCCCCCCTCATTCACCCACATACTTGGAGTGTCAAACTGTGTCACAACTGTCTCATGCATGCTGATGTAGCTCAAATACTTGCAAGATAAGAGTCTGCAAACAAACGGTTGCTAGGATCCGAAACATTTCTATGTACATGACAAGGCAGTTCCTATCATCTGTTATGAAGTCATTATCCATGAAAACTGGATGCCATCAACCAAAACATTGTAGCACTCCAGTATTAACCCTCCGAAGAGTGGTAGACCCAGAAAAGCTACCGTGAGGAAGTAGGGAACAGTGCTCCCTCCCTTATCTTTCCTACCACATATTTCATAATCTGCCTATTTTGAGTTTATGGTCTTGTTCCAAAAAGCTGTTGATTTTGTTATGAGTGACAGTCAGTATTTCTGTTCCCTCTCCTCCAAAAGAACAAAGTGATACCTAATTTTCAATTCTGGACTGAGTTAACTAACCAGCTTGGTTGAGTGTGTGTGTGGGGGGGGAAGGGGAGCCAGCTGGTTTTCAGCAAAAGGGGTGTAAAATTGAAGTACAGGTTTCTCAGGGAAGAGGCATATTTGTGAACAAGGACAGAGGGGCAAAGCAGAGCATCAACACTAGCTATACCATCTTTGGAGAGATGAAGTTCCTGGAAAGAGAAAACTACTGCCTGAACATTTCAGGAAGAAGAAAAAAAGGCCACTGACTTGGAGTTCAGACTGAAGCAGGGAAAAAAGCATCCCCCCACACAGAATTTGAACTGACAAGCCAGAATAGAAAAGAAGTCAGCCGTATTTGTAAAGGGAACCAGCAAACCATGAAGAGTACCAAACTGAGTTGTTCCTTGGTTCCATGTAGAGAGAAGGGATGTGACAAAAGTTCTAGCTTTCTGCCCAGTGAGAGAGGGGAAACCCCTGACTGCTAAAAACAACCTATGTTCAATATTGGATGAGATAGGCAAGTGTCAAAAAGACAGTGATTTACCATTGCTGCTTCAGAGATCTCTTCACTGCCTGTATTGCATGAAGAGCCAAAGTCCCACCCCCCTCAGGTTTAAGCTAGCAATTAAACAGCTCTTTCCCCTCCTCCCCCCACCATGAATTTGCTTCTTACAACACTTCAGAAGCATAAAAAAAGTGCATGTTGCTGAGATTGGAGTGCAAGTTGTCATGGTCTTCAGACCAAGAACTGTGTGCGTTTCATAGCCCCTAATAAAATTGCGAAATATTTACTTTCACACCAGATTTAATCAGTTGAGACACGACAGCCATCTCTTGTTTGAGCAAGGGAATGTCATGCACTAAGCTGTCATTAGAGCCATTTTTGATTATCCAAAACAGATTAAAAACCAAGCTCTCCAGAAGTTATAGGTTTCTGGTTTTGTGTTAGTTCTGGGGTGCTTTTTGGCAAATCCTTTTGTAACTATACTAGCATATAGATTTATGGTTATTTCTGGGGTTTAAAGCATCTATATAAATACTAGGCTAGCCTCAGGACCCACAGAATTAGATGCTAACTCCTGAAAGTTTCAAGTAGATCATTTTGCTCCCTCCTGTTCCAGCCTTTTCTGCAGCAGACAGTAGAATAACCTAGGAAGGCAGACAGTTAACTGAATGAAGACTATTTAAGGTCAATCTAAAGAGGCTTACATTTGTCCAGCATAGACAGTGCACACTGGTCACTAGATGCACACACAAGTTAGAGTCTGTAAAGCAAGCTACATCTCTTGAAAACCTCTGGGTATCAGTTGGTGGCTGCAGGCTCCCTTTAAGCCTTGGAAGATATTACTAGCACTCTTCAATTACTGTCCCAATCAATGAGTACAATTTTCTCTTAATAAGCCGAAATCCAGGACTCAGAATCAGCGTACGCCTGCAGCCAGATGCAAAGCAGGCCCGAGTAAAGAAGTCCCTGAAACTAGGCCATGAGCAGCAGTCCTGCTTGAAGACAAGTGTCAGTTCAAAAGTAGGAACAATACTTGGGTCATAGACAATCTGATCCAGCTTTTTACACACGTTTCCAATTTCTAAGTGGACATAGATAACGCACCCTCTCAAACCACAGGGCTCAGTAGAAGAAAGCCGCAGTACATCTTGAGCTATTCTCTTGGTTAGTTTCTCTGGGACCAGAACTTTTGAGCAGTGAAGTTTTGTTTGCTTTGAACTGGACAGACAGTTCTCCAGCATTTTAACTAAAGTTTGACAGGTTCTCTCCTCAAACACCATCTCATTAAGATTGGGTTCGGGCACAACATAATCCCAGTAGTCAAAGTCTGCAGGGGAATTAAAATGAGAGAGAGAGAGAGAGAGAGACACAGACAGACATGAGGAAGAAAATAAAACACACTGGTGCCTCACAAGAGGCAGAACATGGACCAACCAGTTATTTTCCTGACTTATTAAATAGTGGTTAATCATTAAGCCAGAACATTAAGCAGCCACACTACAGTAGCACTGCTAATGAGAGTTAGAGTTATGTATATTTTATGTGTACTGCCAGCAGTCATCTGTGCTCAGCTGTATTAATTTCACAAGTGGTTTATTGAGTTATATCTCTTGATTAAACTGGTTATTACTGTGAGCTTAATGAAGTCATTCCCCATTGAAAAGGAGAATTTATAACCATTACTAGCCTTTATCTTTGCAAAATGATAGAAAGTTAGCCCCCCAGAAAATAAAGTTAGTTTGCTTAAAGGAAAAATGATAGCTCTGCACTTGGTCATCTGCTTTCTAATCTGATCACTGCTCTTGGCAGCCTGCCACACTACAGACAGATTGCTTAGTACATGCATAAAAAGTTGATCATTTAAGCAAACTGCTGAAATCTGTGAAGTATATTGCAAGTGCATTTATAGAAGGTTTATACAGTGAAACAGTTAAATCAGGTCTCCAGATCCATTTATAAAATACTTATTAGGGAGCTGGGCTAAACAATATAACATTTTTAACAAATAGTTAATGAAGTCTGACAGATTCTGAAAATAATATTAATACCATCTTTATAAGATTATCAGGTATACCCAGGTCATTTTAGCAACTCTTCAGTATTAATCAGATGAAATTCAACAACATTTGCTTTGTAAGCACCATCTCTGCTTGGTTACCCCATTGATGGCCACCCCTTACTCCAGTACATAATGAAATGTTGTAATGCTGCATGGGATAACAGACCCCTTTTTACTACTTTGCTTTTTACAGAGCAAAAGTGAGAATTACTGAGAAGGTCTAATATACTTACCAGTTATGTTTGAATAGTGAAAACCCTGGTGTATCAGTTCTGAAATGCACGTAGAGTTTTTACTGTTTAAATTGCTAGTTGCAACCATTGTGAGTGTTTAGCCTCTAGACAGATCTTTACACCTTTCTGGTTTACTTAAAAAAAAAGAAAGGCATATATTGGACACTGAAACAAAGCAAGCTAAATTAAGCAACACTGAAGCAGCATCAGCTCATAACTTTCAAGAAAAACACTGGATTTCCAGAAAGGGGAAAAGGGGACTTGGGGTTCAGTTATACACCCAAACATGCCACAAAGAGCAATCCACATCCCAGTACCTCATCACCCCCCACCCCTTACTAAAGGAGTCTTCCCTCAATTTTGTAGGTTAAAAACACAGCTAATTCAACTGCCAGCCTAATCAGTCTACAGGATTTCACCTTACCTGCTAAAACTTCACAGAAGTACAGTTACAGTGTTTACATGTAAAACAGCTTTTTGAGTAATAGTGAAAAGTCACTTTAAAGAGAAAATAACAAGAGAAAAAACACACTAAACAAGTATAAACTTATATAAAAAAAAAAAAAAATACAGCGATCTCCTACTCATCAGCCACCCCCAACCTAACACCTTCTTCCCATTAAGCAACCCCTCAGGGCTGCAGCAGCCACTTATATACAATTTCCACTCTCATTCCCCCACCTGCCCCTGCTTCACCCTCTCCCCGCCCCATTCACATTCCCAGAGTAGTGTCCTACTCTTCCAAAGCTTCCCCCTCTCTCATTGGCTGTTCCAAGGGGGACTTCAGGATGGGTGGGGAGAGGAAGACCCAATCAATCACTCAAGTGAAAGAGGAGAAGCCTGAGAAGAGGGGGGAGGAGGAGAGGGAGGGGAATGAAGTCCAGCTAATGATTGGCCAGCAGCAGTGTCAGAAAGATCCAGGGTGAACTGGAATGAAGATCACCTGACACATGTCACACAGTCCTACTTTAGCTCTGTGTGTAGAAGTCTTGCAAACAGAGCTAGTGGCAGCAGCAGCAGCCACTGCCCCTTCCTTGGTTGTAGTATATTTGGTAGCTGGTTATTTTATATTTTTAATGCACTGCTTTCATGGATGCTTTTGCTCCTCTGTAGGTGCTTGTAAATGACTCTTTTATTAGCTACATGCATAGTTTTCTGTGGGTCTGTATGTGTTCCCTTTATTTCTTCCTCACTGACTTAGGGCAGGATCTTAGAAATGATGCAGGTGCCTAAATCTGGGCTTAGGTGGACTTTAGGGCCAGGGACAGAGGTTACACATAAACCGGTTTAAGTGATCAGAAACTGCTTTAAACCTGTAACAGAAGAAAAGCTCAGTGCACATAAACGAGTTTCAAAATGGCTGAAATTAGTTTAAGATAAACCTGGTTGAATGTAGTATCAGACTTCACAGCTCTGGGTCAAACTGGTTTATGGAACTTCTGTCCCAAACTCCCTTCCTGGTTCAAGTTGAATCATAGTCCCCCAGCATATTTTGCAGCCTTGGGCTGGGCTGGGCTGTCTGCTCAAGAGAGTAGGGTTGGCTCTGCCCCTCTGCTCCCTAGCTGGAGAAATGAGTGCTGGCTGACAAAGTGGGGTGGGACAAGCCTGGCTGGGGAGCCAGCCCAGTCTGGGGTGGGAGGGGGGAGAAGGACTGCCCCCCAAGCAAGCCTTGGTTGAGGTCTAGGGGCCAGGGAGGAGGGTTAAACACCTTCCCCTGTTCAAACTTACTGCTGGCTGTGACTGTGGACTACAAATCCCAGAGGAACCAGGAAGCAAGAAGAAGTGATGAGCAACTCCACAGAGTCCTGCTACTGTGATTTTGGACTGCAAATCCCAGAGACCTTGGGGGCAGCAGGAAGAGGAAGTGAACACACAGCCCATGCTGGCCACATGCCAGAGAGCTGTTTTCTAATGCTTCCCCAGCTTCTGGCCTGAGCTGTTGCAGGCATGTGGGCACATTTGCAGAATCAAAGGTAAATGTCTGTTCACTTCTGTTTTAATTTAATCTCTGCATTTTAGACTAACCTGCAAAGACTGAATCAATTCAGCTGCAGGCTTTTTGACTGTCTGCACTTAGCCTAGGATTCTAAATCCAGTATTATGTCCCTCTTCAGCAGCCTGAGCAGATTTCTGGCCTGTAAGTTTCACAAGCACCTGCTGTCCTGCCAGTTGGAGCAGCCAGATGCCTATCTCCCATCTACAGCCAACTGGGCTCCAGAAACAAAGTGTGTGTGCCTTAAACCTGCTCCGTGTACACTTACAACATCAATTTCAGTACAAAATGCAGTGACCACAGCCACGCTCAGTCACAACTACAGCTAGTAAAAGAGGAACCTGCCTTCTGTGATTGCCTAGTGGTGGTCAGGGCACTTGATTAGGCAGGATGGCACTGCAGTTCTTGCCCTTCGTTGATATGAGAGTGGCCAAAACCACATTCCTTACTTCCTAAAGAGTGTTGTAACTAGAATCCACTTCCTGTGGACACTGTGCTGCTAAGAACACAAGCTTCAAGGGGCCAAGAGGAGTTTTACTGTAGTCCAATGGTTAGCAGGCTGAGCTGGGAGGGAGTCCAGTCCCTGATCCCTGGACTGTTTGTGGTTTTTACATGAAACAATCATTGGACAAAGATCCAAGTTTATCGCAAAAGCCCAGGACTCCCTGTTCCTGGAGAGTGGGAGATGTGGGTCTAAAAGACCTTAGGCTTTGGAAGGCCAGAACTTGGTCATCCCTGGGCAAATGGCTTAACCACTAGGGAACTATCTGAAAAGTGAACACTGGTAACATTTTAAAATCAGACTCGCTCCCAGTTCTTTCAGAGAAGATATATAGGACTTACCTTTGGGCTCCAGATCACAAATGGAGGGTGTCACCTTCCTTGGAGCCCTGTCTCAAACCATTATTAAGCTCCCCAGAGCAGGAGTTAGCATTTTCCCATTGGCTATCTTGTGGTGGTACAGTGCTCAGCATGAGGGTTTTCTCTGTCCCCTTTTAAAGATGCCTAAGTCTCCCCATGTAGGGAGTCTCAGGAAACACTTAACTGTAGTTTTTGGATTCTAGTCTGGGTAACAGAGACAAACATTTAGGCACTGAAACACCTGATTTGTAGGTACCTTTTTTGGTCTGTCCTTTGATTTTCTGTCATTGTAGAGTAAGACTTTAAAGTATGTGAGCGGCAAGGATTTTTGGGAGTGTTGTCTTTTATTGGACCAGCTGTATGGTTGGGGTACAACTTGAGAGAAACTTTCAAGCTGCTGTTTACTGGGCTAATACTGCAGCATGTTGTAACAGTGCAGTCACCATTGTCTGTGAATGAAGGTGGTGGCTGCCAAATACCAGATATATGATACTGCAAAAAAGGTATTATATAGGATCTACTTCTGGTCTCACTTATGCTGCAGTAAAAACAAGTAGTTACCTTGTTTTCAATGGAGCTTCTCATTTACATCTATATAAGGACCAGACACTTTTTATTAGAATTAATAATAGTTTGCCTTTCTCTACTGCTTTCCAAGTGAGAATGTCAAAGTGTTTTAAAATCACTAATACGTTTGATCCTAAATTTTCAGTGACTTCCACAGTGGTGAATAGGGAAATTAATCCTCACTTCATGACTAGTGCAGACATTATAAAGACAATCTACTCAGTTACTAACCTGTAATGATACTGACAGATACTGGATGAATTGACTAATCAAGGCTTACATAGTTGGTCATACCAAGATTTGTTCAGAAGATCGCAGCTGTGTGCAGCTCCAGTCTATTTTACTTCTTTTGGAAGAGCTATACTGCTAATATGTTTACTACAGGGTTGTAAATAGCTTTTGGTTCTTGGTAATAGCCTTACATTGCTCAATATACTCCCAAGCAACAGGGAACAAATTACAAGCTGAGCCGAGAAAATGTTGGTTGGTTAGGAGTGGTTCTGCCCTTTATAAATTGGTTATAATAAACCTGGAGATACTGTGATTGTATCACCTAAAGTAACAGGTCCAAAATGTGCAAATTGTATTCACTGTGTTTAGGAAAAGGAAAACTTTTTGAAGTGGGTGAGGGGAATAGGTATTTCATTTACTTCTCCCCCCTATCAAAACAGAAACAGCAGGAGTGTTAGTAACACACAAGACAAATTACTCAGCCCTTATTTCTTTTCCATAGTTTGTGCTGTTCCTTTACAACATGATGAACTATAAAACAAACTCCATACCAAATTAATAAACCCCTGCAATCTTTGACGTATGATTTGAAGGGAAAGGGGGAAACACTTTTAAAGCCCTGGTATAAGACTTGAGCCAAAATTCTGAACTTGATTCTCTTCAGCACTGTCGTGTGTGCACCTTCTATT
Organism: Crocodylus porosus; assembly: GCF_001723895.1. Taxonomy (NCBI): domain Eukaryota; kingdom Metazoa; phylum Chordata; order Crocodylia; family Crocodylidae; genus Crocodylus; species Crocodylus porosus. The sequence goes on along the minus strand of NW_017728948.1, from coordinate 65,771,191 downwards.
CAGGTGCAAGAATTTGGGTAAAAGAAGAAAAAGAAAAAAAGAATTCTTATTGATGGTTCCACACAGCTGTCGGGTCAGATGCTGCTGGTTTTCATCCTTGTTTTCAAGTGCTATTTGTCTTAAAAATACAGTTTTATTAGACACTTTCCTAACAGTCTATAGCAGGCTACTGCTCTAGTAGTCACAGGCATGTTCTGTAAGTATCAAAGGAAGGAGAGGTGGCTCACCTAATGATGAATGTGGAGGGTTGTTTTCAAAAGACAATATATATTAAGTTATGATTTACATTGGAATGAAAATGCTTGTGAACTCATGGAGTGCCTCTTGTAGCTTAGCTAGCAGAACTTTCACTGAATCTTTCCTGTACTCGTATCACTAAGCCTGTGTGAGTCAGCAGCTATCCGATCCAGCTTTGGATCCAGCCGCTTCGGATGGCAGCGATCTGATCCGGAGCTCTGGAGCAGATTTCCGCCTTGATCTGGCTGAAGCGGCTCCAAAGCTTTGGAGCCGCCTTGGAGATCCAGCCGTAGGGTATAATGGGGGATCAATGAAATATCTATAACTTTGTTGGTTTTTTTCTGATTTGGATGAAACATGCAAGGATTGTAGCCTCTGCTGAGAGCATGAAACCTGCCAAGTTTCAAGGAGATCAGTGCAGGGGTGGGGGGGAACTGCACCTCAAGCTACAGACAAGCAAAACTCGTGCCATGTGTGACCCTGTGTGTGTTAAGGCGCAGCAGGGTGACAGCTGCAGCAATCGTGGCTCCTGCTGAGGCCATGACACCTGCCATCTGCTAGGGCCCTGCACCCCTAGCTGCTGATAGACAAAACTCGTGCCAAGACTGTGTCTGATTTGGGGCTGTTGATTGTCTGTATTGAGTCTTTCCTCTCCTTAGCCTGGTTTTGTAGGCGCTAATTGTTGCTCCTTAAGTCCTTATGTAGTAGCTAGGTCCTGTGTATTGAGCTGGTCCCTGGGTGAATCATGAATGATTCATTGGTAACTGGTAACACAGCAGCTTAGCAGCCAGGCCTGCAGCAGTGTCTCCTCTCCTGCCCCAAGACAGTCACAGTCAGTCCCACAAGAACCCATGGCACCAGTTCTGCTTGTCCGCAGCTTGAGGTGCAGTTGCCCCCAAACCCCTGCACTGATCTTTTTGAAACTTGGCAAGCTTTGTGGCCTCAGTAAGAGCTATCACCCCTGCAGTTGTGATCCCACCATGTTGTAACACGTAGAAGTGACAGGAGTTTTGCTTTCAAGAATTTTGGGGTACAGTTGCCCCAAAAACCCTGCAGCAATCTTTTGAAGCTTGGCAGGCTTTGTGGTGTCAGTAAGCATTACCGCCCGAGCAGTTTTCACCCAGCTACGTTGTAATGCCTAGATGTGACATGAGTTTTGCTTTCAGGAATTTGGGGCACTGTTCCCCCCCCAATCCCTTGCAAAGATTTTCCTGATACTTGGCAGGATTCATCCTCTCTGCAGACTCTATCACCCCTAAAAATTTCATCCACATTAGACAAAAAACAACAAAGTTATAGATACTTTATTGTTTCCCCATTATACCCTATGGCCGGATCTCCGAGGCAGTTCCAAACCACTTGGGGAAGCCAAATAAGGCGGCGCTTGACCTGGACGTGCTGCTTCCCACCCCGAAAGCGTCCAAAGCTTTTCTGGATCCGAAGCTCTGTCCGAAGCCTCACACAGCGCTACATATCACCATGAAAAAGCAGGTGAGGAAGAGTTCTTTAGCAGACAAAACAACATGCAACCTGGGAACTTTAGAGCATCTGATTCATATGATTGGGGGATTGTGTCCTGGAACTGAGAATGGTTTAAGACAGAGATTGCTGACAAGTCAGGGTATGGTGTTTTATGTCACAACCTATTTTAAAAAAATGTTTAGTTGGCTAGTCAGACCAGTGATTCATTAATTAAAACTTCCCATTCATCAAGAGTCATTTGGGTCGATTGCTGACTGGGACAGCTCCAAAAGAATAAAAATTATTAGTTTGTGGCTCATTAACCTGATTGATTATTGTTAATCTGGCAGCCACCTATGCACAGGAATCTGTTCTCCCACACTATGGAGAATAACCCCCTCATTCTAAGCACTAAAAACTTCCTTTATACAGTGTTCTGTTGGAATAATTGCAGCCACTGAGCAGTAAATCCATTTCTAAAAGAAAGAACTCAGTTGTCTTTGGGGATTGACAAAGAAATGAACCGAAGAAAAAAAATATTGAAATCTACGCAAGATTTAGGAAAATAAACATTTGTTCTGCCACCTTCTTGCAAAGAGTAAGAAAGAAACATTTAGGCAAACAATTCTATTGCTATTTACATAAACACAGAAGAGTATTTGCTGTATGATACCATAGCTGAAAAATGAACAGGCTCCAGTTTAAAAATACAAAACAGAAGGAAAGAATGCCAGGACTGCTGCTAAGGAACTCAGTGTTCTGCCTTTGAATAGGCTCATACTGTAAAGAAAGTGAAACAGCTACCCACATACACTTAAAAATGGTGAGGATATACAAGGGTTCCTTCCTCCAATTCAGGAATATACATGAGCAACTCCAGTTAATGCCAATAGGAGCATATTCATTTCATCACAAGTCCAATTTTGCTTTCATTGAAGTCAATGAGAATTTGGCCACTGGCTTCAAAATTGCTCTAAAATCCTCAGTTGCATGTTGCAATTTTAAGTAATATGCTTTTGTTCATCATTAAATCATTTTAAAAGGCAATCTCAGCTTTTGTACTCCATTTGCAGATCCCCATTGTTTCCCAGCTCCCCCAAATAATTTCCATGTGTGGACCTGGAAACTTCTGCAAAGAACCTGTTATTTCTGGGAACTGAAATGATAGGTGTGGATGCTTGAGGTAAAAGAATGGAGAAGAGTCTTAAAAAGAGCTGTTCTACTTGAGCAGAAAGAGAAATCTCCATTAGCTTTCATGATAATTGATATTAATAATTGGGCATTGACTCTTAGTTAATGGGTTTCATTTATATAAATCTCCCCTGCAACAACAGGTGAAAGATCTTTATGTATCTAAGAGCTGCTTCACAAACTGATATCTTCAGTGTGAGGTAAATGTCTTATCTGTTTAAAAATATTAAATTGTTTCTAAACTGCGTTAAACACCACCTAGCAAATGTATTGCTTTTATGAGTACATTTCACCCTGTTGATTTCACTGGACTTGTCCCTGCTTAAGTGAACAATCTGGACTCCTCCTTATACATTACAGAGCTAGGGATGTTCAGTCAATTGAATCACAATCAGGATGTTCTGCAGATCTTGCCTACATTATTATTTCAGTTTCATAATAGGAAAAGGGTGGCCCAGGGAATTTTTTTGAGATTATGGAATGTCTTGGGTAGTTGAGGTAACTGGTCATATTTTTGACAATATTTTCAATATGTATTGTCATCCCTCATAAATACAATATTAAAGGTGTGTAATTTCTTAATTACAATAAAATTTAAAGACCTTCTGGCCAATAAAATGTAGTTGAAAGACACAACATAAAATGAGCTGCTATACAAAGCCAGTTTTTGTAGCAAACATACATTCTGATTGTGATCACAACTGCTTTTTTATGCTGAATGCAGAAGTGGTTACCATAGTGACCCTATCCTTTAAAAATCATTTTTTCCAAATGCGGTACAACACACTATACAATATCTGTCTTCACAGAAAGTAATTTAGAGTATGTGAGTGCTCTTAGTGTAATGCCTGATGTATAGAAAACGCTTACATGTTATATAGGAATGTTTATACATGTTTGACTACTGCTTCAAGTGCAGTTTTTTTTCCAAAGAACACTTTGCTTAGTCCCAGTGGAATTTTTTTCCCCCCATCTTGTATTTAATGCACCTCAAAGAAACATTTGCACAGTTCACATGTAAATGCAATTTCAGATGCCGCATATGAAGTATTCAGAGACAGAATTTTAATAATTAGTGATGGTGAATTATGGAGACATTTTAGATCTTCTAGAATAAATCTTCTCATTTTTCTTTATAGTGGATCTCTGGTTACTCTGATCACACTTATCTTAAATTTCTTTAAAGACTCAGCCACCAGCACTGCCTGTGAAGATTTAGAGGAAAATGTTCAAATGCAACAGACTGGTGTTATTAACATGGAGTAATGAACTCTGGTGCTTATTGTGTTGGAGTTTATTGCTCCCAGGTACAGCATCTTCATTTCTGCTTGGGACTGAAGCATGTTGAGCTGGGTCGGAGCAGCCCAGGGGTCAGCTTGCCAGCCCAGGGCTGCTCTGAATTGGCTCAGTGTGCTGCAGAGGGGCTGACTTGGGCATGAGGGTGCTCCAGCGTGGGGCTAGCTGGCAGGCAGTCCCACACTGAAGCACCCTCATGCCCCAGCCAGCCCTGTCAGCGACTACATGTGTGCTGTTGCACACTACATAACACCGCCACAGGATAGTACTTGTATTTGCACGTACTAACCCACGGTGGAGTTAATTAGTGTCCTGCAGCCTACTATGGCTGCACATGTAGATGTTGAGACTTTACTGTGGGACTAATTAACCACCTGTTCAGGAAACATCTTGTGTAGATGCATTCATTGTGCTTCTATATAAACTGATACCAGGAAAGAATTGTGGACACACTGGCTGCAGCCAGATGAGCCTGCACATGCCTCTTGCTGCATCTCAAAGCAGTTTGAGACGTGGCAAGAGGCATGCTGGGAACAAAACAAATGTTTCCCATGCTGCATATTTGCAGTGCAGGCTCAAGATTTGAGACTTGGACATCCAGGTATCAAAATAAAACATGAGGTGGGGGGGAAGCAGGGTAGGGTACAGTCCCCAACTGTGCCCTGAGGTAACCTGGGAGCCAGTGCCCAGACAGACTCTCTGGTTTCTGGCCAGAGCATCTCTATGGTGCTTCTGCTGCCCCAGCACATGGAGCATGAACCCTTATTGTGCTGGGGTAAGCAGAAGCGTGGAAAGGATTGGGACTTGGGTGCTGTCACGGTTAAGTAGGGATGTTGGGGTAAGGGGAGTTATGGGTGTGGGTGGGTGTGAGGAGTTGGGGGGGATGTTGAGGGGTGTGGGGAGTGGCAGATATGTGACCTGTAGAGGGGCTTGAGTGGGGGCCGCCACATGCCTGCCCCTCCCTATGGTGCTGGCAGCAGCAGCCAGCGTGGCTGTGACCTGGCTGCAGGCACAGCCAGTGGTGATGCAGTGTTGTACGACTCAGGTTCCCCTACATGATGAACAGACCCAGCCTGGCCCAGCCCACTAGCTTATGGCTTTGGGCAGAACTGGGAAAGTTGTACGCTAACAGGCCAGGCTCATTCAGCATGTATAGAGCTCAGGTCACACAGTGGCGTGTCACTGCCAGCTGTGCCTGCAGCCAGGCCACAGCCACACCGGCAACATGGAATGGGTAGGGGGCAGACATGTGGTGGCCCATGCTTGAGCTCCTCCACAAAGCCTGTGGCAGGACCCAAACCAGCCCAGCCTGGTGTGGCCCACTAGCGTGCCTTAGCATGGGACCAGGAAGCATGCATTTGAACATTTCCTATATAACATGTAAGCATTTTCTAAATGTTCCTATATAACATAGCACAAAGGCCAACTGTGCAGCCACAGCCCACTGGCAGCTGGCCCAGAGGTGCAGATGCCTCTGCTGTGACCATGCAGTCCCCATCCTGGTCTGGTAGGTGTGCAGCCTTGGACCACATGCTGTTGCAGGTGACAGCAGGTCATAGCCACACAGCAACCCCCACTGCCAGACTGCTGCAGAGGGTGCAGGGAACTCTCAGTTAGGGCTGCTGCAGCAGTCTAGCTGGCACAAGGGGCAGTGTCCCCAGATACCAATTGGCTGGGCCCCAGAAGTCATAAGAGTTTTTATACTGCTTTAGCTCCCCCTGGCTGCAGATCCGGGAGGACCTGTGCAGGGTTATTTTGCCCCAAGTGGCACAACTTACCCCACACCAAAGTGCTTGTCCAGGCACGTGCACTAAGGCAAAAATCCCTGGCTCAAATTTGTGCCACTCCTATTTCAGCTGCTGCAAGTGCACATGCCTGCATGTGTGGATGCACTGACTGGGAGCATCTACACAAGATGCCATATTAATCCTTATTAGACCAATTCTACCGCTCATTAGCAGGGCTGGCAAAAACCATGCTAATGCACTAATGCATAGTAGACTAGTTTAATGCGCCTTAATGTCACTTAAAAACAGTTTTTGTGTGCTAATGCACAGTAGGACCAATTATGGCTTATTTAGTTAGTACCTGTTACTACAGGTACTAAACTTAATGCACCCTAATTACAGTACATTAATGAACATGTAGATATGGCCACTGTGGGAAATCCTGTATCCAATGAAGTTAATGGAAACTATTTTTAATTGATTATATGCTACCATTAATACCTACTTTTGATACCCCCATAGGACATGATTTTCTGGTATATTTTTAATTTTGTAAGTTTAAATATGGCCAGTAATGGAGGAAGCAATACTCATTCTGTTATGAAAAGTTATGTGGGATTTTGACTATGCCAATTGCCAAATACAAAAATATTAAAAAGATAAAAATAGCAAAATACATATTCAAAATAAAAATGTGAAATTCTGATATAATGTCTCCAAAAAATTCACAATCGAAGATTTTCTGAAACAAAATTTCTGTTTTCTCAGAAATTTTGCAAAAATGTTTTTGCCCCAGTTTGGAATTGCACACTATCTGAACTTGTCAAATTATGACCGGCTCTGTTTTTGACAACAGAATTCATATTATTTATTACATTTCCTCCTCAGATTAAAGATCAGTAATGAAATTCTAGTTTTACTGAAGTTAATGGCAAAACACTCACTGATTTTACTAGGGAAAGGTTTCATTCCCAGTCTTAAATCTATGACATTAAGGGCATGTCTACATGTGATGCTATGTCGGTGTAGCAATGTGAAATGGCAACGTAGCGTTGACGGTCACAAAGCACGTTGTTGCAGCTATATCACCGTAGCGTAACAAAACACTGTAACAAGGCAGCTAAAAATAACAGCAGCTCAAAATAACCATGTGCAGTGTGCATGGTGCAGTATGGGCTGTTACTAAGACATCATTTAGTAAGCCTGTGCGAAGCAGTTAGTATTCACTTTGGATTCAGCCGAGTCGGGGGACAGCGATTCGATTCGGTGATTTGAATCACTGTCTTGATTTGATTTGGCCGAATCTGATTCGGAGATTTGGCTGTTGC
>NW_017728948.1:65739438-65763465 GCF_001723895.1 Crocodylus porosus | reverse complement strand
GGGGGGTTTCGGAGGGCTGGCAGGGGTCCCCCGATGGTCCCCTCCACCCTCCCTCAGCCCCACCTCCCTTGCCCCTAGTACTTACCAGCTTGGAGTCAGCTGCAGCTCCCTGCTGCAGCCACCAGGGACTGCCCAAATCACCAAAGCTCTCTGAATCTTTTCTGAAGATTTGGAGAACGTTGAGTAGATTCAGACCTTTAAATTGGTCCGCTGATTCAATTCGGATTCGGAGATTCAGCCACCGAATTGGGCCGAATCTCCTCCAAACTGAATCACCACTTGAAGCTTTGTACAGCCCTATCATTTAGGCACTTTTGGTACATGTGTAGATGCACCCAAAGAGTAAAGGCAACAAATGAAGGCAAAATGTATTCTTGTCACGTGATCATTAATATGTACAAAACTTGATTTACACCAATTTGTTTGAAAATCTGGACTAGCTGCATAAGATTTGCATGCATATGCATTCATGCATCATTCAGAGCAGGTAAAATAATTAAGCCTCTTAATAAAAGCTGAATGTTTTGAAAAATTTGGCTAGCATTAGACATAAAAATCCAGTGTTTGAAAGGTGCTGTCAGCTAACAATTTTTCAATCTTTATTTCCTAGTACTTATTTTCTAGAGAAGCAAAGAGTGCCAAAGTGAATTAGGAGGAGGGCCTGAGAGAGATATACACACTGCAATGCACAAACAGTTCATGCTATGTTATCACTAGGGACCTGGTTTTCTCTGTTTAAAAATTGCAAGTTCTCTGATTAAAAGCCCAAAAACTGTGATTAAAATGAAAGGCCATTATATATATAGGTATCAGTTAAATAATGTTTTATTGATACATTTACAGTGTTAAAGCAACACATACACAAAAATATTTCTGTCACTCTTTTTTGTGTTAGCCTAATGAGTCCACAGCCTAATAAGTAGCGGCTGCAGAACTGTTATAAAATAATCCCAGTGTTTCAATGTTATGAGAAAACATGCAGCTATAACAGGACAGATTAAGAAGCAAAAAGGTTCAATGTAATTTGATCATCCTGATGATCTATGAAGACCTGCTCTTAGCAGAAAGAAAGTCCAAATGATGTCAATTTATACAGTACTTTTATACTGTTCACTCTTGAAAAGGACACAAGAAAAAAAACAAAGCAACCCTCATTTAAATGGACCATATCATTCCAAACAGTCCCAACAGAATTCTGATATAAAATAAAAATGGAAAAAAGAAAAACTCAAACGGTGCAGCCCCACATACAGGGGCGTAGGTACAAAAATAGTTTTGTGCTGCTACTTTTTGCGGTTATGCGCACCTCTGCACATAAACTTTGGTGTGGAGCAAAATGCCCAGTATCGGGCAAACTGCTCAATTCTGTCTTCTTCTGGCACCTGGCTGGAGGAACCAGAGCAGAACTAAAGGAAGGGAGATACTCTGGCTCGCAGCCAGAGTGTTTCCTGGGAGAACCAAGCCTTCCTGTGGTGTGTGCCATGCCCCCCCTGTTTTTTTGCAGGGGCTGTCTTAGTTTTTTTATCTGGATTTCCCAGTAGCAAATTCTGCCCCACACTGCAAGTTTGCAGTGCAAGGTACGTTTTAATGTGCTGGGCATGTGGTTTGTGCCACCACAAACCACATGTGCTTGCATATTTGGATCCAGCCAAAGGAGGTAGAGAAAATTCTATTACCGTTTTCTTCAGAGCCTTTCTTTTCATACGTCTGTTCTAAGATTATTGCTGTGGCAGAACAGTATATTCAATGTAATACATACATACAATAGCAAAAATTGAAGATAAAATGCCAGTGGGTGACCCCCATGGTTCATTCAGGTAACAAAGGAGCCTGATTTAAAAATTGCCACCCACTGTCCATAGTGAACTTCTACCCAGATTTATAGGATATATAAAGAGACAGATAGGAACCTAGTGGGATCTTTAAAATGTCTGGGTATCTGCCAGGTGAATAAAGTATTTAGGTGCTCAAAGGTGCAGAAAGGCACCTAGTAGAATTTCTGAAATAGTTGAAATTAGGTATCCACGCATTTTAAAGATCCACATTCATTAAGGTGTTGCAGCAAATAGCTTACAGCCCAGGGAGGATTATTTTATAACAGTTCTTCAGTCACTACTTATTAGGTTGCAGACTAGCATTAGGTTGCTATTTCTGTCTTAGGCATCTATATTGTTTTATAAATCTGGCCCTAAGTTTACTATGGACAGTGGGTGGCAGTTTTAAATCAGGTTCAATTTCATTTGATTAAAGGAGCTTTCAACAAGTGGCATTTACATTATCCATAGGGAGTTGCACTGGTCCCTTAAGCAGCCCAGAAGTTGAAGAGAATAAAAGTGGCAAAGTGCCCTTCCAGGGCTGTGAGCTATTAGCTGCATCTGCTGCGACATCTTAATGAAGTACAAGTGAAGCATAAAAGTTTTCCCCTACTTCCCTCCCCACCCCCACTAGCATTCATTTTACTTCAATGAATGATTAACATTTTAAATAAAGAGAACTCTTGTTAAAGATTCAGCATCCTGATTAGAGCCTTAGAGCTTATAATAAACATCCCTGAAGCTTCCCCGGAGTCCTCTAATAATGACACAAATGTTCACTTCTGTGTCTAGGTTAAAAACCAAAACTTGTCAGACTGTTAGAAAGTAGCAGGGAAAGAGCACAAACCACACATGTGGAAATCTCCTTTAATCAAATGACAGCAGGATGTGATGATTGTTTTGTTAAGTAAAAACAAAATTGACCATGAAAACTCTGACCCTGAAATCTCTCTTTCAGAGAAGAAAGATGCAAGGAAGGCGTGGGTTGAGGGATCTCATTTGAAGTAGACATTTTCATCCTTCCAAGGTTATGGGACTATTGCTGGAAAATTAAGGCTTTGTTTATCAAAAAGTGAATACTGTAATGAAAAGCAGTCAGAATCAATAGACACACTTTATAGTATTACTTGCTGGAACTTCATCAATGTAGACTTTCTGTGTTCATTTCTTTCCTTCCTTCATTCTCCAGAAATCCATAATTCATTACCTGACATGTGAAATGGGGAATACTTTATTAATACACAAGAGAGAGAGTAGATCAGACTGGCCTGTCAGAAGACTCATGCAATCATGATAATGGTGTGTGCAAATAAAGGCTATGTCTACACTGCAACTGAAGGTATGATTGCAACATAGGCAGGAATACGTTAGCTAACACTAGCTAATAAGAGCAGTGAAGAAGCAGAAACAGAGTCTTCAGGATAGCCTAGTAACCTTAGTACGTGCCTAGGGTCCATACCACCACATTTCATGGCTATTGTTACCTGTACAAACTAGATTAAAAGTAGTGCAGGTGGGCCTTCACATGTGCTATGACAGCTTTGCTGTGTACACATGCCCTTGGCTCTGCCACAGACTTGCTCTGTCATCTGGGGCAAACTCCTTATTCTCATATTGCCTCACTCCCAAGAGGAATTGCTGAATCAGACTCCAGGACCCTCTAGTTACATAATCTCTGCCTGACAGTGGCTAGCACTAGATCTTTGAGAGGAAGGTGTTAGGTGTCCTACAGTAGGATGAAGTGAGAGAATCTCCCACAAATTTGGTTTCATTCTGCTCTCAAATAATTATAAACTGGTTTAAGCCATTAATATAAGGCCCCTTAGGCCCCCTTAAAACATTTTTGTTATCATTAATTACATTAATTTTGTATTCTTGTTTTCCTGTAACGGTCCAGCCCCACTTTTGAATCTCATTAAGTTCTTACCTTCAATGATATCCTGTGCCAAAACAATCAAACAATCTAGTTACATGCTGTATGAAAAAGTATTTCTTTTTATCAGTTCTGAATTTGCTAATTTTTAATTTAATTGAATAGTCCTCTTTGTTCCTATGTTGTGACACAAGGAGAACAGGTGCTTCCTTCTTTTGGCTGTTTATTATTTTATGCATGCATGTGTACTTATATCACATCCCATCTTATTGGTCTCCATCCTAAAGTAAGCAATACCACTATTTTTGGCCTGTATTCATATAAGAAGTCCTCACATATCCTCTGAGTCGCACAAAGTCTTTTGCAAACTCATATGTGGAATCTGGGCTCCTACATACATGCAGGGAGGCTGCTCTGATGCTTAATCGAGTCTGCTGGACCATGGTAATTACTGCACTCCTGCAAATTCCAGTGTCACATGCATTAGCATCCCCACACTGAAAAACAGCAGCGGGGCACTTTAAACTAAAGCTCATTTGACAAGCTTTAATTCAAAGTGCCCCCAAACCATTTTTTAGCGTAGGGGTGCTCATATACATGGCATTCTGGGTGTTTTAATTAGTGCGACCCTCAGAGCTGCATTAATTAAAGTGCCCCCCACCCCTCCTGCCTCCCGGAGTCCATCTATAAATGCACAAATGTCTTGTCTATACTAGCTTATCATTTAAATATAAGACCGTGCCCCCATCTACGGCTACAACCAGATATAGTCATTTGGTGCTTGGATTCTTGCCTTGGAGGGAAGCATTCCTACAGGAATGATGCAGGTTGACCCAAAGTATTTAAGATTAGGGAAATAGGTAGGAAAGTGGGAATTATGCAGCTGGTGTAGCTGCCAAGGACCAGAGCTGAAAGCCAGCACTTCCACCCTTAGGGTAAGTTATACCTGAACTATTTTTTTCTTACTCAATTTGTCCTTAAATGGAAGTGCAGGAGGAAACATTTAATTAAAGTCTGAAATTTGCATTTTTGAAGCATTGCAAATTTAGTGCACTGGCAGCAAGTTGCTATGAACTTTCATTTAATGGTTTGATTCCAACTCAGTGTCACAGATCCATTAGATGGTTATTTAGTAGACACAGAGATCTGGGTCTGAAATGCTGAGCTGTTTTCTTTTAGGCCTGACCCAACATTTTGATTTATGAACAGTATCTTCTTTTTAAAGTGCTTTTCCCCCCTGAAGTTGGAAAAAAAAATCTCTTTTTTAAATCATCACTACTCCAATTTTATTCTTTTTTCTCTAATCTATAGTTTAGGTGAACTAGAGGCAATTTATGTGAGAAATGAATCAGTTCCATAAATATTCAGGGCCCACATCTGGGGAATGTGAAGGAACAAATTGCCATCAACTTACTGAAGACACAGTTAATTTTAACTTTGTTTTGGCTTTTTTCCTCAGATGCTTCTCAGGTTACCAGCATTATCTAGTTATTAAATCAAAGGGAACAAGGTAATCAGATCACCTAGTCTGGCCTTTTGCATATTGGAGACCATTAAATGTTACCCATATACACCTACACTGAATTAAGTACCTTGCACTGGATGAAAGCATTCTGGAGGCTAGCCTGCTGTGAGCCATGGGCAGACAAAAGGAGGGGCTGGGGTAGCATGAAGCCCTGGGGTCATTTTAATGAGCGAATCAAGTGAACCAGTATTGTTACTGAGCAATCCATACTGTCTATTATTGGGGGAGGCATAAACCCCTAAAGCTCTCTGCCAGCCTTCACAATTCCTTTATGATCTCCAATCTAACAATCTGTTTATTCCTAGGCATGTCAGCAAGATGTATCCTCCTGCATCCAAGAAAATTCATTTTACCACCTTAGGGTGCATCCCCCTGAGCATGCATGTGTGGTTTGCAGCACCTCAAAGTAGTGTAGTAGTAGTAATAGTACATGTGCAAGCATTTACTGTGTGGTTATTTTGCAGCCTGGCAGGTTTTTTTGTTTTTTAAACACCAGGTGATACCGGTGTAAAAAAGAAAACAAACAAACAATAAACCCCCACAAAACAAAACAAAACAAAACAAAACCCCACCACCTCGAAAAGTGGCACAATGACTGAGCAGCAGTGTATGCTGGCGGAAACTGGAGCCTGGCTGGCCAGAGCCATGCTTGGCTGATAGCAAGGCTCTGAGTGGCCAGATTGTCACTGGTGCTGCCCCAGTAGGCTGCAGGACCCCAGGTAAGGCTGTTGGCCTAGCTTCCCCCTACCCACGGCAATTTGCCCTACACCAACCCCATGTGCAGGGGTACATGTGGCAGCAAGCCACTGCTCTTTTTGCTGCAGCAACCACAAGCCACTGTTTGTGGGGATGTGCCCTTAGAGTACTAGCAGACCCAACTTGGTATCCTCTAGTTCCAACTATAGTTATTCTTTGTTGATTCAGGAGAAGGTACTCTTGCCTCTAACTGTATCTGACCAGTTGTGTTTCAGGAAAAAAAAATTCCTTGCTGGTACTCTTTTTGCTTATCCTTTATTATGAAGATGATGTCTGCCAGGGAGGGAGTGGGGACAGTGGGGAATTATTAGTGAGTTTTAAAATGGCTGAAGAGTCCAGTCTGTGCTCTGCAAGTTTTTCCACACATATGATAGGTGATGCCTTGGGGGTAAGGGTGGGACGGTGGGGGAAGTGGGGGGGATGTTGTGTGCTTTCCTTCCTTCTCTGCCATTTCTTGGCTGCCTGAGAAAGACTGTTCTCCTCAAAGTGGATTATGGCTTGAAGTATGGTGCAGTGCCATTGAGACTTGTTACCAACCCTCCCCAGGCCAGCTAAACGTCCCTCCCACTATCTATGTACATGGGGAGGCTCTGGATACGGGGGGCATTTTCCATATCTCAGCAGCCACCCTTCTCAGTGGGCTGCCATTGATGAAAAAGATCAGCACTGGATCAACTGTGCCAGTGCTGCCGCCTTTAAGCTGCAACAACGTGTCTTTGAAACTAGAGAACTTTGGAAGTTGAGGAAGGTCCTGGTTTATAAGGCTGTAATGCTGACCACCCTCCTCTACTGCAGCGAAGCCTGGACCATCTACCGATACCACATTAAGACCCTTGAGAGCTTTCACCAGTGATGCAAGCTTTCACCAGTGATGCTTGCATCAATCCTGGGGATCAAATGGGAGGACTGCCGGACCAGCGTGAGCTTCCTCCATGAAGCTGTGTCCACCAGCATTGAAGCCTTGCTCTTGAGAAATCAACTCTAATGGATGGGCCACTTCATCCAGATGTCTGAGAATTACCTCCCTCACCAGATTCTCTTCTCTCAGTTCTCTGTTGGCCAACGCTCAAAGGACAGCCAAAGGAAATGGAGCAAAAACCACCCTCAGGCATGGAGACATTGACACCAATACCGGGGAGGAGCAAGCTGCTGACTGTTCGGCGTGGTGCCACCTGGTCCACCAAGGCACATGCTACTTCGAGGCCCAATGACTTGATAGCAAGGTGGAATGGCAATGGTGGAGGAAGGAGAAGGAGACCAACTCAGGGCTGTGAATCCCACTCCCCTGCTGAACAACATGCCCCCATTGCTGAAGAATGTGTGCATCCAGAATTGGGCTCCTCGGTCACCTGAGGATCCATCAAGCCTGACGGATGTCATCCTCAACTTTGAGGGATTGCTGCTGCTGCCGACCAGTGAGTACTTCCTAATTTGTAAAGTTTGATGCCATCCTTCCCAAGATATGCTTTTAGGGTGTCCTTGTAGCGCTTCCTGTGTCCTTTGCAGGTCTTCTTACCATAACTGAATTGAGAGAAGAGGACTTGCTTCAGGAGATGAGTATCAGCCATCCTCACACAGTGGCCAGCCCAGCGGAGTTGATGTTTCATGATCTTTGCCTCAATGCTGGTTACGTTAGCTGCAGAAAAGATTCTGGCATTGGTGCAGAGATTGGTGCATTAGATGATAAGACCATCTTGAGGGAACACTAATGGAACCATTCTAGGCATTTAAGATGGCTTCAATATGTCACCCACATCTCACACCCATACAGGAACACGGGGATAACTACTGCATTGCAGACTAGGATCTTAGTTTCCATCTGCAGATCTTGGTGGCAAAAACATGGTGAAGTAGCTTTCCAAAAGATACACTGGCATGCTGAATCTTATGTCCGATTTCTACATCAAGACTGGCTGGGAGAGGTGGCTGCCAAGTTATGGGAAACGCTTGATGCTTTCCAGGGGTTCTCTACCAATGGTAATTTGTGTCAGAAGGGAGGTAGCTTATGCTGGGGCAGGCTGATGGAGCACAGTGGTCTTTCCAGTGTTAAGGGAGAGTCCCAGGCTATGATAGGCACGGTCAAAGGTAGACTGCAGATTGGTCTCAGTGTGTGCAAGGATAACAAGTGACAATGTAGTGAAGGTCAGTGATGCCAGTCTTAGTAACTTTCACTTTACACCAGAGGTTGAAATGCTGACCATGCTTTCGATACTCAACCCAAATTCTGAGAGGAAGGCGGTCATGGATGAGAATCAAAATCACAGCAAGATACATGGAGAAAAGGGTTTGGGTGATGACACAGCCCTGCTTGACACAAGAACAGATGATAAATGAGTCTGTCTCTGATCCATTGCAAAGAACTGGGGTGATCATCCCATCATGGAATAGCCGGAGGATGCTGATGAATTTCAGTTGACAAATCAAAACTAGCTAGCACCTTCCATAAGGCTTCACGATTGATAGAGTCAAAGGCCTTGGTGAGGTCAATGAATACTATAAACAGCTCCTGGTGTTGCTCTCTACACTTCTTCTGGATCTGTTGTGCAACAAGAATCATGTTAGTGGTACCCTATGAAGGTCTAAAGCCACACTTGGATTCTGGAAGCATATCTTCAGTAAGGGGGAGGAGGCAATTCAGAAGGATGCAAGTAAGAATCTTCCCAGCAATAGAAAGGAGGGCAATGCTTTGGTAGTTCCCACACACCGACTTGTCCCCTTTCTTGAAGATGGTCACAGTGTTGGAATTCTTTAAGTCAGGTAAAGCTTCCTTTTGATGAGATGTTGGTGAAGTGTTTGCGCTAGTGCTGTTCCACCAGCTTTGAAGACCCCTGTGAGAATGCCATCTGGTCCTTGCACCTTATTGTTCTTGGTCTGAGTGATAGCACCAGACTTCCTTGAAGGATGGAGGGATCAGCAAGAGATTCTATTAGCGGGTGTTGAGGAATGGACTTAATGGTGGCAGCTGAGACCTCAGATTCATGGTTGAGTAGAATCATGAAGTGCTCCTTCCAGCATTGTTTGATGGATCCATTAGCTGTGAGAAGGGTGGAGCCATCCTGGGATTGCAAGGAGGTTCAGTTGATGGAACGTGGCCTGTGAATGGCTTTCATTGCTTGAAAAAAGCTTCTCATGTCATGTTGATCAGCAAATTCTGGATCTCCATGCCTTTCATTTGCCATCACTGGTTCTTGATGTCCCATAGATTCCTCTGAAATACAGCTTTAAGCTAGTGGTAAGCCTCTCATTTTTGCTGGTTGGAGGGTTCATTTTGCCACCTGCAGATCATGGTTTTCTTTTGATGGATATGTGCTAGGATTTCCTCATTATTCTTGTCAAACCAATCTTGGTAACAGTAAGTGGCATATCCAATTGATTCAGTACCTGCCTTGTGAACAATGTTCTTAAGTTCCTCCCTCCCCATGTGCCTGAATGTCCTTGACATCATCAGATAGGTCAGTAAGGGGTTGCTGAAGAGCCCCGTATTTAGCTTGATCTTGGAGTACCTTGATGTTAATCATGGGCTCTGACAATAATATAGTCAAGAAGGTGCCAGTGATTCAAATGTGCATGACTCCAAGTAGTCTTATATTTGTCACTCTGTCTGAAGATAATATTTGTGATGAGCAAGTCATGCTTTGTACATTTGCTGAGGAGGAAAATACCACTAGAATTGACTTTCCCCATTCCCTCTTTCCTGATGGTGCCACTCCAGAGTTAAGAGCATGGCTCAACTGTTGCGTTAAAGTCACCCATGAGGATGACCTTGTCTTCCTTGGCAGTGGTGGTCAGGACTGCATCAAACATGCAGTAGAACTGTTCCCTGTTAGCTTCTTTATTGTCAAAGGTGGAGGGGGCATAAGCACTGATGACTGTAGCATATTGGTTGTTACTGAGCTTGGGGCAGAAAGTCATAAGGCATTTGTTAATACCCACAGGGAGTTCTGAAAGCTGACTGACAATCTTGTTCTTGATGGCAAAGCCAATCCCATGAATATGTCTCTCTTCAGGTGACTTTCCTTTCCAAAAAAAGGTGTAGCCACCTCTTTCTTTCAGCTGGTTTTCATCTGTCCAGGAGGTCTAATTTAGGGCAGCAACATCAGTGTCATATCTTGCAAGTTTTCTAGCTACTATGGGGGTTCTTCTGTCAGGACACTCACTGTTTGGGGAGTCCATGAGGGTGTAGACATTCCATGTTGTGAATTTTAGTGCTTTGTTTTGTTGCTTTCAGCCACAGGTAGAGTGATCCCACTGGATGCAGCAATCCAGCAGGGGGGGAGGGGGGTTGAGACAGCTTATGTTTAGGGCACCTTTCCTAGCTCCTTCCCCATTCAGGGTGAGCAAAGGGGATCCTAAAGAGTCACAGCTGCAGCTGCCAAATTGTACTTCTGTCTTAGTAAGTGCAAAATGACCCATCACACAACTTGCCTATGTACAGATTTGTGACTAGGGACTCCCAGGGATCATTGTTCATGTCCCCACCACCACTCATCCAGCACTGCAGGATTTGGTTTGTGGGAGATGTTAACATCCCTGGCAGGGGCCTGTGCTTGACATCTTTTAACATAGGGAAGCTGGTGTGCAAAAACAGCCACATGGACTTGATAGAAAGGAGCCCTGAATCTAATGGTGAGGATGTCCAAGACAGCCAGAGACCTCCATCAATCATGCTGCAGCCCTCATCCACCTTTACAGCCTCAGAGAACCAGCAGGTCCTCAAGTATTCCTGTTCTGCCATTGGGGTCTTCAGGAGTTTGGACCATGCTTAGTCTGGGACCTTGCCTCAAATCTGTTTGCCCAGGGAGACCCTACCAGGAGTACAAGACTCTTGATGACATAGCTCTGAGGGTCATTGGAGAGGCTTGTGTGTTCCACTACTACAAGGTTATGGTCCAAGGAGAGGTTGCTGGTGCTAGTCACTAGCAGAAGCCCTAAAACATGAGATGTAATTATAATCATTGCTGTGATACAGAACTGCAGATATTTATGAGCATAAGGAGAGCAATGCAAAACTTCTTGTTCTCTCCATAGTTCATGATGGAAGCAAGGAACAGGGAGATTAACAAATTACCATAACAGACCCCTGATCATCTAGGTTTACCCCATAGAGGTCACAGAGAGAAGTGACATTTTTTGCACAGTCTGGACCCTGAAAGTGCTTTGCAGCTGTGTCATAACATAGCATGGCTGCAGAGTGCCTTTAAAATGACTGATTGTGCAAAAAAGTAGCTCTGGTTAAATCAGGTAGTAAATGAAGGTGCTTTAAATTAGACCGCCTTAGGGAACTTGTGTACAGTTCCCATGGGGGTTGCCTGTCATACCCCTGGTCTGTTACAGAGAGGAAGCAGAAAGTCTCCTCTTTGTACAGCCAGGAAGGAAAGGAGAGAGGGCAGCCACTGGGGGGGCGGAGGGCTAGCTGGCCTCTCCACCCCCAAGGAGACGGTCCTCAGTGCCTGATTGCACAGCTTGGGGGTTCCACCCCCCCAAGAGAGCCCACCACATGGAGGAATCCCTGGTAGCCCACCCAGCTGCTGGTGTCTCTGAGCAGGAGGGGGAGTGAGCCTGGAGACACCAGCCAGCCGGGCTGCTGGACTTCCAGAGCAGATTACAGTGCCCCCTGCCTCCTGGCCTTAGTCAGTGCTTGGAAGCTCAGAGCCCCCCACCAAGCACCAAATGTCTGTTTACTTTCAATGATGCTGTAACATTAAGTGCTTTGCATAAAGTGCCCAGAATTTCTCTCAAAAGCTGGATTAAACTGGTTCCTTTAACAAGGCACCTTAACCTTTACCCCACTGCCTTCCAAGCAATGGTGAGACCACCACTTCCTTTGGCTAATGCCAGCATTAAATTTACCTCAATGCTGGGAACTTGTTTTATTTCAAGGTTGAATTTATCCAACTTCAAGTTTGATTACAGCAATCAGTTGTTCTTTGTGTCTATAGGGGACAAGACAAGTACCTAGGGTTTAAATTGCAACAAGGGAGATTTAGGTTAGATATTAGGAAAAACTTTTTAACTATGCAGGTGGTTAAGTATTGAAACAGATTACCTAGAAAGATTGTAGAATCTATGTCACTAAGTTTTTTAAAGTGCAGGTTAGACAAATATTGTCATGGGATGGTTTAGACAGGGATGATCTTGCTGGGGGTTGAAATGAATGGCTTTGGGAGGTCTAATTTCACATTATTTTGTTCTGATCCTAGACACTGGATTTTGTTATGTCTTTGTCAGCAGAGACTGAAAAGTCTCCACAACAATCCAGTATTATTCCTCTGTGTGATCAATATGTATAGATCATCACACTTCTCAGTTTTTGCTTCAATAAATAAAATTTGAGCTCCCCAAGCATCACATTGTAAAGCTTAATTTTCAGCCCCTGGCTGTTTTATTGCAGCCCTCCCTTTCCACTCTGTCCAGTATTCTCACCTCCTTCATGGAGACAGCATAAGCACTAGAATCAGACCTTTTTGAAGACTCTCACTCATAAAGGTGTTTCCAGATTTCCAAGTTCTCAAATCAATATTAATTTACAGAGTAAAATCACTGGAGTATTTACAATTTGAAGTATGATTCCCAGTTAGAGAGGATCCTAGACATATTTAATATTTCTCAACATTAACAATGTAAATTTTAGTTAATAGGGAAAATAACTCAATAAGTCCATCAATTTTCATCCTGTATCAGATGCTGCATGCATACATTTTTTAAGGGGTTCAGGCATAAAGATTTGTTGGGAAAAGTATATTTTAACTTTAGACAGGCAATTCTAAGGATGACCTTTGATACACTTTGTATATATGCTGACAGTTGGCAGCAGTGATTCCCATAAATAATACTAGCTCCTTGAAATGATTATTCACAGTGCTATCATTATTAACTGGTTGATATGGTCTGAGAAAATTATTCCCATATCAATGTCTTTTCCTGATTTTGATGACCTTATAGAAGATAGCGCACAAACCAGTTGATAAGTATAAATAGATACAAATATATATTTCATTGTATTTTATGTTTCATAAGTTATATGTCCAAATAAATATATTGCTGTACATTACAAAATGTAAGTATATGTGTGTATATACACAGACACACGCACTCCACAGGGAATGAACAGCTTTATGGGTAATTGTTAGCACTGTGCGATTGTTCTGCCTGGTCAGTACTATTGAACCAGGCCTAGCAGACTATTATTGTAATGATTAGTTTAATTAATTTCCCCCTTGTTAACTCTTTCTGAATTACCCATAAACTATGAAAATCTTTTATTTTGTTATAACAAAATTGTTCAGAGATTTCTCCAGCAAATATCTCTAGGGCTGGATGTCATTCTCAGCAATCTAATTTATGATGCAACTCATGTATGTTAAGTTAATGACCAGTTTCAGGTGTCAGTTATATGAGCTCCAGGGTAAAATTTGAGTGGCATATTTGCCTGATATTCACAGCTTATACTTTGCTGCTTATGTCAGTTAACTGGCTAGCTGTAATTGCAAAGAGAGTATAGGCATCAATGTTTAAAATGAGGAACATTTGACCTAAAAATTAACCTTTATAATGTGACCATGGGAAGTCAAAATGATAGGGACACACAGATGTGAACAGCTAAAAATCACTTTTGAATTAGGAAACATTAATGTTGGAAAGGATTTTCTCACTCCGTCTGGTCCCCTCCATGAACGTCTGGAATCTTATTAAGGTGGTATGCCCTAAACACAAGACTCCAGTAGGGCAAGTGCAGTATTCCAGAATCAGGAGGATGTAAAGTTAGCTTAAATGTCACCTCATCCTATTTCTGCTTTGGACTGTGAATTGAATAATGCAGCATAAAATCTCATCTAAATCCCCTACTGCTATATTTCTTTCAGCTTTCTGGAGGTTTTTCCAGTATGCCTATTATGAATGTTTCTATTTTTTTTCAATTATAGCCAGGCCTTTTACTTCCACACTTTGAAAAGATTGAGTCAGCAGACACCCCAAAATTATGAAGCAACAGAAATAATTGGGGGAGTTTCCGGGTTCTGAGTGATGAGTGCATTTGGAACATGCTTTCTTTGTAATCAAGAGGGAAAAAATTTTACCTTATTTTTAAATGCAAACTGGCATTAATCCATGAATCCAGGAGTTACGGCTTTAAGAAAAAAAAATCAGTATTTGCAAGTATGAGATAAAATGGCTGTTAAATGCACGTAGCCCATGGACACTGTCATTTCTACACATTTCTGTAGATACCAGGTTGAGCCTGTTGAGGCTTAACCTGGATTTAAGTTGTCCACAGACTTTGTATTAGCCCTTTGTACAGAGGTAAATTTTATCCACACTCTGGCTGACATGAGCCATTACATAATCAGTGTCTGTATTCAGCTAATCAGATTCTACACAGGCTCACACAATCAGATGTACACAACTTTGGATAACAGAGATCAATTCAGCTAGGATGCAAGCATCTCTCATCCGAAAGGGCAGTTAAGAATGTTTACACTTCAAACACAATCAGTCTTTATTTTCCAATGTACGTTTGAGCTGTACAAGTATATAGTGTGGTTCAGGTGACCTTGCTGCGCTTGGACATATAGAGCTTTAACCTGAATTATAGTTTATATAGCTACTGTTTCTTAGGGCACGCAAACTAAAATGCAGCACTCAGATTCTGCAAATATTCACTTGTGTCTGCTTATGACCTACGTATTAGGGCTGTGCAAAGCTTCGGTAGCCGATTCAATTTGGAGAAGATTCAGGAGCTGAATCTCCAAATCTGAATCAAATCAAGACACCCATTAAAAGGTCTGAATCAATTCAGAAGCCTCCATATAGATTCAGAGATTTGGACACTTACTGCTGTAGGGAGCTTGACCTGGACTCCATGCCAGGAAGTAGGGGTGGGGAGGGGGCTGGAGGAGGACGGGGGAAGGGACTGTGGGGGGACCCACCCCCGGTCCCCAAGCTCCCACCCATGGCTGCCCCACCTGGCCCCAGCATTCTGGCACTTGAAAAAAAAAAAAAGCCTCACACTCAGCAGCTGCAGCAGTGGCATTCAGGGACTTTTGGGGCTCATGGTAGAGCCCCCCCCCCCCCCCCCCCAGTGCAGCACAGGGCAGTAGGGGGAAGCCCCCTCCACCTGGCACCCACGTGGCAGCTGTCACATGGTGTGGGTGTAGCATGGCTCAGCAGGATGCCACACACTGTCCTGGAGCTGTGGCAGCTCCAGCAGTCACTTGGAGCCTAGCAGTGCTCAGACTGAGCAGCCCCAGCTCTCAGACAGCATGTGGAGCCACACTGCACCTATGAAATGTGATAGCTGCCATGCGGGTGCCAGGTGGGCAAGGGGCAGGGCTCTGCCATGAGCCCCTAGAGGCCCTGATCACTGCTGCTACATTTAGTGAGCATGGGACTTTTTTTTTTTTTAAAGTGCCAAGACACTGGGGCTGGGTTGGGTAAGGCAGCCATGGGGCAGGAGCAGGGGAGGCCCCGCTTGCCACTGCCAAGCCCCCGCCACTGACACTGCTGCCACCGCCTGTTAGATTCAGAGTAGATTTGGCCCAATTCAGCGGCCAAATCTCTGAATCAAATCAGGACAGTGATTCGAATCACCAAATTGAATCACTGTCCCTCTGAATCGGCTGAATCCAAAGCCAAATCAAATACTTGCCACTTCACATGCACCTACTACATGTACAAATAGGCATCTTGCAAAGTGCCACTCCCTCACCCCACTGCATTGCAAATGTAACTCAGTCCTTGCATTCAGCATCCCTTTTAATGCAGTTATAAGGTGCTCCTGAGCAAAGACTAAGACAACATGTAAATGTTCCATTTAGATCCCCCATACCAAGGTTACCCAAACAAGGCACAGTGCAAGGTTGGAATTAATATTGTGTTTAACATTTTTTTGTCCAATTTCACTGATACTCTCAGTACTGTAAGAGATTTTCTTGTAGTGCTGAAATGCTCAGATAATCATTTTGGAACTGAGAAGGGAGTCTCAGACTCATGACAGTACAAAATAGTTTTCTTTTATTTGCTGCTTGATTCTGGAGCCTTTAACTCACATGGCCGTGCATGTGATAAGGTCAGGAGGATCAAGTCTAATTTAAAAAACAGCCCTAGAAGTAGGACTGTGTGAAGCATCTTAAAATTGAAAATTGTGTTTACATAACAGGAGAGACCAGTTTTAAATTAATTTGCTCATCTATTGTTGTGGTTAATGAAGCTGCCCCCTTCATAACATAGTCATAATGGAGACAATTCTCCCTCTCTGTATCATATAAAATATGTAAGGTATTTTAATGTAGTTCTTTTCCACAGTGTAAGATCCAATCACATAAATGAAGTACTTGGCATCCTAGCATATTGTCAATTTAAGAAATTACAATTCATTTTGTGGGGGAAAGTAAATCCTAACAAAAGATTTATGGCATCTATTTTATATAGAATCACAATTTAATTTAGCTGATCCCAAAGGAAACATTTTATGAAGCTATTTTATTTCACTGGGTGGGATTTTCTACAGATCTTTCATATATTTATATTCTTGCTTTGTTAATCAAAAGCAAAATGGAAATAACACAAACAAACATGGAGCTGTCAGATGTTCTCCATTAACCCTTTACAGACACTGCAATTTACATAGTCAACTCCCTTTCTATTGAGTAGGGTGAACTGCTTTTCAAACTGGAAAGGTGGGACACATGCCCACCCCGCGGCAGGGCCAGAGCAGAGCTGAGCAGGACCCATGTTGGGCAGGGGAGGATGTGGGACTGCCAGTCTGCAAGAGGAAACCCACTATTTCCTGTGTTTTTCTGTGGCAAATGGAAATCCTGGATCCCTGCATGATACTGAGAATCCGGGACAAACACTCTCCTGGACTCATTTAGCCTGGACCAGGACTTGATGTTCACATTTTGGGGCTGTTCTGCCCAATTAAGGATGGGTGGTCATGCTACTATTGAGGCAAGAAGAGAATATAGCTGCCTGGCAGTTTGTTTTAAATTTTCAGTGGAGCAGAAATTGAAGGGGGGTGGGGGGCACAACTGAACCTTCCCCCTTCTCTCTCCTCCCCAACTCTGCCCCTGCCTACATGCATCTTACACAAGGGCTAGAACAATCAAAATCCCTGCAGCCAGGGAAGCATAATCACCATCTCTCTGTGGCATCCATGGCTGCACAAATTACTCAGAAAGGATAAGGAGCAGGTTGTGTCACTCGTGACCCCCCAGGCAGAGCTCGTTCAGGGCACTGCGACTATGTCTGCTGCTATAGTTGTCCTCCTGGCAGCTGCTGAACAGGGGTAAAGTAAGCCTCAAGATGAATCTTCCACTTGCCCACGCAGGTGTGAAACTTTGGGCCAGATTCCGATTTTGCTACACTGGTTTTACACCAACATGACTTCAGGGACTTCTATGAAGTTACTCGTGATTCACAAGAATATTAATGGGAATGGAGATTTGGGCCTTGTTCTTTAAAGGACTCCCACACAAAGCAAAATATAGATTATTCAATTCACATGCTGCCGAAAGATGAAAGGATGAACTGATTGTGGAAGCAACTGCTCCTACTGTAACTCACCCATGAAAATGAAGACTCAAAAAAGAAAATGGTAGTTTATCTACAAATAAAGTTTGATCTGAAAAATGCAGAGCAATGCATTGGTATGGGGGGAGCAGGAGGCATTTTTCTTGTGACATATGCAAGTAATGTAGTTATAGTACTAAAAGAAAGACCCACTGGATTTTAAGCCTGAAATTGCTCACAACCCTGAGTGGGTGGGTAAGTGTGGCTGAAAGCATGTCTGTTTATTGGCAGTGCAGCAGAGAGAAATTACAGGGAAACAGCAACAGATGCATATTAGAAGTTGGTCCTACATTAAGACAATTTATTCATACAATAGTGAGATTCAATAGTGTCAACGATTAAGTTTTAGAAACTCTATAAGTCTCTATATGGCGCTCCTCCTCTGCTGTTACTGTTTTATTGTGTTTTTTCACATTCCCTTCCTTATATCTGGTATTTTTATCATCATCATGATTTTACTTCAATGGACTTTCTTCTCTGCTTCTCAGTCATTTCTTTACCAGAGATGCACTACAGAGATGTTATATATACACTTGTCCTGAGTTAGGCTGACCAAGTGCCTTGGCCCCATGTCAATCGGATATAAATCAATTTAGAAATCAGCCTAGATATCACTTTACAAACTGTTATTTGAAGGTGGCATTCAAGAAGTGCACACCTTATTGCTAATTATCTCTAGATCAGCTACCTCCTAACAAATGGTTATGCAAAAAAACTAAGTCAGAGTTTGACAGTGGTAGTAGAAAGAAAGTTAAAATTCACTGTTCATTTATGACAGAGAGGAGACAGTACCTAGGAGAGAAAGTACCTTTTGACCTGGCACATGTGAATGCATGTGTATGCACACACACGTAAGATTCCCCCATTTTCTCTCTCTTACCTATTCAGAGTTCAGAAGTTTTCAGCTTTAGCAGATACTTCTGTATTTTCAGGTAATAAAGATTTATAAACTCTTTATATGACCAAACCCTGAATTCCTTACTCAGCTTTTGCACAAGAAAGAAAAACAACCTCTCATTGACATTGGTAGAAGTTTTGCCAGAGGAAGAGCTGAGCAGTGCCTTCATCTTTGGACTATTATCATTAGGTGCTCATATCACAGAGCATGAGCCACGAGATTCTGCAATATTTCAACACACTGCAACCTCTGCCGGTTCTGTTTAATTTCTGGCAGAAACAAGATCAATGCTATAAACCCCCCCCCCCCACACTCTTCACCCTGATGTTTAAGAACCATTGTTATTTGCATTTGAATCAGAGTGCTTTTATTAGGAATGACTTAATGTTTTTGCAAGTGGAAATGCTACAGCGGATACATCTACATGTGCACTGTAAAAGTGTGTAGTCATTTAGTACTTGTGTAGTAACCAATGTTACTGCGCAGTCTCAACACTGCATGGGTCATTTCTGATGCTACCATGCAGAATCACGGTTTGTGCCCGCTGACACTATGTCACCATAGCAATGAGCTATGGTGATGTAGCTCATCACTACAGCAATGCAGCATCTTGTGTAGATACACCAAGAGTGTATTATATTATACTGGGACCTGTTGGATCTGACTTTGAGGTACGAGTAAGTATATATCTCCAACTCTGGATGTGCAGCACACCTGAATATAAGGAATGTTAGTACCTAAAGACTGAGACAGCCCCCAAAAATGTGACTGTTTTCAAAAGTGATCACCCAGTGTTTAACCGAAAGCCTATCGCCAGACACTGAACCCAGGTCTTTGATTTTATTTAACTTAATGTTTGTAAATTGAAATCTTTGTAGTATGTGCAGAAGTGATTGGTACTTTTCTGGCTGTTATAACAGATAACTGCATGGACTGGTCAACATTACATTTTGAGGACAGACATTTTTAAATTGGTTGTTAGGACAGATGACCCTACAGGGGTCATCTTGGTTTAGCCAGTTGGCTTTCATTTTTGCCCAATCAAAATCAAACCAAACCAAAACAAAGAAAACCCAGAACCAAACAGCTTCCAATTTTGAGGAAGTTGTGATTCAATTTTTTTTTCAGATTTAAATTTTTATTTTCTTAGAGATTAAAATACCAAACTAGAAAGTTACATTTATTTTTCTTTAGCAACTGTAAAATACAGAATACTTTTAAAAAGGTAATGCCGTAATGTTGTCATTGAAAGATTAAGTCTGGTTTTGGTATAGCTGTTACTCTAGTGAGTTGGAATTAACCTGTTGCCAGGGAAACTTTGCATTTCAGGCAGGTGCATGCCTGAGGTAGTGATGGGGTGGGGGTGAGGGGGAGCATAATGAAGGTATTTATTTTATGTTCATTTTCCTTGGGGAAGTCATTAATATAAGCATAAATATCAGCAATGAAATGATTGAGTTTAGAATAAGTGCCTGGACAGGACTGCTTAAGTTCTAGATATGAAAGGAGTGTAAATAAATAAATAGAAAAGCTTTACTTCACTTTAAATGTTAGTGAAGTTTGTGCCAATGCATTTCAGACAAAAACATCTTTGCAACAGAGCTCAGGATGCTGGTTTCTTTTGGCATAACAGGGCCAAAAGCACAGTCAAAATAACTTTCCTTTTCTCAGTCTCTGAAAGCAAGGTGCAGACTGTGCTGCTCCTATGGTATCTGAACCCCCCTCACTAGCATCATAGCCTGGGAGAGCTCACTGACTCCCCCAGAGATTCTCCATAGTTCATTCACAGAAGATCAGCATGGGACTCCTTTTCTACTGCATAGCTATGTTTAACAGAAAAACATACTGACAGGGCTTCAAAAGCAGTGGTTATTGCTGTATTTGCCCAAATTCAAGATGACTTTGGATTTAAAATAATGCCCCAATAATTAGATTCTAGATATGGAAAACATACATTTGGTATAAATTTTCCATGTCTGGAATCTAACTATTGGAGGGTCATCCTGAAATTTATCCCCCCTTACCACTGCAATGGGGCAAGCAGAGGCAGGGTAGGAGGTAGAGGAAGCAGGCAGTCAAATGGCCTGCTCCCTGCCCCTTGCCACCTGTCCCCTCCACCACCTGCCCCCCATGCTGCATGTCCTGTACCCCTTGCTGCCTGAACCCCCATGGAGCCTGCCCCTTCCGGCCCCACCACTTGCCTCCCCTCCTGCCCTACCTTATTGGTGCTAGAACCTTTTGCCATACCTATAAAGGCTGTCTGTAAACAGGATCATTTGGATGACTTGTACTTTCAGGAGACGGAAGGAGGGAGTCATATTGATTTCATTTCTACGTTGATACCAAAAGTGCAGAACTGCATGCCTTGAACTTATCAGATTCACATGACTGCTCTTTGCTGTAACGTAGTAAACATGATCCACTATAGTTGCATCAGGCACTTTCTATTTACTCCGTTCTTCTGGGAGATAAATTCCTAGAAGTGTCCAGCCTGTACTCAGTGATACAGAGTTCATAGCCTTTAACCTTTTGGTAATGTCCCCCGTTTCAGAAGATGCTGAGCATCCAGTACTCCCACTGATGTCAATGGGAAAGATAATGGGCTTAGAGATAAACTGTTAAATAGCATTCTTGATTAAAGGGTATGTATTCCCCTTGGCTTTTTATTCTTGCATACATTAAATTCTGCCACTATACTTGAGATTTCTAAAACATATACTGTCAACTATTTATACTCAGGCTTCACAAATACCTATTATAACTATCTCACTCTTGTTCCAGATAACCCTGAGCTGATCATGAACTTGTGTGGGCAGTTGGGCACAAACACCAAATAGTGTCAGTAGCTGTGACAACTGCAGCCACCCTGCAGAGATGCATGGGCATGTCCCACTCAGGGGTGTTCATTCAGGAATGATACTGGCACTCAGGGGTCATAAAACACTTCAGGGCTTTATGTCCAGATTGGATTGGATCATGCACACAAGTTAAATAAACTTACTAGATAATTAAACAACATTCTTAGCAGACTCACAAAACAATGAATCTCTTTGGTTTTAAGCAGTTTACATCCCCGAATTGTGTCCAAGGCAAAGTTTTCCCAACCCAAGATTCCTATATTTCTAGGTCTTCCTTAGACCCATTTTCCAGTCAAAACTTAGTATCTTGGCTTATTTTGTCCAGATTTTGTCGTCTTCCCTGGTGTACCTCAGGACCAACAGGAGACACTTTTCAATTCTGCTTTGCTCCAAGATGCCTCCAATTGCTAGTCCTGCTTTTAGAATAATCCTGCTGGTAGAAGGGGAAGGACCAAACCATTTATTAGAAATACTAGTCTGTCATCAGTCACAATGCTTCTGTGGTTCAGCTTTTTGCTAGAACAGGGATTCCTAATGTTTATGTGCCCGAGGGCACATCTGAATTTAAAAGAAAAAGAAGCAGGCACCAATATGAATAGTAAAGTTTGGAATTTAGATCAATCTGATCATCTCATCCATTTCTTAAAATTGCATTAGATCCTCAACTTCAAAATGCAGCTTCCCTTTTCTTACAAAAATATGTAGGTAAAAAATATTAGTTGGAATAATGATTTTTACTGATTGTGAAAATGCACACAGGCACCTGAATAAACTTTGGAGACTCTGTGGTGCCTGCGGGCACTGCTTTGGGAACTGCTGTGTTAGAGAATCAGTAATGGATCTGTCCAGACTGATGACAGTCTTCCATTGCTTTACCACTAACTTGCATGGGAAAGACTGGCTGCCTAGAAGCAGCTGCCTGCTAGTCATCATGTGCTTTCAGACCCTAGTAGGCCTCCTCTGTTATGGGGAAGGAGGCCAGGACCAAATGGATTTCATTGGCAGTCCCCCCCACAGCAGTTGAGGTTTATATTATAATACAGGACATCAGAGCATTCCTGAGGCAGCTGATCGCACTTCTGGAGAAGTTCAAAGGAGAGACTGTTAAGGGCTAAGGATCTGGGACTCGATACTTTTCCAAGTGTTAATACCACTCTTCTCTCTCTCTGATGGCCTGTAAAATCAAGGACATCTTTGCAACAGAACTGTGTGGGAACTGGAATTTCTAGCCCACAGAAAATTTTACATTTCCCTAAACATTTCTGATCCAAATAAGACAGAAAGGTAGGAGGTATGACATGTTCTAGAGGAGGGACTGTTTCTAAAACGTCCATTTTGGAAGAAACTTTATTCTTCTACAATTCCAGCTCTCACCTCCCCAGGATGGCACCCTCCCTGGATCCACAGCAACCTTTCCAGCAGACTGCCAAGAACTCTGGGTGCCCACACTCCGTAGCACCTGGCCAGTGGGTTGCCTGACCTCCAAAGACCTGGGCAACCTGGGCGGGAGGGGTGGAAATCAGGAACCTTGGGTTGGCTGGAAGCCAGGCAAGAAGCTGCTTGGCCCCTCTCCAGTTTTTTGCTGGGATTTTCCAGCAGAGTGTTGTTGGAGTTTTCAAGCAGGTCTACTTAAAAACCAGGCATTATCATCAGACAAGAACTCTAGTTTGTGCAGAGTCTGAACCACGTGTCAGGGGACCTGCTAACTCCCTCTGCCTATTCTAGGCACATGCATTTTTGACAACTGTGAAGAGCTAAAGCAGGAACATCTGATCTCAACTAAGTCCTAACCATAACAAATCATCTCAAAGTGGGATACCATTATCCAGTGGCCTCAGAAGTACCACATCACACATTTTAAAGACAATAATGACAGTGTCAGCAGATTTTGAAAATGTTTAAACTAACTCATCCCAGATTGCTGGGGTTGAGGAGGAGGAAGAGAGAGGTTCTTGGACGGCACAGCAGTAGATAATGGGATAAACACTTAACAGAAACATACAAGTCTCTAGCTAAAGACAAAGCAGTCTCCCTTGCCTTGTTTTTATAGAGAGAGACATAACACTAACAGGAATCTCCTTAAAAAATAAATAAATCCAGAGTGTGGCTGCTGGGTACCAAAATAGTGGCATTTCAGAATGTTCTTGTTGTTTTGGGGGTTTTTTGCTTTATTTTGAGGATGAGTCCCCAGCTAAGAAATCCTTTTCTCTGTTCCTCAGAAGTGAAAAGTCATAATCCAGAATGACTTTATTTCAAAGTTCTTGAAGTCTTGCTATTTTTCAAATAGAAACATTTCTGAGGCAATTTTTTTTTGGCAGTTTGAACCAAAAAAAAAGTGCCAGCTCCAAGACGAAATCTTTTATTACATAGCTCTTTTTATCTTAAAGGATCCAGAAGTGTGTCAGAACCTGCATACAGTTTTAGATATTCTGTATAGGTTGGGAAATGTGGCAGCTTATGAAATATGGTAGCTTTTTAGCAATCCCCAGTACTATCATGCAACATTTTAGGCTAGATTGTAAAGAAAAATACTAGTCAAAGTGAGTTTTAGGAAAAACTAAAACTTAGCAAAGTGTAATAAAATTTGGCAAAGACTTTGGCATTAAACACTTATCCTTTTGTAAGTAATCATGAGGTCTAACTCATTGCTGCTAAGGGTCTTGCTACACAATACATTTTGGGCAGTTCCTAGAGCTCTTAACACTTGGATTGTCTGCACATCATTCCCTGCATCCTCT
>NW_017728948.1:65738033-65739338 GCF_001723895.1 Crocodylus porosus | reverse complement strand
CAGACAATCCAGGTGTTAAGAGCTCCAGGAACTGCCCAATATATATATATTCCCTTCCCAATACTGACCTGAGCTTGCATCGTTGGCAAGAAGCAACATAGGTTAGTGTGAAGACCCCATCTAAAAATGGACATATTACAAAAAGAATGTTGTGCTTAAATTATCAGAAAGAGGGTGCAGGAAAGAAGACAGTTTCACCTGTCCTCAAATGTACAGTTAGAGAAAAAAAGTGCCCAATCAACTGAAGAGTAACTATGAGTTAGAGGAACAGAAAGCTGGATTTTGTAAGCTCATATGTATCTGAAGTCATTGTTTGAAATAGATTATTTGAGAACCAGCTGAAAAGTATCAGTATCTATACTGTCAGAAGCCAGATGAAAAGTGCCAGATCACCAAGCAGAGTGGATTCCAAACACAAGGTGTACAAACTGGGTGCTGTTAGAGTACTTGCTGGAAGTGACTGTTTTTTACACTAGCTTGATTGCAGTTCCTCTCCTGTAACTGAGGTCAGTGGGAGTTTTACCACTGGACTTCTTCAGGACCAGGATTTCACTGCTGGCATTTAAGATTTGATTTATACTGCAAGTAGTTGATACACAATGCATGTGTGAAATTGTTTAAATGAAACTACTAAATGCAAACGGTTTATAGTCTTTCTGATTTATGAATGCTAACTTTTTTGACAGGGCTTGGTGAGCAACTATGATTTAGAGCTCAATTGTATTTCCATTTAAAATCAGTAACAGAGGTCACTGGAAGCTTGGCGAGGACATGGTAGAGCCCATGCAGTGACATCTCTTCAACAGTGACTATTAAGGTCATTATCAAGTTTCATGTTACCCTTCAGCTGAAAAGTTTAAACTTCAGTCTATATGGCAGAGCAGCAGTTTGGGAGGATTATAGTATATACTTCCTGACAGTGTAGGGAAAGATGCAACTATCCAGTGCCATTAGTGTTGACCCCTTTTGCAGTGTATGCCTGAGAATTGATTAGCCTAGTCTAGGTTAGTCTGGCTAGAAAAATAATACCACTTACAAATATCTTACAAGAGTACAAAAAGAATTGGCTGAGGTAGCTTTAGAGCCATTGGCTAACTTTTGAGAGCTTGTGGAAGTTGAGCATTGTATTTGATTTTTTTTTTCCAGTCATCCAGGACCTCGCCCATCTTTAAGTAAGGGATTGCCAAATTACAAACCAGTCAGCCTCATCTTGATACCTGGAAAGAGTAGGTCCTCAAGGGACCTTGGGCACATTGGAAGGATACAACAGGCTACAATCAGACCTAGACAGGTTACAAGGGTGGG
>NW_017728948.1:65724774-65737408 GCF_001723895.1 Crocodylus porosus | reverse complement strand
GAAACTATGAATTTATTGTGAAGCACCTACAGGAGAACAAGGTGAGCAAGGACAGCCAGCATGGATTCACCAGGAACAAATCATGCCTGACTCACCATATCATAGAAGGAAATTGGATTAAAGTCTCTGTGGATAGAGGAAGAGCAGTAGATGCTATTGTAGTGAACTGTACTCCAAGGATGGCAGCAGCACCTGCTATGGATGCCCTATACCCATTCACCTACTCTGGACTTCCCAGTTTGAACTCACTCTCTTCCCTGCCATGTCTTATATAAGTGTTAATAGATTTGTGAACCTGTATTTAGAGACTTAGAGTTTGTCTTCTGGTGCCTTGACACAGTTGCTAATTGATTCATCTTTGCATCTTAACTAGAGCAGGGCTCTCATTCTTGTTTGGGCCCCTTTGGCCTTCCCAGGCTTCAGGCACTCTGCCTAAGCTTTAACTCCTAGCTGTCCACTGGGCCCCAGACCCTGGCAGGGCTCTGTCTAGGCCTTAACTCCTCACAATACAGAGCATCTCCCAGGTACTTTATCTGTGACTTCCTTTCATTTTGGACACCTTGTTTACATGTCAACCCCTCAGCCTCAGCCTGGTCTGTACTCGGGCACCAGCCCCCTGAGCCTCAATTCTACTTGTATCACCCTTTTAGGGCATTAAACTGCACTAGGCTCTTGAAACATTCCCCAACGTGTGCAGTGCTTTTTTGGCACCCTTCCTCAGGTACCACTTCATGACCTCCACCCCCAAACCTAACAGTATAACACAAACCTCAAACAGCAACAGAAACAAAACATAAGGTACCTCCTTGGGCACTATACCAACAAAACTCCTTCTTTTGTGAGGATCTAAGCCAGTCCAAGCCTTGACTCCCCAGGCTGAGGCTTATATGGCCCTTTCTCCAACACTTTCTGGTTACCTGACCTGGCTTGCCGTTAATAATGCCCAGGTGCTGCTAATCCCCCATTCAGCAGCCAAGTGTTCAACTGCCTGCAATCTGCAGGCTGAATCCTGCAGCTCATTTCACTGTGCTCCTTGCAGGCTGCATTTGGTCTGCCACCCTGTTCTTACTTCCTTTAAGTAATGTGGGGGGGTTGTCCCCTGTTACAGCGATATACTTTGACTCTAG
This sequence comes from Crocodylus porosus, assembly GCF_001723895.1. Taxonomy (NCBI): domain Eukaryota; kingdom Metazoa; phylum Chordata; order Crocodylia; family Crocodylidae; genus Crocodylus; species Crocodylus porosus. Next base: position 65,736,281 of record NW_017728948.1, on the reverse strand, counting down.
CTAGACTTTTGTCACTATCTCCCATGACATTCTCCTTAACAAGCTAAGGAAATACAGACTTGATGAAAGTACTTGTAAGATATATAACTGCCTGGATCATCAGGCTCAAAAGTAGTTGTCAATAGCTCAATGTCTAGCTGGGAGGGAGTATCAAATATATTTCCCCAAGGGTCTGTCCTGAGTCTGGTACTGTACAACATCATCATTAATGATTTGGACAGTGGAACTGAGAACACGTTAAAGTGATTTCTGGATGACAACAAGTTAGATGGAGTCTTAGACACTCTGGAGATCACGACTGTGATCCAGAATGACCTGGATAGATTGGAGAAATGGTCCACAATTTATCCGATAGGACTCGAGAAGGATAAGTGCAAAGTCCTGCACCTGGGATGGAGTAACTACATGCACAAATACAGACTGGGGAATGATTGGCTAGGCTGCAGTACTGCAGAGAAGGACCTGGGGGTTACAATGGACCAAAAGCTGAATGTGAGCCAACATAGTTGTGCTGGTGCTACTTGTTCCCAGGTAACACCTCTGCCCGCACAGTCTGTCACGCAGCAAGCTGCTCCAAGTGGCGTAGGTGAGGTTGGGGCCAGCACCTGAGCTGGCCCCAGAAGCTATACCTGGGGTTCTGGGGCCTCCTGGGGCTTCAGAAGTGGTGATCTGGGGGGACAGAGCCTGGCCAGCAGCTGAAGCATGGTTCTGATTGGCCAGGTCCTTGTTTTGAGTGGTGTACACTGCTGCCACATGTACCGCCACATGCTCTGCCCTGCTTTTTTCTGTAATTTTTGTTTGTTTGTTTTTTACACCCAAATTTCCCAGTATCAAAAAGTGCAGTGAACTCATGTGTGGCATGTGTGGTTTGCAGCACCACAGATGGGTCTGCTGTGCCACAAAACCCATGTGAATATTCATCTGGATGCATCCCTGGGCTTCAATAAGGACAAGTGAAAAGACCTGTATTTAGGAATAATTGCATGCACTGGTACAGGCTGGGAACCAACTGGCTAAGCAGCAGCTCTGCAGAAAAGGATCTTGGGGTTACAGTGGACAAAAAGCTGAATTGAATATGAGCTAAGAGCGTGCCCTTGTTGCAAAGAATGCTAACTGCATTAGTAAGAAAACTACCAGCAGATTGAGGGAAATGATTTTTCCCTTCTATTTGGCATTGGTGGACGCATTCAGATAAGTATGCACATGCCTCTTGCAGCATCTCAAAGCAGTTTGAGATGCCACAAAAGGTACGCTGCAGCTGGAAAAATGTTCCCCGCAGTGCATATTTGCAATGCAGGCTCAAAATCTGATACCTGAATTTTCAGGTATCAAACCCCGCCAAAAAAACCCAAACCCCACAGAGAAAAAGCAGGGCAAGGCCCGATCCTGCACCGTACCCAGACTTGGGTTCTCCAGAGATGCTCTGGCATTCAGATAGAGCATCTCTATGGTGCTCCTGCTGCCCTAGCATGCTCCCTCAGTGTGGGGGGGAGCAAGCAGTAGGGCTGTGCGAAACGGCTGTTTCAATTTGGTTTTGGATTCAGCCATTTCGGAAGGACAGCGATTCGTTTCAGTGTTTTGGATCACTGTCCCATTTCGATTAGGCTGAATCTGTTTCAGAGTTTTGATGCTGCTTTGGTGATTCGGCCATAGGCTATAACAGGGAAATCACTAAAATGCCTATAACTTTGTTATTTCTTGCCTGATTCAGATGAAAATTGCAGGGATGGTAGCCCTTCAAGGAGATAGGTGCAGGGGTTTCTGTGAAACTGCACCTCAAACTGTTCAAAGCAAAACTCATATCACTTGCCGACAGCAGCAGCCTGCCATGGTCCTGTGTGCAGATCCGGGGGCTTGTGCCTCCTGGGAGGGCTGCAGGGCTGTGCCAGACTCTCCTCAAGGGGTGTGGGCCCCTGTATCTGTGGACAGGATGACAGTAGGCTGCTGCTGCTGGCTGCAGCCAGCGCTAGCACTGGGTTCTTTCTGGCGCTTGGTGTGGGCTGCACCAAGCAGACTCAGGTGCTGGCGCTGGGACTGGCCCCAGCCTGCAGCAGCAGCCTGTTGTCATCCCGCATGCAGATCTGCCCCTGGGTGGGCTGCAGGGTTGTGCCAGACTCCTCCCAGGGGGCCCCAGCCAGCAGCATGTTGTCATCCTGCACACAGATCTGGGGACCCACGAACCGCTCCCCCTTCCCCTCAGGGGGGCTGCGGAGCTGTGCTGGACTCTTCCTGGGGGGGTGCGGGCTCCTGGATCTGCATGCAGGATGACAGCAGGCTGCCACTGCTGCCTGGGACTAGTGCTTGGTGCACCCTGTGCTGAGCGCTGGGAAGACTGGTGCTGCCACTGGCCCCAGCCAGCAGTGGCAGTCTGCTGCCATCCTGTGAACAGATCTGGGGGCCTGTGCCCCCTGAGAGGGCTGCAGGGCTGTGCTGGACTTTTCCCAAGGGACACAAGCCCCCAGATCTGTGTGTGGGATGACAGCAGGCTGCCAGCTGGGACCAGTGCTCAGTGCAGCCTGTGCTGAGCACAGGGAAGACTGGTGCTGCTGCTGGCCCACCCAGAAGAGCTGCAAGGCTGTGCCAGACTCCTCCCAGGGACTGTGGGCCCCAGGATCTGTGCACAGAATAACAGCAGGCTGCTGTCCCTCCCCCAGTGCACTGGGACTGGAAGGGACCTCAGGGACAGACCACAGACACTGGCCAGCTACAGATATCAATACCAGAGCAGTCCTTCCCCACCCCACTCTTCTAGCTCCCTCTTCTTAGTTTCTATTTCCCTGCAAGCCTGGCTCTGAAGCATTTCCAAAACATTTCAGATGGTTTTCTTTAGTTTCAGAGATGTTTTGAAGCCTTCCAAAGGAAGGAAAACATCCAGCATCTCCGGAGAACCTTCCTGCAGCTGTGGACGTTAAGTGTCATGATCTTAAATGACCTCATGACTGTGGGGGTGGAGTGGATGGTTCAGCAGGGGACTCATGCATCTCAGTGCCTGGTGTGGGGTTCACTGGCTCATGCAGCGCCCTCCTATAAATATAGATGGCATCTATGAAACTGCAGGCCTGCCTATAGATCAGGGTGTTGCAGCTTTTGGGCCCTTTGCCTTCCCCCACCACCGCCCTTCCAGTGGTGAGGATGCTGTCAAAATCTCTCCAGTGGTCCAAGGTGAACTGTACCTTGCTGGCATACTGCCACGTATACTCATGGTCAAGAAATGCAAGTAGCTCACCTCTGGAGACCACCAGGACTGAGAGGTCCACAGGTTCTATGGAGCCTGCCAGTTTTGGGGCATCCTCCTCCTGGTCCTGGGGCTCAGTGGGCTCCTTAGGCACCATTTGAACCACCCCCAGTCTGCTAAGACCCCAGACTCCGGTTGGAATTGGGAGAGCTCTGCATTCCCTTGGGACAGATGTGGAGCTCCTTCACAAGATGGTAGGGTAGAGCTGGAGCCCTGGGTGGTCTGTGTGAGGTCCCCTACAAGATCAGCCTGTTGATCTCCCCAACCCCCTCTGGTGTTGGACCATGGGGCAGGCTGGAAGTGAAGTTTTTCTGTGAGGGGGATGGAAGAGACTTTCAGTGTCTGCTTTGGGGTCCTGGGAAAGGGGACCTCTCTCCCCAAGATCAGAGGGAGAGGGCTCTGCTGCTGGACCTTCCTTTGGGTTGGCCTCACCCTCAGCCTCCGAGGTCTCAGGGGGTAGGCCCTGGCCAGCGGAGTGAGGGGCTTCCTCCATGGGCTCCTGTTCAGGAATGTCCAGCAGCCCTGAAGCCTCCCCCACTGGGATAACCCAATTAATCTTTCCTGGGGGTGGGGTGTCAGGCGCACCTGGAGAGGCCCCCAGAACCTGGGCCACTCCTTCTCCTCAAGTGATGGTCCTGGGAGGATGGGAGGGGTCCTCCACATCAGAGGGCTCCAGCTGCACCTGGGCCTTCCTTTTGGCTTTGCACCCAGAGGGGACCTGTACCCACTCAGCCATGGGGCAGTCCTCAGGTGTACAGGCTCCAGTAGGAGAAGGTGAGGGTTGTGATGGGGGGCAGCTATGATAGTGACATGACTAGGGGCAGGGGGGTCCTGCTCCCTCTCCCGCCTTGGTTGCTGCTGCCCTCCCTGGGACTCTGCCAGACTTGGTTGGGGGGTCGGGTCCCTTGAGCTCACAGCGGGACTTGTAGTTGTGGCTGGGGTGCCAGGGAGGCCTGATGGGGGAAGGGCATCAGTGGCAGGGGCACCCCTCTCACCAGTGGGACCCACATATACCCTCTTCTCCTGACCCATGAGGCACTCGTGATGCAAGTGGCCTGGGTCACATCACTGGAAGTACTGCAGATCCCCCAGCATATAGAAAACCCTCATCAGGGCCCTCTGAAAAGGAATTGCAAGGCACCCCTTGGCCTCCAACTGTGCTCCCACCACCAGCTGGATCATGACCCACCGACGGAATGAGCACACATGGCAGAGGCTGGGGTCTTGGCACCCAAGCAAGAGGGCCACCACCCAGGAGATAACTCTCTCCAGGGCTTGGAGATGGGGGAGCAGGGCCCAATTGGGGATATAAGGTGGGATGGAGCAGAGGACCATTCTGGTCCCCAGCTTTTCTAAGGGCATGAGGAGGATTTACTTGTTCTCCACCATAAGCCCCCTCTCTACTGCCTTTTGTACAGCAGCCTCTGAGGCAAGGAAAAAGATCCCCTTGCCATGAAAGTTGGAGACCACCACAATCTTGGGAGCCTCCACTACTGGAGCCAGGGCCTGTACCCAGGTCTCAAAATGCTGGTTCTCTTTCTTGGGCAGTCGGCACTTCACTGCATGCCTGCAGATGGGTGCTGGAAAGGGTTCCCTGCCATCCGAGCTGGAAGGACGGATGGTGGAGAGTCCAGGCCCCACGGCTGTGGGTTGCCTTGCAGCCACCTTTGCATAGCGGTGGCTCCCCTGCTGGGTGGTCTAGGCTTGGGGGTGGGGCCTTGCCCTTCCCACCCCCAGCTGTAGAGAAGGCTGAAGAGGAGCCCTTCCCACTGCTCTTCCTCTTGGTCCCTGATGGTGGGGAATGGGGCTTGGGAACCCCTCCGGGGGGTGGGGTTGTGGGACCTGGCCAGGGGAGACCCCCTGGCCCTACTGGAGTCTCATTTGTCCCCGCAGCAGAGGTGTCCAGCTTCTCTACCCCTGGAGGAGGTCATTTGGATTCTGCCTCCAGGGTGTGGGTTGCAGGGTCATCTGCCCCCATGGTGTGGGCTGCAGGAAGTTCTGTGGGGGCATCTATTTCTTCACATAGGGGAAAGGGAAATCAATAAAAAAAAGCACAATATACAGTGGGGCTGGTGAATCCGGTAGGGGCAGGTTGGGTCTGTGGTGGGAAGGAGTGGGGGAGGGGTAAGGGGCTGAAGCTCACTGAGCTACAGCCCCACAGCAAACCAGGTAGACTATGCTTGGGGAAGGTGGGGGAGGGGACACACACACACACAAGGGCTAGGTGGGACTCAAGCTGGCTTACACAGCCACACAACAAACACCAGGGCAGGGGGAGTGGATCTCAGGACTTACCACATGAGGGCAAAAAACACACAGAGTAGCTGCTGAGGCAGATGTAAAAAATGGCTGAAGTGGTGGAGGGGCTTCGTTTGTGGAAACTCAGTCCAGAAGCTCCTCAGGCTTCCAGCCAGGTACTCAGCAACAGGGTAGCAGGCAGGAACACAAACACAGGAGTAGATACAATGGGGCAGCTGTGGGGAGTGCAGAAGCAACAGTCAATTAAGGAAGTAATCCGGTGTAGGATGGCGCAGCAGGGAATCTCCCTCTCTCCTGAGAGGGGGCAGCAGCAGAACAGGCGGTAGCAGCAGCAGCAGTAGGAGCGGTGGTAGTAGCCATCCAGGTCAGCCACTCAAGGTGTGCCTCAGGTGAAAGTGGAGGTGAGGCAGGAAGTGGCCTGCTGGGGCAGGCAAGGCACCTTTAGGCTCCGGCGGTGATGGTGGGGGAGGGGCCCACAGGCAGTGCAGGCTCCCTCCCCAGGCTGTCCCCCGACCATGGCTTGGCAACAGGCTGGGCAGCAGGCCAGAACAGGTGCAGAAGCTGGAGTATGTTGTGGGGGGTGCAGTGCTGTGGTGGCCCCCCTCCCCAGGGGGGGCAGTGGCATGCAACAGAAGACCCCCCATGGGGGGGACAGCAACAGCAGCAGCAGCAGCCCAAGGCAGGAAGGGGTGTGGCCAGCTTACCCACAAAAGCTCAGAGATCAAGCCAGCAGATAGTAATAGCCAGAGGCAGGAAAGGGCCTGGCCATCTTTTCCCCAGAAGCTCTTGAGACCAAGCTTGCAGCAACCAGCCATGAGCTGCTGGCCAGGGCAGGTTTTTATACTGCTGGGGCCAGCACAGGTGCTGGCCCCAGGCTTTAGCTCCCCCTGGCTGTAGATCTGGGAGGACCTGGGCAGGGTCATTTTCCCCAAGTGGCACAACTTGCCAAAGTGCATGTCCAGGCACATGTGCTGAGGGAAAAGCCCTAGCACAAATTTGTGCCACTCCCATTTGAGCTGCTGCAAGTATCTGCATGTGTGGACATGCCCGGTGAGGCTACATGTGGAGTACTGTGTCTAGTTTTGGGCCCCCTACTATAGAAAGGATGTAGATAAATTGGACAGAGTCCAGTGGAAGACAACTGAAATGGTTAGGGGGCTGGGACACATGATGTATGAGGACAGGCTGAGGGAACTGGACTTATTTAGTCTGGAGAAGAGAAGACTGAGGGGGGATTTAATAGCAGCCTTCAACTACCAGAAGGGTGGTTCTGAAGAGGATTGAGCTAGCCTGTTTTCAGTGGTGGCAAATGGCAGAACAAGAAGCACTGGTCTCAAGTTGCAGCAAGGGAATTTTAAGTTAGATATTGGGAAACTCTCTGTCACTGGGAGGGTAGTAAAGCACTGGAATGGTTTATCCAGAGAGGTTGTGGAATCTCCATCCTTGGAGGTTTTTAAGACCTGTCTAGATAAAGCTTGCTGGGATGATCTAGTTGGGGTGGTCCTGCTTTGAGTAGGGGGTTGGACTAGATGACCTCCTGAGGTCCCTTCCAACCCTAATTTTCTGATTTCTCCTTCCATGTTAGTTAAAATTTATACTATGTTCTACAGATCTTAAGACCTCTACTCTGTAGCTCTTAAGTGTTAACAATTAACATAATTAAAAAAAGAAAAACATACTTTTGGGCCAAAATCTGTTCTAAGTTAACCTGGTGTAAAAAGTGGAGAGACTACAGACTTCAGTGGGTCTGCTTCATATTTACATCTATGTACCAGTGCATAATAGATGCCTGAAACTCTTTATACAGTTGTTGATAACCTTGCTGTTTGAATAAGCAGTTCCCCAGCTCATGTTCTGCTGACATCCAGCAGAGCTCCGTAAGAGTTTTACTTACATCTTAGCTCCTCTGCTACATGTCAACAGGATAAAAAAAAGCCCTTGAGATACAGCTAGAATTTCTTGGCAACAAACCCTGTTTGTAGGAGCAGCCACCAGAAAAAGCTGCTAGGTCACTTTGTTCCATTACTGAACTGTAATGGGAATATTCACATTTTAATACCATACATTCTAGACAGAAACACTCAGTACTTCAGATGTTATTGTTGTCCCTGCTGCAGTGCTTCATGATTTGCCCTTCAGTATAAAAGGTGGTCTTGCAAATAAGTTCATAAGCAATGACAAGGTAGGTTCGGGGATAATTGGGAAAAGGAGGGACAAAGGAATTTGACAGGTATTAACATAGGTAAAATGGGCAGTGTATCTTGTAGCTCTTTTCAGTAAACCTATGTCTGACAAACTGCTTGAAAGTTAATTATGACTAGTCCACAATAAGCCATTCTTACACAAGCCAAAGATTATGTTAAACCTTAACTAACAGTGCGGTCTTTTTGGCATACGTAAGCCACCTAAATTAGCTTTGCATGCACCTACAAATAGCACTAAAATTAGGCTATGCTCCATGTGACTGTGCACCTAAATTAGAGTCATCGTGAACCTCTTTGGGTTCCCTGTGTTGTGGTACAATATAGGGTGCTTACATATGTTAAATTTTTTGTGCAATGGAGCCCTCGAAAGCACTCTATAGCTGTGAAGTAACACATGCACAGCTGCAGAGAGCTTTTAATATGACTGATCATGCAAAAAAGTAACTCTTGTCAAATGAGGTAATAGATGAAAATGCTCTAATGTAGGGCGCCTTAGGGAACTTCCTCCAGGGTTAATTTTTTGCACTGGGGCAGGGCGGGGCAGGGCTGGGCTGCCAGTGAGCACCAGCCCAGTTCTATCAGCAGAGGCAGGAAGGAAAAGGAGAAGGGAGCAACCAGTATGGAGCTGCCAGCTGCTTTGCCTGGCTAGAGCTGTAGAGGAAGGCGGGGTGGAACAGAAGCCCTCAACTCCCGGGCCTCCTCCAGCTACCCCAGTTGGGGTATTAGGTGGAGTCAAGCTAGGTCTGCAAGGTGAGGGGGCTCCCTTCCACCCTGCCCACCCCTACCTCCAGCTCTGGCCAGGCAAAGTAGCTGGCAGCTTCGTGCTGCCTCCTCGCTCCCTTTCCCTTCCCCTTCTCCACCCCCTTCCCCCCCCTTCCTTCCTCCCTTCCCTGCTGACGGCCCCAGGGCTGGGAGGACATGGGGCTGGAGAGAGGTTTGGCAGCCTCCTTGGAGGCTGCTGGAGTGCCCCTGCCTGCTAGCCAGGGCCAGTGCAAGTGGGCTCCAGTGGCCCACCCCCCAATCCAACAAGCAAATATCTGTTGGGCTGGGGGGTGGTCTAATTCATGACATGTTATGTAAAGTGCCATGAGTTAGAGTGGGGGCAGTAAATGTCCCTTAAGAGCTGGGACACCTTACTTTTACATTAATTTAACTGTGAAGTAAATGTTCTCTTAACTGAAATTTTATAGCTCTTTTTAAAAGAAAGGAAAATGATTGGGAAATAACCCACAAAATGAAACAAAACAGGGCTCAGAAGCAATGCAAGAAATGATGACCATACAAAATTGGCAATGGTATATATACTTTCCATAACCTTGAATTATGAACTCCACCCTCTTTGGGAGAATCACAGGAGGTGTTCACAGCATAGGCCATGTTTGGTTGTCTCTCACAACATCCACAGGGCTTCAGCTAAGCATGCCTGAACAGGGATACAACAAAACAGGAAATAAATACACAGAATCTAATGCTAAAGGTCCTACAGGACCCAAGCTTTTGCTCACCAAGCACACTCGTCTCCAAACAGAGCCTGAACTAATGGCTCTGAGAGGTGCTGAGAAATGCCCCATGAACCAAAGCCTAGCTACAGCAAATTCATTACTAATATTGCTAATTATTTCTCAGCTGATCAAACTACTAGAAACAGTAAGCTATTGTTCTTATTCATATCTGGTGGTCAACATGACAGGGCAGTTTCTTTTTCTTAAGTTTTCTGGGACAGGGAATAAAGAATTCAGCCCTCAACTTTCTGTGAATGCAAAGGTGTCTCTACTTATGCCCAAAAGATGAAAGGAAAAAGGAGATGAATCTCCTGTCAAGTATCAAACACCTCAACTGCTTCTCCAGTGGCAAAAACACATTTTGCAGACCAAGGGAGCCGGGTAACAAAAATGCCAGTTGTTTCTGCCCAGGAACCCAAACCACCATGTTTCCGAACTACCAACTTTCCCTCCTATAAAAATCTACCCGGCACTTATGAGTTTCATAAAAAAAAATTGTGGTCTAGTGAAAGATCGAGGACAATATAAAGCAAATTCAATTTAATTTCCCTTTGATTTAAATTTCATTCATGTCACTTTGCCAGTTTTTAATCCAAAGCCTGCTTCATAGGTTAGGCTTATGTGATCACTATGAACCATTTGTTCCAATTGCTTTTTGAACACTTTTGTCAGCAATATATATTACAGTTAATCTGTGCCAGAATGTAACCTGAAGAGGGGAAAGAAAGGAGGGCAACAAGATGTTAAATATTCTATACATCCCCACAAAAATCTAACCATCAAAGATGTTACCTCTGGGCTACATGCAAGAATATGCTCGGGAGACTTGGACAGCTTTTTCCCATTAACTACAATATATAAAAGCTTCACAGATGAGACCTTGTCAAACAAAGTGCATATCTCAGCACTGAAAATGTAATATAATTACTGTACAGTTTGTGTGAGGGGGGAGGTGAAACTTTCATTTGGAAAGACTTCAAAGGATATCTTGAGGCATTTGGGCTAAAGGCTGAGTAGATGTTGCAGTGTTAAGATTCCTGTTCAGTACCAAACAATCACCAAAGTTTGAAATGAACTCCCAAACCCAAGCGAAAAATAATAATTATAAGCACTTTTAGATCTGGATCATAATGAACCAACAAAGATACATCCTAGCTAAACATGGCAGTAGCGTAATAACATTTCTCACTGTTTTTTCCCCCTGTACTGCTACATAGTTAAAGAAATCCATTGCTTGAATTGGGTTTTCATCCATTTGGTTTTGGCCTGGTGCTGTTTCCAGTCTGAGTTGTGGCCCCATGCTCTCATTTCTTCAGCAATCCACTGGTACATCTACTTGTTTTCATGCACTCAGTGGAGCTGCTCCTAGGTCTCATCCTTACTCCAGTTGCTGACAACAGCCCTTATCTCTTCAGCAGTAAATTTGATACCTGCAAATGCAAGTTCAGTAGCACATGTGTAGATGCCTGACCAGGAGCAAATGTGCTCTCGGTCAGCTAGGCAGCAGGGGGTGCCTGCTGCTAGGGTTGGCTCTACCACCAAAGCCTGGGCAAGGACAATGCCCCAGCAGCAGGGACCTCCCAGCTCCCACTCTGTGATTGTGGGGCTGGAGCTGGGACATCCTTCTCTCCCAGAACCAGGCCCATGGCCACAGAGCTGGTGCTGGGAGAGGAGGATCTCCCAGCCTGGGTCCCATGACCACATGGCTCAGGCTAGAACATAAGGATTTCCCAGCCCTGGCCTCCCAACTACAGGGCTTGGGCTGGGAGATAAGGATCTGGGCAGCCGGGCTCTGTGATCATGGAGTGGGAGCTAGGAGCTCCCTGCTGCTAGGGCCGGGGGACATTGTTCCCACCTGGACTCCAGTGGTGGACCCTACCCTGGCAGAAGGCAGCTCCCTGGGGGCAGGAGACAATGTCCCAGCCCCTGCCAGAAGACAGACAGCTGTCTCCTGGCCCTGGGCTAGCACCAGGGGGAGCCTAGAGCTCCTCCCCCTGGCTGCTGCCGGGGCCCATTGCAGGGCCGCAGGGAGGGGACCCATCTGCTGCTAACAGCAGCAAATCAACAACTTTTGAGGCAGTACTTTGAATACGGGTGTGCTATTTTAATGACTCCACTGCTTACACGGTCTTTAAATGTAGTTTGAGTTTGGATCTGTGCAGATAGCTTCCCCTGCAGTCTTTCATTTTTTGTGTGTATATGTATGTCTGTGTGTGTGTGCATGCGCGTACACAAACGTTCTCATGGTGAAGTCAGAAAAGAAGTTCTAAATAAACACAATAATGTACCTAACATTTTTTGTTTTAG
>NW_017728948.1:65709677-65724234 GCF_001723895.1 Crocodylus porosus | reverse complement strand
CAAAAATAACAAAATGGTTTTAAGATCGAACTTGATGAAAGGAATCAAATAATGTGGTGGCCAGTAATAGCAGAGGACAGAGGGTCAGAAGACCCATTGCTGTCCTTTCCTCCTAAATATCTGATCTGAATAAAACAATTGGAATATCTGTACAGCAGGAGATTGCACTGGGATGAAAAGATGCTGAGATTTCCTCTCCAAAATTGTGAAATATTTAGTTTTTGCATTTTAAGTTGACAAGAAGCAGAGATTTTCACAAATAATAATTCAATAGTCTTTGAGCATGCACAGAGAGACCAACACTAGATCCTGCTGGTCAAGGCACTCAGCCTGACCAGGGTTCAAGTTCCTATTGCAAATTAGGGAAACTAATGAGTTGAACTTGTTTCTCCTCTGTACTCTGCATGCTATGGACATGCTGTGACTCCTGGGCTCCTACTATAATGGGAGAACCATCTCTGCCTTTTCAAGAAACATTTCAAAAGGACTTGGTCTCATCCCAATTTAAAAAAAGGTAAAATTTCAAAATCGAAAAAAAAATCATGGAACCAGAAATTTGTTTCCAAGCTACCTCTAGTTTTGTTGTAGAATAACGACCTCTGTTTGCGATTCTGAATGCTTTCTTCATTTGAGGCCTTGTTGCTCTAAAATACCCTGTAAATCTCTTGATCAGGCACTTCATATTGTGGTACCTCAACCCTGCAGAAAGAAGTAAGTAAAACCAGAGCCTTATGAGCCTTGTTGCCATTATTGAATGAGTATGGGGGCAAGCAAGGAGCCCCATTTGCTCAGGAGAATTTTGCTGGATTTGTTTATCTTTTCAAGAAAGGACCAATCAATGATAACAGAGGATAGGTGACTTGTCATCAGGAAACCCACTCATAAGAGATGCCACAGTTACACATTTCCTATATCAAGACTGTCCAACTGGCAACCCACATTCTGTATATGGCCCATGAGGGGTTAAGTGGTGGCCCTTGGGCTCCTGCCTAGCTGCCATTTCTCCCATTACTCCAGTTGCAACAGCAGTTGGAGTCTCTGAGATCCCCCCTGCCTCCAGCTTGAGGCTGAGCCTGGGGCCACATGGGTGAGCACTGCAGCTGGGAGGGGGGCACTTGGGGTATAGTGATGGTGATGGCATGAATACATGATACAGCAGTACACAAACATGTAGTGCAGCAAGAGTGGGGGCCCAAGTGGCATGTGGCCCAGGGGGTCTGTGGCTCACCTTGAGTGGCCTGTGTGTATGCAGCCCCCCTTTGATGTGGCCCATAGGGTGTTCAGCCCTTAACCACTCATTCTATCAGATAGGGCTGTCCAACTTCTAAGAATAAGATTTCCCAGTTAGTGCCTCTGGTGCCTAAATTCACCATTACCATGAATGCTCTTCAAGGGTGTGTACAAATATTGGGTAGATCATCGGAATTGAGTTTAGTGAGATAGAAATGCGAAGTGTGCAAATATTCACAACGCTTAGTCTGGTCTAAAATGGGGAACATGGTTTATAGTTAGGGATTAACCTGGTTTAACAAACATTTTTATAGTTCCTCTATTGATAGCAGGATAGAAGTGCCTGCTCCTAAAGAAGGACAGGTGTGGGTTGCCAGGGCAACCACAGAGGTCAGCTGACTGGAAGAGGGCAGGGCCTGGACTATATAAACAGCCTAGGCTGAGGCCAAGTGGGCAGTTCCTCTCTGGCAGTTGCGGAAGATGGAGCTCTGCTGGGTTGGGTTGGGTTGGGTTGGGTTGGGTTGGGTTGAGTTGGGTTGAGTTGAGTTGTGTTGCGTGAGGGCCTGAGCACCTTATGAGCAAGGATACCAGGCAGAGGAGCCCCTGGTAGGGATTTGGGGGAAGATAAAGAGCATGATGGTGTAGGGTTTATGTTTGGCCAGGAGGCCTGAGTTTGAGTTGGGGCTGAACGGCCGATGGTTTTGTTGTTGTGTAACACCAGAGGATGGGGTGAGGCTGTTGGGGTTGGAGGAGGCCTCATGGGAGCTCCCCAGTAGCATGAAGGTTCCTGGCACCAGAGAGGGTGCCACGTTTGGGAGTTGCAGAGACCCTGGCCCAGTGGGGCAGTGTCATGCGGGGCGAGGAGCCCAGTGCGGGTTAGTGATCCGAGAAGGCGGGTCTGGAGGCCAGGTACGGCTACAGCCACCTGAGCCCCGATTGTGGGAGTCACGAGCAAGGCCCCAGTGTGGGCGCAAGTGGGGCCCCAGTGTGGGCGCAAGTGCAGCCCCAGGGAGGGCAAGAGCATTGCAGTGAGCCCCAGGGAGGGCGATTGGCATTGTATCAGGATAAGCCCCGGAGGGGGTGAGCGTATGGAATAAGAAGCCCCAGAGGGGGTGAGCGTACGGAATAAGAAGCCCCGGAGGGGGCCGCTAAGAGAAGACAATAGCCTTAACAACATCCGGGATATCCGAGAGGCTTGGGGCGTGATATAAGGGGTGGTAGGAGCCATGCATAGCCCTGTGGCGGGGAGTGCACAGAAGTATCAGTGGACACGGTACCGGCAGGAGTACATCAAGGGGTACTGTGTTCAAGGGGGTAAAAGGCAGCCTCCCTTACAATACTTTCACTATCAAAGACGTGGTGGGTGAGATAATGAGGGTGTATGGACACCCACTTGGCATCGTAGGGGCGCCAGGAGAGATCACGGCCGCTCCTGGGTCCCCGCCCTGTGACAGCAGGTAACTGCTGTTCTCCAATATCCCAATGTGCTTCTGTTTTCCTTCTCCCTCTGCAGGAAGATGCTTTGGAACTCAGGATGCACGACACTGCTCCAGACAAGCATGAAGCAAACCCTACCCTCTGGCTGCCTTGGAGCCAAGGAAGCTCAGCCCCTGTCCCCAGCCTTGAGCTCCAGAGCTTGGATACAGACTGAAAATCCTGCAACTCAAGTTCCAGGCACAAGCTTACTGCAACCTATTCTCCAGCACAGACCATCATCAGAGTGAGAGCCAGTGCTGATGTTTTGGGTCTAGGGCAGGGAGGAGGGGAGAAGATAAATGGATGGAGATAGACTGGCAGGGAGGTGACCCTGCTGAATTTGGGACTTGGGAGGTTGTGGCCAGACCAGCCACTGCCAGTAGATATCTCAGCTTTGGGAGTTTGGGACATGGGTGGGTGTTGCCAGCACACTTTTTGCTGACAGGTGGATACCCCCATAAGGTTCAGAGCTTGGGGGCTATGGCCAGACATCTTGGGGGTGTGGCAGGTAGAAGCACCTGGAAAGTTTGGGGCCTGGGGGACATGTCCAATTGACCTGGTGCTGACAGATGGATACCCCTGAAAAGCTTGGGGCCTGGAGGGAGCATGGCAAGCCAAGCTGATATCATGCTGGAGTGGAAGACACACACAACCAGGCTCAGACACAGTTAGAGTAAGAAAGAGTCACATTCCAAGACCCACACCCACACAGCTCTACCTGGCCAGTTCCACACCCACACACTGCCATTTGGATCCACCACTGGACAGACAGACCCCAGTAACACACAGTGTCATGGCAAAGCCTGGACCATCTTCCTCTGCTACCTACAGCTGGGGACAGAATGGGCTGCTGAAGAGATGAGGGATCTTGTCAGCTACTGGAGTAAGGATGAGACCTAGGAGCAGCTCCACTGAGTGCATGGAAACAAGGAGATGTACCAATGCATTGCTGAAGAAAAGAGAGCATGGGGCCACAACCTGGACTGGAAACAGCACCAGGCCAAAACCAAATGGATGAAAACCCAATTCAAGCAGATTCATGATACCAACGACACCTCCAGAGGTATGAGTCAAACCATGCTCTTATATGAGGATATAGCTTCTTTGATCTTTTCCTGGGTGGTGGGGCCATGGACACTGAGGGGCAGGACTGGGGGACAGCTCCAACAACATGGTGATTGAAATGTTGGATGTGGACCCCAATGCTTTGCTGTGCACTTACCAGGCAGCTTCAAAATGAGCACCTAGTCCCCAGTGAACCTCAACTCCTCTAACTGGGAGAAGTTGCATGAGTGGAGTCATAATTTCCTATGTCAGGGTCAAGGGTATTCTACTCCTTTTCCTCAGATGGCTTCTCAGAGGCCCTGCCACTGACAGAGGCCGCTCACCAGTCCTCCTGGTCCCAGCACATGGAGCTGCTGAGCACCCACTCCCACTCTCTCTCTCTTTCTCCCATCATGGAGGCCTGAAGATAGTAGTTTTGCTCCTAGTGTGGGAACCCTAACAGCACCCACTCCTTGTCCTGATCCCATTGCTAACCTGATAGTCCTTAGGCAGAGACCCCACCAAGGGAAGGTAGGGGTGAACACTGCACTGCATGGACAGGATGGGGCTCAGGTGCAGAGGGAACCCTGCACCCCACCAAGGCAGTGACTGCATGTAGTCCACACCCTTGTATAGGATGGAAGGGTGGATATGGGACATTGGGAAGGATGGTAGTGGGGCATTGGGGTCCTATTGCCCTTAGCGCACTGTCCAATACTGTCATCTGAAGGCACTTCTGATGCCCCTTCCCCATTCCTTCTAATGGTGGCAAGTGGTCCTACTGAATATCCCTTGGTCAGAGCCCCTGACCAGCTTGTTGTAGCACAAAACATCAAAGGGAATGTCCTAGTGTATGGACAGTTTGGGGTTGGTATTATGGCTCTACCCTGCTTGGACAAAGCATGTGGCCCAGGGGACTAATTACTCAACTATTCATTCAATACTTGCCAAATCACACTCCTACTCCTCCCTTCCCTTTCCTCTGATGTGGACCTGAGACACCCAGCCCATGAACCCACCCATCAACCCTTAGGTGTTTTGCATCTCATCAGTCAACAAGTGTTATAATAAATCTGGCTTAGTCACACCACCTTGAGTATCTCTAAAGGACATTGCTGCTGAGAACAGCTGACCAGTACCTCCCCAAACTCTGGGAAAACACCTTTACCCCACATCCCCATCCACTGCAATGGGAACTGTGATCCTCCCCCTCCACACAGTACAGCAAGGGTCATACCCATAAACAACCTGCCTTTCCCCCTTGACCTCTGATGCAACCTGCTGCCAGTTTCTCCCTGACTGGGCCTTCAATACAAGGCTGGTCCCAGCACCTTTGCTGCAGACAGGGGACCATCAAATCCTGCATCCCCTATTGTAGCCTGTAAAAAATCACCAAAAAGTTTTATTTGATTTGAAAAACCTGAGAAGCAGTGACAGATGTTGGAGTTCTGTGCACCATGACATGCCACACCATAGGGATAGGTGACAGAGCCTGCTGCCTATGCAGAGCACAAGCCCTCCCTGGCACTCAGTCCCAGATGGGCTGAAGGAGCATAGTGTGGTTCATGGAGCCACTAAGAGATGGACAGGACAGGGGATTTACCATTTCCAGCTCCTGTCTCTGTGATAGTGCTCATCCAAGACATGGTGAGGACCCAAACTTCTGCAATTATGTTTCATGTTATCAAAAAAGATTGATAAATTTCACAAAGCTGCAACCTCTCTTCTCTCTATTATCAGGGATAACTTCTGAATGTTGAAGGACACAAAAGGCAGCTCAAGAATGGGTTGCTGTAAAGCTGCAGGGAAAATGAGAAATGTCACTGGGAGATAGAAACAAAGTAAGAAGGAGATGCTAGATGCCCTGGTAGCTATGTACTGTAGACTCCTGAATGTGAGCTTTGATACCACCATAAGGACTGCAAATGTGGAGCGGGGCATCATGAAGCTGGGGAATGCTTCATTAGCACGGGAAGGATCCAGGGCCTTTGAGTAATGATGTCCTAGTCCCTTGGAAGCCTGCAAGGAGCTCACAGCCTCAGCAGTGGGGCTGGCTTCTGCACTGCCCAGGCCTGAACCCAATGCAGCCTTCCTTGGGGGACAATGGATCAGGGATCCTATACCTGTCCACTTACACCAAGACACCCCCAGTCTTCAATTCCAAACCTGGGACATAGGACATTGGATCCATTAACCAACACTCTCCCCTCAGTGCCTCTGGGTTCCAGGGGAGGGTTCTGCCCTGTCAGCATGCTCCTAGTTTCCAATCCTACCTATGAGGTACACGTCCTAACCCCACACCCCCGAGCATGGTTGAGGGTCACATGGTTTGGGTCTCCATAATGAGTGAGGGGGGATCCAAGGCCTGTGAACAAGGATGTCCTTGTCCCTTAGAGGCCCATAAAGACTCTGTGACCCCAGCAGTGGCACTGGATCTTGCACCACCCACTCCCACACTCGTTCAGGTTTTCTGCTGCTCACCACCTCCATTCACTGTTTTTCACCATGGGGAAGAGGACCAATGTTTGACATGGTTAATGATCAACAGCTTCTATTAAAGAAACTTATTTTTGGCAACTGAGAACAGGTAAAATGAGCCACATCTCTTTCCACCGTATTACTCTGCATCCAGATGTTGACCCCTCCCAAGAATGGTATACAGTCAGCCAGAGTTTTTCTTAACTGTGGCCACCTCCCAAGCCCCCAAGAAAAAAAACTAACAGAATAGCTCTGTAAACCCCGGAGATGGGAAAACTGGGGCATAAGCCTCATGGCAGACAGGTCCCTTTCCTAAGGCTGGGACTTAGCCACTCAGGGCTTCCAGCCTCCCACATCCTCACATCCCCTGCTCCTCTGGGGATGGCTCTCCCTTTCTGACAGTCCCAGAGATAAACCACCAGGACTTTCCTGACCATGACTCCTTGCCATTTGGGTTGCTGTAGGCCCACATGTCTGGCAGGGGTATGCTGTGACTTGTCTCTGCACCCCATGCTTCATCAGCATGCTGCACCTCCTCTGCTCAGGCTTTATAGAAGACTTCCCCGTGCCGCCCCCTACCCCCCCAGGCCTCACAGATACTGTGCAGAATACAGGTGGTAGTGATGAGACACAGCAAGTACTCCTTGGTCATGTTGAGGTGAATGCTCAGAGCCTTTTATTGTGGCTTGAGGCAGCTGAAGGCAGCAGCAGTCATGCAGCAATTGCTGAGGCAGTGGTTGAAGTGCTTTCCTGCAGTCTAGGTGCTTTCCTGCAGTCTAGGTGCTTCATGAGCCAGGGGAGGAGGGTGTACCTGGGTCCCTGATGATGGAGTGGGGGACAATGACTCTTCTGATCTTGATTTTGGGGGCGCTGGGATGTAGTGTTCATTCTTCATCATCTGGAAGAGGTTGGAGTTGTGGAAGACCCTGGCAGTGTGGTGCCGCTTGCCCAGACAGGAAGATGTGGGTAAAGCTGTCTGCACCATGGTGGAGAAGAGGCCATTCTGGTTGATGAACTCCACAGCACCTTGGGGTGGACAAAGGATGGAGATTCACATGCTGTTGACAGTCCCCACATAGTTGGGGAAACCCATCCAGTGGAAGCTGGTGATGATTTCCTATGGGTTGATGAGGTGGATGAAGCAGTTTGTGAACATATAATGGACTTCCCTGACCACCACACACCTCCCTGATCACCACTCTGGCTATGGACTTGCTCATGCCAAACTGCTTGGCAATGGGACAGAGGATGTCAGGGCTGGCATACTTCAAGATGGTGATAGTGATTCACTTCTCCAGAGTTGGGGGTGAGCTTATGCCAATGTCCTGCTGCTTGATGTGGGAGGCCAGCTGGGTGATGATGTACATGACGGTGGCCTGGGACATGCAGAAGTTCTGCAGGCACAGCTTACTGTTTCACATACGCAGGACACTCCCACCAGTCGCTTTGGAGTAAATGGAATCCATTCCAACTGGTTATTGGCTTCCTCAGCTACATGGAAGTAGTCAGCCAATTCCTGGAAACTTGGTGGCTGTAAGTTCCAGTAAATGGGTCTCTGTGGGATGCCAGGGTCCTGGGTCCTAGGCAGGAAGGTGTGTTCCAGTGTGCCCTCCCCAAATACCAACCAATCACCAACAGGACAATAATAAACACAACTGTGTTGATGTATTCCTGGACACTTGTGAAAAGCAAATGTATTCCAGAAATGTCAGCTACTAGGACTTGGTCTGCAGCCAATATTCAGTACATACATAGGCAACTGACATGTGAATATGGGACATGTAGGTTTCAACACCACTGCTAACATACAAAAGGGCTGAACGAAGGTAAGTCAAAGTGCTAAGCAGTATTCTAGACCAAAGGAGTGCTATTAAGAAAACTTTCTAAAGCAAAGTCTTTAAATGTATTTTACCCTGCCTTTATTATGAAATATATGATTCACCAAGTGTGTGTAGGAAGTAACCTCCTTCTGCTGCTGCTGCTGCTAGAGTGGCATTATTCGGCTTCTCTCTGTGGGAGATACAGCACAGCAACGATTTCCTGTAAACATGTTTGGTGGATAGAGAATGTATGGTATGCTTTAAAAAAAGGCTCCATAGGTTTCTTATTCTACTGTATTAATCTGACTCAGTTTTTTTGTAAGAGAACAGCTACTTGCAGCAGCAAAAAGGAGACATCTCTTAGGGGCTGTAGTTTTCCTCTATGAAATTTTATTGTGACAGCATCTAACATTGTACACAACATGATGTACTCAAAGAGAAGAATATTTGCTCTTCAGAAAGCTGTTTTTATACTGGGACAAGAGTTAAAGAACCCTTGTGAGGGATTCACTCTGTCAAAGACATGGAAATCATTTTAGTCTTCTCTTCTGCTTGGTAGAGTTCTCACTCCTCACCCACCCATTATAAACACAAAGGCCATGTCCAGAAGAATGTGGCCATACAGTACGTGGTGCCATAAACACACCTGTGGCTCCACATACTGCACATTCAGATGTTTGCCACACTGCAAGGGAGCACTGTCCATGTGTGCACTGCTCCATGTTTTTTTTTCCATAGTTTTTTTGACCCCTGGATATCCATGGGTCAAAAATCCTGCAGAACCTGCCCCCGCTAGAGCAGTGCACACATAGGCAGCACACACCACTCAAAAGCAGAACCAAGAGACCAGGAGCCCCACTGCAGCTGCTGGCCAGGCTCCACACAGCAGAATCACGGTTGCTGCAGCCCTGGGAGGCCCCCAGAATAACAGCTAAGGCTACTGGCCCCAGCCTCCCCTACCCCACCCAGGGTAACTTGCCACAAAGCGGCAAAGCACATGTGGCATATCACCAAACTGCATGTGGTATGGGCATTCCCTGGGGACAAGAAGTATCAGTGCAAGGTGAACCACCGCTACTTGCCCCTGGGGAACCAAACATCCACACTCATGTGGACGTGCCCTTGCAGTAGCTCAAATAGCAGCGGCACAATTTGTGCCTCAGTATGTGACAGAACATGCACTTTGGTGTGGGGCAAATTGTGCCGCTTGAGGCAAACTGACCCTGCCCAGCTCCTCCTCCCAGATCTTCAGCCAGGGGGAGCTAGAGGCCAGGGCCAGCAGGGGCCAGCTCAAGGCTACTTGCCCTCAGGAGCTTCTGAGGCCTAACCAGTTGGTATCTGGGGACACTAGCCCCTTGTGCCAGATGGACTGCTGAAGCAGCCCTGACCTAGAGTGGCCTCTGTACCCTCTACCTACTGCAGCAGCCTGGCAGCGGGGCTGCTGCCTGGCTGTGACCTGCTGCCACCTGTGACTGCATCCACCCCCTTGGACCTGTGGCCCCACGGCTGTGTGCCTGCCAGACCCTGATGGGGACTATACAGCTGCCTGGGTTCTGCCATGGGCACCGCAGCACCTCCTGCACTTCTGGGCCAGCTGCTAGTGGGTCATGTCTGCACAGCTGGCCTTTGTGCAGCACTGCTATCATGTCTTTTGGTGCTCCCACTCTGCCATCTGGGTAGCTATTGCCCAGAAGATGTGCTTGTTGTGGTGGTCTGCTTTGAACTGTCAAAACTGTTGGCCCCAAATGACCAGGTCAGCCACCTCATGTGCCCTCAAGCTGGGTCCCCTGTGCTGACCCTGGGTAGGCTCCTCTGCCTGGGTCTCACCAGCAGAGATTCTGGTGTTCCCTGTTTAAAAATGGTAAATTTACTGATAAAAACCCAAATTCTCTCATTAAAATAGCCAAAATTTGTGTCCTTCTGTGAGTAAAATGACACACTGCTATATAGAGAGAGATCAGTTGTTAGGCAATGTTTTATTGATATATTTACAATCTTAAAGTGATTTGGAAGCCTACCAGTGCCTCTACCATCATAATAAAATAAATTCTAAATATCTATACACGTTGGTGTTTGCTTTTGGGGTTTTTTATCTTAGAAAAATCAGAGCTGCCCCTGCCCCCTTCACTCACCAGGATGTGGGGCACCAAGCAGCACTGATATGCCAGTGCCCTGCCCCTGCCCTTGTCCCTTACTCCCAACACACAGCCCCACCAGTCCCCTCACTCCTGACCCTCACTCCTGGCTTTAAGCCTGTCTCTGGCGACATCTCCTATCTGGAGTGCTCCCCAACCCTGACCCCCATTTGTTTCTCTCTCTTTCTCACGCATCCCTGCTGCCACCTCCACCCCTCCCCCAAGCCCAAAGTGGTTCCTGGGAAAAGGAATGACCCCCCTCCTGCCACCCAGGCTGGACCTGCATGTCCCAGCACTGGTGTGGGCACAGGGAAAGGCTGCAGTGTAGTAGTTGCCCCTTCAGTCATGGTTCATGCCAGCAGGTCCTGTCCTATCCCATTTGGTGGCTAGGCATGCAGGTTATGAGATGTGTGTGGGGGATGTGGGGTTGTGGTGGTGAGGTTTCTGGGCGGGGTATGGGGCTTATGCTGGAGTTTGGGGGCTGTGGGGATTGTGATTGGGTATGTGGGTATGTGGGTGTGGGATTTGGGGGATGGTTTGGGAGTGTGGGGTTTGTGGGTGGATTGTGGCAGGCTGTGGGTGTGGGGGGACTGTGTGGGTAGGCGGGTACTGCTCAGGAAGATGGGTCCCCTGCCCACCCCCCTAGCATGGTGCACAATCTCCCACCGCAGAAGCAGCAGTGGCCATTTGGGTGATCATAGCCAACTACCACCTCCCCCATCCCCCAGTGCAGCATGGCCCTGGCCATCTGTGACCAGGCCCTACCTGTGCCACATGGCATGGGCCCGGCCTGGCCCAGGGGGCATGCACCTTTGGGCAGGACTGGGCAGCTCTTGCTGTCACCCAGGGTTCCTGGCACTACATGCAAGAGCCATGCATGCTCAGATGGAGCTGGGTCCTGCCTCCAAGTGCCTCATGCACCGTTGGGCCAGGCTGGTTCCATGGAGGCATGATCCGACCTGACTCAAGGGCTTGTGGCTCACACATGCAGTGCTGGGGACTGTGGGTGACAGCAAGAGTGGCCTGGTCTTGCTTAAAGGCACATGCCCCCAGGCTGGGGGTCTCTGCCAGTAGTGGGCTCTGAGTGCCCTGATGGCTGCTGCTGTGAGGGTGGCGTAAGGGGGGTGAGGCAGGCATGTGCACTGTGAGGGGGGCGGGTAGGGGACCCACCCCTCCTGAGAAGTCCCCTTCACCTCCACAGCCACCCCCCACTCCTTCCCACCACACACATACACAATTCTCCCCACCCCCACAATCCCCCCACCCCCATATCCCTATTTACCAGGGAGAGAGCCTGACTCTGAGACATCACTGCAGCCTTGTCCCCTGCTATTTTCTCCTATGAACAAGGGAAGGGAGTAGGCATAGAGATGCTCTGGCCAGGTGCCAAAGTGTCTCTTTTGAAAACCCATCCTCTGGTTGCTCTTGTTTTTTGAAATCTAGTGGGAAAAAACCAGAATTATTAGTATACATGAGATTAATTTAAAATTTAGATTTCAAAACACAAAATGAACCACTGACCTTGCTTCTTTCCACTAGAGAAAGAAGGAAGATACCATTGCCATTGTTCTTACTATTGAAAGAACAGTATCTGTTGGTAATAGCAAATGACACTTAAAATTAATTTAATGCACAATAATTGCTAGTACTAACAGATACAGGTACTAGAAAATGGCACTTTAAACTAATGTGCCTCAGTGCATGTGTAGAGGGTGACATCAGGCACAGCTTGCACCCAGTTAGCCACATGAGCAAGGCGCCAGCCTCCTGCTCAGTGGCAACCCATGTTGCTGGTAGATTCTCCAGCCACATGGCAGCCATGGACCAGAAGCACAGGAACAAACTGCCTGGCCTGTAAATGAAGAAAGGGCTGGTCTGGGGCCATTGTGGCAGCTGTTGGCAGGGGCCAGCTCTGGCCTGGCTTGGGTAGGCTACAGGGAAAGCAGGCTGCCTGCTGCAAGTGGTAAGTGGTGAGTGGCTTACCTGCTCCCTCTGTAGAAGTGAGAAGGGAGGGCTGGGCTGGCAGCCATCAGTGGAAAGGCCCACCCCACCAACTTACCATAGGCCCTGGGCACCTGTGCATGCAAACCCCACGAATTAAGGGCAGGCAGTGCATAGCCCCTCAGAAAAGTGCATCCCTGAAGTGTTGCAAACTCTCACAAAGAGCCTCTGTGTCCTTGCTTTGCGGGCCAGCAGCCACACAGAGGGGAGAGCCTCTGCATTGCACTACCACCATCAGCGCTGAAGCTGGGACTGCACTGTGCTCCTGAAGCGGCTGGTCACTGTGGCCAAGGACTATCTTGCAGATGCTCAGGCCTGGCACCACCAGGACCTGGAGAGGGAGTAGGAGAAGGACCGGGTGAACTTCATCCTTGAGAAGAGGGAGCTCACCCTCCAGAAGAGAAACCTCGCCCTCCTGAACTGATCGGTGGATGTGCAAGAAGAGCAGCGCACTGTGGTGCACCAGATAGTGGAGGCCACAGAGGATGACTGCCATGTTGTGGATACTGTGCTGGCTCTGGTGGTCATCTTTGTACCACCCAGCACCAAGCCCTCGGCCCCAGTCATGCCTGGCCACTGGCAGCCACCCATGGGCCAGTGTCAAGCCCCAAAATGGGTGTGGGAGGAGGTTCAACACCACCTGCAGTAGCCAGGGTCTCTTGGCTTTGCTTCTGATCCTGTTCCCTCCATGGTCTGGCCACCTGCCTGGGGTACCACTTGCTCCACTGCTATGTGGACCCTGAATGGGATTTGGCCACAATTGGGTCAGCTTCCCATGTGGGCCCTGCTGGCACCAGCCCCAGGGAGAAGGAAGGGAGTGTATTGAGCAGGCTAGACAACATCCACCCTCATCCCCAGTATAGCCTCTGGCCCCCTTGCCTGGCCGCAGCATTCACACCTGAGGTGGCTTTGACAGAGGCCAGGGTGCTGGGTGCCTCTCCTCTGAATCCTCATCATAGGCACCTCCACCCCACTGTTCCTCCACTAGTTGACAAAACACACTGTACATAGTTTCATGGGATGCGGGTCCTTTATTGGTGGTACATATTGGGGTTAGGGAGGGAGGGAGTCTGCTGTCAGGAAAGGTCTGTTGGGGAGGGAGGGAAGAATGGGGGTCTGTTGTTGTGCAGGAGGCAATGTCTTTGTTATACTGTGGAGGGAAATAAAGTTTGGGGTTTTTGGCAAACCATCTATAGTGTGAAAGTTCTTGGGGTTGCACTGTGGGCCTGGGGCATCTGTGGCATGGCAGGTGGCATCATGGCATTTGGTATCAGATTCCTTTCAATCTTTACAGGAACATATACCAGGGGCCTGTTCCACAGACAGATGTAGGGGGTGGGGTTTAATGCAACATGACTATTGAAGTCAACAGAGGATTAGAACCAGCCAAATATCAGGTCCATTGGCTTCAAGAAGCTGTGGATCACAGGCAGGCTGAAAGTTTTTTTCAGCATGTAATTTCATTATTCCTAATTATATCCATGTATAACAGATCTTATTTCAGGATGTGACAGTCACTTATGAAGTCAATGCACAGGTATGAGATCACCATAGCAAAACCTACTAAACCAGTGGGCTTATAGTCCTTTCCCTC
Source organism: Crocodylus porosus (assembly GCF_001723895.1). NCBI lineage: Eukaryota > Metazoa > Chordata > Crocodylia > Crocodylidae > Crocodylus > Crocodylus porosus. The sequence goes on along the minus strand of NW_017728948.1, from coordinate 65,710,456 downwards.
TTGTGCATTATTTTTAGAACTACATAGACAAAACTCCTTTTTAGCTTGTCAAGATTTCCAGCCTTCTAATAATTTAGATTTTTGCTCCACTTTTTAAAACCTTTCTTGCCTTGTGATGTCAGACCAGATACAATGTTCAAAGGGATGGTTGTACTATAACTGTTCCATGACCAATAATGCAATTTAGTAGGTAAAGCCCTGAAAATTCTTAATAAACTGATGTGCATAGTGTCATTCATAATACTGGCAATTGCATGTGTTGTCTTGGGGGGTCAGGCCAACGCTCAGGATCTCAATATTGCGCTGTTAGACAGGAGGGTGTGGTGTACAACTGTACATGCACACATAAAAATCAATTAAGCACACACTCACTAGGTGTATACTCCCCTATTAGGCATACACACTCACACTACCAGCTCAGGCACATACACTATACACCCCAAACATCAGACACAGATCACTAATTTGTATATCATGCACACAATGCCATACACACACACACACACACACACACACACACACACACACACACATGCTAGCAACTTAGATACACATACATTCAAAATAATTAGTCTAGGTTCACGCACACTGCACACACCAAATTTAGACAGAATCAGTTACCAGTTACCAACACCTGCACATTCAATACACATATGCGGATTACTAATTCATATACCACACATAATATCTATCTATATCTGTACCTATATATGTGTATTCACTAATTTACAAACATACCACCCACCTACACATACACACAAGTGTGTTCCTAAGTTGGG
>NW_017728948.1:65705101-65709577 GCF_001723895.1 Crocodylus porosus | reverse complement strand
TGGGGAACCAATTTACATGGGAGGGGTACAATGAATCGTATTGTTGCAACATGGGATGCCCAGGCAGAGGACAGAAGATGGAGGCTTGACATATAAAATGGAGACTTGACATGACTTTGGTTCACTTACTAACACAGGCCTAAACCAAACAATATCCATATGAAACAATTAAAATCAATATAAAAATGATAATGATACAAGATACAACAGTAAAAATCAATAAAAACCTAATAATAGTACAATATAAAACAGTGGATATCCAAAACCAAAAACTTGCTACCAAAAAATAAAAATGTTTAAAGCTTATCCTAAGTTTGAGCTCGCTTACACTTATCTATAGGGAATACAGAGGGAGAGAAAAAGTCAGAAATGGTTGGGGAAGGGGAGGAAATACAATAAAAAAAAGAAGAAACTGTGGGTTTTGCTACACATGTTTGATGTGAAGTTAAGAATAGATACAGCAAGCATCATTTTTTAAAAAACTGGATACATTATGGCAGTGGTTTCCAATCTTTTTATGGTGAAGATCACTTTTGGAAGTAGAGGGCACCCCAGGATCTACAGCCTGCCTAACCAAGGAGAGGAACTTGCTCTACAGTTCGCCCGTGAACTAACAGAGGCCACGTGCATGGGACATGGCTCTCATGGATGACTTCAACAACCCAGATATCTCCTGGGAGGAATGCTTAGCCAGTTCAGATTGAGCATGATCCTTCCTGACCAGCACTGAAGAACGTTTTTTGACTCAGGAGGTGCACAGGCCAACTAGAGGAAATATAATTCTTGACCTGGTCTGACCTGGTGACCAACTTAAACACAGAGGGCAGCCTAGGCAATAGTGACCATGAAATCATTACATTCATGGTCTGTGACAAGGCAGACAAAACAGATACCAAGCTTGAAGTCTTAGACTTCAAAAACGCAAATTTTAATAAGCTCAGGTCACTAGTAGAGAATGGACCAAGGACCACAGGTAAGGAGAGCACAAGAAGAATGGTTTGTCAAGCATCCTTAAGGCCCAGAGAAAATCCATTCTCTTAGGGAAAAAAGTAGCAGAAGGGTCAAAAAAAACCCTCTTGGCTAAGCAAGGAAGTTGCAGCCCTCCTACGAAAAAAGAAAGAGGCATACAAACAATGGAAGCTTGGGACAGTCTCTAAGTAAGACTACTTGACAATGGCCCACACTTGTAGAAAACAGATTAGGCAAGCTGAGGCAGAAACCAAACTAAAACGGCCTACAAGAATCAAAGATAACAAGAAGTCCTTCTTTAGCTATAGGGAGTAAAAGGAAAACTAATGCAAGTGTGGGGCCACAGCTCAATACCTCAGGATACCTGGTCACTACCACTCAGGAAAAAACAGAACTCCTAAATGACTACTTTGCCTCAGTCTTTCACAAGACCAAGGGGAACAACATGCCAGGTAGGGCACAGAACGAGCAAGGCGGGTTTGACAACATTCCCACCATTGCCATAAAACTGGTGTACGATCAATTAAAGAAATTAGATGTATATAAATCAGCAGGACCAGATGAACTCTACCCAAGAATGCTGCAAAAATTGGCAGAAGTAATTGCAGAGCCCCTGGCAAAGGTCTATCAAAAATTATGGGCCTCTGGAGAAATCCCAGAGGACTGGAAGAGGCCCTATGTTGCGCCCATCTTCAAGAAAGGGAAGCGTGAAGACCTGGGAAACTACAGGCCAATTAGCTTAACTTCTATTCCAGAGAAAATCCTAGAAACATTCATCAAAGAGGCTATGTGTGACAAACTTGCAGAAGGCATGATACTGAATTACAGCCAGCATGGCTTCATTGGGGCATGTCTTGTCTGGTCAACCTCATTTCTTTCTATGATCAGGTGAATCATCAGCTGGACAAGAGCAAAGTGGTTGACATCATATACCTGGACTTCCAGAAAATCTTTAACCCGGTATCCCACGAGGTACTGATCAGAAAACTGGAAGATATCGGGCTCAACTGCAGGATTGTCAAGTGGGTGCAAAACTGGTTGCGGGGTAGGACACAGAGAGTTCAGATGAATGGATTGGTGTTGTCCTGGTGAGATGTGGGCAGCGGCATACCCCAGGGGTTGGTACTTGGCCCAGGGCAGTTCAATATCTTTATCAATGACCTGGATGATGGGATGAAAAGCCCATTGGCCAAGTTCGCAGATGACACCAAGATATGGTGTTGTGTGTACACACCTGCAAATAGGCTGTAGATATAAGCAGACCTAGACAGGCTGGCATGTTGGGCAGAACGGAACCAGATGAGGTTCAAAGTAGAGAAATGCCAAGTGCTGCATCTGGGAAGGAAGAACCCCTAGTGCACTTACAGACTGGGTATCTCTAATCTTACCAGCACTACAAATGAAAGGGATCTGAGGGTAACAATAGGCTCCAGCATGAATACGAGCCAGCAATGTGATGCAGTAGCTGCTTGGGCCAATAAAACTCTGGCATGCATCAATCGATGCATCTCCTGTAAATCCAAAGAAGTGATTCTCCCACTTTACTCAACATTGGTGTGACTACAGCTGAAGTAGTGAGTCCACTTCTGGGCACTGCACTTCAACAAGGATGTGCTAAAGCTTGAGAGGATCGAGAGAAGGGCCACCCATATGATTAGGGACTTGTATGGCAAGCCATATGAGGAGAGGCTGAGGCATCTTGGACTCTTCAGCCTAAATAAAAGAAGGCTGAGAGGGGACCTGATTGTGGCTTACCACTATATCAGAGGCATATATCAGGGGCTCAGTGAACAACTGTTCACCAGGGTGCCCTGGGGGAAAACTAGAAACAATGGCCACAAAGTCCTGGAAGATATTTTCAGGCTGAACATTAGGAAAAACTTCTTTACAACTAGGATGTCCAGACTATGGAACAAGCTCCCCACAGAGGTGGTGCAATTATCTACCCTAGAAGTCTTCAAAAAAGATTGGATGGTCACCTGGTTGGCATCATCCGACCCCAGATGTCTTTCCTGCTCATGCAGGGGACCCAATGATTCTTCAGGGTCCCTTCCAGCCCTATGATTGCATGATTCTATCTATACTCTAGAATAAATACTAACATTTTCAGTACAATAGTATACAAAAAGTCGTTGACATGTTTAAGATGTCTTTTAGTGTAACAAACCCTGAAGTTTTTGTTTTTTTTAAAAATGTACTGCCTGCCCTTCTCCAACCATTTCTGACTTTTTCTCTCCCTCTCTATTCCCTACAGATAAGTATAAGTGAGCTAAGACATAGGAAAAGCTTCAGCAATTTATTTTGGTAGCAGGTTGTATTTGTTTTGTTTTTTCTCCTTCTTTATATTGATTAATTATTATGTTTATATTGATCTTTACTGTTCTATATTACTGTTCTACTGATACTATATGATTTAGGCCTACATATGTAAGTTAGCCTAAGTCATGCCAAGTTTCCATTTTGTTTCTCAAGTCTCCATCTTGTCCCCATGCCCTGTTGTGTAACCTATGACTCATACCTACCCCTCCTATGTAACTTCATTCCTGAATGAATGGGGATGAATGATGGTGCTTGAGAGACAATGGCAATAGGTTTAAAAATAGCTCCCTCTGAATGACTGAACCATCAAAACCAACACCTGGACCAATGACCCAGCCATTGGAACCACTCTCAGCATTTAAGAAACATAAGGTGAGGCACCCACCATTATGCCATGGCTTCACATGCTCTGTAAGAACACCTGAAACCCTCTGGAACAGGACTGACATTTTCTGGACATGCCCTCCCCATAGGACATCAGAGGTAGTCTGCCCCATAAAAAGGGGTATTGAAGATTGACTCTTTGGGATGACCTCTCCATCTGGACCAGCACCATGCCACACCACCTATCCACCCAGGGGCCCTGCTGGAGACCCCCGTCTGGACAACATCTGCTGGACAAAGACCCCTTTCCAGCCTGGATAGGTAGCTATCACCCCCCACCCTCTCTTCAACCAAGGACTTGGACTCTGTTTCTCTTCCCTACTTGGACTCCAACCCTTCCACTGAGTCTCTTTCTCCTGCTTCCATTGTGTGTGCTTGTGAACCAATAACTTCAAGGGGCTGTGTAGTGTGTTTAATAAACCTGTTATTCTGAAACCCTGAGTTGGGTTTTTGTGTTTTTTGACTGTTTCCTTCTTGCCACCACTTATCTGTCCCCCAAACTCCAAGCTGTCTGCCTCAGTTTCCAGCCCAAGATCCCAAGTTTCTGCCTCAGTTTCTTTCCTGGCTGTCTCCTCCTTGCCACCAGGCTTTTCCCCTTGCACCAGTGACCTCAAGTAACCCTGGGGCCACTTGACCTTAAGTAACCACAAGCCTCAATTCCTCAGCCTAGTTTCTAGTCTACTGGTTCTAATCCCAGTTCCAGCAACTTTCACTCCTTACACTTTCTCTGTCATCTTAACCTTCCCTCAGGTATCCCAAGTAACCCAAACACACACATACATACTGCACCATCCAAGTTAGAAA
>NW_017728948.1:65698699-65704931 GCF_001723895.1 Crocodylus porosus | reverse complement strand
TGTGTGTGTGTGTGTGTGTGTGTGTGTGTGTGTGTGTGTGTGTGTGTGTGTGTGTGTGTGCATGCACCTAATTGATTTCTGTGTTTATCTATGTGCAATTGTGTTACACCCTCCTGTCTAACAGCACAATATTGAGATCCTGAGAGTTGGTCTGACCCCACAGGGCAACATTAGAATACCCAATAAGAGACTAAACAAGAATTTCTCAAGTGACACTACAGCCTGGGAGAGGCCTGGAAAATAATCCTGGGAGAGAAATGACCTCCATTGTTTTACTTTTACCATTGGTAGCTGGTGCTGAAAAAATGACAATTATGTTTTAAAAAATATATTCAAAACAGTAGTTCTTGGTGTAGACAAGAAAATAAACCATATTTTCAGTTTCTAGGTAAAAATGTAGAACTTTTGTTCTGAAAACAAACCCCAAACTTCAAGCCTGAAAACACTAAAGCCAAAAAAGACATTGAGAAGATATTTTTTCAGAAAGCAAATCTAATTTTCCAGAAGCATTATGTATCTATTATTGTTCAGCCCTCTTTTAAAAAGTTGTAGTTTGGCAAAACAAACAAAAAAAATCACAAAAACTCACAATATTCGGAACAATATGCAAATTTTGACTCTTCACCCATGACTCCCTCAAACAATACCCTGACACTCACTAATAATCTTGTCTTCTTTCCACTACATTTAAAAAAACAAAACAAAACACTCACTTTACTTCTTCCCACTAGAGAAAGAAGGGAGGTCTCATTGTCACTGTTCTTACTATCGAAAGAATTTTACATTCTGCAATCTAAGGATGCAGTAAGATAGGCAGTTGAGTACAGTTTCTGCAAAGTTAGTATAGAGGTCAAGATCAGGCATAGAAACAAAAAGCTGTTCACACCTTTAGTATGGAACATCAGCCTTCCAGAATGCATGATGTAGGTGGAATTTATTGTATAAGATCTACAGCAGGTTCAGAAAGTAAGGTCCCTGGGCACTCACAAGAGCAGAACACAACTAAGTGTTAATTCTCCCTCTAAATATTTCTAGACTGTTTGAAGCATCAAAATAGATGACCAGGGTTTTGATTAACCATGTTTTTGGCATTTAATTATGAGTCAGATTCTCTTCTTTCTTATGAGTGCTGGGCACTCAAGTTCTTGGCATCTGTGCTGTCAGGTAGCTGCAGTGAATGTTATGCAAATGGTATCTTGCCTTACTGGATTTCCACATTTATTGTTCATGAAATTTAAATTGGCTTCACTTTACATAATTTAATTGATATTAAAACAAACTTGGTGTATTACAGAACTGTGAAAGCAGGTGCTTGCTATTCAGAGAGGCAATTATCAAAATTAAGATATTGCTCTGAATCTGTACCTCCTTCTCCATCTTATATGCACGCAGCAGGACTCCTCATTTCTTCATCTAGTGAAGATAGAGGGACTGATTCTGACGCCCACTTGCACTATCACCATGGACTTTGAAGGAATTACAGCACTGAACAGTTAAAGTCAATATCTGCATGAAGCTCATCACTGATCATTTTATTATGCTGTCCTTCATGGTTTTTTGTTTTCCCTGGGATTAAGTCAATGGCAACGTGGCTGGAATACTGCTCAAGATCCCAAGAAAATTAATTTTACTATGAATTATAGATCAAAACTTGTTTTTTAGCATTAATTGCAAGATTCCTATCAGGTTTAATACAGCAGGGCTAACATTTCATGTTGATGCTGAGCCTTGCCAAATTAAGGTTTTATAAACACGTTTCTTAATGGCCTGGGGAAAGACACCAAGAAGTGCCTATTAGCTATTTCTGCAACTGTCACAGGATCCAAGAGGCAGCAAGTGGTAGGATGCACTTAAAATCACTTCTATAACTGTCACTGTAATAGCATTTGAATACTGTCCATTGAAGTGGCAGGAAAGCAGCAGTGCGCACTGGCAAAGTAATTGCTTATTAAGGCACAGCTTTACAATTTTTTGAAGTCTTCACCTTATACCATAGTTTTTCATATAGAGCACAACCCAGAATGAGATATTCACATTGTTTCTGAAAGGCAGAATGAAGAGAAAAAGATCTTTCCTTGAAATAAGTAACTCAGTAGCAGCAGCTAGGCAGCTGATCCTGTTCATTGTTCTGCTCTCTTTGGATGGCGTCCAGACTTTCGTTTTTGCCTAGTAGGCAGCAGAAACAGCTCCTACCTTATTTGCTCATGTATAATGCACACTCCAATTTCCAACAGCTAGAAAGTGCATGTTGTACATGAAAAGATATTGGTATTCAACCTTTATCTCTTCTACAGTGCACCATCCTTTTCAAAACCAGAAAGTTACTAATGCAGCAGAGGGGAGCACTTTCCCTTTTAATCACCTTTGTAGTTATGTATTTAACCACCTCTGGGCACTGTACAGCACAACCTCTTGCAGCTACTAATGTATTTAATGTAAGACAAGCTAGCATTGTTGTCCATTAGGAGGAGGAGCCTTTTCCCAGACTGCCGATATGCAAACAGAAGTTGTTCAATAAAAGGAACAGAATGAAAGAAAAAGAGAAAAGACAGAGCAGGCAGCTATAAGTAAGTGGGGGTGGGGGCTGGTACCGGGAACAGGGGGAGCCCTGGGTGGGGAGGGAGGAAGCCTGGAATGTCTTATCTTTCAGTTCTCAAGGCGTCTGCAGGCCTGAATGTGTGACTGCTCTAAACTCAAGCTAGCTCTAACACTGATAGATATCTGTGTATCTCACAATGTAACATTACAAGGCCCCCAAATTGTTTTAATTCATTTAATGCTGTTTCTTTTATTGTTCAGACAAACCTATGTCTCTATTCCATCCCCACAGTCTATGAAATAAATCAGTAAGTCTCTGCAACAGAGGTGAGGCACTCTGTGATAGGCAGCCTAACCTAGGAGTCAGGGACCGAGAGGGCAGAGGGCTGGTACAGCAAGAGCTACTTGGCCTGCAGTCAGGTGACCAGAGGGCTGAGGGCTGCCTCTTTAAACACCATAGAAGTTCCATGAAGGTGGGGCAGGAAAGGTGGGGCAGGAATTGTTTGGTCACCAGGGGGTGTCATGGCTGCCCCTGAGGCCTGGCTCTGTGATAGATTTCCATAGAGTAGACTGAAAAATGTATAGTTAAAATGCCTCTCCCTTTTAGGTGCCCAGAACTGCTCCAAGGTAGCTTCATTAGCACCATTATCAGATTTGGCACATGTGTAATGGGCATGCTATGCTTTACTGTTGTGCACTGTTGTGCTTCATAGCACAGTTTGGAGGTAGCATACACTTGGGCTTTTTGTTTTGTGTCCCCTGCAAAAGCTCTTCAGAGCCCAGGCTGTGTTATATTTTGTGTTTTGTATAGTTCCTAACACCACAGAGCCTTGATCTTGGTAGTCAACCTATGTTGTATTGGAATGTAAATAAATGATACAGGCAACCCCCACTTAGCACTCTTATTTGGTTCCTGAAAAAACGAGCGTTAGGCGAACCGAGAACTAAGTGAAACTGAAAGTATTTGACGACCCAAGATGGCAACCATAATTGTTTTTAATGACCCAAGATGGTGATCACAAGCATTATAACAAAACTCACTGAGCACTAAGTGAACTCAGGTATTAATTTGAAATGAGCGTTATAGCGAAATAGCACTAAGTGAAACAGTGTTAAGCGGGAGTTGCCTGTATTACTACTGTTACGTTTCAAATAGGATGGGCCCAAATTCTCTGTAGTCCTATCTAGCATTAGCAATAAACTCGTCATTGTTTGTAACTTGTACAGTTTCATCCACAGCTATTATCAAGTGTTCATTAGTTAGGGCTTCTCTTCCTAGCCATAATGAAAAGCAAGCTTACCTCCCATTACACCATTGACTTAAAAGTTGAAATACACAGATTTGTCATTCAGGTTAAAATCTGTTTGTTTGGGCTAAGCAGTAGTAAAAGCATAGAAAACCTGGTAAATATGGATCGCTACCTTGGCACCCCCTTCCTCACAGAGAGAACGAAGAAGGTTGGGACCACAGTCCTAAAAAAGTTTGAAGCAGCAGCTTAAGTTAATTCACCCGTACTCCTCTCTTTGCACATTTCTATTGCTGTGTGAAGAACTTTAACAAGTGTGAGCAGCTCCCAGAATGTGAAGCATTGCACAAAGCTGCCTGATCCAGCATACAAGTAAAAGGCACAATTAGCAAGCTATATAATAAAATGAAAGAAAATTCATGGCAAAATGTAAGCGCCAATGGCCTGCATTATTGATGAGCTACTGGGCAGGCACAAGTGATTGTAAGATGGCAACATAGGAAACTTGTTGTCTTTCAAGCAAAGCATGAGAATATCAAGAACCAGTCTTTGGTCCTTTTTTATTTTCAATGCCAGAAAGTCATACGTTGAAAATAACCTACTATTCCAAAGGCAGCAGTAGTATGATGGAGGATGAACTGCTTTTTTTCATAGGAAGCAATTGACCTAGTTTTTTCCTATAAATAGAGTTAGAGAGATATTGTGAGCATATAAGATTAATGTATTTTATTCTCAATTTCAGTCTTACTGCTCCTGGAAGCAGCTCCATGAACTTTTGTGGATATGCACCTATTGAGCCCCAAGCTAGATGCCCCTGAGTGCATCTATACATGTATTTTACTGAGCAGTAGATGAATTTACTGCTTAGTGGGTGTGTGTACACAAGACGCTTTAGTGCTCAGGAGTGTAGTTTACTGTGCAGTAAGAATGTGCGCCTACACATGCACATGCTTACTGCACAGTAAAAATCACTACTCATGAGTAAATTTGCTACCTGCAAATACAAGTAGGAAATTTACTTGCGAGTCGTTACTGTGCTGTAATGCACATGCAGACGCACACTGGGAGCAAATTTGCTCCTGGTCAGCCCCGCCACTAGGGGGCCAGCCTCAGGCAAGCCTCAAGACTCTGGGGTTGGGAGCCTCTCCTGCCCCAGGGCTACGTCAACTCCATGCCTGCTCCAGTCTCAGGCCTTTAAAAGCCTGCAGAATCCTGGGGGACAAGCAGGCAGCCTGAGGTCACTCCAGGTCCCTGTGTCCCACTACGCAGGCTGCAGGCTTGTTGCACCAGCCTGCCTGCACCCAGGTGCCACTGCCTGGCACTACGGTGCTGCATGGCTGATAGAGCCATACCGTCCAGGCCTGCAGGCTGCTCCAGGCTCCTACCAGACCTGCCAGTACCCAGGCCCAGCTGCAGGCAGCTCCTGGCCACCAGGACCAGTTCCAGCTGCCTGCAGCCCACCCCCAACAGCCTGCCCAAAGTCTGCAAGTGCTGTGGGCACTGTCTTGCTGCATAACTGCCAATCCCATGCTGGACCCCTGTGCTGGGTGTTGCAGGCAGCTGCCCAGGCCTGGCAGCACAGAAAGGTGGTTGCAGGAGTGGACTGGCGTTGTCATGGCACTGTGGGGAGAGGTGAAGGTGCAGTGGCAGTTTGTGCAGGGTGGGTGTGCCAATGCCCATGTCTACGAGGGGCTTTCAGGCCGGATGTGAGAGTGCAGGCATGACCAGTCAGTGTCACACAAAGGTCAAGCCCTTGCAGTAGCAGTGACACACAATGGTCAAGGCCTTGCAGGCACAATGGGTTTCCACTGGCAACAATCATCGGTCAGGGAGTGCCTGCAAATCCATGCCCTTTATGCAGCACTTGATGGACAACCTCACTCTGTGACCCAGGCGACAGCTATGCCATGTACGGCAGCATGGGAGGCCTGCCTGAGCCCCTGCTGTGGGTTGGCGCACATGGTGATATGTTACCAGAGGAGGGGCCCTTCAAGTGCCAGCAGCCCATCCCACTGAGCTCCCCACCTGCAGCCTCCACCAGCAGCTAGGGGTGCCTGCCCCAACAGTTCTGCAGCCTCAGGCCCAGCCATGAAGTGCAGTGCCCATGTCACTGTTGGCTGCCAGCAGAGCCAACTCTTTCCCAGGGGTGGCCCTGGCCAGGCACCCACGCTCCTTGCCACATAATCCAATGAGTTCACTCAGAGCAGCATGCCATTGCCACCAGCCAGGACTGGCCAGACCCGCCAGCCATGCCGGCCCCAGTCAAGTGGTAAGCCCTGCACTAGAGGGGGAGCTGGCTACACAGGGAAACCACTGGCTGCTGTTGCCCCTGGGTGAGCCCCCTCCCCACCAGTCTTGCTGTGGTATGTGTACACATGGAGCAATGGCCAGGGGCTGGGGTGCTGGCCTCCTGTCCCTGGGCTCTGTCTCATAGGCAACCCCACCCC
>NW_017728948.1:65693708-65698599 GCF_001723895.1 Crocodylus porosus | reverse complement strand
AACCACAGAATTTCACTTGTAAATAGTTTGCATGGGGAGAGGGTGTTTTATTGGTGGTGGGTAGGATGGGTGGTGGAGAGGCTCTGTTGTTGGGGATGGAGGGGGGGAAGAGCTCTGTTGCTGGGGAGGGAGGGGGGCTTTGTTGTTGGGGAAGGAGGAGGGAGAGGGAGTCTCTTTGTTATGAGGGAATAACATGTTTTTCTGAGAACTGTCTGCAATGAGAATGGTGCTGGGAGTGGGCAGTGGGGTCCATGGGTAGCTGCCCAGGTGTGCTACAGTGGGAAGTACAGGAGGAGGAGGTTGGGCAGTGTTCCTGCACCCAGTGTCCTGGCCTCTGCTGGCAGGTGTGTGGCTCACCCAAGGCCTCAGCAGCAGGGGCCTACTGGGTCCAGCAGGGCCAGCACCATGGCTAGCAGGAAACTGGAGTGCAATCACTGCAGGGGCAGGGGCTGGAGCAGCCATGGCTCAGGGAGGCAGAGGCTGCACTGAGAAAGCCTCTGCGCACTGTTCCTGGCCAGAAAAGCAGCTGGCCAGAGAGCAGGGAAAGGGGCTTCCTTTAAAAAAATGCTGGCCATCTGCTGGCAGGTGTGACCTGAGCCTTGAGCTCCCCTGGTGGCAGCAGGAGCTCATTACAGGGCCCCAAGAGGCAGCAGCAGTTTGCTGTTAGGAGCAGCAAATCTGTCCCCATATCCCTGCAGGTGTAGATGCCTGCATGGGAGCATTTACTCATGAGTAGTTTACTCACAAGTAAACTGATCCTGGATTAAGTGCATGTGTAGATGCACCCAGTAAAATGGTACCATCCATATGTGCATGGCAGGTGGGTCAGTATAGATTAATTTAAAGTTCCATTTGATAGTCCCATCAGGCACATGTACTATCTAATGGCAGAGTAAATTACTGTGCTTAAACGCATGTGTAGATGGTAATGTCAGGATTTGTTTACATTGGTTCATATTGTGCCGGAGTTTATTCAGTCACATTAATTGCATGTGTAGTTGTGCCCCATGATGTGCAAACTTAGTTTGTGAGAGCTAGTATATTTCTAATAAGGCACGGAACTGAGTCACAATCACCAGACACTCTTAAATGAACAAGACAACACTTTTTAAATGAAGAAATAGCGACATCCATTTCCACCAGTTCAGAGAACCAGTCATCAATAGCAGTGGTAGTACTTTAAATTCACGGAGATGGACTGTTTGAAAACAGCTCAATGTTCCTTGCTAACTAGAGGCACTCTCTTTTAGCCAAACACTTACTTGATACCAACTGGAATTATGGTGGGGATTAATTTGGCCCACCATGAAGATAAAAGAAGTTGTGCGAGGTCAGTAGAGAAAGCAGGTAGTTTACTGAGATCTGTTCAAACCAGCAGTTATTCATCCAAATTTTCATCTTGGACCATTGGCTTTTCTCCAATTGTCTATAGGTGTGTGTGGCTTCAAACTGTCCCTCACCTCATCAAGGCCTATTTTAAAGGGTCAGCAATCTCTATTGCAATGTAATTCTGTCTTTCTTAGGCTAAAGTTCATCTCTTATTTTTAAAAAAAAAATAGTTCTATGTAAGGAAGGCTGCCTCCTTTATAAAGCAGCTTGGAACAGGGCAGAAAGAGGACATAGTCATTTTCAGTTGTTTGGCAGGAAAGAAGAGGATGCGGGGAGGTCAGGGCCAATGATTCTTTATACACAGGTGTTCTGCCCGATTCGCAGGGTCAAGCAAGAACTCAAATCAGCTAGAATAATCTGCATACGTTACAGTGCACTTTCCTGTCAAAAATGTTAGCAGCTTTTGTACAAGATTACTTTCAGATTGGGTGTAAATTTGCAATATTAATTTTATTTAATTTTCCTGGGAGACTGAATAAACTAAATTGGGTGGAATTGTTGTCTTATTTATACCACTGCACCTGCATAAAAAAAAATCACTGGGTGAAATCTACCCCTGGTGTTCAAATGTATTGTTTCACAGATGACTATGACAACATGGTTTTACATTTGGATTCTAATCATTATTAGATAGTTTCCTTGTCATTTCTACTGAAGTTTCCTGGATGCTGCTTTTGCAGTGTTAGGGCATGCCTTGAGAAATGCTCTTCTCTCCCAAATATTAGTCCTAGTATGCTCACACAGCAAGTAGAACGGCGCATCAGCCAAGCATCAGAAAACTTAGTACACCAAGCTACCTGGTGATCCCTTATTATAGGCTAGACCCTAACAATGTAAAGATAAACTGACTATTATTCAATTTATGTTTAAGATGATGCCTTGAGAAAAAAGCAATATGTGCCCCAAAGCAGGATCCTAGAATCTTGCTTTGAAAGACTTATAAGATGACCAGGTTTGCATTCATGTAGAGACAGTATTCAGATGCATCTTACTGCTACTGTACTTGATTTTAGACAAAGGCTAAATAATAAAGACATTTCTTTCTTGCTTCTAAGAATTGATTTTCTGACAGAATAGATGAGTACTTAAAGCACTAGTACTGAGAGGGGGAGGAAAGGATAATACATTTTGTATAAAAATGTGGCAAGGGGAATCCCAGCCAGCCAATCAACTCATAGAGCAATGTGAGGAGCTACTAGCATCAAAGGCCAGTCGCAATGCCTATTGTTTAGTTAGTGCTAATTAAAAGCATCGCACCATGCTCTTCTCTTTTTGCAATATTAATATCCCTTGTTTAAATTTGGGCTTCATCTCTGTACTGGAAAGGAGCTAAATCTGAGTTTCAAGATTTTTGCATTGGAATACAGAATTTTGTACTGCGTCTACTGTGTGCACCACTGTTTATCATTTACTGATGTTTACCCACCCAGAGAGAGGAGGGTGAGTGCAAGATGTACATGCTAGTGGTTCATATTTCAGTAAGACTTTAAAGGCTCTACTAAAGTGCTTGCAGCCTGGAAAAAAAATCCTGAGGCCACCTGCTGCAACACGTGTCTCTAGTTGCCAAAATTAACTGTTCTATTTTTATCACACCCAACAACTTTACAGCTAGCTGATGCATAATTGTTGTTGGCTTCCTCATGGTCTCAGTCTCAAAAGATGAAGCACTGCATTCAGAGCAGCGGCTGAGGTGTGCTCTGCACCAAAATATAAGAAATTTGGTTTTATTCCTATGCAAAGTCTTAAAACTAAAGTGTGTAGGACCATCCAAGTAGCACAGAAGAACTTATAGGTACAAGAAAATTCTATATAAAGCCAGAATTACCTTTGTTTCTAATGGCCAAATGGAGAAAAAAGGACAATAAAATTATTGGTATGTTGATTGTGTAAATCTAGGTTGGAGAAGACAGAATGTAACTGGGAATAAATAATCAACACCTAGTTATATAATAACTGAACATAGTGATAAGAACACATTTGTTTGCCAAGTTGTGCATTCTAATGTGTCACTAAACTGATACCACAACCCAGCCTCTTAGAAATGACATTAAATTACTTATTATGCTGCATTTTACTACATTAAACTCTAATTAGCAAGATGTGTACTGTTCACTGCTTTGGGCAGAACTGCTCTGCCATTCCCTAGAGAATCAGGCCATTTCTAGGTTCATCATTTGCTCTCAGGAAACATTCTAGCTGACTGATAACGGTGTAAGCAAGATCAGGATTAGGCCACCTGGGCTTTTACCATCTGATCACCTCCCTTGTTAGAATATTCTCTAACATCCCTAGTGGTGCTCACACCGATGGAGCTCTGACAACAGTGGTTTTCCACCAATTATTTTTTAAACATCACCCATTTTCATCTCCTCTATAAGCTGAAAAATTGACACTTCTGGCACAATTGGTTTTTATGGTAATTTCTGAGACATTTTCTTCCATAAAAGACAGAAGTTCATAATAAAATGATAATGTATCCAATTCTACAGCTGCCATTCTTAAAGATCTCTTGGTCTGTGGCAAATTAAAAGAAAGAGAAACTAAAACCTTATTTAGAAACATGAATGGGTGCCTATACACAAGCAGGGAGGATGCTCTGTTGTGCTGTAATTACAGCGCCATAGAGTAAACTTGTTTTTATTGAGTTTGCTGGAGCATGGTAATTACAGTTTTCTCTCATTTTATGTGGTACACGTGTTCCCAGAAAACTGTGCATAAATCAAATTTGCATAATGGGAATCCAGTTTACAATATAAGAAACAGAGATATGTTCCCAGAGCAGTAAGGGAGGGAGGAAGTAAGGCTGGGACCAGGGAAGGGGTGGGGGGAAGAGTATGGTGTAGCCTGTCGGCCAATCCCAGGGCTGCAGCAGGGAGCCAAGTGGAAGGAACTGTCAATGGGTGCAGGGCACAGGGCGCGGGCCACGGCTCTTGCTGCTACGTGCACCCTGGGAGGGTTGCGCCTGGGGGGCTGCACTGGGCTTTTCTCAGGGCTATGTGCCCCTGGATCTGCATGCAGGATGGGAGCAGGCTGCCATGGCAGGCTGGGGCTGATGGTGACACTGGGCTCTTCCCAGCACTCTGGGTGGCACTGGTAGGGCAGGTTTGGGGTGGGACTGGTGCAACGTTTGGGTTGGCAGCAGCTTCTCTCCCAGCGCTGCCACCATCCCCAAGTGCTGGCTGCAGATCTGAGGGCATGCACCCCCTGGAAAGAGGCCAGAGCATCTCCCCAGCCCTCAGCCCTCCTGAGGTGCGCATAGCAGCAAGAGCCGTGCCCCCCCACCCCATGCCCTGCACCCATTTACAGTTCCCTCTGCTTTGCTCCCTACTGCAGCCCCAGGCCTCCACTTCTCCCCACTCACCCCAGCCCCTGCTGCAGCAGCCCCAGGAGGGAGCAGCCAACACTAGCTGCCTGCAGTTGCTGGGCTGCACCGTGCCCTGAACCCCCTGGGGGTCCACTTGTCCCCACTCACTCCAGCCCCTGGTCTGAGCTCTGCCATGGC
>NW_017728948.1:65688259-65693448 GCF_001723895.1 Crocodylus porosus | reverse complement strand
ATATAATGAATTTTGGATATAAAAAGTGTCATCACATAAAAGCGAATTTGCATATACAGAACCTGAATAAACAGAGGGAAACCTGTAGCATGCTCCAGCAGCCACGAGAGTCTTGTGTATCAGCATCTCCGCACTTCAAAATGGTGGTGGGGTGCTTTAGCTGAAGCTTGTTCAATGAGACAAGACACTCTGGGTGCTTTAATTAGAGTGGCTTTCAGAGTCACTCTACTTAAAGTGCCCCCTGCCACTCCTGGAACACATGTATAAATGCCCAAAGGTAGCAATGCAGCTTAATGAATCATACCAGAGCTTGCATAGCGTTAGAAACACTAATAGCTCACATATCTGTCCATAGACATTAAATAAATATAGCTGGATCATTATCTGCCTTGGAATTCCAATCCTATGAGTCTCCTAATATACAAGGTGAGAGAAAGATCTCATAAAACTCTCTCAGGCAAAACGCTCCTGGACTATTGTGTAAATGCCATTCCTAACTCAGCCATTACACCAAAATGTAAAGCCAATGCATAATCAAGTACAAACAGAACATGAATAATTTCATGTAGAAGGATACAATAAATGTTGCCCATGTCCTGCAAGACTTACATGCAGTGGAAATCTCATGGATTTCACTGTCATTTCTTTTTGAAGGGTTTTTGAAAAAATCGGTCCTTATTTCTTAATGGGGAAGAGATGGAGTGGGGGGAGGCAGGAGGATTTCAGTTCTGTAGAGCTTATACAGATGAAAACCATTCTAAAAGATAAACACATCAGATACTTTGCTGGTAGCATGCAAAGCAACTAAAATTCTTCATGAGATGCTCCTGGATATTTTTTTTCAATTATTGGAAATCCATTTTTGAGAAGAATAATCTTATGCATTGACAATTGCTTGACTAATAGAAAAAGTCATAGTGCAGCATTTCTTACCCAGACAACAGTGCTCCTCTGACAACCTTATACTAACTCCCTGCACATTCTCTCCCTTACACACACGTGCATGCACACACACAATATGCCAAAGTACATGCTCATACACACCCGTTGATGCGTGAACACATGGGTATGGATGCGATTAACTTAAGCTACTCATACTAAACACAAATTCTAGTGCTTACATACATCTATTGTGATACTTCACCACTAAGATGCTGTTGAAGCAACACTGTTCCACATACATGATAGTACTTTTTCAGGTCTCTCCTTATTAGTTCTGTTGGGAAAAAAGGAGAAACCACCAAGAAAAGGATGATAGCATCTACTAGAATATTTTACAGACCTAAGTAGGTGTGTGCCTTCCTTTATTGCCTGATTTTGCCTTCCAATTTTACTTTAATTAATTTTTGTTGTGTTATGAACAAACTAATGGAGCATTTGACACACAATATATTGAACTCATTTTTGTCAAAATATTTTCAAGTCAGCTTTTAGCAGGATCCTATGATCTATGTTGCTGAAAGATCAAGTAATAAGAGCAGTATTCCTGTCAACACATATTCATCACTCACTGCCGATTCATGGAAGAAATGTAATTACTGAGCGCAGACTGAAGCATGACTGTAATTTGTCACAGAGGTAGCTGAGTGCTTGACCCAAACAGTGATCATCTTTTGGATAAAATTTTGCGATAATTTACAAGCTTGAAGCTAACTGAAAAATATGTGTTTGTACCATCCAGCTTCAACAGCTTTCTTATAAACCAGCAACCAAGCCTGGACTTTTAAACATAATTGAAAATTTCTTTCACTCAAAAGATCAATAGCTCTGTGAACCAAAAGCCCTTGCAGCTGCTGTAAAGATATATAATTCTGTAAGGAATCTTATATTATGCTCATTAGACAGACACTATTTTCTATTATTTATAGGGGCCACAGTACAAAAGCATAATAAAAACAATGCTCAGTTTTACTAAAACCAGGCCTTCAGCTACTCCTGTTAAAGTAGGGAAGATTTTACAGTTTTTCTTTAGTACTGATGAGGGCTGAACATAGGACATACTCTTCTTTGTAAGGGATATATTTTAAACTCATGCAGGAAGGGCCCAGCTTCCACGGTACTCTAGTACAGTAAATGGGACAGTTTCTGGTGGCTTTAAAAAAAGTTTGCAATTAATTAAATATTTAAAAAGCAATAAAACCAAACTATAGTGGCACAAACAACATCATTATTAACTAATTTCATGCCATCTACACCTTTTGCATATCTGAGACGTTGAGAAGACATTGCTGCATCATGGATGTTTTGAGGAGCAACATTTGAACACCTGGGATTTGAATAGGAAATATTTTGGGCTTTTCATACCCAAGGAAGCCACCATTTGGGATAAGCATATTTGCTGGAAATATTAGCTGAAACTTCTTAATTTTCAGTGCTAACACATTGGAAGAGTAAGCATCATATACGGCCAGATTCTATTTCTTAAATGTTGCAGCTCCCATTGATTTTATTTACAGCTGTAGGCACTGGAGGGTTTGGACATTTTAATGAGCAACTTGAATGCAAACAGATTCAAGATCAAGTCCTAACTGAGGCTGATCTAAGTAGGAAAGCCACAGTAGCATATGGAGATGTGGATTATATTCCAGTTTCAACCATGGGCATGTTACATGCTTTGGACAAGTCACTGCATTTCTGCATCTCAATTTTCCCTTTCAGTAAAATAGGAATAATGGTATTGCTCTTTAGGAAGCACTTGTATAGTAGCTTTGCTCCACAGAGACCTAAGTGTAATTATACTCTATTTGAGATCAAAGACTTTCCTTACATTCAAGTGTCTATCTAATAAAATTAAGAGTTCCCAGTTCTTTTCCCCACACTGCTGGGGGGAGAGAGGGAATAGATTTCATATCCAGACTATTCAGTCTCCTAACAACATCCATTAGCTTGGTGTTGTTCAATCAGATATGCTGACTACACATTCATGTTGGCAAAATAGCCAATTTTACATATCAGATGAGCCTAAGCAAAGAAGAGACATATCTGCATAACAGCTCCTGCTAAACTTCAGCTATTTCCTTTGCAATACAACAGAATTATAATTTTCAAGGGCCTGAAATTGCTGTGGTAAACCAGTTGGGCAGGTGCCCTAATTTAATGTACCATGAGTGTTCTGTGTATTTTTAATAAAACACTTATATTCCCAGGGGTTACCACCATATTGCAATGCACAGCAGTTTCTTTAAGCCGACAAAGAAGCTCTTATTTGTGTGCAACAAGATCCATTTTTTCTCATCTTGCAAATATACCCTCAAACACTAAACTTATTGGGCTTGATGATACCGTTTAAAAGTATTTAGGCCAAAAACATTTTGTATTAACAGGCACAGAGGGAGGGTGACTGGGATAACAGCCCCAAGCACCACCTTTGAGGCAAGAAAGGGCACAAAAATAGCCATCACTGCAGTGGCAACTGACAGTACTGCCATAAGTGGCAGCCCATGCTGCCCTGTGTTCCCTGGCTGTTCCATGGGTGGAGCTGCATGGCTACACTTCTAAGCACATGTATGCAGATGTTAGTAAATTAAAAGTTGGACCTAACGCTTTGCATTTGCAGTGAGATAGTAGCCCATCATGCATTACATTTTGCTGAATCAATGTCAACAAGTCTTCTGTTGCCTTTATGGTGCAGGGATTTCACCCCATACATTTTAGGGTTAAGTGGGGTCCTGGTTATGCCTCCAATGCCTCAGAGGAATTGGGTGTTGGCTGCAGCCAAGGTTGGGGATTTTGACTGGCATGTGCAAATGTTCCTGCTGAGACTTAGAGCCAAAGATTCCTGGCTAGAGAGTCAGGCAGGGTCAGTGGTGACAGATCACCATGTTTGGAGGCAGGAAGGAATTTTACCCCATGGTCAGTTTGGTATGGCTTGTGGGGTTTTTTGACTTCTTCTGTAACGGGGGCATGGCCTTCTACCTGGGATATCTTGAGCATATATTCACAACCTTTTACAAAAGCTGGATATCGGCTTCCATGGTTCTCCTGCTTTACCTATGCTAAGTTAGTCTATGTCATGTTGTGCCAGGGTTGACAGTAGTTAGAATAATAGACAATTAGGGTTGGAAGGGACCTCAGGATGTCATCTAGTTCAACCGCCTGCTCAAAGCAGGACCTTCCCAACTACATCATCCCAACCAAGGCTTTGTCTAGCTGGGTCTTAAAAACCTCCAAGGATGGAGAGTCTACAATCTCACTGGGTAACGTGTTCCAGTATTTTACTACTCTCCTAGTGAGAAAGTTTTTCCAAATATCTAACCTAAACTTCCCTTGCTACAACTTGAGACCATTACTCCTTGTCATGTTATCTGTCACCACTGAGAACAGTTCACCTCCATCCTCTTTGGAACCACCCTTGTGATAGTTAAAGGCTGCTATTAAACTGTTCTCAGTCTTCTCTTCTCCAAACTAAATAAGCCCAGTTCCCCTCAGTATCTCTTCATAAGGCATGTGCTCCAGCTACCTAACCATTTTCATTGCCCTCCACTGGACTCTCTCCAATTTGTCCACATGCTTTCTATAGGGGACAGGGGTGCAAAACTGGACACAGTACTCCAGATGTGGCCTCACCACTGCTGAATAGAGGGGAATAATCACTTCTCTCAATCTGCTGGCCATCCTCCTACTAATGCAGCCCAGTATGCTGTTAGCCTTCTTCACAACAAGGGCAACTGTTGGCTTATCTTCAGCTTCTTAACCATTTAACCCCCAAGTCCTTTTCTGGAAGTTTTACAAAGAGTTTAGATTATGGATCTGTACACAACGGTTTGGATGGGGGGCTGGACTCGATGATCTCCCGAGGTCCCTTCCAGCCCTAATGTCTATGAAATCTATGAAATCTATGACTCTGCCTCAGGCAGGGGGTTGGACTAGGCAGCCTTTGGAGGTTCCTTCCTGCCCTACTTCTCTATGACTCTATGCTTAGGGAATGTAGGAGGCATAACAACTGAGTAAGCTAGCTAAAATCACTGGGTTGAACTCTGCTGCTTTGCAATGGATATCATCATGGCTCCCCAGCTAAAGCCAAACCTGCCCACTTTGAGACGCACTTTATTCCTGTTAGAAATGGAATATTGTTAGAAATGCACAGCTTGCATCTTGCACCTGATAAGCAAGAAATACTGCCCAAGGCTCCTTTCTCCCCCTCACCCGCCTTAGCCTTTCTCATGCTGATACAGAAGCTGGAATTCAAT
>NW_017728948.1:65678628-65688248 GCF_001723895.1 Crocodylus porosus | reverse complement strand
GTAACTACATGTATGCTTATATGAAACGGAAGTAGCTGTAAGAGTTCCGGTGTCTGCACACGTGCTCAGGAGAGAGAAGATAAATTCCGCTTGCAAACACAATTAGTTTGTCAGAAGCTGATTTGGGCATCAATGCCCCACTCTGACCTTGTTTGCAAACAAATACATCCTTTTGTGCCGGCTGATGACTGTGTGTCTGTGATTTTTGCGAGCCTCCAAAGAAACGAACCGCTTTTTGCAACATTCCCTCCACTACATCAGGCACAGGGAGCCAAGCAGAGTACAAACGTGGATCCAGAAAAGATGCATTGGTGCAGATGCACCACCTTTCAATCAATGCTCTGGGAGCAGCAGTCAGAGACTTCTTGTTTTTAAGTTCCTGAAGGAACTTCTTCCCTTCTTCTTTCCCCTCCTCTTCCCTTTTGTGGCACCTTCTATCCCCTTCCATTCCCCACTCCCCTGGCCACCACTGTCACTATGCCTTTAAATGTTCATTCACTTAAATTCAAGTCCTTGGATTTGTTGAAAGGTGGCAGGCAAGAGAGGGGCAGGAATCAATATTTTCTTCTATTTTATGATGGTTGACCTAAGCATGCATATGTTCGTTCCAGCTCTTCAATGGGAACTGTTTATATAAGTGGTCCTCAACCTTTTTAGACTCAAAATACCCCTCAGAAAGTGCAAGGTCTTAACTTTCACTTGTTTCTTGACTATGGAAAAAACAGAATTATTTTTTGTTGCAAAAAATTTTAAAAGACCACACTGGGTCAGAATATTTTTGTTACTATGGATTCCCATTGGAAATCTCTGGCTTTATTGTGTGAATTACATGTAGTTGTTTGCATACTTAAGGCTAATATTGTGTGGCACCCTGAATCACCCTTAAAAGGACCTTGCAGACCCTGGTTGAGAATTGCTGGTTTATACATTCCTACCATATTTTTGTTTCTCTGACCACCTTCACATTTCCATGCTGTGAAGACAGAAGCACACAGCAGTGAATTTAACAGCTTTCTTTAGGATTTAAGGTCTTGAAAATTCCATTTTCATTTAGGATTGTCACAGAGCTAGCCTTGATTTGCAAACTTGGTGAATTTCTACACAGAAGGAGCCAGGTAAATAGGGAGCATAGATGTTTTTAAAATGACAAATGGATGGGGTATGAGGCAAGAAAGCCAATTCTCAGAGGCTGTTTTTAAATTTGGCCCTAAATGGTTTAAATTAACTGACACTAAGTAATTAGAAATAGAGATAAATCTAAGCTGGGACATCTGATTTGTAGTTTCTGGAGGGGCAAGCTGATTTAGATTCTTCTCAAGTTTAAGCAGTGCTCTGTTCTGAATTTGATTAGGACCCTGTCTCCACTAAGTTTATACAATTTTGAACTGCTGGGTAGTATCCAATTCGAATATTACAATCCTGGTCCCTATTTGGGGTTGCACAAAACCCCTACGTTCAACTCTGAACTTTATAGGGTTTGAAATGGCAATCTGAAGGTTGTGGCCTACACATGCAGTAGGAGAGAGAGGGAACTCTTAGGATGTCTATTCAAAATAGAAGGGGGAACCTATTAATCACTCAATTGGACTGATTACTGAATATGAAAATTGTACTGTCATTTTGAGAACTGTTTTGAAATCAATTTCCAAATAGCTACTATAAACACAACTGATGAAACCCTGCCCCTGTAGGTATCTGGAGTGGGATATTCTGAAGAATGTCTCACTCACCTGCTCTGACTTGTGAACATGAAACCTGGAAGTGAAGTAATGGAGCCTATTTGGGGACATTCCCTTTCAGCTTCTTTCTGGTTGTGAGTAGTTTCAAAGCCTCATTTCTGGGTTTGAGGGTGCAAGCAGAAGTGCCCCATCTGAACATGTCAGAGATATGGTAGATCATGCTGGTATATCTATTGAAGCCGAGGGAAGTTTTGCAATGATAGTTGGCCCAAGACTTCACCCAAGGTACCCTGACAACTGTGGAGGCATAAGCAGAGCCTTTCAAGGGGTCAGTAAGACAGGTAAGTTACCAGATATGCTGGAAACGTCTGGAAATAAAGCCCTTAATGTTTGTGCCAGGAAACAGACTGAGCATAGCAAGAATGGGTAAGTTACACTGCAATTAAGTTACTTTCCATGTTTTAGTTGCTTTTAACTCTTGAAAACAAAGTTCTTCTGGCTAAAATCTTCCACCAATATTTTTCTGTTGAAGGCAGCATCTTAAGTTTTAAGAAATTAGGATAAAGTTCCTACCCTTAAGATACAGATCCACTTTTAGTGTCAAGACACCAGACTGAAACATCAAGATGAAGAATGAAGCATTTTAAAAATAATATTGAATTACCTCTCTCCAAAATTGTCTTATTAACTTAAGAGTAGACCCTGTATTACATAGGAGTACAGCATAATATGTAAAATATATCTACCCTATTTTTAGTCATAATAAAGGACACCACTTTGTTAAACCTGATTATTTTATTCAGTATGTTCAGAGTACATGCCTTCCCCAATGCAGTCCTAGAGACTGGGGAAGCAGGAATGGACTACAGACTTTTATATTATGGGGAAACCACTAGGCAAGCAAACAAGTCTGTTGTTGTATCTTGTGGGTCCACAGTGGCAGGGAGATAGCCCAGGAATGGGGAGAGAGCACTGCATAGCTTACATTACTGGTAGCTTTATTTTACCAGGAACCAAAACTGAAGGCAAACATGGTGCCTACAGAGGCACAGAACATAACCACGTTTAAAGAAACAGTACCATATATAATGCTGACACACAATGCATCACATCTGTGGCAGACGCTAGTGAAATTAAGTTCTGTGAAATGGATACTAGAAAAGTTATACAGCAGATGCCTAAACAGGCACTTGAACCAAGACAACTCATGTAAATCAATGAGCTATAATCACAGGAAAATTGTTTCCTTAACTCCTCGTCAAAATTGCAAAAAATAAAATACTTGAACTGAAATACGACTCTCTGCAAAAAATGCTTATGGTAGAGAATCTTCCTATTAGCAGTACTGGTATTTGAAGGGGAAGGAGATGGTTTCTTGCATTTGGGTCTATCAAGGCCTATTACTAGTACTAAAAGAGGTACATGAAGACAAACCTCCTCTAGGCTGACAGTCAGGGCACAACTGATACAAGGCTCATATTTAGCAAAAGGCATTAACTTTGTTGTTATTAACAGACTGTTCAAAATGTCAGCTTATGCCCCAGCTCCACATACACACATATTTTTAGTTTTTTTCCTGGATTTTCTTGCTTTTTGGTATTTCATTCAGCTTGGATATTGACTCAGCTATTTCCACTTTTTTGCTTTTATGCAGAGTGCTGTTCTCTTGAGTTTGGCATGGCTGCAGAGGAATATATTTAAAAATCTTCTTTAAAGTTTTTTTTTTTTTTTTTTTTATATAAATTAAACATCGTGTTCAAGTTCAAGAAACCTTATTAAAGGGTCTTATTCTTTCTTCAAGTATGGCTGTAGTTTTATGGATGTAAAAACATGAGCAAAATAATATGGAATATCACATCCTGACCTTAAGCTATTTAGCTAAAATTTAGTTTCATAGATTTCATAGACATCAGGGCTGGAAGGGACCTCAGAAGATCATTGAGTCCAGCCCCCCACCCGAAGAGCAGGAAGTCGGCTGGGGTCATAGGATCCCAGCAAGATAAGCATCCAATTTACTCTTGAAGGTGTTCAATGTAGGTGCTTGAACCACCTCCGATGGCAGGCTGTTCCAGACCTTGGGGGCTTGGACGGTAAAGATCTTCCTTATGTCCAGCCTGAAATGAACTTGCAGTAGTTTATAACCGTTCAACCTTGTCATGCCTTGGGGTACTCTGGTGAACAAATGTTCCCCCAGAAACTGGTGGTCACCCAATAAACTTATAGGTGGCCATCAGATCACCCCTGAGCCTGCACTTTTCCAGGCTAAAGAGCCACACACACACACACGAGTTTTGACAACCAAACTCAGACTCACAATTTTACTTAAGGAATGTCATTGGAACAGAAGACTGATACAGATACTAGTCCCCTGTTGTTATAATGTTCTATGTTACTTCTGAAGCAAACGATATTGATCCTATGACAAAGTTGTATTTCCAGTTATATTATTTCTATTATACAAAATGACTGATGTAGATTTAATCATTTCATCTGATAGATGCTGCTGTAGAAGAGTGACAGTTCCTTCTTTTATCATTATTGATTTTCTACATTCTTGTTCCCTTTAAGCAGCAGCTCAGTGTTTGCTTCAGACAGAGGAGCTTAACCATGAAAGTGAACGTGCTTTATTTACAGACCTACATTGTAGTTGGGAATGTCCCTTTAACTAAATATTACATAAAACTGCTGAATACACTATGGCAAAAATGTGGGCTCAGCAGGGATGACTGTGAATTTGTTTTTTCAATGTGTGCAAGAAGGGAGTGTGTTTTAAAGGCTACTACAAGAATAAACAAGAATGCCCTAACTTAGTTGAATGGAGTCACCATATCCACAAAAGACAAAAAAAGCTTTCAGCTACTCCATCTAGTGGTGAACAACAAATCATACTAAAGACCTACTGGTGAACAGACTTCTCAAGAGAAACAAAATGTAATAAGGCTGTTGATCATCCAGTATAAACATGAAGTAAAAGAGATACTCATTGCTGAATAAAGATGTCTTAATTGAAGTCCAAGTTACATAAATTTTGAAGCCAGGGTTCTGGATGTGGCGGGGAGGGGGGAAAGGGGAGAGGTGTAACTAGGAAATGCATTTAAAGCTGTTACAAATTTCTTTGCTCAACAATAAATCATCCAGTATAGAGAACACCCTATTTATTCATTATTGAAGCTGTGAATAGGTATTTCAATAGCATTGACTGGGAATATGGGCATTTACACACAAGCAGTGAGGTTGCTCTGATGAGCTGTAAACCTAACATGTTGGAGCAGACATGATTAACAGAGTCAGCTGGAGCAGAAATTAATGCACTTCAGCAGCCTACAGTGTCACATGTATCAGCATCCCCACACTGAAAAATGGTGGCAGGGCACTTTAAAATGAAGCTCATTCGATGAGCTTTAGTTCAAAACACCCTGTCCCCATTTTTCACCACGGGCCACTGATACATGTGGCACTCAGGTGCGTTTAATTAGCACAGGTCCCTAATTGAAGCACCACCTCTCCCGGAGCACACCTATCAACTCCCGGTAATGTGTTAAGAAGATATACAGGCTGGGTCTGTGCTTCTTTAGTAGGTTTGTACTGGGAGCATTTTGAAAGAGAGAGAAAGAAGAGGGAAACATTGTGAGCAATAAATATTAGTTGCACATTCTAGTTTAGTTTTGCATCATGGCTCCAGGTGTAATATTACTAAAGCAGAGAAAGGAAGACACTATATGGCTACCTCAACAACCAATTTAACAGAGAACAATGAATCTTGTTGCATAACACCACAGTGGAGCCTTAAAAAGGCTGTTATACTGCTTTTATTTGTTGTTGGACACTAGTATTTATTACAGAGATTCAATATAGCCATGAAATACAGTTCATTTTTGGACAAGATATACTAAAAAGCTATGCAGATATGCAGTAAAGGTTTGTGTAAGCAAACTTCTAAGCATTGCCCCTCTCTCCCCACCCCCTTTTTAAAATGCTTTTTTATTTCCAGACCCCAATCAAATAATGAGCCACATGGATTTGGCAACAATTGCCATAGGTCTTTGTAGCAGGTCCAACCCCTAGGGGTGGCTGTGGCACCTCTTGGTAGCCATGCAGCTCTTGCCTGGCTGTGACTCTGCTATCGCCTTCCCTCAATTGCTTGTCCACCATGCCTTGTCCTTACTGGAAGTGGAGTAAAGGAGGCTGCTCATGAGCTCTAGAGTGAGCTTTAATCCTGACAGTTTCCTTACTGGGTTTCTCTTTGACCCCAGTAGATCAGGGCTTCCCAAACTGTTGTACACATAACCCTTGGGGTATGAAAGACATCTCTGATAGGCATGGGGGTGAAATTGTGTAATGGTTGATTAAATTTTCATTTACTTTAAGGGGTTAAAGTATAAAACGTATGTTGGCAGGGGTGAGTGGGCAGGAAGAGGTATGCAATAAGAAAGTTTGGGAACCTCTGGTCTAGATCCAGCCTTCAGACCTGATCACTCCCTGTGGGCCTGTCTGTGCTCCTGCAGGGTACCTGTAGCCTTAAAGGCAACTGCATGTCTCTGTTCCTCCCCAACACCATGCCCAAGCCTCACAGGTGTTACTTTAATGATGTTACCTTCACACACTTGGCCCCCTTGCACTCGTTGGTCCCACGTTCAGTCTCCTCTGGGCCCCCTGGACTCTTGGTCCCACACACAGCCCCTTTCTGGGTACCTGGACCCTTTGTCCAGCTTGAAGCCGCTCTTGGGCTTGTGGACCTTAGCCTGGCCATTGCCTCTTCTCTGGGCCACGCACCCTCTGGTCTGGATGTCAGGCAATTCCTGGCTCCTGAACCTCCTGGGCCCATGCTCATGATACGCTCTCTGTCTTTAGACCTTCCTTGTTCTTGCTCTCTTTCAGCCCTGCTTTGTGTTTCTGGATCCTCCAGTTACATTCCCAGCCCTCCCTGAGCCTTGGGCTTGTGGATCTCTGGATCCTTACTCCCTAGGCCTTTGGACCCCCTGCTGAGCCCTGCTTGCGGCCACTCTTGTAGGCCTTGCCTGCTGTTACAGGGCTCTAGGCTAAACTGCTAGAACAACTTAATAACAAGCACCTGCCCTCTGGCAGGCACTCAAACATCCTTAGGCTTAATATAAACCAGGGCCACCTACCTCTATAACTTAGCCCCTCTCTGTCCCAAGTTTCTTATTCAGTTCCACTGTTAGTTCAGGAATCCTACTGCCATGAGTTCCTTACTTCATGGATGGTAGGGCAAGACTGCCTGGCTGGCTCAGAGCCAGGCCTTATATAGCTCAAGCCCTAATGAGCTCCTTATTAGCCTCCTCACCACTTGCAGGTGACCTCTCAAGCTGCTGGCTCCCTTAAAGGAACAGGCACACCCCAATGCCCTGTTACAGTCCTGCCCTACAGAAAAACATTGAGTCTGAACCGTAGAGAAAAATCACAAACAAAGATGAAACAGGAGGGGGCTAATTCCATTCATTCTATAGTGTTAGTCAGAAGCTGTTTCACATTTCTGCATCTGAATTTACATGCAGGCATGTTCAGGAGTGAGACTTTGGAATTGCAGAATTGCTGGCAAAAGACAAGAGTTTTTCTAAAATCCAAAAAAAAAAAAGGAAAGATTTTGATTTGGAGACAATCAAAATATTGTAGTTAGAAGATGTTGAACCAGACTTGAGCCTAGAAGCCTTAACTGTAACTCCCAGTTCCCACTGAACCCAAGGTTGCTTCTGATGAACCCAGGACCCTGGGAGTCAGGTCTGTGGTGGTCACTGGAGCATGGGAGCCATGATATGAACTTTGGTCCTCAGAGCTTTCAGGCTGTCTGCTATGGCACTGGGAACTGAGCCTGGAGCTATTGCTGGGGCTTCCAGAATTCCCAAGTTCCTGGCTCCATGGCAAGGAGCCTAAACACACTGGGGTTCTCAGACCCATGGCAGCCGAGGACCTGGATGCAGACTTGGAAACTACATTGAAGCCTCTGGTTGTAGGACGGTCTATACGACGGTTTCCTGGAAGCCAGGAATCCTGAAAGACCTAGCAGCACAACAAGTGAGCTGGCAGGAAACTAGGCAGGTGTCTGCTGATGTGCAGGCAGGATTCCACTGGAAGTTTATCTAAAGAGATAAAACCTTCACAGAAAATGTCAGTTTTTCACAAATTGTCATCTTTTGACAAGAAAGTTTGTTTTTATCAGAGGTATTCAGTTGTGTTCATCTTAAGTCAGGCAGAAGTTAGGTTGGTAGTATCTGATGAAGGTTGTTTCATGCTACAAAAGCACATGCCTCTGAAACAATTAGCCTCTACAGTGCCACCCTGCCCTGCCTTCTGTCTGTTTTTATCAAAATTGTGAGGCAGCTCTAATGGCCACTGAATCTCATAATATTTGAGCACCTCATAACATCAACTTCTTTAGAAAGAAAAGTGTTACTCCCATAGCACAGATGGGAACTGAGGCACAGAGGGACAAAACAGTTTCTAATAAGCCATGTGCCAGTCTGTAGGGGTGCAGGTACATACAACGAACATCACTACATACACATGACAAAAATTTCCTTTGTGCGGCTTAATAGCATTACACAATACATATGCACAAGGTTTGGGGGTTTCAAATGAGCTTGCAACATTGCAAACTAAACCACATACCCATGTCATTTAGTTTGCAACATTGCTACTTTTAACATTGCAGACTTAAATCTGACAGCTCACTCCCTGGCTGCAGGAGAGGCAGGCAGGCTTTGGCAAAAAGAAAGGATTGGGCATCTTGCCATTTCTTCTTTCAGCAGGTGCCTGGCAGCCACAGGCACCTGCTGAAGGCAGAAACTGGTAAGGGGCCCGATTCCCCCTTTTTTTTTTTTGGCGAAGACTGCCTGCCACCCTGTGGCCAGGGGGCAAGCTGCCAGCAGGCCAAGTGGCCTCAGGGTTGCAGGGGGCCCTGGTCCTTTCCTCTACAGTGACAGCACCCCCTGGGGTGCAGGCTGCTAGCAGGCCGGATGCTACCCCAGCATGAAGGCAGCCTTTGGCTGGATCCAACTCTTTTCTGAGCCTTCTGGGGCTTCCAGCACCTTGTACACTATCCCTGCTGCCTTTCTGCCACTGGGCACTGCCTGGGAATGTGTGAACGTGCCCCTGGGGCACTGTGGGAAGGTAGCAGAAGGGTGGCTGGGTTTCCTGGTGGCCGGGGAAGGCGGTGGGGATGGTGCATGGGGCACTGAAAGCCCACCAAAACCAAGCTTCCCCAAGCCCACCCTGGCTTCCAGTGCTCCATGCACTGTCCCTGACACCTTCTCCAGCTGCCAGCTCACCCAGCTGCTCTCACTGCCTTCCTGTACTGCCCCAGGGGCAAGTGGTGGTCCTAAGTGGTCACAGGTGGCAGGAAGGCAGCGGGGAAAGTGCATGTGGTCCTGGAAGCCCTGGTGGGCTTGGGGAAGAGTTAGGTCCAGCTTGGTGCGGTCTCCAAGCTGAGGTAGTATCCAGCCTGCTAGCAGCCTGCCCAGGTGACCCCTGCAGGCGCTGCCACTGTGGACGGAAGGACAGGGCTCCCCACAGTTCAGGGGATGCTCAGCCCACTGGCAGCTCACCGCCCCCCCCCGACCACAGGGTTGGTGGGCAGGCTCTGCCAGAAGCAGGACTGAACCCCTCACCGCTTGTGCTTTTAGCAGTTTGCTGCAGGCAGCTGGACACCTGGAGAAGGGCTAGCTAGCCCCAGGGGCACTGTAGGGAGGTGGCTGGAGGGTGGCTAGGTCCCCTAGTGATGGGAAAAGGTGATGAGGATGGTGTGTGAGGTGCTGGAAGCCCAGGTGGGCTCATGGGGAAATTGGATCAAGCACCTCTGAGCTGGGGCAGCACCCAGCCTGCTGATAGCCTGCCCAGCTGCCCCTTGGGGGCACTGCCACTGTGGAAGGAAGGACCAGACCCCTGCACAGCTCAGGGGCCACTTAGCCCACTAGGAGCTGCCCC
>NW_017728948.1:65676833-65678238 GCF_001723895.1 Crocodylus porosus | reverse complement strand
GGATAAAAGCCTGCTGAGAAGTGTTCCCCGTGGGCAGAGGGTTTGATCTTTTGTCTCTCTCTCTGACCCTATTTGCAAATATATACCTTTTGTGTTGCTAATGGAGTGTGTCTGTGACTGAGAGTTTTTTTTGCCTCCCGAGAAACGAACCATAGCAGATTTCTGCAACAAACCCAAGCATCAGGGTTCCCAGTTTCCTGTCTCCACCATTCTTAGGTGCTGGGCCCTCAATCCTCAGTCCCTGCCCTACTTGGGCTTCAGGCCTTCCAGCACCACACTTTGCCCTGCTCTGGGCTGTGTGCTCTCTGGCCTGAACACTGCTCTGCTCCGGGATGTGACCTTGCTCCCAGGCCTCTGGCTGTGCATTAAGCCTGCCCTCAGCATGGCTCAAGGCAATCAGGTGTCTCTAGGGCACTAATGGGACTG
This sequence comes from Crocodylus porosus, assembly GCF_001723895.1. Classification (NCBI taxonomy): domain Eukaryota; kingdom Metazoa; phylum Chordata; order Crocodylia; family Crocodylidae; genus Crocodylus; species Crocodylus porosus. The sequence goes on along the minus strand of NW_017728948.1, from coordinate 65,677,812 downwards.
CCAAACCACCCTTTAGTCCCAAACCCAAGCCACCAGTTAAAGAGTACAACAAAATGTAAGCCCCTGGTTATAACTCAAACTATCCCACACTGGGTCCAAAGATAAATCCCAACTCACTAACTATATGCACAAAGCTCCCCCTACTCCAGGCGATGCCTCCCTTTCCCCTGAACCCATCAGAACCTGGCTGGTAGCTCCCAGGCAGCTCACTAGTCAACCGGGTGTCCCCTTGCAGCAGTCCTTCTAGGAGCTCCTTCCCTTACAGCTTGCAGGGCCAGATTGCCTTAAAGAGGCCCTTCTGCTTCTGCATAAGGGGGTAAAGGTTCCCTGTTACAAGGAGGTTATGGTTAAAGAAAGCAGTGTTTCCATTATCCCCCTTCTATGCTGTTCAGGTACTTTTGCTGCTCCCATCACCAAGGTAATTGATGACCTTCTGAACGAGGCATTAAGTAAACCGACTAGCATTGTCCCAGATAGTACCTTCTTCAATCCTTTTACAAAGGCGGAAATCAGGTAACTTCTGTACTGTGCACATGTGTGTCTATGGTCCCCCACACCCACCCTTCTCCTGTGCTCCATGAAGTGAAAGTCAGGTTGTTCTGGAAAGTGGTAAGGCTTATGATTAAGGCTTTCTGTGGTTATGATGGGCCATCCTGCAAGAATGTTCTGTACTGTGTGCAGATGAACCTCCTCTATGCAGTAGTTAAAGGAAAAATGACTGTCCAGTGGTTAAGTCTTGAGCCTAAGAGTCAGTTCTCTAAACTACTAGGGCATTTATACATGTGATGGGGGCTTAGGCCCCAGGGTTTTATTCTATGCCCCTATGCCTGAATCTGTATGTATAGACAGTGACACTTACTGAACAGTAATTTGCTCTAATTTTAAATAAAGCATCTCATGTAGACATGCCCATTGTTTGCCTTACAGAGGTGTGTATATGCCCTATAATAACCTAGCATAGAAATGGGGTGAATGGGCA
>NW_017728948.1:65651798-65676469 GCF_001723895.1 Crocodylus porosus | reverse complement strand
TCTAAGCAAGCGATGATCACTGTCTCCCAGGTGGCCGATCGTCCTTAGCTTGTTGAAGTCAGCTCTCCTAAAGTCTAGTGCTGTTGCCTTGCTGCAGCCCTTTGCCACCTTACGCTGGATGGTGAATCTATACCACTTCTGCCACCTGCAGCCTCAGGTCCCTGCCCCACTTCTTCCCATCTCCACCCACAAAGTCTCTCCACCCCTGCCTGCCCCTCAACCCCTCCCCCCCTTTACCTTTGATCCACACCATAAGGCACCATAAGGCTCCATCCCTGCCCCAGCTTGGAGCATGAAGCATGGCTTCAGCCTGGCCCTGTAGCAGTGGTTCAGAGCCAGTACTGCTGTTCCAGCCTGGCCCCATAGGAGTGTGGCAGAGGGGGAAAAGAGAGGGACAAGTGATGTTTGGGGAGGGGAGAAACTGGAGGCTGCAAGAGATAAGTGGCAGGGCATGCAGAGTCAGTAGTGGGGGTGCAGGTGGCAGCTGTGGCTCCCACTGCAGCTGTGGCTCCCACTGCAGCTCCAGACCCAACCTAGGGTTGCTGGGGTGACACCAACTGCCTGTCACTCCCCACAGCTGCCTCTTGTTCAATTGTAAGGTGAGGGGCTTTTCCTCCCATGTTAAATATGGGAGGGAAAAACTCATCTTCTAACTGAATAAATATGGTATCTTGCAAGGCACCCATATTTGTGGAGTCTCTGGTCATCTTACTCTCCTCTGTTAAGAAAGCCTCAGGACATGAGCCAGAATAACCTTTTCTGGGCTAGGATAACCACTACTACCAACAACTGGACAGTGGAAACTTCCTTTGCTCAAGTCCATCCTCTTTTTCAATTTGTACAGAAGGATTAGTGGCTTATGTATGAGGGGGTGAAACTGGCTGATTTGAACTAAAAGTTCAAGTGCTTATTGTGCTTTGGTATTCTTGGCTTTAACTTGTCATATTAAACTAGAGATATGCAGCAGTCAAGTGATTAATGAAATCTGGCCTAGCTTAGTCTGACTGATTTCTGTCCTTTAAATGAAAAGATGTTTCACTTAGTTAATCCATTAAATGCAAGGCTTAGGAAATCCTTCCAGTTTTGGATCTTTGGCAAAATAGTGCTTCCACTTAAAAAATTAAGTGAATGGAAACCCTAGCACTAATTCTTTTAAAAAGTAAAGCTATAGGGATTATATTGATGCATTCAAAGTGTGCCTGCCCTTTAAATGAGGCCAATTAGAAGATCAGTGGAAAATGTGATGAAAGCCTATGAGGGAGATCCAAATGGCAGCAAGAATCAACTCCCCCATCCTTTCAGGCTAGGGGATGTAAGAGATGCACAAGTCTCACCAGACTGATGGGTGAGGTTCTTCGAAGTCCCAGTGGAAATAATCCATATCTGTTTTGCCTCACAGATCTGTGTCTTTCCTAGGGATGGTTCTGAGTGGCTGAGATCAGATTCTGACCTGAAATTCCTTAAGTTTACAGGGATTTGTGTCTGAGTTCTATTGCTAATTCTTATTTCATTTTGAAAGCTGAATTCAATAACCCCATCTCTTGTATAGGAGCTTTCAAAAGACAGCTTAGAAACTAAGGAACTTGAAAAGGCCTTCACTATAAAATTTACTGAACATCTGAAGAATAGCAAATACCATACATTCCATCATAAGCTTTTGTATAAATATGTCCTAATCTTAGCAATAACTGTATCTCCATTTCTCTTGCATTTTAATTTGACTTGGAATAGCTCATAGCCATAAGATTATATTATGTTATTTAAAATGCCCACTCTTTTCATTCTCAGGATCAGACTTGAATCTACATAGTCAATCCACAGTGCCTTGTTCAGCTGGATTGTGTCTTATATTAATTCCCTCTTTTTGTAATGCTTGTAACTTCATTATGTTTGCTTAGCACCTCAAAAGCCTTAGTAAGGAGTGGAATAGCTATGTTCATGCTACTCCACTCATGTTAGTCCTAAAAAAAAGAAAGGAAGAGAAAGCAAATAAACCACTTTAATTAGAAAAATAGAGCAATGTCTCACTTTCCTAAACATAAAGTTAGAAGATGTTAGTGATAATAATTTTAAAATCCTGCATGACAGTTGTTCCTCTATCAAGAGGTACTCTGGAAGAATTTGAGAACGTTGCCAATAGCAGAGACAAGGAAATAATCTCCCTCTCTCTTGTTTAATTTTTCTGTATTTAGAAGAATTTTGGATCAAATCCTCAGCTGCTACGAAGGCTTCAACCTTTGAGTGCTGCTCCAACACATTGGCTGCCTAGCAGCCCCAAGAAATTCCAATAGCAGCCGGATCACTCATATACAAAAACATCTCAGCCATATCCATGGTCTTGGTATGACTAGACATTTTCTGCTGTTTGAGGAATCCTCTCTTGCCCCCTCCCACAGGAAGCAGAGAATTTTTAGGGAACAAATGAACGCTTTGCAAACAGGTTGGCACTATCACAGCCCAAGTTATGGCCCTTTATGTTTTTTTTAAGTACAGGCTGTTTTAAGGGTGACATTAAAGCAAGCTTTGAATGAGATTGCAATACCTAGTGTTATTCTAAAATACAAAATGTAACTACATACCATAAAATTAAACTATGGCAGACAGGAAGTTTGACAACCTATAGTTTTCTTTATGTAACAGTGGATGCATCTACATGGGATGTTTACTGCAGTTGCCTAATTAGCTCCTCAGTAAAACCTCAGGTCATGCCCACGTGAGCATGGATGTTTGGTTTCTTGGGGACAACTAGCAGTGGGACACCTTGTGTTCCTGGGGAACGCCTGTGCCATGTGCCTTCTAGTGTATCTGGCAGGTTACCCTGGGTGAGATAGGGAAGGCTGGGGTCAGCACTGTGCTGGGGTCCCAGTAGCCTTACCTAGGGTTGGGGGGGCCTCCTGGGGCTGCAGCAGCACTAATCCTGCCACTCAGAGCCTGGCCAGCAGCTGGAGTGTAGCTCCAGCTGGCCAGGCACCAGTTTTGAGCAGTGCAAGTTGCCCCTTCATGCTCTGCCCCACTTTGTTTTTTGGGGTTTTTTGCATGGATTTTTTTTGACCCCTGGATATCCAGGGGTCAAAAAAAACCCCAAACCCCAAAAAACCCATGCTGCTTCCTTGCAGTGCAGAGAACAACTGAATGTGTAGTAGGTGGCGCTGCAGATGTGTCTCCAGCACCACATACCGCATGGCTGTGCTCATCTGGCTGCAGCTTCAGCGTTTATGTGTGCAGCCCTATTAAACCACAGTAAACTAATAAACACTGTCCATGCCGTGGCGTTATTTAGTGCACTGCAACACATCTGTTGATGCTGATGGGGCTGGCTGAGGCATGAGAGTGTTTCTGTGTGGGAACTGCCTGCCAGCTAGCTGCAAACTGAAGTACACTCATGCCCTAGCCAGCCCCTCTACAGCATTTTGAACTGGGTCAGAGCAGCCCTGGGCTGGCAGGCTGGGCCCCAGGGCCCCTTGCCATCCAGGTCTTCTTTGACCTGGCTCAGCATGCTGTGGTCATGGGCCTACATGAAAGTATAATCTCTAGAAGCAATAAACTCTGGCACAGTCTGCATCAGAGTTTACTCAAATTAATTGCACATGTGGATACATCCAGTGAAAACTGGACACAGAAAGTTTAGAGGGCTCATCAGTTGGTAGGGAACAGAAGGGGTGGATAGGAGTGCCACAGGTTGGCCACCCCTGCCCTAAATCATGAGGAAGTTAAGAAGAAGAAAATACTTCTTCTGAAGCCTCAAAATCTTTAAATCAAGCATGAGCAAGACCTCCATCTCCATTCCTTTACAGAGAAGTTAGTTTACAGGGGAGTATGTCTACATGTCCTGTAGCGCTGTTGTTACTGTGCCATCACTTACTACTTCCTTTTCAAAGTACTAAATGATGGCACAGTAACAGTCCGTACTGCACCATGCTTGCAGCACTCAATTATTTTTAGCCCCTATGTTGCCATAGCAACAAACTATACTGAGGGAGTGCATTGCTATGGTTATATAGCCATGGCATCGCAGTTTGTGCTTGCCAATGCTACATCGCTGTAGTGTGTTGACTATGGCAACGTAATGTCACATGTAGATGTGCTCGGGGGGAAGATAATTTAGCATTTCCTCTTCATTTGTGTAATTAAAATCCTTCTAGACATTTGTGTTTTATATTAGCCACACTGACTGGGGTTAATTAAGGCCTCTATTTTATAGATAGTCCTAAGCCATAAACTATGAAATAATTGTTTCAATTGGGCATCCACAGAATAATTCTTTAGTTCATTACCTTTGCTAGACATACTGCTCTAATTGTAAGAAAATGGGAAGTTATCATTAGTGGTGATAGAATAAACTTTAGTGTCATGATACGCCCTCCCCAGGGATGTCTGTGATGTCCCTAGGGCACCATGACAGCTCCACCCTATGGGTGCCTACTAATCTCGTCTGCCATGTCTTGCTGGTATAAATGATGAATCGGGAGGCTGCCCTTGAGTTGCTGCTCAGTCACAGCTCTGACAGACACCTCTAAACCATGTGGGTTATTGGACCCCCTACTGGGTCCCATACTCAGGAGGTGCCTTACGGTACCCACCCAAGCCTTATGGGCTAGATGCATGGCTCCAACACCTCCCCTTTACTATGCCCCATGCCAAACAGGTGGTATTTAAACATTGTCCCTATTTTGATGAGGCCTCAGTCTAACTTGGCCTCCTGTTATCACTGGGCCGCTGACCCCTGTCTCTGTGCCCTCTTCGGTGCTGGGCTCACTGCAGCCCTGTCTCTGCGCCCTCTCTGGCGCTGGGTCTCTACGCCATAGTGTGACCCCTATGAGGCCTCCTCCTCCCAAATAGCCTCAGTCTGGTCCACTGGTATAAAAACAACAGCATAAATATGAGCCCCATGGCTATAATATAATACGAGTAATGCAACCCACACTCTGCCTCTTTAAAACCCCAAACTGCTCCTTGAGTATTGACTGCCCCCCAGCCCTGGGTACCTTGTAGACTCCTGGAGTCTCATTAGCCCTGTAAATAGTCTACTCAGCAGCCACAGCATTCCTGGGTGGTTCTTCCCTGCAGGAGCTCCTTCCCCTGGTAGCTTGCCAGAGAACTAACCCCTGATGGCCTCAGCCCTGGGGTTTATATGTGCCTAGGGCCCTGACTTCTTCCAGTTACCTAACTGCAGGTGACTGGTGCCACCTTACTCAGTGACCAATCAGCGACCAGTGGGGTGGAAAGTCCCTCTGCAGCCAGTCTCACTGACTGGGGCAGGGTGTGGGAGTCCCCCCATGGCAAAACTTACTGACTGGTGAGCAGCTGCAGCACTTCTGGAAGTTGCCACGGCCTACATCCAGCACTCCCACCCCCCAGTTGGCGCTCACTGAGGGGGAACCCTGCGCTCCCACTTGCCTCCCCTGCCCATCACCTAAGTGGGGAGCGTGGACAGTCAGGGGGTGCATCGGCACTCTCAGGGGGTGCACGAACACCCCCATGCACCCCGTACATGTTGCCACTGGCTAAATGGTTGCAGGTGCAGGCTAATTCCCCCATTAGCCTGCTGCTGAGGCAACCTGCAGCTGTGGAGCTTTGTCTAGCTCCTCAGGCTCTCTAGCTGGTAGTTCCTGCCCCTAAAGGAGCAGACACACCTTAGCGCCCTTCAGCACATCGATATATATATCAAGTATTCAAGCCTCCTATCAGTGTATTTTGCTTTCAGCTATATCATGTTACATTGCAGAGTCCACTATATATTACCACTGAGTAGTTAGACCCAATCAATACTCAGATGAGAAACTTCCTCCAGGGAATGCTTATGTGCTTCTGATATTGAGCAGCAATTTAATAGGTGTCATGCTTTGCTTGTAGGCCATTTTAGAACATAGCAGCATGGTGATGAAGGATCTTGTGGTGCAGAACAGGCTAATTTTTACATCTCATTTGGCAGTAGGGAGAAAGGTGTCTTAGCTACTTGTCCTTGTTAGCAATGCCATGGTATTTTCCTTCCTCCCTTCTTCCTACTACCAAGCCCCCAGGTGTCTCAGGCATATCAACAAAGTTTTGCAGTCAGATACGTATGCTTTACTCCTTCTTTTTGCAGTTAAACCGCTGTTTCATCCCTAATGTGGTTGAACATCAGTAGTGAATAAAGTATCTCCTTTGTATCAAAACATTTGGGGGATTTTACAGAATGAAAAACTGCTAGGAGACTTCCAAGAGATATTCCTGTTTCCCAAGTGATGTAATCAACTGGAAAATGGAGAGCTTCCCACAGAGAGGAGAAAAGCAATTCTTCTCTAGGGACTACTATTGTTTTAAAGTACCCCAATGATTGATCGAAGGAAAAGTCTCTAAGTATAAGCATCAACATATCTGGCAAGTTTATTCTAGCATCAGGGAGGGGGGAGCATTTATTAATTGAGCATTTCAAACACGATCATCTTGTTTGTGAAGCTTCTCTAATGTGAAAAGTTCATTTTTATCCCACAGGGCTATTCAGCTGAAAGTGCTTTCTTCACTGTTTTCTATTTCAGCTTCACCCTTCATTATCTGAATTATTGTTTAAAGAGGCCAAGTTATCTTATCAGCCACCCAAAGCATGTGACCTCAGATACCTCTACACCAGTGGCGTACCGTGGGTCTCTGGCACCTGGGGGCCAATACTTGCATTTGTGCCCCCCACCCCCACCCCTTTTGTGGCCGATCACTGAGCAGGGATGCGGGGGGGGGCAACAGCTGATCACTAAGCCCAGAAAGGCCGGTGGCAGAACCGGAAGTGCCGGCGGTGAAGCTTAAAGTGCCACTGGGGGACCAAGTACCCCCTGGAGGACCCGTCCAGTGCCACCCGTACCCTGCCAGGCTGCTACCTGGGGGCATGACCATCCCCCCATCAGTATGCCACTGCTGTACACTGCACCTCCCTGTCAACTGCCAAAAAATATGCCCTGCCCATTCATTCTCCTCCACAGATGTCCCAAACTCAGCCACTGGGAAGCACAGATGACTTAAGGGGTGTGGAGTACACCTCAGGACCACTCCCAGGTCCCCCTGAGAAGACTAATATAGTCACTCCTCCAGTTGAGGAGTGCCTTAGTTGATTACCAATAAAGTCAATCAACTCTTCAAATCAGTTTTCCATATCTGACCCTTCTCTTTCAAGAACATTTGCATGTTTTTACATTTTCTCTTTTTGTATCTATCAAATTCATATTCACCTTCTTTTTGGTTGCATGTTTTCCGCTGCCCTGAAGGTTTATACCCACTTCTTATTCATGAACTAAAATATTGTAAGCAGTTTGTTATGAATTCTTTAAGAAAATCAAATCTAATTTCTGACTGACTATTTAGAAATAACCACTGCAGTTTTCTAAGTTGGAAGACTTCTAAAAGTGAGTTGGCTGCACATTGTTGCATATTTTACATGTATTCTACACAAACGGTTTTGCAAACCCAGTTTGCACTGTTTGCTAGTAGGAGCTTTAGTATTTCATTGGAGTTTGCTTGGAGGATGCTTGGAAATCATCAGAAAGGAGGTTTCTGATTTATTCAAGTAACTTGAATACAGACAAGATATTAATACTTCAATAGGTTAGCCCTGTGCTATTTCAATAGTTATTTTAGTAGAAGTGAATAGCCTTAAGACAGAGTTGTATTGTATTATAAATTTAACAGACAAGACAACAGGCCTCACTCCAAGATTCAGATAACTCTCAACAGATAAAGAAACAAAAGTAACAGCAGCAACAGGTGGATTTTTATAAATTAAAAGACAGTAGGAATATCTACACAAGATATTTATTACCGAGTTGCCTAATTAACTTTGCAGTAAAACGTCACTGTCTACACGTGTAGTGCTATTAGGATGGAATAAACTAACAAAATCTCCCATAGGGTAGTACTGCAAGACACAAATACTATCCTATGGCAGAGTTATTTACTCTACCACAATGCATGTGTAAATGCTGATGGGGCTGGCTGGGGCATGAGGGTGCTTTAGTGCAGGGGCTGCCTGCTAGCTAGTCCTGCACTGAAGCACTGTTGTGCCCCAGATAGTCCCTCTGCAGCACGCTGAGCCAGGTCAGGGCAGCCCTGAGCTGGCAGGGGACCCCCAGGGCCTCTTGCCAGTCAGGGCTGCTCTGCCCTGACTCAATGTGCTACAATCCTCAACGTGCAAATGGCATGCTTGGGAGAAATAAACTCTGGTGCAAACTGTGCCAGAGTTTATTCAGGCATGCTAATTGTATGTGTAGATGCATCCAGTGGTGTTCAATCTCCAGCATAATAAGATTACATTAGTCTGTAGGTAATGCTTCATTATTGTTAGTAGTGTAGTGAGTTGCAGATGGAAGCAGCACACAAATACCTTTAAACCTGTGTAAAAGAATAAGCCAAATAGTGATTACTAAGGTTTCATAGCTCACTTGTAAGTGTTATAGATGGAGCAATTTCTAGCAAGTTTCAATGACTGCTATGTAAATCTTTGTTCTGACTTGATCTAAGCTTGTGGCTATGCGGCAATCCAAAGGTGGAATTGCAGCTCATCTAGATATAGCTCATATACTGGTGTGAGTGTAGCCCAGGCAGTGTGGAACACAGAAGCTAGTTGCAGTCATAGGCAAGTTTTTTCTACTTGGTTGAACCTGATGTTCAGCACCACTTTTCAGTAAGCAAGCTAGCAAATTTAAACCTGACTTAGATATGTCAACACCAGCTGAAATCTCTAGACATACTCTTTCTCTCCCCATCAGAAGTACATTCTAGCTAAAATTTTGCATTCTTATTAACCCTTGATGTGCCTTAACACTCACCCTTACTTTTGGGTAATTACTGCTCAGTTTTATGTCTGTTACTAATCAATGACAACTACTGACAGTTTTTTTTCTAGAGAAATAAGGATAAAGTCTCCATCTGCTGTGTAAATTGAAAATATGCCATCACTTTAACTGAAGAAAGGGTATTTTTCATTTCCATGGCAACCTCTTTCACCATCATGTGAGAGACTAGCTAAGAACCATACATTGCATATTTCTGTGTTTAGAGGCACTTGGGGATAAATGATCAGCAATAGTATGATCCTCTCAAGGTTTGTACTTGATGCCATAGTGATCAAGGTGTCAGACTGGGAGGAAAAATATGCTATCTTCCCAAGGTTCTCTCACAACAGCAGAATGCTTCTGCTATAGTAATTTGTAGTGAAACTTAATAGTAATTTGAATTGTTATTGTAGTCTGCATAGTTAGGGTATGTCTATACCATATCCCTGTCACTGCCAGAGGCATATACTTCTATATGCTCCACCTACCTGCTCCTGCTTGCATGTGACAAACTAGGAAGTGCATTTGAGAGGTTGCTTCAGGGACACCTCCTATGACTCCTGAACTGTATCTTTGTAATTGTAACCTGGCGTTCTTTGTATATGTCTTCCCTTATTTAGAAATTGAACCATGCTACTTTTTAGCTTACATCTTATTTTAAAATCAATTTAAGACAAGTTAATATAGGAGAGGCATTCCTAATTTAACATGGTCACACATGGACACTATGCAGAAGTAACAAATATTACAACCGATATAGTTATTGCAATGTTCATCAGTGTGTAGAAGAGTCATTGGTCTACAGTATAATTATAATTATGTTAGGGGGCCTAGATCATAACATGGCTTAGTTTTGTTTGTGTTGACTAAGCTGAGTCAAATCTTGGTCTTCTAGGTTAGGTACAAGCCTGAGGCTGAATCGATTCAGTCTTTGCAGGTTAGTCTAAGCTGCACATATTAAATTGAAACAGAAGTGAACAGACATTTATCTTTGACTCAGCAAATGTAGCCATATGCTTGCAATGGCTCATGCCACGCTAGAGCACGGCTCTCTGGCTGTGTGTTATAGAGTCAGAGAGTTAATGGACCAGAAGAGACCTGTAAGATCATCAAGTCCAGTTCCCTACCATAGGCAAGAGGTTAAAGAGTTCAAAACAGCTCAACAAGGTGCTTGTCCAGCCTCCTCTTCAACACCTCCAAGGATGGCAATTGCAGTACCTCTGCCGGGAGTGTGTTCCAGGTTCTATTTACCCTTACAGAGAAGAAGTTCTTCCTTATGTCCAGTCTAAATCTTCTATTAGTTTGTGACTATTGGTCCTTGTCCTCCCAAGGGGTGCCTTCCTGAAGAGTTGCCGCCCCCCCCCAATCTTGGTGTTCCCCTCTGACATATTTGTAGGCAACTATCAAGTCACCTTGCAACTTCCTCTTACCATCTTACTTAAGCCCAGTTCCTGGAGTCTCTCCTCATAGGGCCTATTCTCTAGGCCCCTAATCATGTGGGTGCCCCTTCTCTGCACCCTCTTGAGTTTATCTGCCTCCTTCTTGAAGTGTGATGCCCAAAACTGGGCACAGTACTCCAGTTCTGGCCTCACCAATGCTAAGTAGAGAGGGAGAAGCACCTCCTTGGAGCTGTTGGCAACACATCGGCTGTTGGTGACTTCTTCACACTGTTAGCTCATATTCATCTTCTGGTCAATTGTGACCCCCGGTCCCATTCAGATGCCATGCCAGCCAGTGGGCTACTGCCTATCCTATAGTTGTGGTGAAGATTCTTCCTACTCAGACGAAGGATTTGGCACTTTTCCCTGTTGAACCTCGTCCACTTCTGATCAGCCCATAGAAGGTCATTCTGGATTTTTACCTCATCCTTTGGTGTGCCTGCATTTCCCCATGATTGGTATCATCCACAAACTTAATCATAGATCATTCCACCCCCTCATCCAAGTCATTAATAAATATGTTAGAAACCATGGATCCAAGCACTGATCCCTGTGGGAGACCACTGGAGACAGTCCTCCAGGATGAGGCTATCCCATCAATTACAACTCTCTGGGACTGGACTCTAAGCTGGTGTTCAATGCCTCTTCCTTCTGCCCTGAGGGCTCTGGGATTTGCAGTCCAGAATTGCATCAGCAGGACTCTGCCATCACTTTCTCTTCCTGCTTCCAGGTGCCTCTGGGATTTGTAGTCCACAGTTGCAGCCAGCTGTAAGTTTGAGCAGGGGAAGGGGTGTTTAACTCCCTTCCCTCGATGGCCCCAACTCCAGTCAAAGTTTGCCTGTAGGGAGAAGTCCCCCCATTGACTGGGCTGCCCCCCTTACCCACTTGTCAGCCAGCACTCACTGCTCCAGCTAGTAAGCAGAGGGGTGGAGCTAGCTTTGCTTTCTAGAGCAGACACCATAGCCCAGCTCAGGGCTAGAAAGCATGCTGGGATGCTGGGAGACTGTGATTTAACTTGAACAAGGAAGGGGTGTGGGACAAAAATTTCATAAACCATCTTGACCCAAATCAGTTAAGTCTGATAGTACATTCAACCAGATTTATTTTAAAACAGTTTCAGCCATTTTGAAACTATTTTATGTGCACTGAAGTTATGTTCTGTTACAGGTTTAAACCAGTTTCTGATCACTTAAACCAGTTGATGTGTAACTTCTGTCCCTAGAGGATCATTTGATCTCAGTAGTATTCCTGCCCAGAGCAGGGGGGGTTGGACTCAATGATCTTTTGAGATCCCTTCCAGCCCTTAATTTTTATGATTCTCTGAGTTTAAGTTCAATTTATATTGAGAAATATAAACTCTGCATTTCCAGAACTATAATCTTGGCTGAGATCATCGTGTCATCCCACGAAACTATTCCCAACTAGAGCAGTCTGAATAATGGAATTCAGGCTACATTTGATTTAGGTAGTTACATTCTGTCAGCTCAAAATTCAACATATTTCTTCATAAGACTTTCTTACTATTACCATAAGGCTTTCTTTTCCATGAGTTTCTGTATGTTATGTGTCAATGTCACTTTCTGGGCTTCAGCTTGGAACTTCCAGCATTTCCTACTCAGTGAAGTCTTTTTGATACCATTTGTCCAAATCTGCAAAATGCTTTGCAAACCTGCAGGTAGAGAGGGGCATCAAGTAAGTAATCAAGTCATACTCATAAAATCTCCCATGGAATGTTAAGCATCTTCTACTCTCCTGGAATCAATGAGTTTACCAGTAGTAGGCAGAGGGCTGATTTTTTTTAATGGTTAGTTTCTGTGAGAGCCATATGAAGAAATGTTTATAGTGAATGGGCTTTTATGGATCCACAGAACTAATCTTTCATGTACAGATCCTAATAGTAGCAGCATACTAACAGTGTAGGTGTGCAGTTCCTCAGCACAAAACTGCTGTGCAAGGGTTAGGATGTCTTTGTGAGCCGTGCAATTGCAATCTTGAGAACTGAAGCACAGGTTCCTCTCAGTCTTCTCTTCCCCAGGCTGAACAGTTCCAGATCCCTTAGTCTTTCTTCATAAGGTTTGTCCTCCAGGCCCTTAATCATTCTTGTGGCCCTTCTCTGGACCCTTTCAAGTTTCTCCAAATCTTTTTTGAAGTGCAGTGCCCAGAACTAGACATAGTACTCCAGCTGGGGTCTCACCAACACTGAGTAGAGAGGAAGTATCATTTTCCTAGCCACACTCGTGATGCATCGGCTAATGCAGGGGTTTTCAACCTTTTTTTGGTCAGGGTACCCTGGAGGCCAGTTGAGAAGTGGGAAGTCTCCCAGTGGGTGGTTGATGAGCAGGGGGGGTGGGGGGCATGCCACACAGCAGCGAAACCAGAAATGCCGGCAACGAAACTGGAAGTTTCTGGCAGCTTCTCCACACCACTGCCACGTACCCCCTGGGGCCTTCCAAAGTACCCCCAGTTGAAACCCTCTGAGCTAATGCATCCCAATATGCTATTAGCTCTCTTGACTACAGTGTTGCACTGGAGACTTAGGTTCATCCTGTGATCAACCATGTGAGGTCCCTTTCAGCCATTGTGCTGGCCAGAACATCTCCTCCTAACCTGTATTCATATTACTGGTTACTTCTCCCCATATAAAGAGCTCTACATTTATCCTTATTGAACTGTGTTGCCAAACTGGAGAACTAATGGCACCCCGGCAGGGAAAAGTGGTGGACTCCACTCAAACCACCCCAAACCCAAAGGAAAAGTAGCCCAGATAGGACTACTGATGAGTTTACCTTACTGGTATGGTCTGGAGCAGAGTTTCTGGCACACCCCCTACATTGATTCAAAAGCTCATACTCCATGCATATCGGAGGATGTGCAGAGAGTGACGTGTATAAGCAGTGTCTGGAGATGGAGGATAGCTGGGCGTTTGAGGCAGCCAGAGACCACTGAGAGGCAGAGCAGGATGGCAGCAGCCAGGAGAGTGCCTGTGCTCTGACCCAGCCCTGAACCTGTGCTGCTGAGCCTGGTAAGAGAGTCAGAGGGAAACTGAGCTACAGTGAACCAAGGAAGATAGACTCTGGAGTTCGCTTGCAAGAGGGGCTCATCAAAAAAGACTCAGAGGAGCTTGGAGTGAGCCAAGAAGTGCTTTGTCCTTGATGACAGTGAAACTGTGGATTGGGAGACAGTTGTGGTACTGGTCATATGAGTGAATCCTCACGGGGTCCAAGACAGAGTACTGTGTGGCCATGGAAATACTTTCTTGCTTTTTGTTGTTGTTCCAAGTTCACTTATATACTTAAAACTGAGGCAAGTCAGGGCTATGATCCCCCTTATTATTTATGAGTAGAAAACTATCCAGAGTCACAAGTGAAAGAGTACCATGGGACATTCCCAGTATCACACTTACTTTATGCTCAGCGTCCCTAAAAGGGGAGTAAAAGGGGGAAAAAAGGATATATGCTTGGGTAGAGGAGTTGTCACCTAGATCTTAAAGCTGAAAGACACCATTGATGTAACAACAAGGTTGGCATATGGAAGAGGTATAGGGGAGATGGAGCCTCAAGGAATATGCCCATAAAGGACATTTGTCTGAAAGGTGGGAGAACACATAATTTTGGAGCCTCCTTTGTTTTCATCTCTTTATGGTAATCAAGTCGTGACAGGCGAGTGAAGAAGGGACCACACTCTCCCCTCCCACAAAGGGCTACAAAGTGGTGTATTGGCTGGGAATCTGCCAATAAAACCCAAGGCTGAGATCAAAAGATATGCAACCAACTATGGCAACCCACCCAGAGCTACTAGGTCAGATGCTGCTGGCCATAAATCAGGTCTTAGAAATTCAACAGCAACAAGTATCCTGACAGCAAGAGTGGATGCAGCACAACTTGTCTTTTTTTAAGATGCCTAAAATGACCCAAAATGATGATACTGAAGCTTATATTGAGGCTTTTGAAAGAACAGCAATGCAGGTAAGACTGGATCGCACCTATTGGGCCAGTCAGTTGGGAGCCCTGGTGATTGGCAAAGCTCAAGTGGCTTATAGAGCATTATCGAGGGAAGACACCCGGGGTTATGGAAAAGTGAAGTCAGCCATTTTGCTTTTAGAAATTACCCCAGAGTATTATTGCCACTGATTTTGAGCCAGAAAGAATAAGGAAGATTGCCGGCCTCATATATTAATGCAGCTATTGAGGGATTTAATGAACGAATGGCTCCAGCCTTCATTATTTGATAAAGAGGGTCTAGCTGATCGAACTCTCTTGGAACAACTCCTGAGTGATTTAGAAGAGAGCCTTCAATGTTGAGTCAGATGACATCTACCACAAAACTATGAGGAGGACCTAAGAATTGCAGAAGCCTTAGCGGTTTCAGAAGATGAGTATAACTGAGAGAATGCCTTCCAGCCCTAAGGGTAATAATATGCAAGCAGGAGATAAAAGACAGGGACTGAACACAAGTGGACCTAGTGACATAACTTGTTACAGGTATGGGAAAGGAGGACATATATTGAGAGACTGTCCCAACCTTGGAGGACATAGATGGAGACATAAATGAATGGTGCCTCCCATGACTTGGGGGCCACCATGGCAGCAGGCGACAAGCAGGGACTGCTTGCAGCCACTGTCCACACTGTTAGTGACAGCAAACTATGAGTGGGGACCACCCACAGCTATTGTTCACGCTGTCGGCAGTGGTGAGCAGGGACTGCCCACTGCTGTCAGTGGCCACATCAGCAGGAAAGGGGGGGCAGCAATTGCCTGGAGAAGCTCACAGCAGCTTCAGAAGCAGCTAATTTTTTGCAGGGGGCACATGCTTCCCTGTAGCCCCTCTATGCATCACCTACGGGTGGAGAGTTGACAACATACTTTGCATACCTCATGAGAACCAAAGGCTCATGGAAAAAGTTGGGGCATGGACTGTAGTTATGGATGTGGGGGAGAGAATATGGGATGGAGCCACTCAGTCATAACAGGATGGGTAGGAAGCTGACCACTAAAGGCAATGCTGGACTCAGGATGCTCACAATCGCTGATCTGAGTAGACCTGATGCCACAGCAAGAACTCTGTACAGCCACACCAGTAAAAATGATGTGTATTCATAGAGAGGCAATACAATACAAGACAAGTTTCATCCCCATAAAAATCCTGAAATTCCAAGGAAAACTCAGCACAAAAGCTGGCCTGCATCATGATAATAGGAAGAGACTGGCCACATCTATATAAAGTCCTTGACAGGGTTAAAGAAGCTGAAGAGGGACATATACAAAACAAAGAAGACTGGCTGGGTGAGTCAGAGGAGGAGGCAAGCTACACAGAGGATGAACAGATTGAATTAGAAGACATTGTTAGTGCAGCCAAATTTAGAGAAACCCAAGAAGGAGATGAAGAACTACAGGCAATTCAGGATAAAGTATCGCCATAAGCGGAGACATCCAGAGCACTCAGGGAGCAAGATAACTGCTATGAGGTAAGGAAGGATTTACTCTGCTAGGTAAAGGGAGAAACAGGGTCCCAGTTTAAAATGTCCTGATTAGTGGTACCTAAAATGTTTAGGCGTATCAAATGGCACTTAGCTCATACTACACCTACAGGGGGACATTTAGGTTGTGATAAAACCATTGCTAGAATTACCCATTGGGTTTTTTAGGCCTAAGGTACACAAAAATGTAGCCCACATGGGGGTACTGTGCTCAGAGTGCCAAAAGGCCCAATTACAACCTATGCCAATTATTGATGTACCTTTCGCTCAAGTGGTACTTGATGTAATAGGCCAGGTGCGGGTAATTATTTTGGGCAGAGGCCCACTTAAAAAGTTTTGGTGAGCTGTCAGGGGGCCACATAGGTAGCCCCACCCCTTGAAAGTTGCCCTGCCCCCAATCACCACATTAGGACCAGAAGTCCTGCCCCCTACCCCTTGACCTTTGCCACCGGAAGTCCATCCCCTTGCTGCACCCCCCCATTCTCCTTTTGGGAGTGGGGATTGCCATCTTAGAACCAGTAAAAAAACCAGATCATACACTAGAAGTCAAACACCTAATATAATATATTTTAATTTTATTACAAAAAAAATTTGTCATGACGTGATTGTGTACTGTATATAGAAGGGATTGCATAAGAACTCAAAAATAAAGTGTCACACTTTAATATTGTGTGTGTGTGTGGTGGGGTATGGGAGTGTGTGGGGATTGTGATAGGGTGTGGCTATATAGGAGGGCATAGGGTATGTTGAAGTGTATGTATATATCGATGGGGCTTATGAGGAGGTCAGGGCACTCATGCCCAGCGCAGGTGCGGCTCTGGCCAGCACTGCATGGGGGGAGGGAGCAGAGCCTGCCCTACTGTCGGGGCTCCACACTATGCACCTGCAGCTCCAGCACTCACAGTAGGAGAAGCCCTGCACTGGAGCCTGCTGCCTCCCCTGATCCCTGCTGTGCAGGTTCCAACACCCTGCCGGAGTGGAGGGAGCTCTGCCCCCTGCTTCCCTGCAGAGTCCAGGGCGGTGCTTCCCCACCGTGAGTGCAGAGTTGCAGGCACGTGGGGTGGAGTCCCCATGATAGAGGTGGTCAGCGCTGCTCTGGGGGTGAGGAGTACACCCATGCTCAGCCTGCCTGGCTACTTCTGTCGCAGGGACTCCATACTGCATACCTGCAGCTCTGCACTAGCAACAGGGAAGCCGTATGCTGGACTCCATGGGGAAGCAGGGAGTGGGGTTCCCTCCACTCCAACAGAGTGTAAGGACCTGCACAGCAGGGAGTGGGGGAGGCACAAGGCTCTAATGTGGGGCTTCCCCACTGCAAATGCTGGAGCTGGATGCATGCAGCACGGAGCCCCAGGGATAGGGCAAGCTTCACTCCCTCCCCCTATGCAGTGCTAACTGGAGCCACACACCACTGGGTGCCTGTGCTGGGTATGAGCACCCTGATCTCCCCGCCTGCTCCTGCTGCTGGCAGCTGAGGATGCATGCCATGGGGGGAATGTGTGTAGGGTTCCCTACACTCCCCACCTTCACACCTATACCCACACCCTTCCCATCTGAGGTCCATGCTCCCACTGCCCCTCTGGCCACAGGCTCCATGCTGCACTTCTGTTTCCGCCCAGCTGCAAATACACCGCCTCCCTCCCCTGGCCCTCCACCACCCCTGCAGCTTCCCTACCTGCTGCCCCAAACAAGCAGGTTTCAGCTGCAGAAGGAGCCCCACCTGGCTACAAACTGCATCCAGTTCCACTCCACCCATGTTTTCAGTTTGTCCAGATCTGGTTGGATCCACATCCTATCGCCTAGCATGACTGCTTTTCCCCATAAGTTAGTATCATCCAGAAACTTGGCCAATGTGCTTTCCACATATTCATCTAAATCACTGATAAAAATGTTGAACAGCATGGGGCCAAGAAATGAACCCTGTAGTACACCACCAGCCATCTCCTTCCAAGATGATACAAACCCATCCACTAACACACTCTGGGTTCAACCCCTTAGCCAGTTTCCAACTCACCTAACTCTGGACTCTCCCAGTTCACCATCCCCCAGTTTTTTTATAACAGTGTCACAGGAGACCATATCAAAGGCCTTTTTAAAATCCAAGTATATGAAAGCAACTATGTTTCCCACATCAAGGCAATTCATTACTTGATCATAGAGGAGACGAGGTTGGTCAGGCATGACCTGCCCACAAGAAAACCATGTTGACTATCCCTCAGCATCATGCCTTCTGCCAATCTCTCACAAATGGACTTCTTGATAATTTTTTCCAAAAATTTACCCAGTATTGAGGTCAACTGACCAGTTCTATAGTTTCCCAGATCTTTCTCCCTCCCCTTCTTAAAGATTGGCACCACATAGTCCCACAATGACTCCAGCCAATTCCCTCAGCACTCTCAGGTGTAGTCCATCTGGTCCTGCTGACTTGAAGACATTCAGCCACTCTAAGTGCTCCCTCACCAGTTCAACTGTGACCTTTGGTTGGCAATGGCTCCCTCCCCTTCATCCCCTCCCCCCCATCCATCCTGTATCCAACCAGGCAGGCAATCACCATTTGTATGCCAGGAACACTGATGTTTTCATTAACGAGTTCAGTTTTCTCCTGACTGTCTGTTATCAGCTGTCCAGTCCCATTCTGCAGGGGCCCCACTTTTCCCTTGGTCTTCCTACATACCTAAAGAAAGACTTCTTATTGTCCTTGATTTCAGTTACCAACCTGAATCAGTCACCTCTCTTGCCCTCTTTATCATTTCCCTACAAATACAGGCTATACTTGTGTATTCCTCCTTGGTAGCTACCCCTTGTTTCCACTGTCCACAAGCCTCCTTTTTCTTTTGACTCCTTGACTCCTCTGGTAAGCGAAGAGGGCTTCCTGGTCCCTTTACCACCTTTCCTGCATACAGGAATGGACCTTTTTTGTGCTCTGAGAATTGTTCCTTTGAGGGACCACCATCCTTCCTGAACTCCCTTCCTCTCCAGTCCCTCTTCCCAAGGGTCTCTCCCACTGTTTTCCTATGCTCATTGAAGTCAGCTTTCCTGAAGTTAAGCACCTCCGCCCTACTGGCTGACTTCCCTGCCATATGACAGATAGCGTGAATTCTAACAACTCATGATCATTATCTCCCAGATTACCCTCAATCCTCAAAATTCCCAGGTCGTCCCCTTTGGCTAGAACCAAATCCAACAAAGCCTTCCCCCTGGTCAACCCATTCACCTCCTGTTCTAAATAAAGCTCTTCCACACAGGTCAAAAACCTATATGACCAGTAAGATCTGCTTAAGTGCTTGTCCCAGCAGATGTCAGGGTAATTGAGGTTGCCCATGATAACCATGTACCTTAAATGTGCAGCCATCACCAGTTCTCTGGAAAATTCCAGATCCAGCTCCTCCTCCTGGTGTGGTGGTCTGTCATAGATGTCTACCATCAAGTCCTCTTCTCTTCAAACTTAGATCTTCAACACAGTTTCAAAACCATCTAAGATCCCCAACACTTCCCCACCCTCCATCATATTTTAAGCATAGGCCTCATGCTAGTAGAACAAGACTAAAAATATGATTTAATGCTATGCATTATACTTAATATATTAATAGTATTAAGTCCAAGCAGGCCTGATATGAAACAGATTTCTCCAGAAGCCCAAGTTGGCTCAGAGTGAACTGAGTGCTGCCTAATACAGAAATAGAGAATTCTTTTCACCTGACAAATCTGACTTCCTAACACTTTGGTAATATGGACTCACAGTACAACTCAGAATTTGCTAATCAGGAATTATTCATCAGCCAACAACTTCTTGAACAAATGCACATTTGTTAGATTGATGAAAAAGTGGGCTTCTGTTCATGTTGTCATACAGAAAGAATGCAGACTGAAAGAATGCAGAAAGAATGAATGCAGACTGAAATACAGATAGAATGCAGGCTGAAATTATACCATTGGTCTAGAGGCTTGTTTACACTGGACAACTTAGGAAAATTAATCTGAATTAACTTTTAAAATTGACTAATTCAATGTATTAAACCCCATTGTGGGCACTGTAATGAAACAACTTTTATTCAGTTTAGCTTACTTCTCTTTTAAAGTAAATTAAACTATTCAGAATTAAGGGTACTTTAATTCTTAATTAGGGTGCTCAGGTGGCAGTTTAACACAGTTTAACCCATTTTAAATGTACACCTTCAGTTAATTTGGATTCATTTCCCTGAGTGACCTTATGTAGACAAATCATAGATCTTAGAGGACCAGACTGTTTTGTTTCATTTCTCTTAGCCATGCTTGTAACTGAAAGCCTTTTGCAGACCTGTATCAAACTAGGCCCACTGAATCTGATAAGTGTGACACGTATCAATAGAGTTTGCATTTCTTCCGCATTCAGCTATCGCCTGAACGGTTTGTATATTTAACCGCAGTTCAATTTGCAGCCAAGCCAAGCACCTCTGTCCCTCCCTGGTAGGTAACTTTGCTTTCTAGTTAAGATGAATGCAGGATCAGGGCCAATGTATATATTTGGTGCAGATTACACACTGTATTTACAGAAAGTGAGAAAGAGGAACAGGCTTTTATACAAGATCAGAATTTTATTAGACGATTAACATTATCTTGATACTTTGTGACATTTTCTGAATATACCTTTCATAAACACAGATATTCATTTACTATGCTCATGTTTCTTTTAAACTGGCCTGTCTAGAGGGTGCAGTATGCTACAAAAAAACTTATTATATATGACAGGCACAGATTCCTTTGTCAGCAGGATTAATCAATCAAGCTGAAGTGGGTATACTTTATTGTATAAACTCTTTAAGCTGTGCATATTAGATGGCCTCACGTTTTGAAAGCCCAGGCCTCCTCTGTTCAACCAATCTGGCCAGAGCCAGTCATGATCCAACACAAAGAATGCTTTATCTAAGTATAAAAGTTCAGCTACAGCCTGCAGCATACTCACTGGGTCCCACTTTTCACATTGCTTCATCAGAAAGTTTTCCTAAAATAGGGCATTAGACCCATCAAAATGAAAATGAGCCATGATAATACCTAGCACTCAAAGAGCACTTTTCATCTCCAAAATACTGAACAAACACAAACTAATGAATCTTTCAGCAACCTTGTGAGACTGGTGCATAAGTGTTACCACCTCCTCTTTAGAGAGAGGCGAACTGGAAAGAGAAGTTAAGTCCCTTGCCAAGGACACCGAGGTAGTAGATCGGAAACAGGATTAGAATTCAATAATTTCTGTGTTTAGAGAACTGTCTCATATTCCTATTTCAACAACAACGGGATGTCTATGCATACTACAAATCAGTAGTTAAAATGGCACAGAATTGATCAAAAGACTGCAATTCCTAAATGTTTTAATTTGTAGAAAAGCTGCAGATATGCAGATAGCAGCACTTTTCAGATGTTTAATGTGTACTCATTACATTTTTAGTACTGATAAATAATGAACAGGACTCTCATGAAATACGCAAAATTTGGGAAACAATGCCCAGCCACACTGTTGTTATCCCTTTGATAAATGCAGCGGGTAGTATTATAAGCAGCTTTTGGATCTTCTCTATGTACTGCAGATTAATAGAAGGAGACATGTTAAGAATACTTATAATGAAGTGACTACCTAAGGAGCACTTAAACACAAACGATTATATTGTTTGTGGTCATTTTGCATTTTAAGCACCAAATGCAGCAATATACAGTATTTAGAGATTTCCAATGTAGAACATAATTAGACATTTTCTCCCTTCATAGAAAAAAACCCCAAATGACTGTCACTTAGGGATTATCTCAAAAAGTCTCATCCTGCAAATGTCTGCGACCAGGTGAAATGCTTGTTGTTATGAGCAATCCCACAAAAGTCAATTGAATTATTTGCAGTTAGAATTTTGTTCTGGTAGTGTCTAAAGCTGGGGTAGGCAACCCCCAGCATGGGTGCAAGAGCTTGGCATGCAAAAGCATTTTGCTTGGCATGCACGCCTTGGGGTGGATGGCAGGGAAGGGGCTGGGGCTGTGCTGCCACATCAAGGATGGGGCCCCTCACGGCTCTCCCGCTGTTTGCTCCTGGCACACCAACATCTTGCAAATCGAGGTTGTGGGTGTTTTTGGCACTCTGCCCAAAAATGTTGCCAACCCTGGTCTAAAGGAGCAGGCTCCAAGTTTGCAATCTGTTACATATGATTTAAGAAAATTATTTACTGAAAGTTCAAAAAATACAGTAACATTTTCCTTCCTGTCCCAAAAGAAAACATTTCTATGTACAAGGCATCATTATTAGTCACTTCTCATTTATACATGATTTTTTTCATTATCACTTTTTTCCTGTTTAATATAAGTAGAAATAATAAATATATATGGTACACCAGTTATGAGACCATTTAAAAAAACACAAGTCTTTCCAAAAAAAACAAGAAACATTTTAAAGCACAGAAATTAAGAGCTAGCCAAAAAAACAAAGAACATAACTGTTCTTCCTGTCTTAGAAGCTGCAGTTCATCCATTTGCTTCCAGTGGGAACTGCAACTTCTGCAGTAAACCAGATAGCTTCAGACCTGAAATGATAGCAAAACCTCAAGATTATCATCCCAATTAAGTCTGTTTTATGTCAACTACTTGGAAGAGAAACAAAATTGATTCTATGGTGTCAAAATGAAATGCACAATATTCAAATTATAGGGCAAGTATTTATTTTCAGTTGCTGTTAGCTTTAGGGGTTCTGAATGTTTTCTCTCCAAGAATGGTATTGCTCAATGCCACAATTTATAAGCAAGGTGTAGATAACTCATCAAGTTCTTCACATCTCTGAACAGGTATATTTATGAAACAAAACTTGAATTATTTCTGTAATTAGGGGCAAATTGGTAGAATTTAGCTGAGTACTAGGCTGCATCCCAGGCTCTGCAGAAGGGTTAAATCTTCCCATCTCCCCTTACAAAGATTGAACTTATGAGTTTACTTTTTGCTTTTTTTAGAAATGTTAGAATGAAGAACTGGGACTAATTTTATTCTAGTTTGTCCAATGTGTGGAAAAGTTACAATGCTGTGGGGGGCCAACCTTTTTGGTAGATGTGCTACAAGATAAACCCTGCACCCCACTCTCCAAGTGCTACTCTGATCCCTGTCTTCTCCTTCCCAAACTGTTGCTCTGCTTTCTGCTCCCTGCCTTACCTACCATTCTGCTTCCTGTCCCCTTTCTTATCTGCCAGGAATCACACACAGGGGCTATTGATGCCACTTGTGGCATATGTGCCACAGGTTGACCACCTCTGTCATAATGCATGGTAAAAATGTGAAGTGACTCTATTATGAAGGATTTCTTCACTCATAAAATACAGTGGGAGCTTAGTCCCTTTAATACAAGCAGGTTTAGGCCTTATGTACATTCTTCACCATGTAATTCAGAAGTATACAGTACTTAAGTCTCAAGTACACTCAACTCCCCTTGGCTTCAAGAGGAATCGAGTGCCCGCTCCTTGTCTTCCCACCCCAGAGGTACATTCATAAATGTGTTCTTCGAAATAGTGTGCTATCCTTCACATACGTGTGTGTGTGTATTATATATATGTGTATTTATATATAAATAATAGTTATTTCTTAGGTAAGAAAACCTTTGCAATTAATCAGAGTAGTTTTCATGTAAATCTACCCAGCCTTCCTATTTTTACTTTAAAGGGCATTTACTGTATTTTTTTTCTGCTTGCTATCCAGATCTCCATGCTGGCTTTGGTATCCTTCCTTAGTAGTCTCTGAATGTTGTATTCTCTAGAATTTTATATTGTGTATGAGAAAAGTATTTTTAAATTGTGTTTGTGCATCTATACTGATCATTCCCATTTTCCCTTATGTTCTTCAGCATTCTGCCTATTAGTCAGTTGCTGACCTGAACCTCAGAAATGACAGCATTTCACTGCTGCTGTAGGTCTCTGAATCCTAATCCTGCAATCAGGTTGAGAGATGTATGATTTGGAGCTCTACTTCACATGGGCACAATGGAACGATTAGGCTCAGGATTTCTCAAGCACCTTATGATGAAGGCTGCAGTGCCAATGTAAAATGTTTGTGCTACGTATATATTATTTATAGAAAGAAAAGGTTACTATCTTTTCTATGTGGAACTAGTAATCAAGTATCATTTTTAGTAGAAATGCTTTTTAAAATCCTCTGAAAAATATTAACGTTCCTTTTGCCAGATAATTAATATATCACTCCTGTGAAAATCAGTTCACAGAAACCATGCTTCTTTTCAGTGATATAGACTTGCTGGCCATTGTTGCCTCCAGTAAAAGCATTAGCACTTCTATTTAAGGCAGTCTAACATTAAATGGCATGGTGCATTTTGAGGGTTGCCTAATTTGTGGCAAGGCTGCCAAAAGTAGCACAGGAAACCCGTGTGTATGGCATATGATAGACCCAGGGGGACAGGCAGTTCAGCAGCAGGAAGCAGAAGGCAGAAGAGGATGAGTGTGGGACTTGCAGAGGTTGAAGAGCTAATCTGTGGCATGCCTGCCAAAAAGATTAGCTCCTGCTGGTGCATTTACTAAGAAAATAACTTGAACCATCAATGTTTCCCTCCAGAACAACCAACAGCTTTCTGTTGCATGTCTTTGTTACTTCCCTCCTTCCCCAAATCCCTAAAATTGACATGTTTCCTTCCCACTTAAAAGTGCTACTTTGAGTTTCTCAAGTATCTTTATGACTAACAACACAACCAGGCCATTCTGCTCTTGGCTGGCACCTGACTTTTACACAGGCATGCCAGTTTCAAATCCACTGAAGGACAGTTAGCAACACTCAGAGCAGCACTAATTTACATGGATATGGTATTGTAAGTTATGCCACCCAGGGTGAAACATGCTGGGCAGAGCAGCTAAGCAATGACAATTCTAATTTTCCAGCTGACTGTGCATGCAGAGTATAGCTCATACATTGTACTAGTGGGTTGGGGGGGGGGGGGGGGGGGGGGGGGGGGGG
>NW_017728948.1:65639121-65651698 GCF_001723895.1 Crocodylus porosus | reverse complement strand
GGGGGGGCGCTACATAATGGTGAGCACTAGACTAGAAGGCAACTGGGGCCAGAGGCCCAGTGCCCAAGACCCAGTGCAGTGGGCCTACGCTAAAAAGAGTCCAGCTAGAGGAAAGAGGCAGAAGCTTAGAAAGCCAAGGCCCTGACAAAGGTGTGCAGGCCTGA
This sequence comes from Crocodylus porosus, assembly GCF_001723895.1. Taxonomy (NCBI): domain Eukaryota; kingdom Metazoa; phylum Chordata; order Crocodylia; family Crocodylidae; genus Crocodylus; species Crocodylus porosus. Next base: position 65,651,534 of record NW_017728948.1, on the reverse strand, counting down.
GGAGGTCTGATATTGTATTGGGACAAGGTGCCAACTAGAGTAATTCACTGTTAACATATGCAAGGCATGCCTATGACTGTAGGAGTGGAGGAGGGCACAAATAGCCCTTAAGGCAACAGGTGCACTGGGGCACAGATGGGTCAGTTGGGCCACTTAGCACTTAAGGGTCAAGATTGGGATCAGCGGGGTCAGAGAGGGACCTGCTGGTCAAAAGGCAGGTGTGGGCTCTCTCTCGGACCCAAAGGCAACCTCCTGTTTTGCAAATCAACAAATTTACATTAAGGCATTGCAGGAAAATGAAAAGAGAAGATACCAGGAAGCTGGATGGGGCAGGAGATGTATGGCCAGTAGAAGGCACCATAGCTGCCCCTAGGGGCACGATCCTGTTAGACTTCTGAAGAAGGATTCTTAGCAGGATAAACATGGCCCTTACAGGTCCCCTCTGCAGTTTGAATATGCATGCTGAGAAAGGAGACTATGGGAAATAATTTCATACTTGAAATCACATACTTGGAAAGCTAATGCACAGGTTATCCAGCTGGACATAAAAATAAACCAAAACATCCCCAATGCCCAAATCTTACTGTGAAAAGAGAAGCTGAGGTGCAGGGGCAGATTCAGGGGGACTGTGGCAACATGGTTGCTCCCTCTTCACCTCTTCACTCCCCCCACCCCCTTCAGCTATGTGGCCATGCACAGTGAGCTCTCTGAGCTCCCCAGCTGACCATTGCAAGGTTTGGGCTGAAGCTTCTGTTTTCACAGAGCTCCAGAGCCCAGAGAGTGATTGCCCTTCTCCCTTCCTCCCCACTAAATTCAGCAGCAAGGAAAAAGAAGGGATGAGCAGTAGAAGCAGCATTTGGTCCCTGGGCTCCAGAGCCAAGGGAAAACAGGAGCTAAGCACCACTGCTACTCATCTCCTCTTTTACTCAGCTGCTGAATTCAGCTGCAGAGGGGGGGAAGATGAGGAGGGGAAGGGGGAAATGGTGGCTCCCCTGTAATTCAAACCCTAGAAACAGATTTTTAAAATATTACTGCTTGAAATACCTTCAGACTCCAAAGAAAACGCAGAGCCTATTTTTCAAATGATGACTTTGACTTTGATAGGTTTTCTAAGGATTCCTGCTCTCTGATATTTAAAATTTGGGGCAACATTTTCAAATGTTTCACATCTATAATCAAGCACTTTACATGTCACATTTTTGACACCTAAGGAAAGTGACCTTATTAACAGAGATCTGGAGCATAAATAAGTTCCTGTGAAGCCAGTGGGAATTAAAGGTGCTTAGTACCATTATATCCCTCCACTCCTTTTGTTTACAAATTGTAAAATAATTTAGTTTTGGCCAGAGCTAACCTTAGGGAAGATGGTGCTTTGGGCAAACTTGTATTTTGGTGCCCCTCTCCCTAGGCCCACCCCAAATCAGTGGTGCTTCTATAGGCAGAGGCAGGGCCAGCAAGGAGGCAGGTGGTCAGCGACTGAAGGTGGGGCCATCGTGGGGAGCAGGCTGGGCTGGTCACTTCTTCTGTGTGGGGCAGAGATTGGCTGGGGTGGGGCATGTCAAGAGTCCTGGTGTGAGCACAGGCTGCTTAATTGTATGTGCACGTGGTACCCCGCCGATCGTGGTGCCCTAGGCAGTCACCCATGTTGTCCACACCGCTAAGTCTGGCTCTGGTTTTGGCTCACTAAACAAAAGCCCTACTGAACAGGAAATATTTAGCCAAAGCAAGAAAATGCACACTTTAGTTCTGATCATGTTAGATACCAATTACTTCTTCCATGCTCACTGACTTTAGAAGCCTTAGCTCCTTTGTGATCCTAGCAGCTGAGTTTGCTTAAGCAAGATGGCCTCAAGGTTCTTATCAGCTTAGATCCTTTTTTCTGCTTATGGTCCTTTTCTTCATTTTTTTTTCTTTTTTTGTTTTAGCTAAATAGAACCATACTAATTAGACATATTAATTAAAACAGCAAACATACATATTTATTGCCCCAGTGTGAAGAGGATTCATCATGTTGTTGGGTGTTATTCTTCCGGAGGGGAGTGCTCTCCTAAGAAACAGAAGATACATTTTGATCAATTAGGCATAGAAACAGAATGAGAAATGAGTTCAGGAAGAATACATCAGAGCCTGCCCTGCAAAACTAGCCTAGTCTCCTTATCAGAGCTACATTACAGGCAACATTTTCCATTAAATTCTACACAGTGAACCTTTGCTGCCCTCTCTATATTCTATGGGATGTATGTGCATAAGTGTTTTATTAAATAGGGATGAATTTAAGTAGTACTGACAGGTTTTTCACAACAGGAGCCTCTATGTTGAAAAATCCCTTACGTGTCTGTTTCCAGGGTACACAGTTCCCAGTGCTACTTACCATTAAAATCGCTAGGAGTTCATTATATGTAGGCAAAACAGAATATTTAGGTCATGAGTTTTCCTGTGGAGTTGTAAAGGGAATCATCCTCTTAGATTGGATTGGCCTGTGTAACCAGAAACTGGTTTTGTGAAACCCACGTGCCTCCAGAGAACAGTGGATTACATCTCTGTTCACTTCTCTGAAAGAAGTTTTTCACCAATACACACAAGAGGATAATTTAGAAGGTATACTACAGCCTCCTAAAAAAGGAATATTGTCTATCATGAATCATTGTTCTATAATTGTAAGAGCACATGCGCAATGGAAATTAGTCGATTCACTTATTTGCTGTTCATTTTGAAAATTCTGTAGTAATCTGATTTTTTTTTTAATGAATAACCAATGCTTTTGAGATAAGTTTACATGGGCAGCAGTATTTGCCCTCTAATGAAGTGCAAACCTCAGAGGCTAGCAAAGAACTTGGTATCATCTGGGATTCTAGTGCAACTGCTAGAAAAATCCAAAAGTTACTTAAAAAACAAGGCCATCTTGGGTGGGGGGGAGGGAAGGGCAGAAATCAGGGTGACTCCCTGTGCTTTAGGGAGCCTCGTGGAGCTGAGTGGAGTGGCCATGGTGAATCTGTGCCACCACTTCAAAATATTCAATATTTATGGAAAACAATACTATCAAATACATTATTGAAAAATATACTGAAGTAGCTGCTAGCAAATTTTCATTTACTGAAGCCATCAATTTTCAGTGCACAACAAAAATGTCAGCAATCATTTTAATAATTCATTATACAAATTTTGATAGAAAAATATTGGGAAAGAAGGCATAGAAAGAAAGCTGTGTTCTGTGCACACAAAAAATAGTTTAAACGGTATTTCCCTGGGGTGGGGGGGTTAGTTTTGAAATGAACAAATATTTCAAATATAACTCCAGTTGCTATACAGTTTTGTCTCAACCAACTCCACAGACTTGCAAAGACTCAGGGCCAGATTAACACCTAGGCAAGCTAGGCACATGCCTAGGGTCCTGAATTGCGGGGAGGCCTGATCCTTCCCTCCACGGCAGCGGTGCAAATGGCCCTTTCCACCTCCCTTCCCTTCCCTTCCCCTCCCCTCTGTCAGCCTTGCTGCCACAATAGCTGTTTCCTAGCAGCAGTGCCAAGCCCCACTCCCCACTGGCAGCACTGTTGGGGTGGGGAGGGGGGACTCAACCGGCCCAAAGCCCAATGAGTTTGTTTGTCTGGGACCCACTAAAGGGTTAATCTGACCCTGCAAAGACTTTCTGGTTTCTTTATTGGATTTCTTTGTTTTCTTTTTGGCCTACATGTTTTAACCTTTCTTCACTTTCAGATGTGTGTTCTATATGAAAAATATGAGGGGGAGCGGGAACTGCTGCACTAAGGTCCTACTCCGTGCACTGGCCTGTGCACCGTGTCTCTGGCCGCATGCCAGAGGTTGCAGACCTGAGCCACCTCATGCAGGTCCCAGGGTCTGGATGCCATGCTGCACACCGAGAGCCTAGCTGCTGGAGCGGTCCACAAGTCCCCACCAATGGAAGTCTTCCGGGGCACTTCTGGGCTACTGCTTCACCCTGATGAGCAGCTGTTCCCAGTTCTTCTAAGTCCCGCTCTTGTCTCTTCTCTGTCCTGGATGTGTTCCCCCCATGCTGGGCACGCAGCTCCTTTTATACACTGCAGGGCTCCACCCCTGAAGTCTTCTGGACCTGAGTGTTGCAGTCTTCAGTCAGGTCTGGGGGAGTGGGGGGAAAGCTCCTCTCCCTCTCCCCTCAGGAAAGGGGCATGACTTAACTCCTCTTGCTGCCTCCTGTTTGGTGGATGGACTCCACCAATCAAAACAGCAAGATTTCAAGTCTGGGACTCAACCCAAGCTCCAAAAGGCAAGCCTGCTACATAAGGGTAGTGCTTCCATGGGTAACTGAAGAAGACACAACACAATGTCATACAGAGATATCTGCACTAACTGTGGAATCAAATGCAGTCTGGCTGCATTTGGATGGCACTCCAGCTTGCTAATAAAGTTGAATAAGTCTCAGCATTTCATCCTACAGACACACCCAGTTATTTTTCATTGGTTGACTATGGTAAGATTATAGTGCTTGGAGGGAAGATGTGCGAGTACAACTCCAGAATAACCATATTTACTCTTGTTCCACCTTTGTTCATGTATTCAGATTAAATATTTTAACACACACAATATTAGAAAGCCTATAATTTTAACTATAATTCAACAATTTAGTGATGAGGGTAAAACAGCTGCATTTTAGGAAGAAGAACACAATAAGAAACAAAAGTAAAAGAATTCTTTCAGAAATAAGACTGGGTTATGCCCTAAAAAATTTCTAGAGTTTTTGCAAATGTCTAGAACATTTCTAGGTTCAAATGGGATACTGAAAAGCAAAAGAAGAACGGTATTACACTTAGTCACTGGATCAAAGCTATTTTTTCCATTGACACCTAATACCTTATGACACCAGAAAAAAAGATGAAAGTAATTTGAACATTCTTATTTAAAGTGTTAAAAGATTTTTATTAAACTAAAAATGTCTTAGCTTCAAGCTACAGTTTCCAAGACTATAAAAAAAACCACCTGGGTCAAAACCTGTTAGGTTTTATAGCAAGTCTAAAGGCATGGCTTCCATATGCACGCTGAGTATTTTGTTAGTACAACTGAGATTTAAATTGAGTTGTGGAGTTATTTAGCACTGAGCAGTGTAGCACATTACTTAGTCCAGTCCACTGGGGATAGATGACTTGGCCAAAATCTCTGGATATTGTGAATCATTTTGAAAGTGCTGTACACAAAATGCAAAAATATGACTGTTTGCAACTGGTCTAGATAGACTATATGAGTACCTTGAGGACTGTGCTTGAAATAAAAGATATATTTATATACAAAGTATCAGAAACAAAATAGGTAGCCAGCAAAATCAATGAAACATTGGCTTTTGCTTCTTTTTCCTGATTTGGGACTGTTCAGAGAGCATATTTTTAAAAAATTCCAGTGTCAGCACACTAGCATATGAATCAAATTAAAGTAGCATCTAGGAACACAGAGTCATCTGACTCTCTCAGTATATAGCTCCTAGCACAATGGGACCCCAGTCTCAGTTGGAACATAGATACTACTGTAATAATAACAAAAACTAAGTTTTAAGCTGCGGAAAATTCATTTCATACATGTCAACTTTGTAAAAACGATTGACTAAAGTATGAAAAGGGAAGCAAGCATTGCAAATTGTAGTTGATATAGCTAAGCAAGTTTTGTCAGCTGCACAGGTATATGTGTGATGAGACCCCATTTTACCTGTGTTCATGACTAGGGGACACCTCTGAAGTTGGAGGGGGAATTGTGATCTCATATAGATTGGCAGGGGGCAGTGAAAAGCCAAGTGCACTTAAAACACACTGCTACAAAAACTGAAAGAAACAATGCAAAGTTTGAGAAAGAGGCTTTAAGCATTTAGGTATGAAATTACACAGAAACTGACATTAGAAATGTTTCTTGATAACTTACTGTGAACCCTTACTTCATCTTAAGAGCTTTTACTGTTACCCTTATCTTCCCTCTCTAGTTCCCTTGAATTGTTTGACATAATCACTTGTAGAAGTTTTTCTCAACCTCAAAACAAGGGCTATATCAACTTACATAAAGGGGATTGGGGCATGACTGGGGTTTTTACTGTAATACAAATAAAACAACAACAATAATACAATTAAGATAAGATGCAACAGTACCTACTACCGCTGCAACACTGATCTTTGTTATGGTTAATGTCCTATTATAGCACTGATTAAAAATTATTTCCCCAGCAGTTCAGATACTCTATTAAAGTATTCTAAGGAAACTAGATCATAATCTGATTACTTTCCTTCAACAGAGTGGGAATAGAGGAAAGGGCCATGTCTACATGAGATATTTACTGAGGAGTTACTCGCTCTGCAGTAAATGTCTCAGCATCTACATATGCAGGGCCATTAGGCTGGAGTAAACCAATTAACTCCACAGGAAAGTTTTTCACTTTGCATCAGTGCATGTGTAGACACTGATGCAGCTGGTAGGGCACAAGGGTACTTCAGTGCAGGGGCTATCTGATTGCTAGCCCAGCACTGGAGCACTCTTGTGCCTATCCAGCCCCTCCACAGCACATTGAGCTGGGGTGGTGGGGAGCAGTCCTGGGCCCCGCTCCCCCCACCCCCCAGGGGGGCCCGCTAGCAGGGGCTGCTCAGACCCAACTCAGTGTGTTGCAGTCCTGGGTGCACCTTCAAATGGCACACCTGAGAGCAATACATTTTGGAGCAATAAACTCCAGAGTTTATTGCTTCACATTAATTGCACATGTAGATGCAACCAGGAAAGAGGAAAATGTTATGCTATTGTGATAATAAACTGTTTTTGCTTTATTCCTATTATTGGTTAGAAGTACCTGGAAAATGGGGATCAGATACCAGGCAAGAACACATTCCAAGGACCCTGTTGGATCCAGGTAATAACATTAAGTTAAGAAATCTGTAATCTTTCCAGTAATAGCAATACAGATAAAATTATGGGTATTGTTACTGAAATACAACTACTAGCTTATACAAAAACAAGGGTCTCTTGCTATTATATCTGTATTCCATTTTCTGTTTCTAAGTGCATATTGTAAATGAGGTCATCTAGTTGTTACTCCACTGCAGAGTCTATTGCTAGCAAACCAGATACACACCACTATTATTTCAGTATAAAAATTATCATATTTAATCACATACCACACGCAACTTTCTCTCCAAAATCAGACACCCTTCCCCCTACCCCATCCCCCAAAATCAGGGCATGTGTCTAGAAGGTTGATTTTTTTCTTACTGGAATAAAAGAATAGAAACAGTCAGACACTGTTGCAAGATAACTTGGCTGTTGTGCTTCTCCCTCTGCCAGCTTCAACAAGGGAGGGAGCAGAGTTCACCATTCAGTGTCAGAGCTAATGTTAACCCAGCCACAGCCACAGCCACAGCAGACAGTATTTGTTCATGACTGGGAAAATCTTTTGTATCCATCCTGCTTTCCCAAAACAAGGTGCGTGTCTTGTTTCAGGACGTGTGGTATGTGAGAAGATAGAGTATGTTTCTTATTCTGAAAGAAATACAATAAAGGTTATTTTCTTAAATGCAAAGCTGCCCTGCTACCAGCCTCTGATTGGTTGTCTCCATAATTATAAAATAAAGAAGGAAGTAGTTTTAAAAATACCTGAGAATAGATTTGTGCTAAACTGAAAACGTAGCCACAGCAAAATATGTGAGGGAAAATATTGGTCAGCAATCTATGCATAGCTGATGGTGTCCCATTCAGCTGATAACATTTTCAGTAATTCCCAGGCAATATAAGACAGGCTATAGTAGAGGTCTCAATGCATAGCAGCAGAATCACAGCAGGGGTGGTTTCTCAGTTGCCTTGAACCTGGTGCTAATGTCCTGTACCTACTGGGCCTAACCAAGGAACAGTTCTCTCTCAGTACCAACAGGATGAAGTTACATAGTCCATAGTGTCATACAGGATTCAATGAAATGGGAAGATAAGTATTAGGTAACTATCCTCTGTTCAACAAACAACAAAGGATGGATGATAAATGGGGTGATTCCCCTGGCAGGAGGATATCTTGAGCCACAGTTCAGAGCATCAAGTAAAATTCAGATATAAACATCAACCCACAGCACTGCAGCTCTTAGCAGGCTCAAGAGCTGCCCCCCACTGGCTGTGGTAGCCTCTGTTTTAAAAACTCTTGAAAAGACACATAGGGCAAAAAACCCCACTTTAATTAAAAATGGAACTGCAAAGACAGATGGGGAAAAGTATATTTTTTATTTCATGGTTGTGCCCATAGACCCCAGTCAAAATTGTACGCTGGAAATTGCACAAATATCAAATAAAAAACAGTCAATAATTGAAAGAGCTGGCAGGGTATTTATTTACAATTTCTATGAGGAATGAAGCAACAACAGGGGTAATGCAAGAGAAAATGAGAAAACAGAAGAAAGAAAGGGTACAGAGAAAGGAAAAGAAAAATAAGGGTGCTGGATTCTTCCCCCTTGCAGATACATCTTTTTCTGAAGCCATCTGGAAGGTAAATAAGGTACTAAGATATAAGTTCACAATAACAGAAGCAAAGGTATTTTACGTAGTCAAAGTCACTCCATAAGGTAACTAGGAGTGCCAGTCCTTACCACTTTGTGGCATACAGAACACCAGTGCCTCCACTGGATACTGCTCAAGAGAAAGAATGAACAGAAGGAATTTGGTGAGGCCTCACTAGGAAGAACTAACTTCTTCACCTGTCCCTGGGTCCCTCCCTCTTGATCCTAAAAGTGGCAAAAAAAAGGGAAGAGGATAAAACTATTAGTGTATATTGAACAGTGGAACCATGCCCCACATCCTAATTTCCTTTGGCTGCAGCAAGGGCTCCATGGCTGAGCCCTCAGTGGGTGAACAGCCATTTAGAAATTCAAAACGACAACACAAAGGTTCTTTACCTCCTTAGGCACCATTATCCAGGTGGGATTACTGCAGCAGAAGCCAGGGCTCCCACCTCTTGATTATCTGGGAGGGACAATTATGACCATCTGCCACACTTCCAGCAGCAGAATGAGAGTGTAGCATCTCAAGACGTGTGGTTAAATATGCCGGAGAGAACAAAATTCTTAAACAAAATATTGACTCTTGTTGCCAGGAGACTCAAGAAGTCAAGATCAAGGCATAAACTAATAGCCTGAGAATAGAAAATGGTAGGATATTATCCCATCATGCCCAAAACACACCTGTACAAATACCCATTCTGGAGAACTGGGACAGGTACTCTGGCAAAGCTGCTGCAAAGCCCCCATATTTCAATGTCTGAAAGAAATTGTGTTGAGGAAAAACAAAGGATTCTTCAACTTTCACTGATGAATTGAGTGGTTGGATACAATGTGTGGTATTGTTCATTACAGAGAGCAAAGTTGTGTGTTGTGAATCTCAGAGGTTATGACAGAAAAGGAATAATAAATTCACACACAGCAGCATTGGAAATAGATGGATGGCAGTAACTCTCAGGCACAAGCTCAGGTCTATTCTATTTGAAAGTCACTCAGCTCATAGTGCCAGAATGATCTACTTTATCACGTATAATAGAACTCCAGAATGGGTATGTCATCTTACCTATGCATAAGGAATGTCATGAGAACCTGTTAGAAAGGAAACAATAGGAACCACAGCTGAAATCTGACCTGTTAACAAAAAGCAGCACATGAAGTTTCTCAAGTATACATAGCCCTGGAGCATTCTGAATGATGGCTGTGTCCCCTTGGTTTGGAACTCGCTCATATTTTGCATTGTGATCTGTGAGTACGTTAAATGGAGAAATGGCCCCTTTCTTCAACAGTGTTACTTCCTAGAAAATTGTTGGACACCTTCCAGGAATGTGAAGCAAGGGCTACCTGAGTAAAACCACCATTCATAAACATCCAATCTGCTCCATTCCCACTGCTGTTGCATTTACCTTCTTAAGGAAAAGCATAGAGGAACAAAGGACATGATGACCAGAGTATCATAGAAAGGCCAGTGAATCTAGTGGTCTCTCTAGAATCTAGTAGTCATCTCTAGACCACAATCAGGTTGGGTATCATGACACATAGTCAGCCACCCGCTTGGTACAATTTCCTGATTATGTTCAATAAAATACTAGAACTTTCATTTGTGACATTAGTGCAAGTGTTTGGAATTTCCCCTGTTGGCATCTACAGAATTCAGCATTCCACGACTGGCTAACAACAGATCCACGTTGGTTTTGGCACAATTTTTTATTCCTTTCCAGCAAATTTACTGAGGGTCTGTGATTATCTTTACTTTCCCCATAACCAAGATCCTATGTCTTCCTACCCTATTCTCTCTAAGAAACAAATTGTTTTGCAAGAAACTATACAGTGGGTACATCTACATGAGATGTTTACTTGTGGAGCTGCCTAATTAGCTGCATAGGAAAGTCTCAGCATTTACATTTGCAGCCTTATTAGGCCATAGTAAACTAATTAACTTCACTGCTGAGCCATGCTGGAGCAGCCCCAGGCTGGCAGGTTTCCCCCCCCCCCTTCCCCCCAGGTCTCCTGTCAGCTGGGGCTGCTCCGACCGGGTTCAATGTGCTGTAGTCCCAGACACACATGTAAACACAGCACCTGGGAGCAATAAATTCTGGCATGACATGCACCAGAGTTTATTGCATCACATTAATTTCATTTGTAGGTGTGCCCTATATGTGTCAAATTACATTCAGATGTTTGAATTATTCTTGGCAACTTTACAAAATCATATTTGTTGCCTCACTTAAATATCATAGTGGTGTGGTATCGATATCAAATACCTTCGCTAAAGTCTGCTTGATGCAGAGCAGCTACTCCAATCTTGTTTCCAAAGTAAGGATTTATCTTCCATTATCTAGGCATCTATACATTTATATCACAAGCATTCATATTAACGGATTATATTAATGGGATATATTCCATCTGTTGTCCATCTGTGATTCTTTCTTTCAGTTCACTTTCACAGAGGTTGATACCAACATAGACTTGAGAGCATGATGTGTGCCAAGTTTCAAGGTGATAGGTGCGAGGGTTTCTGGGAAACTGCACCTCAAAGTCTTGCAAGCAAAACGTGTGCGTGTTAAGCCACAGTGGGGTAAAAACTGCAGGGGTGGTAGCTCTGGCTGAGGCCACCTATCTCCTTGAAACTTGGTAGGCTTCATGGCCTCAGCCAGAGCTACCACCCCTGCAGTTTTTACCCCACTGTGGCTTAACATGCCCACATGACATGAGTTTTGCTTTCAAGACTTTGAGGTGCAGTTTCCCAGAAACCCCTAAACCTATCACTTGAAGCATGGCACATGTCATGCTCTTGGCAGAGGCTACCATCCCAGCAAGTTTCATCTGAATCAGTCAAAAGACAACAAAGTTATAAATATTTCATTGATTCCCCATTATACTCTATGGCCAAATCACCGAATTCGCCCCCAATCTTCCGAAGCGATTCAGTCAAATCAAATTGGAAAAACAATTCGGATCTCTGAATTGAATCTCTGGCATCTGAATTGGCTGAATCCAAATTGAATAGTTCCCTATTCACACAGGCCTAGGACTGACTTCTTAGTTAGCATGCAAAATTCTGCATTATCATCCATTTTCTGGAAATGTGCAACTGTGGTGAACGTCCAATCACAAAGCAAGAAAACATCAAAAAAGCTAATATGCTTATGGCTGACTGTTCTGATGCCCTATAGAGTATGAAATGATTTCTTATTCTAGAAAGCAGAACCCTGAATATGCCAATGTAGCCAGGATGAAGGGGCTGAATTAATCTGTGTACATTTGTATGCCACAGGCAAGGCTTTCCAAATTATTTACTATACCCAGGGTGTAGGAGTAAATTTAGTCAGGCTTCTGGCCTACTTAACTAGAAAAACAGACAGAGACCAGAAGTGCTGATACTGCTTATTTCAGTTACATGTTTTGAGATAAGAAATCCTGCATGTCTTATTACCCTGTGCACAGATGTCCAGTTAAGTAAACTTGTTTTAGTTTCTCCAAGGTCATATTTTTTTTCTCTCTTTATCTGTCTTAAGTATAAAAATGCTTAAAAACTTAGAGAGGAGGAGGATTCCTTTGAAACAGACAAGTGGGTGATTCCCCTTGCTGTATGAAATCCTCCCTGTGATCACAGTATAGACCTAAATAAAGAAAAGCTGGCTCTGTCAGTTCTGATTCAACCACAACGCAAAGTTTGATTTCTTCTGCAAGGGTTATTGTCCAGGACAAATATTCTCATAGACTGCACTCAGGAACATGATTCGTTCACATCAGCTGCTGTAACACACTACTAAAAACTCACATATGAAAGCCAAAACTTTTAGATTTTCTACAAATACAACCCAAGCTAGAAGGCAGGAGAAACTCAGGATTACAGCCAACTTAGTAAAAAAAAAAAAAAAAAAAAAGAACATATAGCATCTGAAGAACTAGCAGGAATGCCGA
>NW_017728948.1:65610768-65639086 GCF_001723895.1 Crocodylus porosus | reverse complement strand
ATGCCGTTATGCCGTCTACTAAAAAAAAAAAAAAAAAAAGAACATTTTATTTAGTTTTCCTGGTGTCACAAGCTCTATTAGGACAGCAAATATTTTTGGTACATCTTGAATTAAACATAAGTCTTTCTTTCTATTCTTCAGAATGACTTACTTCTTGTAATAAAATTAGTTCAATTTTATCAAAGTATAATTTTGTTGCATTGTTGGAAAAAGCCAGTCTTTTTTTGTTCTGTTCTCAATTATTAGAGTTTAGGAACAAATTTGGGCTTGACAGACAATCTACACAACTTCATGGAATACAATGAGACTTCCAGGGTTGCATGCCAGAGCAGAGTCTTTGCATGCTTATTTTGCTTTTCTAAAATATCATAATTTGTTCCTCATCATCAAGCTGCTGCATTTGGAATAATATTAAGAAGTCAAAAAATGCCACCAGTGTTGTGAAGAAGGCTTAATTCTCAAGGTTGAGGGGTTTTTTTTGCTTGTTTTTTTAAGTGTATAATGATTCAACGATCACAAAGCAAGGAATATTCACAATTTTATGTCCAAATTTTATAGCCAGCTGATTTGCTTCAAGAGTAGCATTGTGCAAATCCAATAGAGTTCCATTAAATGCACAGAGAGGGCATTCAGAGGTGATATGATTCAGTCTCAGTTCGGTGAGATATTCCATTCCCATCAATGTAACAGAAATCCACATCTGCCATGTCCTGTCTTCATTCAGTTTAGAGAAGACCAAAGATGTATAGGGAGATCAAAGCTAACTGGTGTAATGGTGGGATTTGTAATACTAATTTCTGTATTAAGGGGTGAATTGAGCCATTGATGTATCCACGTATCTTGGAGATTAATGAGTCTTGCTTGGTGTTCTTCAAGCAGGATGTCTAGATTTTAAGCTCAGATGAGGCAGACGTTTAAAAGATCTTCACGTATAGGCAGCTGCGGGTTATTTTTTTTTCTCCATAATTTAGATAAGGCATTTCTTCTTTTTAATTGGAGAGGATGTATGTGTGAGAGGGGAGAAGAGAGTGAGCAAAACGACCGGTGTCCCCTGCTTACCTCCGCAGGAGTGGTTCCTGGAAGTGGCAAGTGGAGATTGCTGCAGCATTTCTAGAGCAACCTGACCCTCCATCTCGGCAGGGAACATGCCATTAAAAGTGCTTCCAGCCCTGGTAAGGGACCTGGAGAGGAGGCCTGCAGAGTGCTATGGAGGCAGATGCTGAAGCAGTCCCCTGACAGGGAGCAGCAGGCCACCAGAGTGGAACCAGGAGACCAGGCAGAGCAGCACAGTGTTCGGAGGAACACTGGTTCCCTAAAACAGCCTCCAGCAGATGTCAGAGCAGATGCGGGCAACTCCAGTGAGACAGGTGGTGGAGAGACAACCATAAGGTAACAGGAAACCTGGGAGGAGGCAGATTGGGTGAGAGGCCCTAGTGTGGGGCGCATTTCACCTAGAAGCCCTGTCCACCTCAAGGGTGAGAGACCAACTTAGGGGAAGCATACCCCAGGACTGAAGCCTGCTGACCAAGAGAGTCTGAAGGCAAAAGAGGGCCTGTGGCCAGTTTGTCAGGTCCCATGATGATGGGACATTAGATTTAAGGCCAGTGAGCCTGTAGAATGCTTTGGGCAACAGGGTTTGGCTGAATAAGTTGGATTGCCTTCAAAGGCCTCTGTTGGGAGGGGTTTACCTCCAAAGAAGTGGGGCAGAACAGCAGTGGATGCTGACACCTTTTTGGTTTTGATTTCTGGGTTTGTTGAATTGAGTTACACGCATTATTAGTACTAAGGAGGTTGGCAGAGCAGCTACGAACCTTCTAGAGCTGTGTAGAGAAGACAAGGGCTGGAGTGAAGGTCAGCTGGATTGCAGGCTGCTACCAGGGGCCACTACCAGGACCCACACCAGCAGGTAACATCATTGAGTTTGGCCATTGTCCATCTTCATCAGAGACTGGAGGTGTTTAGGGTAAGGTAAAGAAGAAATTTGGAGCCCCACAAAGAGGCCAGGGTGCTGTACCAGGAAGGTTGCTCACAGGGAACTGCCTCTCAAAAATTATAACACCGAAGTCATAGCAGAAAAAGAAACCACAACCAGGCAGCCCAGGTGATATAGCCCAAGTGCCACCCTGCCACCCCACAAGTAGGCCAACAGCCCCCTGGGAAGGGCCTAAAGTCATACAATACATACAGGTGACACAGTACGTTACTAAGAATGGGAAGCCATTGAAGAGGGGTGGATCGGATTGTACCTGTAATGATTTGCAAAGCCCCCCACACCCCCAACACCTTGCCACACCACTGCAAACCCTCCCCCCAGGTGCTGTCATGATTTCATGTGCCTTCATGTCCCAGCCTTCCCACACCCTGCTATGGTATCCTGGCACCCACGCCCAAGCAGGGAGACCCAGGAAGTATGGTGTCTTGCTGGTTGGCCTGCTCAACTCACCAGATACTGCAGGATATCATGCATGCCTATTTGGACCTGATGTGGCAGTGGCTCACCATGGTGTGTGCCCTAATGTCCACAAGCCACCAGCCAACTTTCCCACTCATGCCCACCTACCAGACCCTGTGCCTACCAAGCATCCAGGACTGGGCCACTGACATTTACACAGCTGACAAGGACAAGGCTATCGGAGAAGCCATGGATGCCAGGGTGTTCTGGCACCACCTCCAATAGTCACCATGTGTGTCCTCCACAAGATCTGTAAGACCATGGGGAGGTCTTCTGCAAAGCCTGGGGCAAGGACCCATGGCACATGGACCAGGCCTAGCAATGCAAGCACATGCATCACATGGATTGAGGAGAGGCTGAGTCTCCCTGCTGATGATGGGGAAGAAGGCTGTCCAGATCTACAAAGCCCTGGTTGACTACCTCCTCACCCATGTGGACCAGGAGTCCTCCCCAGATTAGTAGGGCCAGAGGACTTTGGGCCTTTGTACCTGCAACAAAATTGGCCTTTAAAGTGGCTTAACTGCTCTTTTGCACCACTTTAATGGCATTGCTATTTACATGCTCAGCAGTGTATTTTGCTTTAAATGACTTGGTTACATAGCAAGGTAAAACTCATCCAAGGTATTTTATTTTGCTACGTAACAAAGTACAATGGTGTACAGGGCACTGGAAATCAAGGTGCTGGGGGAAGCTCAGGCTTGGTGGGCTTCCAACACCCCATGCACCATCCCTGCTGCCTTCTCCCACCAAGAACATACCCAGCCACCCTCCTGCTACCTTGCCACTCTGCCTCAGAGCAAGCCAGCTGTTCCTGCATGGTCCCAGGCAGTGGGGATGGTGCACAGGGTGCTGGAGCTTACCTGCCTCTCCTGCAGTGGAGATGGGGGAGAGTTACCATCTGGCCAAGCAGTCTCTAAGCTGCGGGAGACCCGGATGCTTCCCTCCCAGGTGGCAGCACCCCCAGGTGGCACCTGCTTGCTGGCACTCAGCCCAGGTGGTCCCAGGGGGTGCTGCCACCATGGAGGGAAGCACTGGGGCCTGCACAGCTCAGGGGCTATAAAACCTGGTGGACGCTCCTGCAGGCAGGCTTGACTGAAGAAAAAAAAAAGTGGGGATGAACCTGATCTTTTTTTTTCTTCCTGCTGGAGCCTGCCTGGCTGCCTTAGCTGTGCAGGGACCCGGTGCTTCCCTCTGCAGCTGCAGTGATCCCTAGGCAGCTCCTGGGTGGGCTGCTAGTGGGTGGGAGCTTCCCAGAGGGCAACATAGTCGTGTAGGGAAGCACCAGGCCCCCGTGCAGCTGAGGCAGGCTCTGGGAGGAAAAAAAAGATCAAGCTCCTTGCCAGTTTTTTTGCTTCAGTCAAGCCTGCCTGCCTGAGCTGCACAGGGCCCAGTGCTTTCCTCCATGATAGCGGTGCCTCGAGATTGCCTGGGCCAGGTGCCAGTGGGTGGGTGCCACCTGGGGGGTGCTGCCACCACAGGGGAAGCACCAGTGTCCTCCAAAGTTCAGGCACCTCTCAGCCCGCCGGCATCTCACTTTGCTCAGCCCACCACGGAGAGGCAGGTAGACTCTAAGGATCAGGCCCCCTAACCCTTGTGTACACACAGTGGGGGTTTAGTTTAGTTTAGTCTTCCCTACACTAACATGGTGGAAACAATGGGTTTTAAAAAACCCACCATTTCAATTTAGGGAGAACTAAACTGAACTAAAGCCTCATCATGTGTACAAGCACCCTTCGAGTGCCCATGCCCTGGCACCAGGCCATGAGTCTCCTGCCCCAAGCTCCTCTGGTCCTGAATCCTGGGCAGCACTGCCCATAATCCAGCCTGCCTGGACACCATTTTCCTTCTCCTCCCCCTTTCTCCCCCACCCGACCTAGGGGAAGACCTAGGGTGCAGGAGAATGCAGTGCAAGTAAGAGATTTGCCTCAGTTTAAAAAAATGTTGCGGCTGCCAAATTTTTTTTTAATAAAGAAAACTTGTTGAGAATTGTCTGTCTCAGCTTGGACCCAACTAACACAAACCAACAAACATTTGGAGGGGGCGGGGAGGGCACTGAGAAAGGAGAGAAAGAATCTTGAAGGTGCAGTTAGGATGGGGAGGGGGGAAAGGGATGGTGTCAGGGGGAATGTTGCAGGGGCTGAACTCAAAAACACAAAACCTTGGAGGGGAGGCATGGAGTTGAGGGGTTTAACCAGGCACCCTACTTTCAGTGGTCAGGAATAAAAACCTCTGTAGGAGCTGGACAGGTTTGCGATCCCAGACTGTCTGTCTGAGAGAACTGCAGGGTGGAAGACAGCTGGTGGGCCTGGAGGGGGAGGGAGGCATTGCCACAGCAGGCACCATGGACTCCTAGCTCTCCAACAGGGGACCCCGAACCCCTTGGCCTGTGCCTCTGGGGCCCAGTCTCCCCCTTCAAGGACCCTAGGCCTGCAGCCCTTGCCTAAATGGTGTCTGGGGCTCACATCATGCAGCTGTCCTGAGTCCCAAGGCTGCTTATCCCCACCAAGGCAGTGCTGCTCCCTTGCAGCAGGACCCAGGCCAGGAGTGGAACCACAGGGAGTGAAAGAGCTCCCTGCTGGGCCCCTGGCTGGTGGGTGGACAAGCTGGGGCTAGTGGGTTCTGTTGCACCTGGCCCATCAGGCTGGTGGGCCATGCCCCCTGCCCCATTCCAAGTGCCCATGTAGCCTTTCAGGACTGGCCTGGAATCACTTGGGGGGACTGAGCATATGGGATGATCGCCAGCCATGGGGGGTACTGAGTTGGGCCTGGAAGGCAGGCATTGCCCCTGATGGCCTTGGCACTGGGTCTTTGACAGCCCAGTTCTGCTCCCCTCATCCACTGATGCTCCCTGATGTGGACCCCACCAGATACTTTCCTGCCTCCTCAGACCATGGGTCAGTGACTTCTACATGCCACATCCCTTTGCCCCCAGAATCACCTAGTCAGAGCATGGTGGGAGTGTTTCCCCTCACCCACCATTGAGGGGTCCCTCCCATGAGACTCCTGTTTCTGTTGCCCCAGGGAAGAGTCCCTGGAGCGGGGCTCACCATGCAGTGAGGGGCTGGGCGGCAGCCTCTCTTACCATTGCTGCCTGGCAGGGTTATTGGCTGTCTACAGGAGGTGGTGCTAGAGCAATTCAGGGATGTCATAGGTGGACCCCAAATGATCTATGACCCTGTGCATAAACTCCTTATCCTGGTGCTGTGACTCTCTCATCTCTGCAGTGGCATGGGTTGTTTCATCCAAATAGCAGGTGGCTATCTGGAGCCCCTGTGCATGTGCCTCAGCAGCCTGGTCCTGTGCCTCAACAGCACATCCCTGTTCCTCTGCAGCCCAAGTATAAGCATCCCCCACAGCCTGCCCATTTTCTCCATCCACATCTTGAGTCATTCTTCACGCTGGTCCTGCAGCTCATGGCTCCTGGAGTACATAGTGTGTACCCTGAGCTCAAGAGGCTATGAACAAGAGGTAGGCGTTGAGAGTTGTCCTGAGTGGTGCCTGCACTGTAAGAATCAAAACCAGCTGGCACCCAATTGACTTTACCCACAGATCAGATCAGAGGGGAGAGGGGAAATGCTGGAGTGCCACTTGCCAGCCTCTCTAGGTACACAACTTGGGAGTCACCCTGGCAGCAAGAGCAGAGTGTAGGGTGACCACTGACATAGGCAACGCATGGTGGCGGGGCATGGGGAGGCACGTGCACCCCTTAGATTGGCTGCCCCCATCCCTGGCTACTGTGGGTGGTCCTTGCTCACCATCTGCACCCCGCCTTGCCACCAACACTGCCACCAGCATCTGCAGGTGGTCCCCACTCACCGCTCACCATTCCCCTTCCCCACTAGCTGACACAGCCACTGGCATCTGTGGGTGGTCCCCGTTTGCCTCTCACCACCCCCCACTGCCAACACTGTTGCTGGCATCTGCAAGCAGTCCTTGCTCACCACTCATCACCGATGCTGCTGCCTACAAATGGTGCCCCACATCTCAGGAGGCACCAGTTATTCATGGCCATTGATGCACCCTCAAAATACAGGACAGCCTCTTGATGATGCTGGACCCCTCAGCCAACCAGGAATGAGGGGTGGAGCCACTGGGCCCCTTTGTGAATCAGCAGCAATGGGCAGGGCCACCACCTTCGTCCTTCCCTGGATGGCTCTCTACCCGGCTCCTCCTGGCTGCACACCACCCTACTTCTAGGTACAGCCTATAGAATCACATGGACAAATGACTGACATGTATTTCCACCAATGAACTGAAAAACAGGACTTTTTGCTGTCTGTTCCTCATCTAGAAATGGATAGGGGACAAAGGGTTTAAAAACAGGATAGTTGAGTATAAAACAGGACCAATGGTCACGCTAGCAGAGCAGCGGAGATAATGCCTCACATGCAGGACTCCTGTAGTCACATCTGTCTCTGTCCTGGACTGGGAAGGAGGACTGGAGGGGGTTTTTTGCTAGGGGGACTTATTCTCATTCCTGCTGAACTGCAACTGCAGCGGTTTTCATACCAAGCTGCATACCCTCCTGTCCCTGACCTCAGGGTGCCCTCTGCCAACCAGGCCTATGGAGATGCCAACGGGGTAGGACAGCATACATCAGCAGTTGTAGCTGCAGTTTACTTTGCTTGCAGAGCTCAGTTAACACTTTCAGTGTCTTTAAAAGCCTGCTTGGAGTGACAAAAAGGGGAAGGGGGAGAGGGAGGGGGAGGGGAGGGTGTTTCTGCATGACTGTTTGTGGCAGCTGCAGTGAGGCTCACTTCTATTTGGAGGTTAGCTTGGCCCTGAAAGATAGGGCAAGGATATGTTAGTGAGGCAGATTTATGTTCCCATTGAATGAGACATGGGCTGATAAGTGCCCCAGGCCAAGGGAAGGAAGGGAAATTGGTGCCTCAGCTGATCTTCAGGACTGTAGGGAGAGAGTTGGGGGTGGGGAAGTGAGGGGATGGAGTCATTGCTCCACTCAGTTCTGAAGGACAGAAACCTTTGCAGTGTTCGCTCAAGGTCTGGGAGGTCAAGTTCTAGGGTGATAGGGGCTCCTACAAGATAGAGGTCACACGCCCAGACTCTAGGTCCTCGGTCCCAATGTCCATGCCCAATGTCCATGGAGCTTTTCTCCCCATCCTGCATGTCACACTCCATGCTCTTGGCCATGGGTGAGAAGATATCCTGGGAGCATGCTTCCAGCAGCAGGTGTACCTCAGCTCCTACATCCTGTGATCAGCATTCCCTCTAAGCTGCGTGGCGTGCATGGCCATGCAGGCACATGTAGCAGCGCTGCATGAGCATGCCTGCACAGCCATGCAGGCCATACAGCTTAGAGACAATGCTGCTTGTGATGATGCAGGGACCAGCATAAGATACCAGACCCCTTTGGGGCCAGCCTCAGAAGCTTTGATCTTGCCCTGTGGCCCCTTGCAACCTGCTTCTGGTCACCCAGTTGCCCCAGTGCTGGGGCTTCCCTGTGCCTCCTCCACCCCTGGAGGGGTCTTGCTGGCAACTCCTCCAGGCCTCTGGTGGTGCTATAGGTTTGCAGAGTGTTGACAGATCTGTCCTTGGCGAGGAAACAGGACAGCTCCTTGTAAAATGGCTTTGTCCACCCCTGGACCTCTTGTTGGCATCATGCATATGGTGATACTGACTCATCACCTTGGTCTTGGTGAAGCACTCTGCCCAGCCCCTGTTGTAGCTGGGCTCCACTTGGTAGGGTGCCTGGCCCTGGAGCTGTCTGGGAGAGGGTGCCAGTGGAAAGGCCAGGCTTCTGTGGGGCTGTCTGACTGGGTGTGCTGGTGTCAGGACCAGGCTCCTACAGAGCTGTGCCCATGCATGGAGGGGGTTTCCTGGGCTCTGAGTCATGCCCATGGGGTGACTCATGATGGGCTATGGGGGCAGGGCCTGGGGACATGGGTACCCTAATGCCAAGGCTGGTGCAGGGACACACACCCCTACTCCTCCCCAGCCTGGCTCCAGCTCACAACTGGCTGGAGCGAGGACTTGAGGCTGGGGACTGAGGCTTCACTGACTCTTGTCAGTGACAGCTCAGGAGCAGGAACAGCAGACAAGAAGAGCAGGCAAGTTCTGACTGAAGTTAAAGCACTGCCCTGAGGGGAAGAGGGGTGAGTGGGGTGCCACAAAGCCCCATGGGATGCTGGCGGAATGCAACCTACCTTGACTTGCAATGGCATCTGGCACAGACTGTTCAATAAGCACTCTAACCTAAAGCACTTTCATCTGATACCACATCCATCCAGTGTTAATCCACCATTTTTAACATTATCTACACGCTGTAACCATCTGTTCAGTTACGGTTGTAAAGTGCTTTCTGTGTGCTTATCATGTGACAAGCGTAAAATCTGTACCTAGCCAAAAAAGCATTATCATTGGCTAAACATACATCTGAAGATAGCCACTTAAACAGGCTAATCTTAAACAGTTGAGCCAACACATAAGACCACTCGGGGCATGAAGTATGCTCGTAAGTGCCTTCCCCTATTGAGACCTAACCCTTTTTATAGTTTTTGTGCACACCACAATAACACTAACATCTAATCAACAGCAGTAAAAAGAACCCCTTTCAAAGCTGTTTTTGAAAACAACACAGGTTATTTTATAGTTTCCTTCTTAACTGAATTGCTTTTTCTTGTAAATAGCAAAAAATAGAAAACACATGTAATAGTTTACACTGCTTCAGGAAAATTCTAAGTTTAAAGAAAAAAGTGAAAACATTTCAATTTGTCTTAGATTTGCTAAAGGTTTTTTGTACTACATCTAAAAGTTGTGACAAATTGAAGTTAATTTTAAATTGTCACTAACACAGCAGAAGTGTTGGGGTTCCTAGGAACTCCAAGTTCCTCAAAAAATATTACTTCCCTAAACAGCATTAGACATTATTTTTTCCAGGTTGCCAAATACAAATACTTGAATAAGACACCTTTTCTTTAACCACCACCTTTGGTTACTTGGATTTGAGGAGCTTTGTTCCACATTTGACATCCTACTAGTTACAGAGGTGGGCAATTATTTGGGCCCACAGGTCACAGGGAATTTTGTTGAGGTGTTGTGGGCCAGGTCAGCAACCCAGCTCCACCCTCCCCAACAGCTCATCAAACTCCCTATGTAGCACGGGGCTGTGGGCAGGCTGGGGACACTGTTCAGGAGTAGGAGAAGCAGGTGAGGCCAGGATCACAGGGCGGGATCACAGGGTGGTGAGAGCGCAGAGCCAGGGCCCAGAGCAGAGCTGCAACCTGCTGCCCACACACCCCTGTGATTGGCGCAGGCTCTCTGGGCAGGGCCAAGCAGACAGTAGATTGTGGTTCACATCCACCTGGCTGAGCGCCCTGTCCATGCAGCTCCCAGCCAATCTCCATGAAGACAGTGGGATAGTGACAGTGTCCTGATCTCACTGACAGTAACACTGTCCCAATCTCCTTAGGAGAGTGACAGCAAGGGCCCAGACCAGGGCAGAGTCTCATTTCTGCAGGCAGGGACATTCACTGAGCACATCATGGCTCTGCCCCAGCCTTGCGCTGTCACTGCCCTAAAATCCCAGGGTTCCCCTGGTCCCGCCCACCCATCCTGCTCCCCACCAGCCTGCAGCCCCATGCTAGCTGCCCAGCCAAGCAGCCTGCCTATGTGGGTCCCAACCTCAGCAGTGAGTGCAGAGCAAACAGGCCAGGGTGCCCAGGCAGCAGGGCTGGGTAAGGCAGTAGTGGCAGCCAGAAGGAGGTGCCCCCACCGCTGGCCTGCCAGGAAAATGGAGTTGGCAGCCACACCACCCCAGCCCCACTGTGTGCCTGGGCATGCATCACGGCCCAGGCTGCCCGGGCTGGACGGAGCTGGGGGACCCGCTGTGGGCTGAGCAAAATTGCTTCATGAGCAATCTAGCCCGCAGGCCATATTTTGCCTGCACCTGTTCTAGCAGGAGGGATATATTGCATCTATACTGTTGAGATTGGAAAGTGGCTATTCAAATAGGCAAATAAGAAGTGTTCTGAATGTGCTCCTAGCACACAAGGAAATGAACAGTGGTGATTTTTTTATTACAGTTTTTTATAGATTTGTGCTACAAAGGCAGGTTTTATTTTCTTAGACAAATGAAATTTCTGCTTCTAGTTTTCATTGAAGACAGAGTTTGCATTTACTTGGGGTCACTGACTGCTTCTAAGGCTGCTTCATTCAATGCAATGAATCAGAATTGGCCTAGCATTTTATTAAATTCAATGTAATATATCTTCCTTTGTGGCCTCTATCATTTATAAAGAAAGTGAAAGCAGGGAAGCACTTACCAGTCTCAGAAGCTGTCTTCACAGAAAGAAGTTTGACACCCTCTTTATCTGATGGGGCTCTGTTTTAATTGGAAGAAGTTAAGCAAACAATTACTTTTGGATACAGGGGAGAAAAGACAACAGACAAAAAAAAGTAGAGCTGTACAACTGCCCCTTGAGACTTAGCTCATAGGGGATAACAAATGAGTTTAATCTCGAGTCTAGCGGAAAGGGAGCCAACACAGAGAAAACTGGGAACTGGTGTACTTCAGGCCATGCTGCAGCAATAAGTGAGGGTTAGCACTGCCGGCCTCCATATGTATGAGAAATGTGAGCTCCCTTGTTCTCAATCACATATTTCCCTTTTGGGTATTTTTAAATATGTTAACAGGTTATATTTAAGTAGAGAAAAGCAGAAAGAAGCACATGCAAAAATTGCTGCGTTCCTGTGTCCTGTGACTAGGCTGACAGGAACGCAAGGACATGGCCTAACTTACTGTTCGGTTCCATTCTCTTGCCTCTCTGGAGAAGAAAAAAAACACCAAGTTTATGTTTTCGTGACTGCATAGAGTTTGACTAAATAAAAAGTTCAAGCTCAGCCAATACTAGCATAAGCCTAGTTGGCAATTTCACAGTACTGCAGCAAATACACTAATAATATTTTTATTAACAGGAAGGTTAATTTGCACTCATATAACTCCTTTCACTGACAGAACGATCACACCACAGTTTTCTGGTGTCTGGGTACTCTCTGTCCTTCGTGTTAAAGTTGGTCCTCTTTGCCTGGAATAATTGACTACTTTTGGGCTAGGCAAAGAGCATGAAATCAAAAGCCTGTGAGAGGAAGGGAGATGTGGGTTTCAGGCCCTCCTCTAATAGCTATTTAAGTATTTTATTTCACGTTGGCATTGAAACAGGGCATTGAAACTGTTATAGGTCTCTCCTATAAGTGAGTGCAATACGCAGTGAGCTCTAGATTCACACAAATGCACTCTCTTTCAATAAATATTTAATTCTGCCAAGCAAAGAGGAAAAGCATCAATAGGAGTGACTGCAAACAGCCTGTCCCAAATTCCCTATCGCTTAAGTCACTCGATGAATGAGTTTTCGTTAAAGCACCCCCACCTCCGTTTTGAAGTGTGAGGGTGCTAATACACGAGATGCAGAAGCTGGCTGGAGCGTGATAATTATTGTGCTCCAACAGTCTCAATTAATTGTGTTTGCTCCGACCCACTGTAACTACAATGCATCGAAGCAGCCCCATGCCTCATGTATAGGCACTTGATTTAGGAGTGAATTCTGGGAGAATGCAGGTTTAATCTTCTCAGGCAAGGGAGGGAATTGAATCTAGGTCTCTTCATCCTTGAGGAATGTTCTAGCCAATTAAATTACTGGATAAAGAGGCAGTAACATCTCCACTTGGATAGATGTATTTGGTCTGGAGTCTGTTCTGCCACATAGCCTTTAAGTGCAAGTCCCTGGTCTCTCTTGAATACACTTTACCCACCCACTCCTCCATTCATGCTCCAGATCTGGAAATAAGCTGGTGAAAAAGCTCTGGAGCATCCCTCTGCAGTCACTTCCAGACCTTGGCCTTCAGCATGCTTGGGAATGCACACTGTTAATGACCCCAAAGTATTTTCACTGGAATATTTATTTCTATGCTTGGAGCATGCATATGGGAGCATATGTAGAGTGTGGGATGTGCTCAAGAATAGTTCAGCTAGGATGCAAGCAGTGTTCATGAGCCCTGAGAATGCCTACCAGACCCAGCCCTGATGCTGAGACATGCAGTGGAAGAAAGCCTAGTGAATAACACATGAGCTAGATGCTGAGCTGCTCTTGCATACTTGTCAGAGGTACTTTAATGTGGAAACTTTTGCCTCTGCTCTTTAGGCTCTTCCAAGGACAGATGGCAGAGTGTGTGCTTTGTAGATGTATATTTTGGCCAGCTGAAGCTAAGCAAATACTTCAGAAGAAATCACAGATATTCACTGAATCTTTTTAATGAATTTGATTTGACTGAGTTCACATTCATAGAAGGAAAAATCATGGAAATTTTCTCCATCTAAATTTTGACTCTTAAGCTTGGAGCACTTAGTAATTTCCCAGGCAAGTATCACAATTTTGCTCCTATATTTTTTTCAGTTTGCATTGCCATTTGCTAAACTTAATACGATTTCAATTTACCTAGGCTATTTACCTTGGCCTGAACCTTGAAGACCTTTTTTGTAAGCTCCAAGCCCCAGGAATTATATAACTAAATCCCTGTAAAAAACTCTCAGCTCATGCCCATCTACAAGAAGATAGAGACTGTATCTGGCTTCAAATTAGAGTACCCATCTCAATGGTACATTGCTTTTGCCTCTAACTTACTAAGTTGGCCCTTTGCTGTATTTGGCAAAATTAATGCAGTAGAATTGCTTCCCCATTCAACATCTTACATGCTTCCCCATTCAACATGTTCCTCTTCAACATCTTCTATAGACTGATTTATCAAAACCACTGCTTATTTATATAAATATTCTTTGCCCGGAGCTTTTTTGTTATCCATTTATATATTTTATGTGTACAGAGAAAGATATAATTATTTGTTCCATTTCTCCTAAAAGGAAGCATTGATTTTCTCCCCTGTATTTTGAACAGAGCTGATTTTGTTTAGCAGCAAATTCAACTTATTTTGCATCCTGCTGAACCAAGCAGTTCCTCTCAGTACACAAGATTCATTGATAGTGTCAGCACAGCTGTTCATCAGGTAACTACAGCATAAGGGGGAGCATTAAACTCCGTATGTTGTTGTGCTCTACAAGCATAATGAATATAACCATTTCCTTCCTTACCCATATCATACTCTAGTCTTGATAAAGAAGTGTTTTGTTTTGTTTTGGGTTTCCTTGTTACTAAAAATTAGAAGGATTAGCTATCAGATCGCAATTAAATGTGTATGGCAGGTCAAATTAAAAAAGAAGCACGGAAATATTCCTCCAATATGTTATAATGGATTGAAGACAGTTTGCATAAAGAAAACTGGTGAACAAATACCTGGGGTTGTCTTCTGGCACATTTTGCACAAGGCCACCAGAATGAATACAGACAAAGTTATTACTATTAAGGCAATCACGACTGGCAAAATAACATCTGCAAAAGATGGATAAAATTATTTTACTGACTACATTCCACTTGTAGAACTTTAAAATATATTAATATAAGTAAATTAATGCTCTACCCCAGCCCCTCCTACAGCAGCAGCAGCAACAACAGCTCTTCATTTCTCTTCTGTATGTGTTGTTCCTCTTATAACCACTAGGTGGCAGGCTTGCAGCTTTTTGAAAACAGGGCTGTAGGCGGCAAGGCCTTCCCTCCCCCATCCCTAGTCATTCTGGAGCTTCTGTCTTTCAATGTCAGTCGCAACTATGCGGAGAGTGTATTTCTGCACACTCTTCCTTAGGACATTGTTATTATTTTTCCCTGCATTGGAATATTCAGTTTGTAACCTGTAATCATGATCAGGTCACCCCAAATGGTAATAGCCCCATATAAATTGTCATCACCCATGTTCCAGGAACTTGTTTGGGGTTTTTTAAGTCACATACAGCAAAACAAGATGAATTTGGAATGTAATGGCTAAAGTGATTATTTCTCCTTTATCATGACAAACACGGAAAGATATGTAGAAATTGCTCTCTGGTAGCATTTTTTCTCTGTACGTACAACCAGGGATGTGGAACACAAGCTTTCTTTAAAAATGAGGGCATTTCTCTCCATTTATTATTTCCCACCATCTGCCATTTCCTGACAGGTGTTTCCCAGCCAAGAAGAAAAGACGTGGAAAAAGAAGTCATGTAATAGCGATGCTTTTTTGGAAAATGTACATGACAGCCCCTGTTTTTCTCAGGTTATAATTGTTCACAGCTTCATTCTGTCAGGCTCACATTTAACAGGCTGTAACCCAATGACCTAGAGAAGAATGCTCCCAAGTCTTCCCTGCAATATGGCAGACTTAGGTTTGAGTCCAAACCAGGCTCTGGCTCTCCTTGAGCTGGCAAGAGCTGGCAGAGCTGAAGAGGCAGAGCACTGCAGTTTTCTACAGCCACCTTTTTGCATTGATTAAATGGCAGTATTGCCAAGATACTGGGAGAGTGGGCTTGTTCCTTGCTTCCTGAGCTGAAGGAGTAATAGAGTCAGACTCTAGGGCAGAACAGTGGAAGATCATTTGCATTATTCACCAGCAGTCCTTCTGCTTTCAGCCAGAAGCACTAATATTAGTATTTGTTATATTACCTGGATCCAATGGAAGGGCTGACCTGGATTGAAAGACAGGGGCTGCTAAGAATACCTAGGAAGGAGGATAATATGGGCAAGTGACATCTTCATAGCTCCCCCAAGGATGCAGCTCTTCCCAAAAAGTTTGTTGAGGCACTTAAAAAATGTATGTATTGGTACTGGAGGCAAATTTAGAGCAGAGGTTCCCAAACCAGAGATTGCACCCCCAAGTGGGATCTGAGGCACCATAGCAATTCAGTGGTAAATAGTCAGGTTTGCACTGGAAGTGGGGTTGCAACCCTGGAAGACTGGGAGTTTCTGTCTCAGAGAGACACTTAAGTTGTGTATAGCTACACAAATACACTCACTGGTCTTAGAAATCAGAGCTGCAGTAACACTGCCCCATTAGATGCATGTCTTATACTATATACAGTAAGTAAGGGCCTAAATAGCATTCAGTTGCCAGCTGCTTGGAGACAGTCTGACCCCTTTGACTTGAATGATTCTTTTAGTGTTAAATTAAAGGTTTCTGAAAACAGAATGATTGAAGGTCCCTCTACACATGCAGGTAAAAGCACAATGGAAATCAATATGTGATCCACATGTGCATGGCAGGAGTACAATTGTGGGATCATGCATTAGATCCCATTGTACCTTATTGCCAGTGCAGGGGGAGCCTGGGATTGTGATCCTGGGCTTCTCCTGCACCAGTTCCCTCAGCTGAGCCCCACAGCCAGCGGGACTTGCAGCAGGGCAGCATTCCCTGTGCTGTCCCTGCTGCGAGCCCTACATCTGGCATCAACTGCAGGACTTGCAACAGGGGCAGCGCTGCAAATGCTGCTTCCACTGTGAGCCTCATCAGCTGCAGGGCTTCCAGTGGGAAGAAGGCTGCTGCTGCTGCTGCGAGCCCTGCAGGTGATGAGGCTTACAGTGGAGGCAGCATTCTCCCCACTGCTGGCGCTATGAGTCCTACAGCTAAAGACACTGCCCGCTCTGTGAGCCCCACAGCCAGCGAGGCTCACTGGGGCAGCAGTGTTCTCCAGGCTGCAAACCCTGTGTCTGGCAAGGCTCCCAGAAGGGGCAGTCCAGGGAATTCTGCCACCACTGCCAGCCTTATCAGCTGTGGGGCTGGTAGCAAGTGGTGCACCCCTGTGACTAGGAGCCTCTCCACTGATGACCTCCCAGCCAGAGGGGAGCAGTGGGGCACATGTTCAGTTAACTGCATGATTAGAACAACCTACAAAGTTACTACACATTTTTTGTGGAATAACTGTGTAGCTTACTGCTTGCTTTATCACACCAGTAATTGGTTGAACATAAAGCTGGGTCACAACTGAAGGCAAGATAAACTGGTTAATCATGCCTTAAGTGTAACATGTACAGGGGGCCTGAGTCATACATTTCCCCATTGTCTTCACTCCACCGGGTAGCCAAGTTCAGGCTTTTCACTTGCATTACTTTGCCCTCAGTCCTTGGGAATAATTCTACAGCTCCAAGGTAAGAGCAGTGTCAGCTTGATGTTCATTAAGCCCTGTTTCTCTTGGAGAAAAGCCTTATAACAAAGACACTTAAATTAGTTTTGTAATAGGGTCCATGGTCCCGTAAGGATTAAGATAAGGCTGCCAATTTCAGTTTTGACAGAACCCCGATCACTCGCGCAGTACCACGCAGCTCTGCTGCAAATTGTAAAGATGGAGAATGAAGGAACATATTTACTCACTAGAAAAAGGGGCGCTGTCCACTGACTTGTCCTTGCCTCCAGCGCTGCCAAAACTTTCTGGAAAAGAAAAGAATAGTGTTTTACAGTCAATGTTTTGTTATCATTTTCTCTTCACCTACCCTTGCTGGATTTTTATACAACCAGTCCTGAAGAGAAGCACAACTCTCTCTATCTTCCTCAACATGTGTGCTCAGAAGAACAGAGGAGGTACCATTCGAGTTGACAGATTGCTTCAGTGACTTTGAGCCTGGGGGAGAAGTCTTCCATGATGGGGGTTTTAGCTGAAGGGATTCTGCAGTGGGCTAGGAGAAAATACCCATCAGGGACAAGGTATGTGCACCCTCATAGTGATTACGTGGCACCCTACCTTGGCACAATCTGCTCACAAACACACTAAAAGTGCATACAGTACACAGTCTCATTCAGGAAGTTCAATGTTATAGACATTTCCAACACGGCGAAAAAAAAGAAAAGAAAAGAAAGGTGGGTGAAACTTAAACACACATTTGAAAGAAGTCTGACTAAGGGATCTACAAGCAGAAGCTAATAATAAATGAAAAAACACAACGAGCTAAAATGTTAGTAGTCTAACTGCTTTCTTGAGTCAGGTGTTTCAGTGGGAGTTGGATGCTTTCTCTGCTGCATTTATAAAGAAGAGAAATGGTTGGTTAGTATAATCAACAGTAGGTGTTCTCTGGGGATTTTCCAGAGGCTGTAGTATAAGGCACTGTTTTCTACCTTCAGGCACTAATCTGAATTCGACTCAGGTATCAACTACCAAACAAGTTTATTACTGCACTGCAGAAAGGTTATAGCAAATCACTGAAGTTAAGAGAAGGCAAATGTCTATGCTTCTTTGCTTGCCATTCTCATCATACACAAATTAACAAAAAAAGGTTTGAGCCCTATATGCAATAGTACATGAGCCATTGTGCACCTCAAGTTGCACATACATTTATTGTAGCTGGGTGTGCAAACTTTGCAACTGCCCAAGTAAACGGAGAGTTAGGTGGGCAGCCACACAGCACATTTATCCAATATATCTGCATTTACCCTAATGTAAATGTGGAGCGGACACAAAATACTCAGC
This sequence comes from Crocodylus porosus, assembly GCF_001723895.1. NCBI lineage: Eukaryota > Metazoa > Chordata > Crocodylia > Crocodylidae > Crocodylus > Crocodylus porosus. The sequence goes on along the minus strand of NW_017728948.1, from coordinate 65,621,300 downwards.
CCTATGCTAGCATAAGGCACTCTACTGTGGGGTACTAGTTACCCCATAGAAAATCTAGAGTACATGAGTAGGTTACATAGGCGTGCCAATTGTGTTCACAGCTCTAGTCAGTTTTTCTTATGTAGCACATGTTCACTGCAGAAACTATTACCAAGTCCGTCACCACTTAATGGTTATCTGTGTGCTGTGAACACTGGTGTACCTTACATTGCATGTACGTTACAGAGTCAACCTGTTGCATGTCTCCACCCCGAGGTGCCTAACAATAACATGTAAAGTTTAAGCGTTTATATAATTCATCTATGACATGAGAAATAGCTCCCACAAAGCAGACTACAGAGAGGAGAGCATGTTAAAGATACACAGTTGGACCTAACAGGGGTCACATATGTATTCTTCACTTATGTTACAGATAGCAACCCTGTTGGTGCATACGCGCTGTCCCCAAGTACTTGCAATCTAACCAGGCTAGGATTGGTTGGGGAGGCAAGGCAATTAAGTATTATTAGCCCTATGTTACATATGGGAACTGAGGCACAGAAAGAGCTTAAGTTGTTTTTGTAAGGTGGCCTCAGAGCTAGGCAGAGATTAGTCTAATGCCTTAGCCTTAGACTGTCATTTTTTTCATATAGATGCTGTAAAAATGTAGGAATGGCATAGATTTCTTGTAACAAATTGAAAATCTGGTCCATCTAAGTTTTAGAGCTTGGGCTCATCTGATGAGAGCTTCAGCTTTTCATAACAAACTATTGTGTCCAACTATAAAATAATACCTTGCCTACAGCTGCAAAAGGAGTGAGAGGGGCAGGATCCCATGTAGCGTGGCCACTGACCCTCAGAATACAGGTCATCCGCTTGGTGAGGGTTAGGGCCATTGGGCCCTTTGGCCAATCAGCAGCAAGCGGCAGGACCACCACAAAAAGGCCACCTTCCTCCCTCCCTCCAGGGCTGGTGTGGAACCCTGCTCCTTCTGGCTGTGCACCACCCTATCTCTAGACACAGCCAATAGAATTTCGAGGACAAATGGTTGACATGTATTTCCACCAATGAACTGAAAAACAGAGCTTTTTTCAATCTGTTCCTCATTCAGTAATGAACAGCGGACAAAGGGTTTAAACACAGGACGGTCCAGTATAAAACAGGACCGTGGCCACCTTAATCATATGGCCTGTTTTTCCAAAGGCTTTCTGGATATTACAGGTTTGCTGCGGTTTCCATACAAATAGATTCTCAGAACTGTTTAACATCCAGCGTGAACAGGGTGCCAGGGCACTGGACTAAGAGTCATGAGACTTGGGTTTTAGGCCTGGCTATTACTGATTAAGCCTGTGACCTTGGCAAGCTCTTTTAGTTCTCTGTTTCTTTTCCCGACCTGCCTTTGGCTTGCCTTAGACCATAACATGTTTAGATGAGGATTGTTTTTTAATGTATAGTGCCCAGCATAGTGGGGCCTTGTTCTCAAAAAGGGCATCATCTAATATAACATAGGTGATGGCTGTAGTCCAAGGCCATTATGTCTGCAAAATCAGAAGGTTCCTTCAAAATACAAAGTAACTTTTCCATGGTGTCTATCTGTGATGTGATTATAATGTATGGCTAAGAGTCTGCTATCTTAGATACTTTATGATGGTTAATTCTAATAATTTTCATAATTCAATGCTATTGCTTCAGATTCTCCAGAGGAATACTAGCAAACCATTCATTACCTACCTCTACTGCTATAGTAAGAATTAAGCAAGCAAACAAAATGTACAAGAACAACTGAAACTGTGTACTGATCTACTATAGCAACAGAAATAAAAAAGAAAGGCTTGCAGCATTAAATACCAGTCCTCCTCATCCCAAGTGTGAATTTGGAAGATGTGCAAGTTACAGAGAATAATCTATGCAGTATCACTGTTCATACTGAACTCTACTTGGACAGATTAAAAAAAACGTCAGCAATATTTTACAGAAGCCTATCAGAAAAAGAAAGCAAATCCAAGGTGCAACCTATACTGTTGTTGTTATTCAGCAAGAAAGAAGAAAATCCAGAATTATGTTCCCCACCCCCTGCAAAAAAAAATTCTGAAAAGAATGGAGCCAGTACCTATCAGTGAACAGCTGGCATTTAGTAAGTGTCTTACAAGCTTAAATGCCTAATTGAGAGAGGTAAAGGACTACTCCACATCTTCAAGTGTCACAAAGCCTTTTAGAGATGAATCTTCATTAATTACTTTAGTGCTCTTGGCTAGCAGTTTGCAGAGCAGCAGGAGTCATAGGCATTGTTAATGAGGAAGAAATGGACCTCACATCACATAATGCATAATGTTTACTGGCCCACTACTGTCAGCTGCAGTGTCCACTTCAGCAATTTTCAGTGCCATACAGTAATTCCTGCTATTGTCAGCAAGCTGCTGCCCTAATATCTTGATTAGAATTTGTTTGGAAAGTAAGAAGTTTGTAGTAGTGCTGAAGTGATGATGTTGCCATGATGATCCAGGAGATATGCAAGAGGCAAGAATTTTTGTGGGTGATAGCTTTTATTGAACAACCATGTGGTTGGTATACACATAGGCAAGCTTTCAGTTATCACAGAGCCCTTATTCAGGCCTCACAAAGTTTGCGAATGTTTCAGATGGGGAATCTAGCCACAAAACAAGTTTTTTATGATGTTATATTAAGCCTGACTTACACAAATAATATACAAGTTACAAATAGTTGGGCATATAAGTTTGTGAGTAGATGCATTGAGGTGGGGGCTATGCAACTTCAGCTATTTCTATCTGCTGTGGACCTCACTGTTAGCACCTTTGCTTTTGTGGCCTACATCCTTGAACACAGAAAATAGGGCTAGACTTATTCCTAGTGGAAGGCATGATTTCTGCTAAATGGGTGCGAACCAGAATCATGTAGCTTGTCTCCAAAGCTTGCATAGAGTTTTCCACTTCTTTCTTGCGTGCAGTTCAATGTGTTACATTTGATCTATGGAAGTCCTCCACAGTTTAGGACCTGGCTTTCTGAGCATCTGTTTTTCCATATATGTGCTGCCATGGCAATAGAATGCAGTTGGCATGTTATGAATGGCTATTAAGTAAGGTGTTTTGGGGTTCAATGGCAATGGCCAACTCATTTTAACATGCTTAGTAGGGCTGTGTGAAGCTTCAGTAACTGATTCAATCTGGAGGAGATTCGGCTTGATTCAGCAACAGAATCTCCCAATCTGAATTGAATCGGGAGACCAACTAAAAGGTCTGAATTGAATTGGAAGCCTTCAAATTGATTCAGAAAAGACTGTTGAGGTGAGCAGAGTGGGAAGGGAAGGGGCGTAGCCCACCACTTGCAGGGCATAGCCCACCACTTGCTCAGCCAGGGTGGGCTGGGAGGCAGGATGTGGGTGCAGCAGCGATGGGAGCAGGGGCTATGCCCTGCTGTCACTTGCCCCCTTCTGCCCAGAGTGAACACTGCCTGCATTGTGCCCCTCTTCCCACCCCGGCTGGACAAGCGGCAGCAGGGCATAGCTCCTGCTCTGAGCACTGCTGAGCCCACATCCTGCCCCCTCCCACCGCCCTACCCAAGTCCTGGCTGGACAGCTTGTCCCAGCCCCAATCCCTCTCTCCCCCACACTTTTTCCCTCCCCTCTCCACCCACCACAACAGATATACCAGCTGGAGGCAGCTGTGTCCAGCGTGGTAAGGACTGATGCCTGTTTAGTCTATGGCCCAATCTCTGAAGTGGTGCCGAATCTTCAGATCGACTTCAGCCAAATTGAGACCTGATCAAATCACTGTCCCTCTGAATCAAATCTGAATCCAAAGCGAATACTTGCTGCTTTGCACAAGCCTAATGCATAACACTTTTCCTCCAGCTGTTACTTAGTAAACACCATTATCTGGACGCTTCTATGCTCTTATGGTTCCGTATTATATTTGTTGGGTAAGATGTAAAAATCACTAAAGCAACCATACTTGTTTTTAGGAATCTTATCCTATGTGGTAGTAATAATGTGCAGAACTAGTAGTACGTGTAGGATGAAATATTTTCAGCATTATATAATCTGCAGCATATTCAATATAGGATCTGGCCAGAATAATTATATATTACCCTGATGCAAAGGGTCAGTACATGATAGCAGCAAAAATGCAGCAAGAGTGCCAAAAGAACTTCATGTGCCTTTAGGATTACAGTCTGTTCAGGTGCTCTTTTAGCCGCTGATGTAAACTACAGCTTTCTAGAGCTGCTGTAAGTTATAGCAACTTTTCCTCAACAGTCCTTGGTTTGCCTCACTGCCCATAAGAGCTGGAGTGCAGACTGTATGCCATGTGCTCACAGTCTAATTCCTCCTCTTAATAATTCCCCCAAATAAAAGAAGAAAATATTCACCACTTCCACCTTAGCAGGAAAGATAGTAGGTGGACCTTCTACTGTGCCCAATATTTTTTCTTTCTGTCAAACAGCTGGAGGAAGAGTGCTATACATGTTAAAATGAGTTGGCTATTGCCTTTGAACCTAAAAACATCTCCCCCCCATTCCCAATTCTCCCTTCACATCTCAACTCCTTGTCTGATCCTCTTCTTCCTGTCCCAGATCTCCTTTCTGGTCTTTACTATCAGTCTTCTTGAGTGGGAGTACTCTACTCCCAGTCTTTTTGGGGCATGCCCAATTAGGATGGAATCCTTTCAATTTTAGCTGCAAAGCTCTAGTAAACGTACTGAACATGCATGAAGTGTTGTTTCAAGGTCTTATAATTTGCCCAATTTTAGTAAATTTCCACAGAGATGATACAACTTCTTCTACTATGTTTCTACCAAACTTCAACTGTGTCTAGACAGAAAATGTACCAAGTCTGGAAGCAGCACTTTCAAACACATCATTGTGCTCCCTGTGTACTAGCTGCCCAACTGGAAGCCATGTAGCTAAATTTGTGCTGTGCAAGGGATAGACTAATTAGCACATGACCTTTAGGTCCCCATTCCAAAACATGGGGACACTAGTGCTTTCTAAAGAAAAGATATCCCCCAACAGCAAAAGGCTGTATTTTACCCAAGCTTTTTTCATAGAAACTAAGGAACCATTTGAGGTAGGCAGTAGTCAATATGTAAAATATCAGTCCAAACATGTAAAGTCTGGTAGAGTTGATGGCTCTGAAGTGGAAAATTTTGGGCAATCTTAATAATAGGCCCACCTATAACGTGCAGTTCTGCTCGGGTCACTTCAGATGTAGAGAAGACAGCGAAGTCCATTTCAGAACTCATAAACTATTTAATATGATACTACCTAATTCCTAAAGACTATAGTAACCTACCTTATCCAGCAACTGCAAAACATCTTCTAAGCCATCACCATTAGTAAAGCTAAACAGAGTTGAAAAAATCTTTTCCATACATAGTTTCACCTGGATTCTGTCAAAACTTGAAAGAACTAGAGATTAAAAAATATTTCTCTTTCTGTCTGTCCTTCCTTCTAGTCGAGCAGCTAATATGTAAACATGTTCTGGATAAGGATCAGCACTGGCACATAAATGCAACTGTGCTTATCTGAGCAATGCAGTCTCTGTTTTCAGTTATTTTCTAAATTATGAGGCATCATCCTCTGTTTGATGGTATAGTTCTATGCTTCAAGAAAGAAAAAGACAAGGGGGCAGCAGCTCATTGCTAACCATGTACTGTAATTGTTCTATCTATTTCTGGGTCACCACACCCTCTAGGGCTATAAATCAAAAAGGCAGATGTTCTGTATAAAGTATCTGGAAAGATTATCTGATTCACCATTGAAAGGTGAGGTGTACAAAATATGCTTAAACTAAATCTTTGTTGGAAGTTATGACAGAGGGCCGTCCCAAGGTTGGTCACAATGTCAGCCCACCTACCTGACTCACCTGCCATGCCTTTGTTAATATAAAATAGTTGTTTCTAGGCAGGAAGCTGCCCACTTAATGCCCCGATGCCAGGGCCATAATACATGGCTCCGAACCACTCCTACACTGTGTCCCATACCTCACAGATGACATCCAAAATCCACTATTACCCCCTCACCCCCTTAAGTGGGCTGCTCTCAGCTTCTGACCCAAACTTGGCCTTAGGCGTCCTCGGACATACCTTGGTCACAACTGTCACTATTACTCCCCCAGCTTCTTACCTGGGCCGCACTGTCTACCCCCTCTCTGGGGTCTCAACTCCAGCCAGCCTATTCACAGTCCTTCAGGCCCCCACGGATCCTACTCTATGCAACTTCTGGCTCTCACTCTACCCCCTTACTAGGGCTTCTGGGCCTGATGCCCCTTGAACCTCAGGTATCTGTCAACATGCCTGGACCCCTAACTCAGCCTACAGCCCACTCAGGCCTCAGGTGTCTGTCAACATGCCTGGACCCTGCCTCAGGCCCCACTCAATGGACCTGGGCCTTGTACTTTTCTGTTGGGGTGTGCTCCCCTGGCCTTTTCCCTCCATGGGTTACCCACAGGGCAGTGGGGGCTGAGGCTTTCTGGCACCCCATACTTGCCTTTCTCTAGGGAGGCATGGGTGTGGCATTTCCTGGGGACACCCCTCTGTAGGCAGCCCCACCATACCAGCCAACCCCAACAGGGGTGAAAACTGGCAGATGGTGAAAGACACCAATAACCTATCTTGTTCCATTTTATTCTCAAAAACCCACTACTAAAGTAGCCTCAATATCCTGTAGTTTCCTTTTTTCTTTTTTTTTGGAAGGCAGCCACATGAAACTGTTTTTACAAGTAAAACAAGTGCATAAATAACTCAGACAGAATACTGTAATCTAAATCAAAGTAACATTAAGAGCCTTAAACATTATTCATTGGTCTGACTGTACTTTTTGGTTAGGCCTATAATTACATGAGCCAAAGGTTTGCCAGTTTTATCATGTTCTAATTCTTTCAAACTATCTTTTCATGCTTCCTAACCACTAAGCAGCTGTGAGATAAGACTGCTGATCTGAGTTTCTGGATAATTATTTGTGTATATAAAGGGTCAAACCCTCCTTGTCTTACGCATATTAGTTGTCCTGTTAGTTCTGGAGAGAGAACTTCTCTGAGTTAAGTAAGAAGCACTTAACAGTCCAGACAGAGCAATGAAAATATCCATGGCTGTATTAGGAAGTTGATTCAGCTTAATTCAGCCTTCAGTAGGAAATCTCTTCATAGTAACATTGTATTTGGTGGATTTAGATTCTTATGGCCTTAACATCCAAAGTCCATGGTGAGTCCTTTACGAATCACCTCTTGCAGTGTAATAACAAAACATAATAATTTCTGCTATTGCTTACATGAGGGGTCAATGTCATCAACCTTTAAGAATGGGGGGCCACATCTTGCACTGGAGCAGTCACCACAGGTTTTCACTTCCCTCTGCAGCACCCCCCTCCACAACTCTCCCCGCTCCAACCCCTTACACTGACTGCTGCTAAATTCCATTGCCAAGGGAATAGATTGGCACAGCCAATCTCAATCTCAGCCACAGATTTAATGGCATGAGGCAGCAGTGCGGCATGGGGAACCCCTTGGGGTAGAGCAGGAACACAGGATGCTGCAGACGACACTGGCAGCACATGGCAGAGAAATGTATGGCTCAGGGTGGAGAAGGGGCTCCTGCTATCACATGCCACTGATCTTCAGAACTGTTGGCCAGATCCAATTTCTTCACAGGCTATGCTCTGCCACTCCCTTCTGTTGCTCTTTAGCCCTCTCTGATGCCTTTCTCACATCCCAAACAGCTGAAAGAGCAGGTTAAATTTTTCCATTAAAATGTCTTTTCAAAGGTTTTCTTTTTTTGCAGAAATAGAATTTCTACTTTCTGTTTGGAAAATCAAAATCAGTATATTGCTTTATGGTAGGTTGTTCCAACAGAAAGACTATAATGGAACTTGGACTGGGCCCTTTAAAAGTGAAAAGCCACACTTGCTCTGAGGTTGATTATTACAGATTTTCTTTTTGTAACTTAATACATATTTCATTGTAAAACATCCACTGGGAACAATTATGCACTGTGTTACTCCAGTTTTTTTATGTATGTAACCCAGTGACAATAGTAAAGACACATTGGAGTAAAGAGAAACAATATAATGATAAAAGCTAGTAATTCACGTATTTAATCTAATCACAGTGAAGAGCTGTGAAGGGCTGATAATATCCAACTGATGAATCTCTCTTAATTAATGCATTTTTACAGGACTCCAACCAAACAAGAAGGCACTGACAGGAGACCTGAGAGGTGCTACTAACTGTTGCTGTCTCAGGGCAAATATGCCACTTTTCCAATCTAACCAAAGTGGCCTGTTCAGTATTTAATTCACAAGTTGTTTCCACTTTTTCATTACCAGTTTACCATATATATTTTTTTAATGTTTTATCAGAAACTCAAAGGGTAGAACATTTTTCATCTCCAAGTATTTACACTACTGTTGATTCTACGGAAAAGAGTAGAAGTGGTTCTCAAAACCACAGTTAAGCAACTTAGGGTATTTATAGGGGTATGTACAACTCAAGCTGTCCAATTTCTATGTGAACAGGGACCACACAACCCAAGGGTCTTACTAAAAAGGAACTGAGAGCCCCTGGGGCTGCAGGCTGCACTCCTTCTCGCTGTAGCATGTGCTCCCTGATGCCAGCCCCCAATACATCCTATGCCTGCACCCTCCCAGCTGTACTGCATGCCCTCTGCTGCTCCCCTGCAGTTCCATTTTTTTAAATGCCCTAGGTGCAAGTGTTCATAGGGCTTTAAATGGTTAAAAATGGCCAATGCAGTAGAAATCTCCCCCACATTGGACTAGGTTGAAGTCTAAATGAATTGGGGTTCACATGTTTGAATGAGCACTTGTACACTTCCCCAGATACGTTTACAGAATTCATGGATGTGATCATTCAAGATGACTGAGATCTGAAACTTATGCATATAGTAAGCTGAAATCCATGTTAGCTGTTACATTTCTGTCAGCCAATGAGCCTGAAGTTCTTTCTTACTCTGGTCTTGGATACTCTAGATTAACTTAGAACCATCTTTCAGTGGAAGCATGTGCCCCTAGGTAGTAGCATCTGCTTGTCTTGAGCTGATCTTGAACCATGTTGACAGCTGCCACAGACAGCAGTCTGGATTGATTATGAACTGTTGTACAATTCCACTTATTCCTTCATGAAAGTTTGTTGTTAAGAAAAAATAATAGTCTAAATGAAACCATTGCCTTTAAGGAGATTGCATTTTAATGGTACAATTTAATCCAATATGCATTAAGAAATCCAAACAGGTGATCTGTCAGTCTTCCATAGACAAAAGAGGTAAACCAGGTCAATCAAAGCAACATGTTATATTTTTACCTTGGTATCAGCTTTCAGCTATGTTTACTTCCTAATGTTTAAACATCAAAAACCTCACTCTAAATTACACCCAGTGTATTTATTATCCCATGTGGATATTATGTAAGATTAATGGCTTCTAACCTTATAGTCATTTTATGCCCTAATTCAAGCTGTCCAATTTCTATGTGGACAGGGACTGCACAACACATGGGTCATACTAGCAGGGACTGAGAGCCCCTGGGGCTGCATGCTGCATGTCCCTCCCTCCCCCCACTGCAGCATGTACCAGTCCCCCTGGTGCTACCCTTTGCCTACATCCTCCCTTCCTGTACTGCATGGCCCCTGTTGCACTGTACAGAACACAACACTGCACTATGCACCCTGCCTCACCCTCACCTTCTAGACTGCAAGCTCACCCCACTGTACCACGCTGCTCAGGCACTGGACTACACTGCTGAGGCTCAGGTATCACACCTCAGGGTCCCCCAGCCCTGTGGGCTGCAGCATATACTGCGCTGCCCTACCCCTGGGGAAGGGGCAAGAAAGGGAAGCCAGATGGTAGGAGAGAGGAGCCTAGAGGGGATCTCAGTTGCTGCTGCAGCCAGTGATGCAGGGGATCAGTGGCTGGGTGCAAGCCTAGGGGCTGCAACTTAATGCCTTGTGGACTGCAGTGAAAAATATTATTTGATTATTCTTACAGCATTAGTTTGGTTTTCTGAATTGTTAATGATCCTAAAATTTACAACTGCCACAAGAGTGACTATATGTGGCAGTAGTAAGCAGGGGCAGCACTAGGGGGCTATAGCCACCCCATAATTTGCATTAACCCCCCCATAGCCAAACCCTACCAGCACCAACCCATCCAAGGCCTCCACTATCCTCAGGCCACTGCGGCTCACCCCACATAGCTGAGCTTGCCCTGCTTTTGCCCACAGAGGTGTGGTGCCTTAAGTGGGTATTGTTAAAAAAATGAATAAGTACGTTTGACCAGATGAGTAAGTACGTTTGGTGCAGCCCCTCCCCCCCAGTATTCTGTCTAGTCCACTTCAGCCCCCCACTGGGAAGAGGCTGGTGCTGCCCCAGTAGTAAGTCTTTCTATTTTATCTAATAGCTAGCAAATTGCCTGTGAAGAATGATGGGGGAGGAGAGGGGGGATGGAGTGCCACCATCCACCACCCTATGCCGCCACCACCTCTCAAGAGCGGGGAACGGGGGGGGGGGAGAAGAAGCTTGCCCCGCCATCCCC
>NW_017728948.1:65609532-65610668 GCF_001723895.1 Crocodylus porosus | reverse complement strand
GCCCCGCCATCCCCTCCATCCCACTCCATCACCCTCCACCAGCACCCCCACCACTGCCAGATCCAGCACCACTGGCCACAACCCCTCCCCCAGCAACCCTGCTCCTCAGAGGCAGCAGAGCACCACAATGACAGCAGGGATGGAGCAGGGGGCAAAGCCAAAGGCACTCTTTGCTCTGTCCCCTCTGTCCCCACCATCATGGCAGCGCTCTGCCACCTCTAAGGAGCAGGGCTGGGGCAGGGAAGAGGGGAAGGCCAGCAGTGCTGGAGGTGGCAGCAGCATGGGGTGCTAGTGAAGGGGGACAGAGGGGACAGCGGGGCAAGCTTCCCTTCATCCCTGCTCCTGGGAGGTGGTGGTGGTGCAGGGTGGTGGGTGGCAGTGCTCCATCCCCACCCGCCCCACCCCCTGCCTCAGCTGCTGGACTCATCCCACCCCCATCCCTGCTCCTCAGAGGTGGTGGAGTGCTGCCATGATGACAGGGATGGAGCAGCAGGAGGGCACCACTGGCTTTGCCCCCTACTCTGTCCCCTTCATCCCATCCTTATGGCAGTGCTCTACCTCCTCCAAGGAGCAGGGCTGGGGGTGGGGGGAAGGGGGAGGTTAGTTTCACTAACCAATCAGAGTGCTTCAAGAGCATTATAGACAATCAGACAGACTAAGCCCTTTATTATATAAAAAAGTATTGTCCCTTTAATTAGAATATCCAAACTCTGAATCTTGTGAAGTACAGCCATCACTAATCACAACACAAAAGCTAAATAACACTGACATTTCACACTGAACATGGACACTTCAGAGAAAGAACTCTTGTTTCAGGACAATATGTGACAGATGATGCAAAGATTCAGTTATTCATAACTTTTTACCCCTTTGGCTATGAAATTGTCTCCATCACTTACGTGTGGTTCCATTAGTAGCATTTGGTTCTGTTCTTTGTGGAATTGTAGTTGACCCAGGTGTGTTGTCTGCTGTATTAGCTCCCACTGGTGATGCAGACAACCCAGGAGAGCTGGCTCTTGTATTGTCTTCGACTGGTGCTGGAGGTGACACAAGAGTGTCATTTGTGCCATTAGTTCCTGCTGGAATTGAAGGTGACACAAGAGTGTCATTTGTGCCATTAGTTCCTGCTGGAATTG
>NW_017728948.1:65591878-65609432 GCF_001723895.1 Crocodylus porosus | reverse complement strand
AGGTGACACAAGAGTGTCATTTGTGCCATTAGTTCCTGCTGGAATTGAAGGTGACACAAGAGTGTCATTTGTGCCATTAGTTCCTGCTGGAATTGGAGGTGACACAAGACTGTCATCTGTGCCATTAGTTCCTGCTGGAATTGGAGGTGACACAAGAGTGTCATCTGTGCCTTTAGTTCCTGCTGGAATTGGAGGTGACACAAGAGTGTTATTTGTGCCCTTAGTTCCTGCTGGAGTTGAGAGCGACTTCTCTGGGATCTTTGTTAGATTAGCTTCTGCCGTGTTTAGAGCTAAAGCCGACCCAGCAGTGGAAATGCTTTCATTACTCTTTGCATGCTCTGCAGTGGTAGCTGGAAGTGGAAAGAGAACAGTCACATGAGAACATACCTGCTAGAAAATTATGCCAGAAGCTAATCCGTGCAGCAATGTATACACACAACATGCTCTCAGCCCAAACCTGTGCTAAGATCAGATAGAGTAGCTGGAGCTCCTCACCTTTTTGAAATCCCTTGCCTGCCAAATAGGCTCTCATGGATTAAGTAACAGAAGCCTTGGGCCTTCACTGAAGAGCAAGTCTTAAGAGAATGGGAAGATAGCTTAGAGTCATCCTTCTCTGCCAACCCAGGGCAAGAATAACTTAGAGTGCAACTTGGTCAGAAAAGAGGAGCTGGCTTGCTATATTCAATTATCACTATTGATGATGATGATCCTATTTTACAGGTATTCGTCTGACAGTCACATTATTTGGTATTATACAAGTTTTGCAGATGACAGTTAAAAATAGAGTCAACATCCATTCTCTGCTTTTGAGCAGATTTAGCCTATTGTTTAGAAACTACAATATAGCTGAAAACTTTATATACGTAAAATGTATCTCTTCTTGCCTTTATTTTGGATCTCCTATGGTTGATACTGCTGTAATAGTAGAACTTGCAATCTAGTTCACATGTAAATTTTCTGTTACACACTGTGCAAGGCTGAAGAGCTGAAGGTCATTGACTAGCAATGCAATAGAATTTAAGCTGTCACAATAGAGTAGATTATACATACGCACACACACACACACACACACACACACACACACACATATATAGTTCTCTGACCAAATAGTGGGTGAAATATTCCCTTGCCAATTTAAGCAAAAGTAAGAAAGAATTGGCAAGAAACAGATTTAAACATGTCCAGAGAGGGATTAGCCTCAGTTCAACGAAAATAATTGCAAAAATATTTTAGTAAGAGTAAAGTTACATGTTACACTTGGACCATATAAAGGGCACTTAAATGCAAGCATGCTAAAGCTCATTAACTCATCCTAAGCACCTTCTGACCATCTCAAAGTTACGCCACTTCAGGCGAGGGTTAACTCTGGGCTATGTTACCTAGCTTGTGTTACACTTAGTCTGCTCCACACAGATAAAATGAGCATTTTTCAGTCCTTCAGCATCTCAGGATACACTGTTCCCAGGCTCCCTCACCCCCCATCCTCCCACCCCTCTCTCAAAGCAGGAATAGAGCTCAGGTGTCCTGGCTCCTAGTCATGCCCCTGCTTGCCAGCCCTTTAGTAGCAAGTCAGAGCTGTGCAGGCCAGAAACAGTATTAATCATTAATGTGCAACTGTACGCAGCGCATTCTAACTTTAACACTGCTTAACATACCACAGGTTTACTATGGTCTAAGTGTAATGTGTAAATTTACCTTTAAAGTACAACAATTTGTACAAATAGGGAGTGCCTGAACCTTGAGGAATGCTTCAGATTCTCAATTTCAACTACTCTTATCAAAGTAACTCATTCTCCGAAATACTGTCTAAACACCAATAGTCCTGAACATGCCCACCCATCCATTTTTGCATGCATGCTACAAACCTAGAAGTACACACTGACTGCTCTAAAGCATGCCAGAGACTGGGGTTTTAAGAGTACACTACAGGAGGATACTCCAGAGTGTCTTCACTCATGTATTTCTGTATTGACAATGTGCTGGGTAGGTGGGTCATGTTTAGGAATGTCCCAACTGGAGCATGCTGCTGCTGTGTTGTAGGCATGTTGTTCTGGGCTGATTCTCAGTTATTTTTTATTTAATTTTGTAGGGGTAATAACTTATGAACCCAGTTGATATTATTGATTCAACATATATAATCAATCACAAACTAAAAACTAGATTTTGACTGCAGGGCTCCTCTGGAATGTCAGGATTATTAAACATGGCAAGTCTACTTGTTCTGGCTGTTCTGTGTTCTGGGACTTTATTGTCTCAATCTGCTGCTACTATCACTGGTCTAAGAACCTCTTGGGCAAAATTGCTCTTAGTACCACTCCTTTCCTTTGGAAAGTATATTCCTTTCGTTTGGAATTTGAAGATGATGTCACTTAGTCCCACGCAGTATGTATCCTCTTGGGTTGCAGTCTTACTTGGCCATGGGACAATCTCTTATTTGTGACTATTGTTCCCATTAGAGACATAATGCCATTTTAATGAAGTAATGATTGTTTTCCTTTTGTCTTATCTGCCCTTTTGTGCTTATGCAAGGCCCCAGTGGCTCTGACATCAGCTTCTGATAGTACAAGCATTCTTAGTTTTAGTTTTATGTTGTAAAACATGTGATAAACCATGATTTGCTGTTGCTATTCTGTAATCTAATAATGTAATTGTGGATGAGAATCTGACTCTGCAACCTTTTCATAGTGAATTCATGCTATCTGTGCAGTTAACAGCTGAATAAATCCCAAGCACTGATGCTACTGTTCAGTAGCACGAGTTATTGCGCGTTGATTTAGTACTTGGTTATCCAAGTACTAAACTTAATGTGCAGTAACTATGGTGCATTAATGAACATCTAGACGCACCTGCTGGGAACATCTATATGAAATGCCATAGTGCACAGTAGCCTATTCTACTGCACATTAGCGCATCACAGCAAAAACTGTGCTAATGCGCTAATGCACAGTAGAATTAGTCTACTGCACATTAAGCTTCACAAAAAAGTTCACCTATGCTACTGCACATTAGCACGGGCTAATGCACCTTTATGTAGTACTTCATATTAGAGGTACTAAACTTAATGCGCAGTAGCAAAGGCACATTGGTGCACATGTAGATGAGTCCAATTTCTCTTAGCTAGCATAAACAAATGTAAACTAGACAATGCCTTCTCTGTTTAAGGGGTTAATATTTTCTGTGCTGCTGGCACAGGCTTTTTATGTTCATCTGCCACTATTATTTATTTATGTTCAACTGAGGCCAATATAAAACAGCTGGTTTTCTTAATAGATTTTTCAACCCTCTAAGGGCATTAATATACCTTTTGTAATATATTTTTGTAAGAGAGCAGGAGTCAGAAGTCATCATCAAAGTGGCCTTAAACAAAAACCCCTGAAACCGAACACAGAGGCTGCTCCAATCACCTGCAGTAATAACCTAAAATACTTTCTGCAGTCTCATCCTGAGCAATGGCTCTGGGAATCACAATCCACGTTGTTTTACAAGTTTCTTTCTCTTTTCTTAAGTCAAATTAAGATGGAAAAATCTAGGTTTGGACTTTGTTAACTTGAGTTTTAATGAACTTTCCTCTTTCTCAAACTTTGTATTAAAATTTAAATATCATTTTCATGGGACATCTTCACACAGTAACACTCAGATTTCTGGTATAGGTAGCTAAATTAGACACACATTTCCTTACAAAAGAATCTTTGTATCACCTCTGTGGTGGCAGCTAAGTTGGTGAAAGCCTCAGTTTTACTATGATCTACCTGTACATTTTGCTATGTTAACGTCTCTCCTGAGTATATTATCTCCTTTACATGAAATGTATGTTTCTATTTGCTGAAGTTTAGCCCAGCAGCTCTTGTTCATTGCAAAGCTGATTGGAATATGCTATAGACTACCAGAGTACTGTGTCCAGCTTTGGGACGTGGAAAAGTTGGAAAAAGTTCAGTGAAGGGCAATTGAAAATGGTTACAGTTCGGGGCTCATGACTTTTGAGGAGAAGCTGAGGGAATTGGGCTTATTTAGTCTGGACAAGAGAAGGTGGGGGGTGATTTAATAGCAGCCTTCAACTCCCTGAAGGGGGTTCCAAAGAGGACAGAGCTCAACTGTTCTCAGTGGTGGCAGATGACAGAACAAGGAGCAATGGTCTCAAGTTGCAGCAAGGGAAGTTTAGGTTAGATATTAGGAAAAACTCTCTCATTAGTAGGATAGTAAAACATTGGAACAAGTTATTCAGAGAGGCTGTGGAATCTCCATCCTTGGAGGTTTTTAAGACCCAGCTTGACAAAGCCTTGGTTGGGATGATCTAGTTGGGTATGGTCCTGCTCTAAGCGAAGGGTTGGACTAGATGACCTCCTGGGGTCCCTTCCAACCCTAGTGTTCTATGATTCTAATATCTAATCCATTTTTCCCCACATGAAAACCTTACTGCCCACTAAACAATCAAAATATGTTGCATTTTCCTGTGAAAAACCTCCTCTTACTAACAATCTGCCACAACAAGCAACACTCTGCCAAAACAATGTCTTCTTAAGGGGGCACTGAACACATACAACTGTGTTCTGTTTTTCTAAAGGCACCTGCCAGAACACAACAGCTACTGATCATGCTAAATGCTTTTCTACTATTCTCAACAATTTTTCCCCTTATAGGTAGTTAAGAATGCTCCATTTTTACATACTTAATTATTTTAGGTCAGTCTAAAATGACTTATGAACATACCTACTGATTCTGTGATTCTGTGAGCCATAAATTTACAGAGTCTGTAATTTAGTGAGGCTGGATGAGCTTGACACCCCTGATCTATTCCACCCAGAAAGCCTAAAAGTTAAGGCTGAACTTGCTGAATAGGCAAGTCTAGCCTATGCCTACAATGGAAGGATATGACAATTTCCATTAAGAAAAAAATGCCTTTTTAGATTTTGGTGTGAAAGTCACACCATGTGTCCAAAATCTTATCACTTTTGAATTCCTGTCACTTTTACAAAACAATCAGAATTTTTTAAACAAGGCTTTTTTGTATTTTTTTAATATTATTTTTACTGCACCAAGCTGAGTCTTGTATGCTGAATTTTCATCTGAGGCCAATATTTTTACTTTTCTAATATGTCTGGCTTATAATGGGGAAACTATGAAAATCGTAGTAGCTATTGGTCCCACTAATGGTCCACTATCATGGTAGCTATAATATAGAGTCACTAAAACAAGATTAATGAAAGCTTCTGATAAGAGAATGAAAGGAGAGCCAGGCTTGCGATAATCCTTCATGTGCAGAGACATTTGAACAAACACGCTCAGGATGCTGTGCAGAATAGTCAGGTGTGTGGGAGAAATGAAGGAGGAGGCTGCCAGACATCATGTTCTGGTATCAACCAACAGTTTGCCTTGTAACCCCACAGGTATCACATATTCCAAGAGTCCCATCAGTCCTGGCAGCCATCCAGCAGTATGTATTCAACTTGTGTTCAGGAGCTGTGAGAACAGAATGTTGTAAGGACCACATGCTGTATACTATATATTCGACAGTAAGAGATCAGTGTGGGGAATAATTACTTTCATTTGGCTTTTTGGATTTAACTGTGTCAGTTTGGGTGACATTCCCCTTTATAAGACACTACTTATATCTGACTTAGGACCTGATCTAAATTTGCCACTTTCACTCAGTGAAGAATTCCCTGGATTTTAACAGGCTTTGGATCAGTCCCTTAAGTGCATGTGGATGGCTTGAGAGGGCCTGTTGTGATAGGTCATCTATAAAGAGATTCATTTCACTATTAGTGATCCAAAAATAGCATGGTAATGGAGAGGTTTTCTTAAATTTCGTTTATAGTTCCCTTCTCATAGCAACACAGTTCAATGCCAGCAACACAACTCTTTCCTGATCTAGAGCATTATATGTCACTTAAATGATACCTAAACCTTATGTCTAATATGTAGCAGATTCTTCTACGTGTCTGTCTAATAGTTCAAGTTGTTCTGGTACCAAACCCTACAGAGGCCAAATCATTCGTATATAGCCAGTAGTTGTAAATGAAATAGCTGCCCCAAGAGCTGCATGCCTTCCAGAGATTTATGGTTTGATAAAACCCATAACTCAGGTCTATATGAGTCTTAATTTGATCTAGAAAGTAGGAGACAGTGTAAATCTGAAGTTCTCCACGTATTACAATGCCAGTGTTTGGTGATCGAACCCCTCACTTATTCCTCTTGGGCACTCAATGATTCAGCTCTGCCCTCTCCACTGACATATCACTGCAGTAATTCATCATGTTACTATTCAGCCAGCTGCAGAAATGGTTTCCACCTGCTTGACAAGCCAGGATTCACAGCAAAGCATCACACCACAAAAAAAGAAACTTCTGCTGTAAAACAGAGCCATTTAAAGTGTCTGTTGCCAAGATTTGATTATGAATAAGTTTGTAAAGGTAAGTCTTACCATTGGTTGGCTGTGTGTTGGTACTTGCTGTATTTGCAGGAATACCTGCTGATAGGATAAATGATGGTGCGTTAATCACTGGTTTAAACACATATTTGTCAAAGCAATATTCAGCAGATAAGCAAGGGGGGACTTAGAGCCATTCTATGAAGCTGTTCCCTGAGCATCAGGTTTTGCCTATCATTTGAATCCAATAGGCCATTCATATTCTTCTACCAAATGAGATTTAATACATATCCTGTCCTAATCTCAGTGATCTGCTACCTAACATATATAATTCACATACATTTTGGCATATCCCCAGGGAAGGCTTAAGCTTCCTCACAGCAGACTCCTCCCTAAGACTATAGCAAATAATTGTGAAAATTATTTTGGTGCAATAAAGTTGTCTGGCTAGTTGACAGTAGAATTATTATTAAGTCACTACATTAAAATAATAAATATTCAAGATCAGCTGCACACCCTATCTTATTAATTTAAATTCATATGTACTATTCCCTGTTCTTCTTTGGCTAGTATGTTCAAAGTAAAAACTAAACTTTGAATTTAGATGAGTTTTGAAAGAAAAGGAGGAAATATTTATCCTATTTTTCCCTTCACTTTTTAATAATACAATGAACAACAAAATGTCACCATCCAAAAGGCTGGCTTGGGATGCAATTATCTTTTTTTTCCATAAAAGGCCAGGAATCTAACTATATACAGACATTAAAATGGTTGGTTGTGGCTCCCCTTTATGTCCTTTTCTGACAAGTCTGGGTGTCATGGGACATGTAACCCTATTTCCAAACAAACCTTTACCAAGAATACGAGTGGTTTGATGTGGCCATGGCTTGGAGGTGAGGGCTGTTCAACCCTAATTTGCTATGATTTGCTGTCATACTTTTGAAAGAGTAAGGGCTACAGGATTTGTCCCCTACTCCTAATGAGTGAGAGAGAGAGATATCCAGTGTTTGGCCTTATATATTAACGAGCAGAGGTAGAAAGAGTTCATGCAGAGGGAAAGACATTTGTAGACTGAGAAAAGAAGCTTTTTCATGCTTTCCCAGAGCACACAGCCTTGTGAGGGCTTATTCTAAATCTATAATAAAAGGTGACAGCAGCCACAGAAATAGTAGCAGAGCCGGGAAGAACTGTCAAATCTCTGCTGCGTGGATGGGATCATTTTCTGAAGATTTTAGCAGGGGTTGAGGTAGGGAAGGTAATTTCCTCTGTTATAAAGCAATGTATACTTTGTTTGGAAGAAAATCCAGGTTTATCCTTATTATTAGTCATCCATAACAAAGGCAAAGTTTAACATTTCATAAGGACATCTTAACTTGTTGCCCTTAATCCTCTAAGATACACCAGGGAAAAGGAAGAGGGAATGTGGAAGGAGAAGAGTAGCAGCCAATATTAAAATAGACCATTCCTCATTTTAAGGACAAAATTCTGGCCTATCTAGTGTACCTGCCCTGCAAGAGAAGAGGTTGCAGGGACTATTTGCCCCTTTTACCCCTTCAGTGTATCTAAAAACAAACATACAGACCTGTTTCCAAATACATCTTTACCAAGAAGACCAGCTATAGTTAAGGACTGTTCTGGACTGAGTCCTGAGACCTGGAACAAGTAATGAATCCAGTAAAATGTCATTGTCCCAAGGTGTGTGATAAACACCTTGAGAAAACAGCTAGATGGCTGGAGCCCGTCTATCTGCATATACCACTCATGAATGTAGATATTCTCCTAGGTCAGCTGATGCCCTCACAAGCCTGTGGAGTATGGTCTGATTATAAAAGGATCTAAAATGAAATAAAAATTTCAGGCCCAAACACCCACAAACTTGGAAGCGAATAATTTTTGGCATTTTTCAATTCAAACTTAAACTGATATAATAATGTATGTTTTGCAGTAGGAACATGCCACCTTCACCAGAAATTCTTCTCCTTTCACAAATTGTTAGAGAGGTTTCCAGCCTGGCCTGGCCTACTCCAGAGTTCTTGTTTTTAGGATATCAGTTCAAACTACCACCTGGAACTAAGTTAGTCAGACAGGCATGCCTTTCCTCATTAATTTAGCCAGGAGCCCTACCTGTCAGTGAGGTTTAGTTCTAGGTGGGTGTGCTAGATTGTATCCTTGTCAAACCTGAAGAACTAGAAGACACATTAGTGACTTTTACTTATGGCTTTTGGTACACATACAACCTCCTTTATAAGACCTGGTTAGCTAGCTTTTGCATTGGTTATGTTTTACCCTCTTGTTCACTAATGCTTTCTACAATAATGGCACCTGAATGGCAGGCCATTCTGCAAAGATGACTTTCTAAAGTACTGAAGAAGGGCCAAATGCATTACACTGGTCATTATGGAAGCAATGCCTGAGGATTGGTGTCTACATAATTCAAAAGGTATATGTTAGGGTGACTGTGTCATCAACTAAAAGGGAAATCATTTTCAGATAGCAATAAGGTTCAGGACTGCAAGTAATAAACTGAAAGGGAGCAAAAAAAAATTTAGGTTAAAAATAGTAGAGTCTAAATTAGAGGACCAAGGAAGGAACTGGACACCCTGATGACTTGTACTGGTCAAATCTAAACTAGGCTACATTTTAAAGGATGTCCTGGGAGGTGGCCATATATCATTAAAGTGAAAGACTAGGACAGTGATTCTCAGTCAGGGTCCTATGTCATCCCAGGGTGCCTTGAGATCCTATTAAGGGTACTGCAGAGTGCTGTGCAATATTAGCACTATTAAGTGAGTCACAAGATAAACTCAGAAATATCAAATAGGAATCCATAGTGCTAAAAATATTCTGACCTGTAGTGGTTTTTCTGAATTCTTTGCAACAAAAAAATATTTTATTATTTTACTGTGCTTAAACAATGAATGAAAGCTAAGAGCTGTCACTTTTCAAGGAATGCCTCGAGTAAAAAAAGGTTGAGAACCACTAGATTAAAGGTCCAAACACTGGAAATATTTTCATATCTAATGGCTGTGATTCTATGATATCTTTAAAAAGGAATACTTTAAAGACCTTAAGTAGGCCAAGCACTTAAGCACTTCTAAGAGTTAGTTGCTTAATCCCATCCAAGTTTGCTGAAGTACTTCAAAAGTTAAGTTCAAAGATAAACAAAGAGAAGAAAACCTGTAAGATAGGATTCAGAAAAAAGTGAAGGCACAATTTAGAAAAAGATCTGACTTTTTGCTCTGGATAGTTGGACAGTTACCAAATGACAACCTTAACTTAAACAAGTATTATAGTATTCTATCTTAACGACCACAGAGAAGTATCCCCACAGAGTGAAATTTGCCATGTGGCCTAGGGTGAGCATGTTTGCTTGAAGGGTCTAGTGGGCGTACCTCAGCCATTCCCACACACTGTTATATGTAGCCATTACAACAATGCAGAGCTAGGTGCATTGTAGCCCCCAGGCCCCTAGAGAGCATCCCCAGCTCTCTTCTCCCTGCAGTGGCCTAGGAGTCATGGCATGAGTACATGAGGGGGCTTGTGGTGGGCATGGGTGGCACACCCTGTGCTCTTCCTCTGCTATGAGGACCTCAAAGAGGTGAGTGGCTGTGAGCTTCCTCCCCCCACCCGGTGCCCTGAGGCTGTGAACTTCCCCTCAACAGTGCCCTGAGACTGTAAGCTTCCCCCCAACAGTGCCCTGAAGCTGTGAGCTTCCCCCAACAGTGCCCTAAGAGAGGATTGCAAGATGTGTGGGCAGGCTACGGCAACATAGGCCACAGGGGTGATACTGGTTTGTGGGATAGCCAGGATCAGATGCACCCATAGGGGTGCCTAGCTTCACCTACAATGACTTGAAAACTGGGTGTGTGGCCCAGGGAGCCCTAAGTTTGGAGACCAAGAGAATGTTGGCTGCTGGGCAAAGTAAGTGTTTTACCCTTGGGGGAATGAGCAGAGCAAAACAGTGCAGAGTTTTTCTTGAAAAAGGTTTGGCATATTGGTATAAGAAGAGGGAAGGAAAGGAAAAGAAATTCATTGGAAATAGGAACTATAAGCATATAAATTTCCATTCACAATATAAAGGCCACAATAAATTATCATTCATTAACTGTGCATACAATCAGTTCAAAGCCTGGCAAATGCCTTTTGGCTGGCAGGTGTGGAGGTTGCATGTGTGGTTTACAAAGCTTCAATTGGAGATGCGGCTGTTGAAGTGTTCTGGTGAGTGGACAATTTACAAATATTTCCAGTGATGGCATGCCAAAGAAGCAGGGGTTGGGGAGGTGGGGTCGTAGACATATCTAGAACTAGATATGTGGCTGGGGAGGTGAGATCAGGAAGACCTATGGCACCAGATAAATGGCTCCATAAAATGGAGAACACAGTGGCCAATAAGAAACTAGGGAGGAGCGGGGGGCGGGGGCATGTCTTGTGATAAAGTTGGCTATTCATTTATCTTGTGATAAAGCTATTCATGCCACCAGCACAGATTACTGAAGCTGTGAGTACAGTACATGAACTAACAGAAAATGGTTTCAGTCCAAAAATTTAATTGTAATTAACCTGATTTATGCATTCCAGAGATGATCTGTCTGATCCGTAGTCAGAACAATTTTGACCCTTTCCACTGGCTATGTAAAGGCACATATTACAACAGAATGCTACCAACCAAACTGAAAATTACATGGATTTCACAGGAATCAGAGCTTAAGGTAGAAGTGATATCTTTTTTTAGACCAACTAGATTTTTAAAAAAAAATTCTTTAATTGCAAGCTTTCAGGCACAACACCCTTCTTCAGGCATAGGAGAAAAGATGGTACAAGTTCTCCTGGTTAGAAATGAAAATTCATATTTCACAGGAGAGTTGAAGGTGTGATAAAATCTCCTGCTTGGAACAGTTCATTTTATATGCATATTAGGTTCAGAGATCAATTGGAATAATCGGTTGACCTCGAAGTTGTTTGGTGGTAAGCAGATGTATTCATATTTCCTTCTGGTTATTGTGTTTCATATTTCACAGAAGAGTAAAGAGATGGATTCCATCTCCTCTGTCACTGGGTCAGGACTGGCCATCAATATTTACAAATGGGTCCTGGTACAAAAAAAGTTGAGAACCACTGAGTAAATGACACAAGTCAGTCTTAAGGGCAGAGCTCACTTAAACCATCATTTTAATAATCTATCTGTGTGACAGTAAAGTAGAATCTAGTGAGCTATTTATAATTAAAGAAAATCAAAGATCTGAGTAGCTAATGTACTACAGTGCAACATGCAAGTTTGAGTTATGGTTTTATTGATGAAATTCATCTCATGTTAATACCAGCACAAAGGCCACATGAAGCTTAAGTCCCTAACACTGGATGAATTTCAAAATCAGAGCAGAATGGCTTTCGTTATCAGAAGATTGGGATGTCACAGAGTCATATATTTTAATCACAACTCTAACTCTGGCACTCTTTGCAGTCTTGGGTTGGTTGAGTCTTATGTGACAGACTTGGGAGACCTGAGTTAAAACCCCTACTACTCCAACACAGATTTCCTTCTTGACTTTGGCAAGTTCCATAGGGCACATCTACAAATCACCCTATGGCGACATAGTAACATGCTACATCACCATATGGCACACGCTATAGTGATATAGCAATCATGTGGGTCTACACGTGATCAGCAGCTATGTCACCATAGCGGTGCACTCCCCCATTGTAACGCACTGCTATGGCGACATAGCGGCAAAATCCAACCGGGCACTATGAGCACGGTGCAGTAGAAGCAGTTACTGCACCATGCTTTAGTACTTCCAAAGGAAGCACTAAAACATGGTGCCATAACATCGCCATCTGGTGACATGTAGATGTACCCACAGGGTGTGTGAAGAAGTGCCAAGGAACATAGTACCTCAGATTCACTATGCTATAGACCAGTAGCAGTGCAGTGCAGCAGAGCTTACTGGTTTGTCTGCAGTGCCACCCTAACATGACAAGGTTACTTTAAGATCAGGAGCTAGGTGCCAAGGTTTCCCAATGCAGAACTGACCTCACCCTTACTCCTTTTGTGACGCATTTGATTATCTGTAAAATGGAGACACTTATTTTATCTCATAGTGCTTTTACAAGGAGAAATACCCTAAGACTGAGAGGCACTGAAACTATGATGAATGAGTGTTAGAGAAATACCTTAGCTTTATGGAATAGGAATTTCAGTCTGTATGCTTCCTAACACAAAGAGGGGAACAGCTTTCTACTAGCCTTAATCTTAGAAGACTTATTTTACCTCGGCATACAGGGATTAGAAAGAATTCAATATGGATTAGATCCAGATTGGGTCTATATTGGATTTCCTATACCCTATAGCTCATGTCAGGCACCTGTTTAAACTGGCATCATCTCCAGTTGTAAACATATGTTAAAGAATTGCCTGACAAACAGCTGATTGTTGGCATTGAAATGATATTAGGGCATACCACGTAGTCAGTTTATGGCACCATACAAACCAGCCACAAAGACGTTACATTTTTTTTAGTAATATCTTTGTGACTGGTTTGCCATTTTATGGCACCATAGATTCAATAAATGTATAGCATGTTGTTATTTTTGGTGCAATTAACATTTTAGGGTCATTAAGTTGTTCTATGCAGATTGTTACTTTGTTCGAAATATGCCACTATAACTCCTCTGTGTGGAACTTTGTTCTGGAAACAGTGACTGGAGCAAGTTCCATAGGGTACCTGAATACATGCAAGGTGGTACAGTACCAAGGCATTGAAACTGAGTGTCTAAATGGGGGCTGTAAACTGAGGTAACTCTCTTCTGTTACTGTTATGCTGGCAAATTTCTGCATGTAGGGCAACCCTTAGGCAGTTGGTTAAATATATCTAGTATAGCTGAGGCATTTATTTTTTTTAAGGAAGTAAAAAGTTTATAAAAGAATATACTATTTATTTATATATTAACCTAGTTTTAATATATATATAAAAATATATATTAGATTGTCAGTAGAGTAACACAGCATATATTTTTGATTATACCCACTTCTTCTACCCTCTTTCTTTGTAGTCTTTAGAACCATGCACATGTAGCAGAGCTCCAGTCTGGACTACTACTGTAGTACAAATAAATACTACTGCTCTTTCCTTTGGGTCATAATCATCTCTGCACTCCACAGCAGCTGTAAATTTAGCTGAAAAATTGTTTTAAGGAGATATACAACACTGTGGCCTAATTCTTATTTTTGATGGTTTTATACAAATGTTAACTCCACAAAACTGTGACTGTTCATGATGTATAGTAGATGCCAGTGTAAATCTGAACAGAATTGAGCCCCTGATGATTGGTAACATGCAAGACCTACAGCTGGCTAGGGCAAGGCATATTGCAGGCTATACATTTTGCTAATGCAAGTCAACTCCTACCAATTAGGTTACCAATTCTTGTTTCAGTCTCAGCTCTTTTGCGGAGCATAGTCTCCCAGTTGTAATGTTTTTTATAATGTAGGCAATTTTCTTTATCATGCATCTAATGTGAAATGTTCACCCAGACAAGATGACAATGAGAGTTCACTTCAATGGAAGTTTGACCCAAGCACTTTAGGAATAGACCTCATATCTAAAGAGGCTTCATGGAGAAAGGAAACACATTAAGATGTAATATAATGAAAAGTGGCATGTTGTTTGGGGTATGTTTACAAGTGCAGTCACTGCAGCTTGTATAGAAATACTTGAGATAACTTTACACTTCCTGGAATGTGTACTCCTAATACTGTAGACCTCATAACATGGAGCTCAGCACAAGCTAGGCAACTGAATATTTGCCCAGCTTCTTTGGCAGTTGGTTCTCTAGTCCATGCTAAGCTCTGTGCCATTGCAGACATACTTTGAGCAGTTCCCAATGTAGCTTGTTTAAATCAAACTTAGATGATATGTAGTTGCTGAACCCCACTACCACCTCCAGGATGTCAGGCACACAGAGCAAGGTGTGCCCCAGCACATCCTGGAGGGTGCCACACACCTCTAGGATGGTGTCTCTGGTGGTCCCCTTGCCCATGATGAAGAGGTGGCTGATATAGCATAGGTTGGTGAGTGTGGCCAACTTGAGGAGGGTGATGGCCAGCCGGGTGTCTGCAGGGAGGGGCTGCCACATGGTGGTGGCCTGCTGTTCCAGTTGTAGGCAGAACTGCTTGAGGAGGTCTTGGAAAGCGGCCCAGGTCATGCAAAAGGACTCCAGCAATTGCTCGTCATCCCAGGTATGCTGGCTGGCCAGGCAGGCCCACAAACAATGGGACTGGAGCCCCAGGAGTGCGTGGCTAGCACCGGTGGTGGTGTCTAGGTGCACATCATCAGTGTCCCTGCTGGGGTCTGGGCAGCAGCATGGTGGCAAGGGACCTGAAATGCTGTGGTGAGCCAGGCCATGTGGCTACACCACACAGGGGGGGCAGGCAGGGCTGAGATTGACCTGGGCCAGATGGCAGTTGCCACAGTGGCACAGCATGGCAACCAGGGTGTTCAGCAGGAGCCCAAGATACTGGACATTGCTCCAGAGGTGGAGCAACCATTGCATGGTGGGCACAGACTCCAGCAACAGTCACAGAGCTCTGTGCCAGCACACTGCAGGCAGGCTGTAGGCCAGGATTGCAGGTGGCCAGGGAGCAGTGATTGGGGATGGCTTTTAAAGATGGCCCCTGACTGCAGGCACCTGTGGCCAGAGCCTGCAGTTCCCCCTGGCTGTTTCAGGAGACTGGTGCAGAGCCAGAGGGGCTGGAAGCAGACTACTTCCAAGAGCAGCAAATCTGTTCCCAAACACTTGCCTGGGGTGGGATTACTCTGCAGTAAATTACTGTGGAGTAAACCCATCTAGCAGCATTTGCATGTGTAGATGAGCCCAGTATGCTGGGGGGAAAAAAAGTTGAAGGTTTTCATAGATTTCATAGACATTAGGGCTGGAAGGGATCTTGGGAGATCATCGAGTTCAGCCCCCTGCCCAAAGGTATCCCAACATTATTAGAAACTTTGTCTTACTCTCTGTGGTTTAGGTTCCTTTCTGTGAAAATGGGGATAGGAGCATTCCTTCATCCCACAGATGTGTTGCAGAGATGAATTAACATCTTTGTAGCTATCTAAAAGCTAAGATACTACTGTGATGAGCACAACAGAAAACCTGATGAGGAAATTAATAATTCTGTCTTCAGAGCAGTGCAGTAAATAAAGCCTGTGGCTATACAAGGAATATTGACATACTGCTCATTAGCTGAGCACCATCCATTCTAGACATTGGAAGAAGCAGGGGTCCTATAGGAAAAGAAAAACTAGCATGTAACCAAGTGCTTAACGATTGTGCGTATCATAATGAACACGTACAAAATTAAATGACATTTCTCTAGACAACCTTAATTCTGGTATACCTTAGCATATGAGTGCTCTACTCTGTAACCTCAGTGTTTTTAAATGTAGACTTTTGTGTGTTATATTGCTAATTGAATCTGCAATGTCTTGCTCGCCTTAAATTTCTAAGAACTTTAGTAAAATGCATGCACTGTGCTTTCTCACTGATGTGCCAGTATTGTTCTTTCTTGCTGATATACTTCCAAATATGAAATTAATCATTTTTGACTGAAAACGTATGTCTCAGGGGCAGAACAAAAAATTCTCATCTCTAAGAGAGAAAAGGAAAAACTCCTACATCTAGAACACAACAGATAATGTCAGACAGGATTACAGGTTTTGAAATATTAGATGATGGGATTATTTTATCTACTACTGAAAAAGTAAAACTTGGTTTACTGCATGTAGTTTTAATTGTGTTCTTGAGCATATTACATATAATTCTCAAGGTAAAAACCTAGTAGCCTGCTTTTTGGAAGGAGTGAATGCCCCTTGTCAGAAGCTCTAAAGCCAGGGAAAAATCCCCTTCCCACATCCATAGACAAGTGAAAAATTTAGGGTTATTTGAAAATTTTCAGGGAGTGAGAAGTGTTCCCTTTTACATTTTGAAATTCTTTAAAATACAATGGAATGGAAAAATAAAAAGCTAGAGGTAGTTTGCCAAATTAGTTTGAAGTCAGTCTGAAGGCAAGGTAGATAAGTACTTTTACATACTAACTAACTAAGACTTATGTAGAGAATACAAGCTTTTGTGAACTCAAGTTCACTTCAACAGCTGACAATTAAAAGTTTCATTGCCCCCTTTTTTTCCTTTGTCTAGTAACAAAATGGAAAATCTTGGAAAAGGAGGCAGGGAGAGAGAAAGGAAAGAGAAAAAAGGGGAAAAAAGACACTACAAATCATAACTCAGAAATTCAAATTTTTAAAAATGTTTTAGGGAAAGAGGGGATATATAATTATGGCACTGGACTCTGCTACCTTCCTGTGGTGGTGAATTTCAAACTTTTCACAAGATATGAAAAATGAATTTACAGTCACTGTATCTACTTTCTTACACTCCTGCATGATTCAGGGAAAGACACTGAAGTCCATGAAGTTCAACAGTGTAGGACTAATATGGATCATAACTAGGTCCACTGTAAGAAAAAATGAATGGACTTTTAATTATTTGTGATTTCTGAGGTTACCCGGCCTTCAAAAAAAGCTACAAAATTTTCTTTGCCACAACTATAAATCATGACCTGTTTACAGCTCCGATATCAAGATACTTGATGTGAAGTGTGTAACAGCACTGATAGCAGTTGATAGGTGACATAATTGCTGCTGGTTACCAGAGATCACTCTGGATACACTCATCTATTTCAAGTCGCATAATCACAACTGAAGAGGTTAATGGTGCATTAGGGGTGCCGACTTTGCTGTCACCTCCACAGAAGCAGTGTTAAGACTGTTAACTCTGCATGTTCTTCAGAGACTAACTCTCTAGCTGTCTACCCTATTGCATGATATTTTTGTAGCCATACCTTTCTCTTTTAAGTCACTCTTCTCCTAGCTTTAGGCCTTTTTCATCTTAAAAGTTCTTGTCACCTTAAGACTATAACCTACCACTTACTTTTAAGTGGAGATGAGGCTCTAGAGCATGAATAAATTGTCTCTCTATATATTTATATATTCCAGTAGATGTATACCCACAAGCTTCCCCCTGCATGTATGGGAGACACAGTTTATAGTAGCAAAAGGAGTTCTTTTGCCCAAAAGAATTCTCTGAACAAAATAAGCTCAACTGGTAAATGACTTTGGATCAATGTAACCTGGG
>NW_017728948.1:65590026-65591598 GCF_001723895.1 Crocodylus porosus | reverse complement strand
ACTGAGCGCTTTGTAGCTGCAGTGGTCCCATCAGCCTAGCTCTCCCGGACCCTTTCCAGACCTGTGCACCAACCCATGCACCGAGGGCTCCTGCCTCATGCAGGGGTGCGGCCCTGTGCTTCCTCATGCAGCTGCCGTGGTCCCATCTGCTCTCTGGACCTTCACCAGCCTTGTGCACCGACCCATGTACTGAAGACTCCACCTTGAGCAAGGCTGGGTACCCATGCTACCTCATGCAGCTGCCGCATCCCCTTCAGCTCCACCAGCCCTGTGCACCAACCTGCACACTGAGGGCTCCTGCCTCATGCAGGGTTAAAGACCCGTGGTGTCTCATGCAGTTGCAGTGCCCCTTCAGCTCACCAAACCCTGTGCACCACTCTGTACACCAAAGGGGCTAGCCTGCTGCCTCATGCAGGGTTGGGGACCTGCGCTGCCTCATGCAGCTGCTGAGGTCCCGTCCATCCTTCGGACCCTCCATGCACAGTCCCATGCATCACTGATGAGCTCTTCCACAGCAGCTGGGATGCAGCCACCCACTTCTTCTCCCCCGGAGTTATCTTCAGGGCACTTTTGGGGCAACGGCTCTGCCCTGCTGGTCAGCTCTACCAGCTCTTCTACATCCCTCGTGTTTGTCATCCCTCGTTGAAGCCACCCATGTGCTCGGCACGTGGACTTTTATTCCCTCCAGAGGCTTCACCTCAGGTTGGTAATGGATCAATGAGGAAGCTCGAGGGGTTAGTTCCCTCTCAGGTCCTCTCTTTCACCTCAACCCTGGGTCAGGGCAGGGCTGCCTTCCTTCTGCCTTTCCCTCATTGGGGGAGAAGGAAAAATTTCCTCCACCAATGGAGCCCAAGCCCTTCAGGCTCAAGCTAACACTCCAGGCTGCTGGTGAGCCCACCAGCCAGCCTGCCACACCAATTCATCCACCCATCCTGCACTTCTCTAGGTATACTTGCATTAATTTGAGGGTGATGGTACTTCACAGCCCTAAACCCTGGTGTCTTGGAGTGGGGTGCAGGGGCAGCCATGATCCTGCTAACGCCCCTGCCGTGTCAACTTAGGTGATCCAGCACCCTCTTATCCTCGCCCGCCACATCTTTGATGGTAATTGGTTCAATTAGGGAGGCTGCCTTTATCTCCTAATACACAGCGTAAGTTGACCTACCCCTAATCCATACGGGGTGCCTCAGTGCACCCCTGCCTTAAGGGCTAATGCATACCTCCTACCTCCCCTTTAGCACGCCCCAAGCCTCGCAGCTGTGCTGGATGTTCTCTTGTCTTATATTCGCCCCTCCTGGGCTTCTATTCGGCTCTGTCGAGCTCTTATCGATCTAGCCCCTACCTGGATGTCAGCCCCTCTCCGGGCTTATGCCGCGCACCTGCCTCTCTCCGGGACGTATACCGCATGCCCGCCCTTCTCCGGGGTTTCGTGCCGGTCGGGGACTAATTGCTCACTCTGGAACCTCTTGTTCTGATCAGCCCTCTCTGGGGCCTGTGCCGCGCTGATCGCGCTACCCTTGCTCTCTCTTGGGCTTCTCAAAGTTGGGCTCAGGCAGCCCTATCCCCACCTGG
>NW_017728948.1:65584042-65589605 GCF_001723895.1 Crocodylus porosus | reverse complement strand
TGCAGCCCCTTGGGTGGTCAGGGTGCACCGCTCATCTTTGCTCCACTGGACTCTCCTGCAGAGCTCCTGCACCTCAGGCTGCTGGACAGGAACTGCTAGCTAGGCTTTGGCCTAGCTGTTTATAAAGGCCCTTCCCCATTTTTGGCCATGTGACTTACCTGGTTGCCCCAGCAACCCACATCTGTGCTGCTTCAGGGAGCTTCAGCAGCCCTATTCCTACTGCTAGTAGCAGGCACCCCGGGTGCCCTGCTGCACCTGGCTTTGCAGGCAAAATTTTAATGTAAATGAAGTACTACTGTTACAACCACCACAGTCTGGAGTATATTGTTTATATGGGCAGTGAAATATTAGACAGGCAGCAACTCAAAGATACATGGTATTCAGTTCATGCTTAAAGGTAGGAGGAAGTAGACTAGATTATTCCATCTAAAAAACTGGATTATATGACCAGCTAAGAAGCATTTAGGCTAAAGACAAAAATTATCCATAAATTGGTGAGACAGGGGGCCATCCAAGAACCAAGATCTCACATTGGTCTGCCCACCTGTCTATATGGGACAGTCTGCCCAGTCTTGCCTGCCACAACTTTGCTGGTATAATAAATTGGTGGTAAATGCAAGACACTGTCCATTACATGCCCTGATGCCAGAGGGCACTATCCACAGCTCCATCCCTTCCCTACACCATGGCCCATGTCTTGCAGATGGCATCTGAACAAGTTCTTATACTATTACCTCAACTCAGCCTCTCAGCATCTGAGGGCTTACTGGTGTCTCCCTCTGACCCAATCACATGGCCTTGACATGCCTGAGGGCTTACTGGGGTTGTGACTTACCTTAGCTCCTTGGCTGAGCCACAAACTTGGCCTCCAGTCCAACTATGGTCTGTGGTGTCCATGGACACCTTGGCCTATCCACCCCTGACCTGGGGCTTCGACTCATGCCCTACACCTGGGCATTCCAACTATGAACTCTCACTAGGGCGTTCACTGTACCACTGATGTTATTACTCGGGGGTTGGCCCATGTGCTGCCCTTCAGGCCATCCCTTCAGCCCTACTCAACACCTGGATTGTGCACAGTCCTTCAGATTGTAAAGATACCCCTATTCTCTGTGGGCTGCCTCTGCTGTCGTTTCTGAAATCAAGAGTGTATGTTTATTCACTTGTTTATTGGTTCAATCTATGCCGCTTAGACTAACCTGTGAAAATTGAACAGATTCAGCATCAGGTTTTTTGGCTGTCTGTGCTTGGACTTAGTGATGTGGTTCTCAGCTCTTCTAGACTTGAGATGCCCATCCTTAGGCTTGAGGCACCCCTTGGAAAATACCAACTCAACTTTGGTAGACAAAGTTCTTTAAGTAAATCTGATATCTTTTATTAAACCAAGTCAAATAGTTGTAAAATTATTCTTTGCAAGCTTTTGGGTACAAATACCCTTTCTCAAGCAGAGGAAGCATCTGCAGTTCGTCTGTGGTCTTCCTGGATGGAGTAGTAAAACAGCCAGAGGCTGTTAGAATTTTTCCAACTATTTGAGTTGGTCTAATAAAAGATATCAGATTTACCCAAAGAACCTTGTCTGCCCATGCCCTTAGACCAACACGGCTATAGCCTACACCCTGAACTCTTGACTTCCATTCATTTTTTGATGAGAGAAAAATACTAGAGCAAATTTTCTGTTTGGACTCAGAAAGATCACAACAGGTCAGAATGGTTTTAATACTATGAATTCCTATTTGAAATCTCCAGGTTCATCTTGAGAATTATGGTTGCATGCCTAATAGTGCAGCGCCCCTGTGCTTTTTGAGTCCAAACAGGGTGTCATAGCACCCTGGATGAGAATCACTGATTTAGTGCAACTTTAATAAATTTCCCATTGCCTTGCACTTTTCCTCATTATTTATGTTGATACAAAACAGTGTTGCATGTTCCTAGAACTTTCTAGCATTACATTTTTTTTTATTCCAACACTGGAATAAAGGTATTGCCTGTAAATCACAGCTTCATTAAAAAACAAAAAATTTCTAACAAGTCAAGTAGAGAAAAGTTCTAAACATTGCCCATAGCTCAGATACCAGAAGACTACAGGGAACTCCCAAATGTATTATTCCTTTAAATCCCAAGACGTATATATATAGGCAGAACTTTTGAGTTTTTGGACTGAGTCACAATTTTTGAACACTTGGAACTGGTAATACTAGCAAAATGAATGCAGTTCAGTGAACAGTGCTATTAAGTCAGAAACAGCAGTGCTTTACATTCACTTTAGGTTGTCTTGTACAGTCACTTGCAGCACTGAGGTCTCTGATAGAATGGATCTCTTCCTTCTTGGGCTTGGCAGCTTGCAAACGGCATAGCAGAGAAGTACAAAATAATCACACAGTGTGACATCCAGAACTTTTGTAGGTTTGCATCATGACATGTTGTCATGATGTATTAATATACCATGAT
This sequence comes from Crocodylus porosus, assembly GCF_001723895.1. Classification (NCBI taxonomy): domain Eukaryota; kingdom Metazoa; phylum Chordata; order Crocodylia; family Crocodylidae; genus Crocodylus; species Crocodylus porosus. The sequence goes on along the minus strand of NW_017728948.1, from coordinate 65,587,157 downwards.
GTAGACATAGCAAAATTGTGTTAGGACAGCATGCTACTATTATTATATGATTCCACTCACAGTGATATCTCCTGTCATTCTACCTTTTTTACTCTGAGCAGAAGAGTGGGCTTTGTTTAATATATTGCTCTCTGCTAGCATTTCACTAGCAGTTGCTCATACCAACCAGATTTGCTGAAATCTTATTTGTGGATTTAAGGAACATTAAATTTTTAAGAGTCACAAGAGCCCTACAGCCAGAGCTTGAAAAACAATAGATTAGAACTTTCAGTAAGTATATGCATGGAAATGACAGTTTAACAAGGCCAGGTTAAAATAGTGTGCCCTCCCTTCCTTGGCTACATTTCAGACCATTCTGCTCTTGGTATAAGAGAATAAGGTATACTGACAGTTTAGAACAGTCTGAAGGAAGGAACCCATGATTACCAGATCATACTTCTGGATGATAGTAGTTTCCATTTATCTTTTCTATGAACAAGACTTCCAAGCAAAGACTCCCTCTTTTATAGAAGGATTCCTATTCCTTATGTTTTCTATAGGTAGAAGTTCATCTTTCCTTTTTAGGTAGTGCAATTCCCATTCTTGGAATTTTAAGAAAAAGTTAAACTGACACTTGAATGAGATAGTTTAGGCAGAGATGATCCTGTCTTGAGCAGAAGGGTTGGACTACTTGACCTCCTGAGGTCCCTTCCTACCATATATTTCTACCAAGCATTCCTGAGGTAGCATGGGGACAGTTTATAAGCTCTTGGTAGAAAAGCATCACAACTGGGGATTAAAGAAAGAAAATACAGAGAGCTTGATAACACAGTGTTTATCACTCCTAACACAGTGCTTATCACCCCATTAAGAAAAGAGCAGAGGGACATTACCAGCTACCTGTTATCCCATCTGCCACAATACAGACCAAAGCCAACATGTGGTATGCTAGCTAATGCTAAGAGGTGTCTGTGTCAGGCAGAGGGGATGGGGAATCCCTGCTTAGCAGGGAGTGGGATGGGGAGGTGGGAAGATGAAGGGGAGGAGCAGGGGGAAGCCAAGCAGATGCCTTCAGTCTCTGCCAAGCTCCAGCCAGGGAGCAGAGGGGAGGGGCCAGCTCTGCTGTGGAGCAGAGAGCCCCACCCAGCCCAGAGAGCATGCTGGGATGCTGGGGGAGTTTGGTTTAACTTAAACCAGCAAGGGGTCTGGGAGAGACATTGCATAAACTGGTTTGACCCAAATCAGTTATGTCTGAGACTACATTCAACTAGGTTGATCTCAAAGCAGTTTCAGCCATTTTCAAACTGCTTTATGTGCACTGAACATCTGTCCTGTTATAGGTTTAAACCAGTTTTTGATCATTTAAATCAGTTTATGTGTAACATCTGTCCCTAGCTGTAGTGTTCCAGATGGAACAACATTAGGCCAGATATTGTTCAACATTTTCATCAATAATGTGGAAACAATAAAAACAAAAATTAGGAGGACAGAGCAGTTGTGCAGAGTTACGTGGTTACTTGGTAAGGTAGGCCCAAATAAAGTATGTTTTAGTACAGCCAAGTGCATTTTACATCTAGCAACAAGGAATACAGGTCATACGCAGAGTGAGGCAACAAAAAGCATTTAGGACTAATAGTAGACAGCAACTAAACAAGAGCTCCTACTGTAACAGTGACAGAAAGAGCTAATGCAAGGTTTGGATGCATAAACAAGAAAATAGCAAGTAGGAGTAAGGAGGTAATTATTTCTAGATTCACTAATCCTGTGTGAATTATATGAAACTGCAACAGTCCTGGTTTCTATGGGTTAAAAAAATTGGTGAGGATGCAGACAACTAAGGAAAAATCCAATTTCATTTTATACACCTAAATGGCACGTATGCAACTGCTTAACTGCAGTTTTCGGTACTCAGTCACAGCTTTGGAATTTATTTTGTCTTGTAGTGAAATGCAACCACTCTACACATATACCTGCTGGAAGTCAGGAAGAGGAGGAGGACCCAGAGGGAGCATGAACCACCATCTTCTGCTTCCCAAAAAATATTTTAGCCACCAGACCAAAGATTAGAGATTATATACTCATCTCCAGTTGATCCAGTGCATTTAGCATTTGATATTCCTTTGATAAAAATTATAAATAACAGCAAGAAAGTTTCTACCCTTTTGTAATCAGGACCCTAGGTTCATGCATAGGGGCCCTTCCTACCCAGGATAAAATCCATCTCACTAAGCCATGCAAACTCTGGTTTGGTTTTATTCTTCCCAGCCTCATATTTCCCTTTCTGTTACTCAGGGGGACAACTTCAAGAAGTGGAATGGAGAAAATCCTGGATAATGTCTAATCTCTGGCCTGGTGGTTACAATCCTTCACTGGAAAGCAGGTTCAATCCTCTTCTGGCTGATGGGGGCCCTAAAACAGATGTCTTCCACTGTCTAGGCAGGTGCCCTAGCTAGTAAGCAGTTGGTCTTAAAGAGAAGGACCTCCACTTCCTCATGCCTGCTAGTCATGTTGTTTCTTCAGCTAAAACTTCAGGACTCACCCACCATTATATGTGTACCTAAGTGACACCAGTTTGCCACATATGTGACTAGCCAGAACAAAGCTCCACTCACCATTCCCAGTTATGTACATGTATGCTTATGCACCTGAAGTCATGAACTGTGTAGTAAGGGCCAAAAATTGCAGTTGTCCACTTGCACGTATACCGTTTAGGTGCATATGATGCAGGGTTCTACCCCTGGTGAGAGACTGTTCTACTACCAGAGGGAATACAGGTAGCCCCTGTTTAATGCTCTTAACTGGTTCCGGAAAAAACGAGCGTTAAACGGAACCATGCTAAGTGAAGCCCATTTCTCCATAGGAATGAATGTAAATAGAGATAACTGGTAACCACTGCTTCTTGCTGCAGCTTCTTGCCGCTGCTGCTGCCTCTCCCACCCTTTCTCCTGCCCACCAGCTGCTCCAGCCCCACGTGCCAGCCTGTGCCCTGCGCTCCTGCCACCCCGCCCTGGGCTCCCACCGGCCCTGGCTCCAGGTACTGGTGGGGACTCCCCACGCACACGTGCCCCCCCACTCATTGCTTCTCTCCACCCCCCTGCCCACTGGCTGCTCTGTTACCATGTGCCATCCTGGGCCC
>NW_017728948.1:65579261-65583912 GCF_001723895.1 Crocodylus porosus | reverse complement strand
GTTGAGCACTATAAGAATACAGGCTCGGCGCTAAGTGGAATCAGGTATGAATTTTAAATGAGTGCTATGGCAAAATAGCGCCAAGTAAAACCGCGTTAAGTGTGGGTTGCCTGTAGGTCACAAAATAACAAGCTTAAAAAGCTTAAACAAGGGAGTTTTAGGTCAGACAACCAAGAACTTTCAAACCAAAAGGGTAGCTATATCTGCCCAATGTTAGTACCTTCACAGCAGTAAATTACCTGCTAATGGTGGAATCTGTACTCTTGCAGAGAAAGGCCTAACCATGCTCTGTGGTTAGAAACTGAAGCCAGCCATATTCCAAGGAATAATTAGCTAACATGCTCCAGCAGACTCAATTAATCGAATTTGCTCCAACCTACTGTAATTACAGCATGTTGGAGCAGTGTCCCTGCATGTCTACAGGCACCTTAGGGTGCCACCCTGCCCTGTCTTCTACCTAAGTATCAATCAGGTTCTGGACCTGTAGTCCTCATCATATCTTGTTCTGCCCAAAATATGTTATTACCTGGTTTCATTTAAGGGAGCATACTAGCTACTTTTATTAGGATCAGGCAGCTATTTGCATGAGAAGCCACAGGAAAAATCAAATGGAAGCAGTGCTAGTGATTAAGAAAGAAACTGTGAGACACTTCTTGCTAAATTCAGATCACAGTGAATTGCACAAGGATAGTATGCTGCTGGAAGTATTCAATTTCAGTGGAAATACAACTTTAGTCAAGGGGGGGCGGGGAATCTCTTACAATTCATTAGGAGGACACAGATTTTAAGCTAACTTCAGCATCTTCTCCAAATCCCAGTTTGGGTATAATTTCTCCACCTGAAAATGCCTGTTTCAATTGGATATCACATTCCTTACCTCCTGTCCTAAAATTAGACTGTAGTGTAGTTGTCAGTTGTATGTGTAAAACAGTTGATGTTTCACCAGAAAAACTGAGTTTCACTAATGTCCCTTTACAACCAATAAATAATATCAAATTTAGACAGAGACATACAGAGGAGTACAGTAAGATGCAACAAAGGGCATAGTTAGTACTTTAAGTTATGGTTTCAGTATAATTTATAGGGTGCTATGGGATCCATCCAGACAGAAGTCCATATAAATGCTTGAGATAATCACCCCTGAAAGAGAGAAAGAGAGAAAAGGCAACTGCATCCAAAAATGCAATAAAACATGCGGACTATAGAAATTAAGTGAAAATTTTAAACCCAAGTCCTTTCTGTTACAGTCAACCCAAAAAAGTTGTAAGATGCTTTTTGGAGAGAATGGCAATTCCAAAAAAATGGAGGCTATATCTCAGTACAGTGTTTTGACAACAGCACACTTGCATGTGTTGTAAAATATTAATAGGAAAAACCAAAAAAGCATACGTCCATTATAAAAGCCAAAATAAATGCCTTTGTGAACCAGTTAGTTTCTAAGTTGTCACCCTGACCTATGTTCTGTCTGACTTGACGCTTAACATAGTTAAACCACCTCTCTCTTTTCCTCTTGAATTTATGGGTGGGAACTATGCATGTCACCACATTCCTTAATACAGTTTCTTAAAATATAGAATAATGGCTCTCAACCTTTTTCAGACTCAAAGCACCCTGCACACAGCAGCCCTTGATAAACTCAAGGGACCTCTTAAAAATATTAGCCCTTAGTTTTAACTCAGCTTTTGACTACAAAAAATAAAAGAGCAATTGTTCTGTTGCAGAGAACTCAGAAAGACTACAATGGGTTGGAATGTTCTTAACGTTATGGACTCCTATTTGAAATCTCTGGGTTTTCTTGTGAACCATATTTGCACAGTGCCAACATTATGTAGCACCCTGCTGTACCCTTGAAAGGATCTCAAGGCAACCTGGTTAAGACACTCTGGGTGCATCTACACAAGACTCTGACTGTGAAGTAGCCAAATAATACCATGCAGTAGTGCGTGACAGCACTGGTAGTGCTAAGAAGCTACCGCACAGTATTATTAGGTTACTGTGCAGTAGCGTCACTTAAAAGATGTTTGTCAGTGCTACTGTGCAGTAACTCCAGTTACTACTCATTCATATAGTACTTGATTAAACAAGTACTAAATAAACGTGCAGTAATCACTGTTCAGTAGTGTCTCATGTAGACGTGTCCACTGATACAGACCAGCCAATAACAAGCATCTCTTATGGGATCTAAGCTATACCACTGGATTTTCAGTGCAATATATTCTAGAGCAGGGATGACTGACTTACTTTAAATCACCATACTAATGGGGCAAAATGTATCTCTTTTGGTACCATTATGTTAAAGAATTTCAATCTGACCACAACATACAGACATTCAAATGGGAAATATATTTGCAATGTGTAATGAATTTATTTAAAGAAATCCCTACATTTGTCAAAAACTGTGAATAAGCAAGGTTTTAGAGAAGTTCAGTTTCACTTACAACATACAGCAGGAAAGAACAAACACTGGGAAAAAATCTATAACTGTTGAATATATTCAAGAAGTATTACCTACTCGTAAGAATAAATAGGACATAGGAAACAGCTAGTCATAATAATATGGATTTCCAATTCTGTGTCTGGATGTATGAGTTAGATGTATGCTGACCACTCTGGCCATCATTCAGAAAAACAACAGTAAGGCACACTGCCTAATGTACCAGACCTTCAGCATCATAAATACTGTAATTCTCAGGGAAAGCCATAAGGAATAAAGCCACTGAGAAATCTTGACAGGGGATCTAAGGATTTTATTTTTTCATGTAAAACTAGACAGCTAGATGCATATATACACAGGCAGTCTACACTTTCTCTCTCCCTGTCTTTCTGGAGACCCACATCCTTAGAATAAGAATCCAAATGTGTTTGTATTGTTTCCTGTCAGAATATAGTGTCAACTAGGTGGCCATTGGTCCTGTTTTATACCAGACCATCCTGTTTTTAAACCCATTGTCTCTTGTCTATTCCTGAATGAGGACTGGACTGAAAAAAGTCTGATTTTTTTCAGTTCATTTGTGGAAATACAGGTCAATCATTTGTCCTCATGATTTTATTGGCTGTGCCTAGAGGTAGGGCAGTGCTCAGCCAGGAGGAGCAGGGTTCCAAGCCAGAAAGTGGGGGAGGCAGGGGAGAAGGTGGAGGATCCCAGAGGCAGAGGATCCTTCTGCGCCTGTGCAAGGAGCCATGGCTGTAGTGAGCTGAAGAACTGCTGCACATCTGAGCTCCCTCACCTTGGGCTGGGCATATGTGGGTGGGCCCAGGCCTTGGGGGCTGCTGAGTTGCCAGGGCCAAGCAGTTGGTCTGCACATCACCCCCGCAACACTGCCTTGGCACAAGGCAATTGCTTTGAGAGCAGGCAGTGGCAGGAGGGGCACTGCATTTGTATCTGCTGGAACACCAGTGGGACTGGGAGGAGATTCTTGTCACCATCTTTGTACCCACAGCGCACCCTGGTGAGACCCTGGAGTGTCCTGCTGCACAGGGAGGGGAAGCTATGGCCAGAGGGGCCTCCAGGTTCCTGGGTGGCTGGGCCAGCTCGTTAAACCATTATTTCTCCTTCAGGACAGGAAAACCTAGCTGTGTCCTAGGGAAGGAAGGGATGGTCCCACTGGGCAGCTGGCTCCACTGTCACAGGCATCCAACACCCACCAACCCCACTCAGGCCAATTCTGACCAGAACATGGTCAGGGCAGATTCCTGGGTGCCAAGTGCTGAATGCTGATAGTGGGAGAGACAAGGTCTTGATGTGATGTGCACCCCTGGCTCTGAGTCCCAAGCATGGAGCTGGGCTGGAGTGAGACCAGATCACTGTCAGAGGAGGGGGTGAGAGGGAGCACGAGGTTCAAGGGGGAGGAGTGGGGCTCAAGCTTCACACCTGCTATGCCACATTCTCTCAAGGTAGGACTGTCTGGAGAGAATGGCAAAGCTGTGAGATATGTGAAACCATGATGCAGGGGGAACGAGGCAAGGCTCCTTGCTTACTGAACTGCAGAGGTTCACAAACTTGTTGCTGATCCTAGCACACAGTCTCCCTCTTTTCATAGGGTGCCATGCATTCATGGACCAAACAGCGGTCTTTGTTTTTGTCGTGGCCCCATCCCCTGCTGCTGATTGGCCAAGGGGCCCAGTACTCGATTGGCTGAAGGGGCCAGTGGTTCCGCCCTTTACCAAAGGGATGTTCTGTATTCTGTGGGTGCGTCAGTGGCCACCCTAGTGTAAACACTGCCCTACGAAAACACAACCAAGTACTTATCTAGCATAGGATCCTGTGTCCGATTAAGCCCGATTTCAGATGCTTCAGAGGAAAATGTCCAGTTGTACCATTTAGCGTAATATGCCTAAGAAAAATGCCCTGATGCTCAGCAGGGTAACTAAGGGTAGGTGGCTAAGGCAGCTACTCCAAGCACTGATTTCCAGAAGGGTGGAAAAATAACTGCTTCTGGCCAGCTGTGGGGGATGGGGTGGACTACCTTGGGTCAGTCGCCCATATCCCCTGGATGGCCCCTGGAGAAGAGGGGGGGATCCGCCGTCCATACCGCGCCTCCGCCGATCTTGCCTGCCACGACTTGATGGAATTTGGGGGGTTCACCCGTCTGGGGAAGCGGGCAGTCCGGACGCGGTCCCTCGGCTCTAGAGTCCAGGGGTCCTGAGGGCT
>NW_017728948.1:65565008-65579161 GCF_001723895.1 Crocodylus porosus | reverse complement strand
GCAATGGCCTTCGGCCCCGGTCGGGCGAGGACCTTTGGCCCCTTAGTCTGTCCACCAGTCCCGCAGTGGGGTTTCTTCCTCCCCCTGCAGGTCCCTATAAGAGTCCTTACGGTACCCGGCTTGGGCCGGGTGCTGCTGCCTTCGGCGGTACTGGGGTCGGTGTTCCCCTACCGCCTGCCGCTCGCACCACGTGGGCACGTTGGGGCTTACCTCCACCCCAGCGGGTCCTGCCAAGTGGCCAGACGGCTTGCAGCCTCCCGAGGACGGTCTTTCCGTCGGTGTTCCTCTTACCAGGACCCTCCGGCTCCGCTGCCGCCGGCTCCGCCGCCTCCGGCTCCACCACCGCCAGCTCTGCCGCTGCCGTCTCTGCCATCGCTGGCTCCGCTGCCGCCGGCTCCGCTGCCGCCGGCTCTACTGCCGCTGTCTCCGCTGCCGCCGGCTCCACTGCCGCCGTCTCTGCCGCCACCGGCTCCGCTGCCACCGGCGTGGGCTCCCGTCGGAGCCTCTCCCTCCTGTTTGGGCCTGGTGGGCTCCTTTTATCCCTCCGGGCTGGTCCTGACCTGGATCTACCCGGGGTCCTGGAAGGGGAAGGCTTCCGAGCCCACTTCCGGGTCCGCACCCGGAAGCTAGGCTGGACTCCACCACCTTCCGCCTTGCCCCGGCCCCCCAGGTCTTTGACCCCTTCACACCAGCTATGCCACCGCTATTGCTGGTATTGCTGCATTATTTAATAGTTTCAGCAAAACAGCAACTACAGGTGTTGTTCCTAGAAAATTTAGGTCCAGTGCAGAAAGAATAGTTATTCTGGGCCTGATTTGAACCATCTTAAAGGCACCTGATTTCAAGCCAGTGGATGTTGTACACATTTCTTAAAATGTATTAGATTACAGGATTAATATTCATACCAATATTACATAGGTCTACTTTCACAGGTTTAATTCAGTTATGGAAAAATAAGCTTTCTAGAAAGCTGCAATTGAAAGGCTAGTTTCTCAGCAGGACTGTACATGGGGATTCCCACAATGTAAGTGAAGTGCTTATCCAGTGAGAACTGCCATAGTGTTTGCCTCATCCCTAAAGCGGAGTACTTATCTGACATACAGAACTTAGGACAGCCTCCTGCACAGGAAAGGTTTGTCCCAGAGTGCCTGAGGCTGCTACATGATGGTTTGTCAGTACAGCTTTTGTCTATGTAATGCTCAAAATGGGCATACAAGCAAAAAAAAAATAAAAAATCTAAAATATAGATTCCCTCCTTTCCCCTAGGAGCACTGAAGTACAGTAGTAAATGGACCATAAATGGCTCTTTGCATACTTTTTTACCGATATTAGTTCAGGAACTTAGCTGTAAAATGTGAAGTACCACTTACTGTGATGCTAGAGACATTTCCAATGCCAAACAGCTCTTAAGATGCTCTCTTAGGCTTGTCTGCACTCTACAGATAAAAAACCCCTTATGACTGTACTGAACTCTGTGCATATATGGGTCTGCATGAAGTGAGTTATGAGATACAAGGTTGTTCCATCAGTGTACTGTACAGTGTACAGCCCTTCTCCAAGGTTTTGGTGTAAAGTTACAGAATAGTATCAACTCAAATGCCCAACAAGAAGCCTAGGAAAAGCTAGCATCCCCCTGTGCACAAATGACAATCAATACTTCCCCACTCATGAACAATAAGTCTGTGCATAAGACAAAAAAAAAAGAACAAATTCAGGGAAGAAGGAAAACAGAATTACATTTGGAAAATAGGCAGCAATGAACCAGCTGTATGCAAGTTGTAAGAAAGATATTAGTCACAATGCTATTTGACAGAAGTCCTCTAACTCAGTTTCCTCACCTAGCAGTGGGGCCGTTCAGTGGAACTTCATTTTTTTCCCTCCTCTTCTTATCTCATGCATTTCACTCAGTGATGTCATCAATAGTTAATGAAATGCCAAAACCCAGAGATGCACTTGTATATCCCTAGACCCTTGGGGGGAATGCTTCCATGAATGCTGCTTTTGCATGAAAGCTGCCTCTGTTCTGCCTTTTCCAGGTATTATATTACTTCCATTCAATTATCTCCTGGCATACTGGCATTACTAGCCTCAATGCTATCTCTTCACTAGTCCTGTTTAGACCAAAGGCACCTCCATCTAATTTCATCTCAGTGTAAGCTGATAAAGAAAGACCTCACTGAAGCTGGTTTAGTGCTTGCTGTCTTCTGCAGCTTCAATGGAAGCTTCTCAACCAAAAGTCCAATCCAGACCTTAGTGCTGCAATCATAAAATAGGGTCCTTGCTCAGAACTTCCCAAAATTGATCGGGTTTGTTATGACATCTCTTAAGTAACACCAGTGAGCCTATGCATCTGTGTTAAATGCCTGTTGAACCACTTTACTTTGCTCACTTGAAAAAAAGAAAAAGAAAAAAAAACCAATTCCTCTTCTCCAGGCTGTTTTCCATACTGATGATCCTAGGCACCCCCAACTGATATTTGAACACTAGTGCTAAAAAAACGAAACAATATTTAAAAATAGTGTCACAGCACCAAAACATGGGCAGGCTGACTCAGCAGAAAAAGCTGGGCTGGAGCATTGGAACTGGAATCACACAGCTAGAAGAGAAACGGGGCCATGGAGCCTGATACAGAACATACAGGAACAGAGCAGCTAGCACTCTGAGGCAAGACTGTTGAACAGCCTTCAAACAATTCCCCCAGGTCTCTTCAAAGAATCAGCAGCTCTTGCCACCTTTCTGAGCTAATCAAAAGGCATATAGGCCTGTCCAGTCTGAGGCAGACCAGCTGCCCAAATGGCATAGGTGGGCTGTCTGTTTTTTTGCTTTGTTTTTTTTAATAGTGTATTAGCATTTTGGGCCCAGTGAACGGGACCCACAAATACCATGTGTTCTTCTCAGAAACAGCTGTCATATTCCATTGCATTCACATACTGATGTTTGTTACTCCAATATTGCATTCAACACTTTTATATTCCATTAACAGCGTCAAAGCAAGGTGAAAACTAATACCAGCTACTTTTTCCAGCACCTCATGCCATTCTAGTATAGTTCTGTGGATAGTATAGTTCTGTGGATCACAGTCTGGTGATTTAATAACTGTTTTGATACAAATGAAGATAAACTGGATGAACAGTGTGGTTTAAAATGGAGTTTTAGTATTTGGGTGTGCGCCAGAGAAAGCCTAGTGAAAGCTAAGTATGTTTTGAAAACAAGTGCAGATCTATGTGAAATGTTCTTAAAAAGTTATTTTTTCTTTCTTAAATAAAGGGAATAGCTGTCTGGCCTATACTGTACACTGTATTTCAGAGAAACATCTAGACATTGTGAAAAAAAGATAGAGAAAGTTCAGTTTCTGTTTATGTCAAGAGGACTGCAAACCTGGGCAAAGAAAGTATAATTATATTATAAATGCAGTACTCCAATGAATCCAGACATTATAAAACTCCACTGACAGTGAGAGAGTCCTAAATTGTTCCAATGCACTGAAATACATAATCCCCATAATAAGTTTTTCTCAAACAGGAGTAAATGTCAAAATATCCATCCAACTCATTGAGCTGGAACGGCACAATGGTTGTTATAGCATAGGGCAGGGGTTTTCAACATTTTTTAACAGGTGTACCCCTTCAGTCTCAAAGTTTCAGTTCATGTACCCCTTCATATTTTTTTTTTGTTTTTAAGGGGGGGGTGCAGATTGAGGCCTCCATGGTGAGGGAGGGAGTGGGGCTAGGGCAGGCGCTGCATAGGCACAGGGAGAAAAAATTACTGGGGAGGGACATTGAGCACATACATGCAGACCCCCCAAGCAGGTAAGTCTGTGGGGGAAGGCGGGGGGGAAGGGGCCATAAGAAGGCAGATGAAGGCCCCTGTGGTGAGGAAGGGAGAAGGGCAGGAGCAGGGCTGGGGTGAGTGGGGCCCCAGACAGGCCAGGTGGTGCGGTACAGCAGGCCTCCACTTGTCCCACAACCTGGCCTGGCTGGCGTCCCACTCACCCCAGCCCCTGCTTCTACCCCCTCCCTTCCTCACCTTGATCTGCCCCCCTGGTGGTGAGGAAGGAAGGGAGGCTAGAGATTGAGCTCCCCACTGTGCAGGAGGGAATGGGGCAGGGGCAGGGGTGAATCATTCACTGCACTGTGGGGATTGTCCCATGACCTGCCCGGCTGAGGCCCCATTCACTGTGAATGGGGCTCTGGCTGGGCCGGGTCATGCAATGATCCTCACAGTGCAGGAAGGAGCAAGCCAGGGGCAGGAGTAAATGATTCACCCCTGCCCCTGCCTCACTTCCTCCTCCACTTTGTGGCACTCTTCCCAGTGGGGAGAGAGGGGGACTGTGCTATGGGGGGGGGGGCTGCAGCCACCCCAAAGTTTGCCATAGCTCCCCCAACCTCTTCCCACTGCCATCCAGCCCAACACCCCCACCAGAAAAAGCCCGGCACTACCCTGGCCCCAGCCTGAAGCAGCACACAGCCTGGCCTGCCCCACATGCTAACCTGGGGGCATACACCCCCTATGCCCTCCTGGGGGTACATGTAACAATGGTGCTGGGAGGGGGGAAGCTGAATGGAGGTGGGGCTTGCACGCAATGGCTGCTGCCCTGCTTGGCCATGTGCTGTGCCACTTTCCTATAGCCGGTCATGGCTCCTTGGGCTGCTAACAGGCCCTGTGCCCAGCCAATTGCATGCCACTGGGGACAGGCACAACCCCTCCCCCCACAGCCATTCAGACAGGTTGGGGTGGGGAGGTGCTGCGGTGTGCTGCGTGGGGCTGGAAGCACCCAGCACATCCCTACCCCAGGCACATTCCATCCCTGCCAATCCATGCGTACCCCCTATGACCTGTCTAAATACCCCTGGGGTACAGCTTTGAGTAGATGTGATATCTTTTATTAGACCAACTGAGTAATTAGAAGATTGCGGCCTATCTTAAGTCAAGGATTGAAAAGGAGGCACCATTAGCAGTGGGAAGCAAAACAAGGGAAAGAACTAAAAGTATTAAAAAGAAAAAAGTAAGGAGGGGAAAAATAGCTGTTGGAAAGGAGGGGGAAAAAAAGACCAGAGTAGGAAAAAAGAACAGGAGGGGCATGTCTACATGAGATGCTTAATGCAAAGTAGACCACTTATACTGCACACTAGTGCATCATGGCAAAACCTATGCTAATGCTCAGTAGAATTTAGTCTACAAAACATTAAGCATCACACAATGTCTATGCATCAGTGCTGCTGCACAGTAGTGCTGACTACTATGCTTATTAGAGGTACTAAACTTAAACTTAAACTACTTAAACTACTATGCATATTAGAGGTACTAAACTTACAGTAGCAATAGTGATTGTGCCCAAAAGCTTGCTAAGAACTTTTTTCCAGTTACTCAGTTGGTCTAATAAAAGTTATCACATCTACTCAAAAAACCTTGCCTGCCTATGTCCTTAGACCAACATAGCTACAAACATTAATGCATATGTAGACATGCCCAAGACATAGAATAGTGAAAATAAGGTGCAGTGTAATTCTGTAGATCCATCTCTGAAGTTATTACACATTTGAAGCTATGATGTAGGGTAGTGCAAATCATAGAATCTTATAGTAAACTTCTGGCTCAATTGAATAAACATATATATAATCCTAATAATTGTGGACAGCTCTTTGTAGGAAGTAAATGTGCATATAGCAAGTGATTTAGATCAGAGGAACAGTGATAGAAATTTGCTACTTCAATTTCTTTTTTATATGGATTTGCTGTCTATATAGTATAGTTATTGCAAACATCGAACGTTAAGTGAATTTGATTAGGAAGTGGAGAAATTGATCACACTTTACAAGAGCTTTCAATATCACTTAAATAGTAAGATATTAAGGATAACTAAGATAATGACAAAAAGTGAAAATCATTACAGGGATTTTTTTCTGTAGTGGGCAATACACTATACATAACTAGGCTTTTTCTATCACATGTAACTTTTGTTTCTCATTGTAATTAAGAGTCATTGGGTCCCAAGAGGAGTTCAGGTCTAGTAATCAGCAAGGTCAAGAAATGCCTCCTTTCTTCAAGGCAAAGTGTTTTTGCTCATAGAATCATAGGGCTAGAAGGGACCCTGAAGGATCATCAGGTCCAACCCCCTGCATGAGCAGGAAAGACATCTGGGGTCAGACGACCCCGGCCAAGTGACCATCCAGTCTTCTCTTGAAGACCTCTAGGGTAGATAATTGCACCACCTCTGTGGGGAGCTTGTTCCATAGTCTGGACACCCTAGTTGTAAAGAAGTTTTTCCTAATGTTCAGCCTGAAGCTATCTTCCAGGAGTTTGTGGCCATTGTTTCTAGTGTTTCCCCAGGGTGCCCTAGTGAACAGTTATTCACCAAGCCCCTGATGTATGCCTCTGATATAGTGGTAATCTGCAACCAGGTCCCCTCTCAGCCTTCTTTTCTTTAGGCTGAAAAGTCCAAGATCCCTCAGCCTCTCCTGATATGGCTTGCCATGCAAGTCCCTGATCATATGGGTGGCCCTTCTCTGGACCCTCTCAAGCTTTAGCATGTCTTTGTTGAAGTGCAGTGCCCAGAACTGGACACACTACTTCACCTGCAGCAAGACCAATGTTAAGTAAATTGGGAGAAACACTTCTTTGGATTTACTGGAGATGCATTGATTGAGTTTTATTGGCCCTAGCGGCTATTTTGTCGCACTGCCAGCTCATATTCATGCTGGAGTCTATTGATACCCCCAGATCCCTTTCATTTGTAGTGCTGGTCAGGTTAGCGATGCCCAGCCTGTAGGTGTGCTGGGGGGTTTCCTTCCCAGATGCAGCACTTGGCATTTCTCTACTTTGAACCTCATCTGGTTCCGTTCTGCCCAATATGCCAGCCTGTTTAGGTCTGCTTATATCTGCAGCCTATCTGCAGGTGTGTTCACACAACTCCATATCTTGGTGTCATCTGTGAACTTGGCCAATGGGCTTTTCACCCCATCATCCAGGTCATTGATGAAGATATTGAACAGCACTGGGCCAAGTGCCAACCCCTGGGGTATGCCACTGCCCGCATCTCACCAGGATAACACCAATCCATTCATCTGAACTCTCTATGTCCTACCCTGCAACCAGTTTCACACCCACTTGACGGTCCCGCAGTTGAGCCTATATCTTCCAGTTTTCTGATCAGTACCTCGTGGGATACCAGGTTAAAGGATTTCTGGAAGTTGAGGTATATGATGTCAACCACTTTTGTCCAGGTGAGGAGTCACCTGATCATAGAAAGAAATTAGGGGGGTCAGACAAGACCTGCCCTGATGAAGCCATGCTGGCTGTCATTCAGTATCATGCCTTCTGCAAGTTTGTCACATATAGCTGCTTTGATGAATGTTTCTAGGATTTTCTCTGGAATAGAAGTTAAGCTAAATGGCCTGTAGTTTTCTGGGTCTTCATGCTTCCCCTTCTTGAAGATGGGCACAACTTTGGCCCTCTTCTAGTCCTCTGGGATTTCTCCAGAGGCCCATGATTTTTGAAAGACCTTTGCCAGGAGCTCTGCAATTACTTGGGCCAACTCTTGCAGCACTCTTGGGTAGAATTCATTCAGTCCTGCTGATTTATATACATCTAATTTCTTTAACTGATCATATACCAATTCTATGGCAATGGTGGAAATGGTGTCAATCCCGCTCTGCTCATTCTGTGCCCTACCTGGTACGTTGTTCCCCTTGGTCTTGTGAAAGACCGAGGCAAAGTAGTCATTTAGGAGTTCTGTTTTTTCCTGAGTGGTAGTGACTAGGTATCCTGAGGCATTGAGCAGTGGCCCCATACTCCCATTAGTTTTCCCTTTACTCCCTTTGTAGCTAAAGAAGGACTTCTTGTTGTCCTTGATTCTTGTAGCTAGTTTTAGTTCTGTTTTTGCCTTAGCTTGCCTAATCTGTTTTCTACAAGTGCAGGCCATTGTCAAGTAGTCTTCCTTAGAGTCTGTCCCAAGCTTCCATTGCCTGTACACCTCTTTCTTTTTCTGTTGGAGGGCTGCAACTTCCCAGCTTAACCAAGAGGGTTTTTTTTGACCCTTCTGCTACTTTTTCTCCATATGGGAACGGATTTTCTTTGAGCCTTAAAGATTGTACCCTTAAGGAATGACCATTCTTCTCATGTTCCTTTTATCTGTTGTCTTTGGTTGTCTCTCACGGCATTCTCTACTAGTGACCTAAGCTTATTAAAATTTGCATTTTTGAAGTCTATGACTTCGAGCTTAGTATCTGTTTTGTCAGCCTTGTGACAAAGTGAGAACATAATGATTTCATGGTCGCTATTATCTAGGCTGCCCTCTATGTTTAAGTTGGTCACCAGGTCATCCCCTTTGGCCAGGACCAGGTCAAGAGCTACATTGCCTCTAATTGGCCTCCTGAGTCAAAAAAAGCTCTTCGGTGCTGGTCAGTAAGGATCATGATTGATCTGAGCTGGCTGAGTACTCCTCCCAGGGGATGGCTAGGTAGTTGAAGTCATCCATGACAACTATGACCCGTGCACGCACGACTTCCATTAGTTCATGGGCAAATGCTAAATCAAGTTCCTCCCCTCGCTTAGGCAACCTCTATTATACACCTACAGTCAGGTCTCTCTCACCACGCCTCCCGTGGAGCTTTACCCAGAGGGTTTTAAGCTGTTCTTCTTTGGGGCCAACATTGGCCTGTAGGGAAGTGTACTGTTCTTTCACAAAGAGGGCAACATCCCCATTTCTGTTCCCTACCCAATCCCTTCTGTGAAGCTCTTCGTATACAAAACTACTAGTTCAGTTAGAATCTTCCCAGTGATGTTTTGGAGCATCTTGAGAAGCACTCCATTAAGACTCAAATCATTATGCTCTGTTTCGAAAAATCAGACAGTGCTGACAGATCATGGATTTACTCACAGCATGACCACCAAATAAATGAAAGGTTTCTACTAACAGATAGTCTACACTAGCTCATTATATTAGGTTCTGTGAAACATACAATTAATTACAACTCATTATCAAAACTATATCTAGAATATTGAAATAAATAATACTGATGCAGCTAATCAGGAGCTATTTGTAAGTTATCTACATTGTGGGAGAATGCTGAAATTAAGTGCTGCTTGGTTAAGTAGCATACTGTACATATTATTAAAATGATTAATAGGTAGTGCAGAAACGTTTTCAAGGATGTTTTCAAGTTAGCATAAGCAGATGGGTTGCATCCTACAGTACTCAAGGAATTGGTTGAGGTAACTTCAGAGCCACTGGCTATTTTCTTTGAGAACTTGTGGAGGTCAGGTAGATGACTGGAAGAGGGTAAATATAGTGGCCACCTTTAAGAAAGGGAAGATATTGGGAAGATTTTTTTAACTATGAGAGTGTTTAAGTATTGAACATCGGAGGAGGCTACCTAGACAGGTTGTAGAATCTCCATCCTTGGAAGTTTCGAAGAGCAAGTTAGACAAATACTTGTTTAGGAAGGTTTAGACAGAGATAATCCTGCCTTGAGCAGCAGGTGGGACTAAATGAAGTCCTTTCCAGCTCTGTTTTCTATGATCCTATGAAACTCTGGAGAGAAGGATTTCTGTTACAAATCTGCAAGACCTTTTTTTTTTCTTCTGAAAGGATTAAACTTATCTTTATTGGTGTTTCTTTTAACCATACATGTGGTGAGTGCTGCCAAATGGAATCATTAAAAAATCATGAAATTAGGATATAAATCATTAAAAACAATTTGGTGGAGATAATTTCCCTTTTGGCACTTTTAAAATACTAAGTTCATATGTTCAAGTATTTGTTTGTCAAGCAGAAAGATAAGAAACTTTTTTTTTTTAATGAAAGAAGGGTTTCTTCGGTATTTGCTTCAAGGCAAGAGCTGGAGTTTTAAGAAAAACAACAAAGGTTGTAAGATGTGATAAGACTTTGAACACTGGCAACACTAAATACAGTCATTCCTAATTTCATAAGCTAAAAGCAAAAGTAAAGAACAACCCTCCTCTCCAGTTTTTTTTCTTCAGCAAGTTTTGCAAACAAGTGTTACACATATAACACACTTCACATATAATATTCTATAGTTCTTGCAATGATGCAAAAGCATTTCCAGCCTCATCTGCTTAGGCCAAGAAATGTAGTGCCACCAAAAATGCATCCGACATGTGACCAATCACCACCACTTCATGCTAGCATACACAGGAATTGCTGGCACTGCAGCTGTAAGTTGCTAAGTGGTATTTTCAGCAGAGCTGCACAATGCCCCTTCAACCCTTACTGTGGTTATTCTGTACAGTATACATTGTCACCTGTATTCCTGACTACGTTCTTGGTTTGAGCAGCTAAGATATGTAGGGCTTACATTTCTGAGCTGCAGACCAGCTTCCACCAGCAATAAAGAACAGAGACCCACTTGAACAGTAGAACAGGGACTCTGTCACCACTGCCTGCAAATGGAAACCAGGGAAATGCTTGCAGGCCAGAGGCAGGTGAGGTCTTACTATGATTAGACAGACCTAGGGAGCTCCCTGATATTAAGGGTGAACAAACATCTGAGAAAAAAAAGGAAAAAAGATCACTAGCTAGAAGGGAGGAAAAATGCAAGCCTGTGAGGCAGAAAAGGACAAAAAGTCATTGGTGGTGGTGAGTGGACTGGTGTTGAACCTGCAAGGAAATCTGAAACAGTCACATAGGGCTGAGGCCATGGACTTTGACAACTAGGGCCAGGTACAGACATTATACTTTTACTGGTATAAGTGATCAGAAACAGGTCTATAACCATAACAGAACAGAAGTTTGGTGCACACACCCTGGGACATGTCTATACATGTATTAACATGCTTTAATGAATGTGCATTAAATCTAATGTCTCCACTGTAAGGCACTAGAAAAATGTGCATTAGCCTGTCTTAATGCACATTAACTAAACAGTTTTAAGAGATGCTTAATGAGCTTTAACTTATTTTAATTCTCATCAAATAAATAGCATGAGATGTCTGTATACATGCTCTGGGGTGAAGAGGGGGTGAGAGGGAGGGATGTTTTCATAGACATTAGGGCTGGAAGGGATCTTGGAAGATCGAGTCCAGCCTACATTTTTTTTGTATTTTTTTGTATTTTTTTTAGGTCCTCTTTTTCTAAGTTGCAATACAGTTTAATGTAGATAATAGCCATTAGCAAAAATGCTAATGAGTTTAGAAGCACTAAAGTTACTGTAAACCCTAATGACGGTGTTTCTCCACTTGGGAAGGGTAAGCAGAGGGGTGATGCTGAATATTTGCCCTTTATGAAAAAGAGGCAAGCAACTTACTGCTGTTGCACACAGGAAAACAAAAACTGCAGCAACATGAAATTGTTTTAAGTAAAGCGGTTCTCAGAGCCACTCTAATTAAAGTGCCTTCAATGTCACATGTATTCAATGTCCTTCACTTCAAAATGGCAGAAGGGGCACTTTAACTAAAACTCATTTAAAGAGCTTTAGTTAAAGCACTCCTGCCACCATTTCGAAATGTGAGGACACTGAATATACATGACACGGAGGCTACTGAAGTGTGCTAATTAGCACACTCCAGCAGACTCTCAGCAGACTGAGTTAATCAAGTCTGCTCCAGAATGTGCTAATTAGCATGCAATGGAGCCGAAGTCCATCACGTATATAGGTGCCCATAGGTTTTTTTAGTGATTTTTTAGTGTGCATTAAAATAGGCTAATGCACATTAAAGTACATGTGTAGATGTGCCCACAGACTGGTTTAAAAAGGGCAGAACCTGGTCTAAGATTCCCAGCCCCTCCACACCCCCAAAAGATGAATGTGTGGTCTGTTTGCTACTGATCTAAACTATGCCACTTACAAAAAAACTTGTAGCTTAGATCTATTTCACCTCAGTCTCTACCTAGCCTCTGATTGAGGAGTGGAAGGAAGGGGAGGAAGGAGTAGAACTTGATACAATATTTTTTTACAGGGGAACAGGGAGGAACAGGAAAAGGAAACTCTGAATGCGAAACTTCTTCTTCTTCCTCCTCTTCCCAGAACACCTAAGTTACAGACTATGGGACTGAGCAGTAGCTATTCCATGCAGCCAGGCAAGCAATTCATGAAAGCTGTTCATAAATGAAAAGCACAGCCTACAGCTCCCATATAACATTTTACAGAGTAATAGTAAAAAAAAACCTTATAGTATATCAGGTTACTTAAGAATTCCCCTAAACTGAATTGGATAGCAAGGAATATGGTCAACTTAGAAAAAAACAGCAAGCTTCTGTTCAAAATGATTGTTAGAATAACTTCCCAAGACTAGATAAAACACATTTCTTTTTCTACCTGTGCAGGTTATGAACTGGATGTATTTGACAACCTTTTGTGAATCACCACCTTCATCGTTTCTTCAGTACTGTCCCACGCACCCAAACCAAAAAGGCAACCCTACTAACTTGCCTCAGCCTCAGGCTTTTCCACCACACATTTTGGGTTTTTTGATCCTTTGTTACACTAGGCTCAGTAGTGCTGGCTAGCACTTATTTAAGCATATTGCAGGATGCTTAGCACATTGCTTGCACTCCAGAAATAAAATATTAACATATTGCTGCATTCAGCACTCCACATTCTGTCCAAGAGCTGCACTCACAGCTGACTTCTCTAGAGAGACCCGTAGCATTTAAGTTATAAAATGATCAATCTCCTCCCCTTTCCTCATGCACAGTGTTTAAGGGTAAAGAGAGAGAGTTGTTTCTCTACACGACTGGTGCAAGTTAAACTAAATCCATTTTAAAGCAGTCTTTTAGTTAAACAGGTGCAGCCTATACATAGACAAAGATTTAAGGCCCCACTGCAACCATGCGGGGAAATAAGGGAAAAAACAAAATGAAAAAGTCCCTTCCCTCACAATTTCAGTGGAGTAACGGTCACCTCTTAATTCACTCCCTCCAGTAGCTGTCTAGTCCTTTGAACTGTGCTTAATTGCTACTTATGATGAGACTTTAATTGCCAGGTTTTGTTCTGAACCATATTTTTAGAGACATAAAATGGTAATCTTAAGAGATCCTAAAAAGGCATTACAAATAAAATATTCACAGATGCAGTACTTTGGCATTACTATGACAGATGATAGACCAATGCACACACACGAGCAGAATTTCTTTAACTGCTTTTGTGTAATATGCAGTTTAATACTTAATCAGTTTAATACTGTTAAGCAGTTAATCGAGAACTGCTATATTGACCCACAGACCCTATTGGCACAATGTGTATTAAAGTATAAAGCTGCATCCTGCATATATCTCTTGTTTTGGATGCAACTGCTACACAATGTCTTCAAATAGTAACTCGATGTTTAATATTTAGAGTAATATCTTCAAAAGTGGCATAATAATTTAGGGAAGGTTACTGAGATATAAGCTGCTAAATCACTGAAGAGCTTTTGAAAATGTTACCCTAAAAAAACATTAAGAGAATGACAAGAAATGAATTAATTACTGTAATGAACTGCTGGTGTATTTTTGTCCCATTGTACTTTACCTGATGGATCAGAACTGCTCACTGTTTGTCCTGGGCTACATATTACCAACATTTTATGGGAATTTTTCAATAATGAGGGGTAGAAAGAGACTGTGATTTTGGAGCAGGAAGATCTTTATTCTATTCCTGCTATTGCCTTGAACTATGAAGTGGGCAAGATGCACAGCACAGTGATAATTACATAGTCCAAGGTGTTTTTAAATTTGTTACCATACATTTTTTGTATATGAAGAATTATTACACTTTGTGGAAAAAAGAAAAGTTAAGGAAAGTGAGTATGGATGAGCTGTTAGTTATCATGTATCATGCACTGCATTCAATAAAATCCTGAAATTGTTGCTAGGACTTGGTGAGAAAGTTCAACTGTCTAACTATATAATGCAGGAAGCTTTCATTGCAATGACTCCTGTGATGTATTTTTAGCATATCCTGTGTCTGTTTTACATTCACTCCAGCCACACCCAGCTTTGCCACTATGCTCTTGCCACTTTTGTGGAAACGTGTGTTTGGAGTATCAAAATCAGCCAAACACCCTGAAGGAAACTCCTGTGGAAACATAAATTGGTTCCATAATTGATTTAATTCCATACTGAATTGAATCCCTTCTCATTTTTTCCAGTGTCTAGGATAAAACCACAAGGGCTAAATGGTGCAGAACATGTCAATATTAAAATGTCTTGTCCC
>NW_017728948.1:65543946-65564728 GCF_001723895.1 Crocodylus porosus | reverse complement strand
CACGGTAGGGCCTAGTCCGGTGCCGGACACTAGCGGCCAGGAACCCGGTGAGGAGTATCACCGGGAAGGTCCAGGAAGAGGGCTTGGTGTTAGCCGGTTAGGTTTCTCACCTTAGACAAGGAACCCGGTGAGGAGTATCACCCGGAAGGTCTGGGCAGGGGCCCGGGGAAGAAGCCAGCTTTGGCTGGGACCCGGTCCTGGAGCCCTGGGCCCGGGGAGCCTGAAGATAAGGGTCGGCGGGGCCGGTGAGGCGACCAGCCGTGGGGATCAGGAGCCGGGGCACCGAGTACAAGGATACCCGAGGAGGCGTGAGGCCGGGGTGAAAGGGGTGGCGGAGCCCCGCAACGTGACCGCCGGGGACCCCGGGCTGTCGAGTAACCAGGAGCCGTCCTACTGAACCTAACAGCAAGTCGTGGCGGGCGAGAACCAGGGCGGGAACCTGATGATCCAACGCCTACTCCGGACCAACAGCGTCCAGGGTGAATAGCGGCACCCTCCCACCTCAAGCCGCTATTCCTAAGGGGGTTCACCCCCGCCCCTTCCAGCCTGGCGGTCACATGTCTGAATGAGACATTAGCAAATTAATATGCTATCACTTCAGCTATTTTCACATGAACAGTACAGAGAGTACACATGGAAAACACCTGGTATCTGTAACTCATCTTAGATTCACAGAATTATAGTACCGAAAAAAATCTAAAGGGTCATCTGGTCCAGTGTCCTGAAGGATATGTTGTTCTTAAAAAACAAAGCCAGATGCTTCTTCAGACTCTTCTTGAAAATCTCATGTGAAAGAGATTCCAGGACGTCCCTAATGCAATTCTTCCACTGTCTTACTATCCTCACCATTAGTTTTTCCCTTGAAATTTAATTTAAATCTACTTTTGTGTACTTTAAAACCCTTGCCTCATGTGCTGCCCTCTGTGGCATAGGAGAAACATTTTTCTCCATCCATTTATGACAGCGTTTTAAATATCAGAAAACTGCTATCATGTTCCACTTTAATATCTTTGTCTGAAAATTAAACTGTATCTAATTTTTTATGTTCCTTTCCTTAAATGGCTCTTATTCCAACTGCTTTATCATCTTTGCCACTTGTCTTAGCTCATCATCACCTGTGGTCAGTTTCTTTCTGTCCCTTTAAAATATAATGCCACAAATCAGACACAGCAATTCAGCTGAGGCCTATCTGTCTCTGAGTGGAGTAATACTATTACCCACTATTTCTTTCATACAATGCTTCTACTAATGTGAACAAACTTGCATTTTTCTGTTTTGTGTATCACTATAAATCACACTGCTCCTTTTCTGTCTACTGCCAAATGCGTTATTCAGTCCCCACCATTCTGGATTTATGCATGCGTTTTTTTTTCTCTAGGTGTAGCACCTTACCTTTGTCTCTGCTGAATTTCATTTTTATGTCTATAGTCCAGTCCAGATAGACACAGGGAACTATCTATCTCCATCTCCTTTAGTAGTTCCTTTCAGGTAATTGAAGACTCTTATCAAATGCCCCCTTAATCTTCTCTTTTCCAAACTAAACCATTGTAGTTGTTTCATCTTTTTCTCATAGGTAGGGTTTTCCATGCCTCTTACCATTTTTGTTGCTCTCCATTGAATTCTTTCTAATATAACAACATCTTACTTGAAGTGTGGTGTCCAAAAATTGGCACAGAACTCCAGACGAGTTCTGTCCATTGCTATGTAGAATTGTTGAATCACTTTCCATGATTTTTAAGTGACACTCTTGTTAATCCAATACAGTATGCTGTTGGCTTTTTTATACAACAATTGCACACTGTTGGCTCATATTCAGCTTACAGTCCATTCTAACCACCAAATTCTTTGGCAGCCTCACCAATCATTCTCTAGCCTGTACTTATGCATGCATTTATTCTATACCAGCTTTGCATTTGTCCTTACTGAATTTCATCTGATTGATTTCAGACCATTTCTCCAGTTTCTCTAAGTCAAGACTTGGCAACCTACAGGCTACAAGCTAGATCTCACTCATGAGCCATTTGATCCAACTCATTGACATGGAGTTTTGTGGCATACAGTGGCAGGGGACTCCAGCAGCAATCTCTCTCCCCCACCGCTCTAGGAAGAAACACTGGCTGTGGGAGGTTACTCTGTGTCGCTTTGTGGAAAAGTGGTGGTGTCAACAAGGTTCTAGTGCCCACCTCTCCACCTACCTCTAACCAAACTGGGTCACTCCAGCCCATAGTCTAAACAGCTGCCAACCTCTGATTTATGTCATTCTAGATCTTAGCCCTACCTTCCAGAATGTCTGCAACTCCACCCAACTTGGTGTCAACTGCAAATTTGCTAAGTGTACATTTAGTACCATGCTCCACATCATTAATGAGTAGGCACTGACCATAACATCACATCTATTCTTTTCTAGCGTTATCTTCACCCAGATACTCTTAAGATACCAGCTTTCTCCTCTTAGTCCTTAGAACTAGGACATACCTTTGAGACATAAAGAACTGAATCCAATTTGATTTTATGCACCTAAATAGCACATATGTAGCTGCATGACTTCAGTTTGGGGCAGTGCAAGTGCTGTAGGGCTATGGTACCCGCTTGCCCGACACTTTATTGGAGTGAACCATGGGGAAGAACTGGATAGTCCTGTCACTATGCAGTTTCTGATGTTCTTCTCTCACCTGCCATGTCTTGATGTCTGTATTTAATTACTGGGAGTTTGATACAGGACAGTGACAATCTTACTCGCTCACCTGGGTGGTTTTCTTTATGGGGCTCCTCCGCCCCTTGCATTGCACCCTTACCATACCCCAACAGACAATACTTGCCTGAACCTTGATCTTGCATAGACTGGTTGGCTGCCAGCAGGACTTCACTGGTTCATTCAAATGGAAGAGTGCCTCAGTTCAAATTAATCCCTCCAGGCTCCTTAGAGCCATGACATAAATCAGTTGCTTGTGGGTTTATGGAACAAGCCCCTTAGATCAGTTCATGCAAGAATCTATATTATAGTTAGCTTAATTTAATTTACCTCCAGAGTATTTGTTAGTCAATTTGTATGAGGTCCCGTAAGACCCAGAGAATAATCAACTTAAATCCATTTCTTCTCTGGTGCATAGGCCATCCAGTGGGGCTGGGGGGCGAGGCTCCAGAGGAGTGGGACCCTAAGCCAAGGGAGCTAGATGCAAGACTCCTCAGGTAAGGAGATAAGGGGATTTGTGAGGCCCAGTGTAGGGGAGGGGATGAGGCCCAGTGTAGGGAAGAGGATGAGGGCCACAGTATGGGAGTATGGGGGGACCAGGAGGGTCCCGAGCCAGATTGGAGCCCTGAGTTGGTAGGGGCTGGGAGCCCTGATGGATTGAAGGAGAACCTGCAATCTCCCTGCTGCTCTTTCCCTCATACTCCCTTCTGCACTGCATATGTTTTCCCAATATCCCACCTATACCATACACCCTTTCCACCACATTCTCCACTGCACTGTTTCCCTCATTCTGCGTGTCCCTTCCCCTGAACCCTTTCTCCATGTTCCCCTTGCTCCATGTATCCCTTTCCCTGCAACCCCCCGCCACTCTTTCCCCATGCTCCCCTCACACCATGTATCCCTTCCTCACACTCTCCCATGAACCCCCTACTTGCCACATGAGCCCCCCAGGCCCTATCAGGAGCCACAGCAGCTGCTTTCCTGGTCTGTACTCATATCAAAAAAGAGATTGTTTTCCCTCCTGCTAAATGGAGGGAAAAAACTAGGGCTGTGTGAAATGGCACTGTTCCATTTTGACTTCAGTTTTGAGGTTTCGATGGAACAGTGTTTTGTTTAGAATTTCATTTTGAGTCGAAACAGCTGTTCCATTTCACTTCGTCGAAACGGTGAGGCTGTTTAAACACTATTTTGACATTTTGCCTGATGATTGGCCTCATGATTGAGTTTCACCTGACTTTTTGCCTGACGATTGAGTTCCCAACCCCAGCTCCATGATCGGGCTGGGGAAATGAATTTAACCCAGCTGGGCTGACTTCCCATCCCCAGGCCAATCGTAGGGTGAGGGGAACTGAGCAATAGGGCTCAGTTCCTTTCCCCAGCCCAGTCACAGCACTTGGGAGGGGAACTGAGCCTGGACTGAGTTCCCTTCCCCTGCATTGTGATTGGCTTCCCACCACCCAGTGGCAGGAAACAGGGAAAGCCAGGGCTGTGCTCCTGGATGCTGCTGGGAACGCAGCTCTAGTTGTCCCCTGTCTCCCACCACTTTGTTGCTGGCTGCTTCGAAACTTAAAATATTTGGAAACTTTCAAAACATTTCAACTAGTCTCGTTTTGTTTTGAGACTTGTTTTGAAGCCCTTTGTTTCAATTTGATTTCACTGTTTTGAGCTTGAAATGAGTCAAAACAGTATCAAATCAAAACAGCCAGTGAAATTTTGCATAGCCCTAAAAAGCCCCTCGTCTTATATTCAAATAAGTACAGTAGTTCAGGCAGAGGGTGTCATCCAGAGACTCAAGGCAGGTTTAGCTGCCCAAGCAATTAGCTCAAACTTGGATGTTTGCTAGGGTCTCTGAAAGTGAGTCCTTTAATGGTAGCCCTGCAAAAACCTATGAATAGTGGATGTTAGATCAAAGAGGGGAAGAGGAGGGTGCTCCCATCTTTTAATCCAATAGTCTAGAGCAGGGGTGGACAAAGTCCAGCCTGCAGGCTGGATCTGGCCTGTGGCAGGCTCCATTTCCCAGGAACCCCTGCCCACATCCAGGTTTCCATGGAGACCACAAAGGCAGTATATCTGTGACTGCACGGGGCCAGGGTTTCCATGGAGACCAGCCCCAGCAGCACTGGCAGGGCACACAGCTGGGCAGGGAGCTGCTTTTACCACTGCAAGATCCCAGCCCTGGCCCTGGAGCAGCTCCCCTCTGAGCCACGCTTCCTGCCACTGCTCCTGGGGCTGGTCTCTATGGAAACCCTGGTCCTGCACTGTCATGGCAGCACTGCTCCTGGGATCTCCATGGAAACCAGCTGCAGTAACAAGGACAGGGGCTGCTGGGAAATGGAGTTCAGCTGCCAGCAAACTCTGCCATCTTGCCCACCCCTGGTCTAGAGGTTAGGGCATTTGGCTATTGGATTTTGCTGCAAGTTGACTACCTATTTCACTATTTATCCTTGTTACTTTGATTCAGCAGCAGCCATAGGGTACAGCAGGGCTTAGATTATAAAACAATAATTTTCTCCCATGCTTTGATGTTGCAGAGTTGGACTGATGGCTGAAACAGATAAGGTGACATCACTGTCTAGGTTGCCAACCTTCCAGGATTCCCTGGGGTCTCTAGGACTTAAGTATAAATCTCCAGAAGACTGCTGAAAGTCATCTGGGAGATAAATGATAGGTCATTAAATGTTGACTCCAATTTATACAGTAGTCACTATGCAACTGAACTACAGTATGTCATGTGCTGACTATTATGAATTTGTCAAAAGTCCCCCAAGTTTCTGAGAGCAGCAAGAAGCCAGCTGAAGTACAGATTTAAGAAGAAAAAACTGTGAGCAAAAGTACTCCACTATAGGAGATGTAGCTTCTATAAGGGAAGTACAATAACAGTTGTTTTTAAGTTTAATTAATGATTTTTTGTTGTATCCATCATTTTATAATGGTATTAGAATGTTATTTATTTTTCTGTATTTTTCAGTTAATACACACATGCACACAGACCCACAAACATTAAAATGTTTATTTACAAGCAAAGTATCCCTAACCGGATCTCACTTTTAAAAAATAAGGTTCACATTACAACTTGAGATTTTGCAGTATTTTTTATTTATTACAATATGCTTAAAATGTGAAAATATGATCCATATGATGCTTCTTATTTCCACTGAAGACAAAATGGTGGCTCTGCAGTGAATAAATGTTAGAGTACAATAGATCAGTCATTAAAGTCATTATATTATGTGATAAAAATCTTCCGGAATAGATTCAGAGTTGGCAACCCTAGTCTGGAACATTTTTGGACTTGAGGTGCTCCTCACTGAATCTGAGGCACCCCTTCAAAACTCTTGTTGATTTAGATATGGCAATGCTTATCTCCTTGGAGAGGGCCTGGGCAATAGGGATGGAGAATCTGCCAGGTACAGACAAACCTGAGCCTACTTATCTACTGATACATCATAGCACCTTCAAAGAACCTGTGTGGCATCCTGGTTGAGAATCTCTGGCCTAGAATAAGATGCAGGCAAGGGGCAATGGAGGAACAGAGGAGATGCAAAATGGCTGCAATAATTGCCATCTTTCGTTGAATAAATCAGACAGGTCTCCAGAAGAACATCACTAACAGAGGCCCCTGGGAGATAACTATGCCTCCTGCTAAAATGGGATTATGGGTATATTGACACCAAATTTGGAAAAATGAAATGAATCCAGGCTCTGGCCTCAATCCAGCCCCATTTCAGATTTGTTCCCTGAGGTTAAAGGCAGCTGCCAAAAAAACTCAAGAAATGAGGATTGACCATGTTTGCAAAGAGCTTTAAATATGTTTAGTGCTTTTTTGTGCTATTAGCATTTGTCCATTCCCAAATGCAATGACAACAAGGATTTCTAAACCAGCAATTCCATTTCTACACAATTCCTTCTGAACAATCTCTCCCTTGGAAATTTCCTTCCATTAATGACTAATCAACAATAGGGGAAAGTCAGTAATTCCAGAATAATAATTTCTGAAATGACAGCATTCTAAGGTGAAAACAATGAAAAAGAAGAGGCACTGAACAGAGTGCTATCAGAGGGGGTCACCATGAACAACAGAATGCAATTTTGCAATAGTAAAGTTTAACAGAATAGCCTATAAATGCCCTAAACCTGAGATACATTAGCATGTGAAATAGTTTGCAAAGGAAAGTCATGGAATCTTTTTCCATATGAGACATTTAAAATCTATATTGGACAAAGCATTGGAAAAGGTATTGAGAGCAGAGAGTCCTGCTCTAGCAGGCTGGAAAGGGGGCCTTAGAATGTCAGGCCCCTTTTATATCTAATTCCTATGATATAACACAGCAGGTGCTACTGCGTCAGTAAGCCAGGATGTTTATGAAAAGGGATGGTTAGGGAATTTGCATGTTGTGTTCCTGTTATTATTAGCAGCAGGTCCCCTGTAATAGGTTATTTTGCAAATATATTTAATACTGCCCTTCCTTACAATACACATTGGAAACAATTGCACTATTTTCAGAAGGAATCCAGCAGTTTGGCATATGTATTTTTTTGGCCTTCATACCCTAGCAAATATAGGTAATATACTCTACCAACCTGCAGTTGAAAGAATACCAGTGACAAAAAGAGAACCTAAAGTTACATGACTATAACAGGCGCTTCAGGTACACTGAAGTTATATAGTTTTCAAGGCATATTTTCTGTATGGCAAACTGAAGCTAAATACTACAGCGAGAAGCCCAGTCTTCTGTAGAACTCGGGGAATTCCTTGGCAACCTACTTTTATTAAGCCTTCCTTCCCTTTTTCCACTTGAATCTGAAGTGACTTAAAATGTTGGTGGTAGGAACCCTTGGCTTTCTAGTTTCTTTCTACTGTGAACCTGCCTAGCAACCAGTTTCCCCAGTGCGTCTCTCAACAATAACTGATGAATATTTGGGCTTCAATGGCCAGCTGTGAATGAGTCAACAATGTTAACATTTACATGATCTTTATTAGGTATTGGAGTTAAATCACAGTAAGTGTGTGTACACATGCATTTGATGCGGGACCAGTTTACTTGTAAATAAACTACTCACAATTAAACACTCTGAGGCAGACATCAACACATGCAAAGACATGGCAGCAGATTTGCTGCTCTCAGCAGCAAACTGGTCCTATTTCCTGGGGCCCTGCAATGGGCCTCTGCCACCACCAGAGGGAGCTGGAGGCTCTACCCACAGCTGCCTGCAGAGGAGACTCTTTAAAAGATACCTCTGCTCCCTGGCCAGCTGTTGTTCTGGCCAGGAGCAGCATGCACACTGTGGTAGCTCTTGCACCACAGTCTCTGCCTCCCTATGCCATGGCTGCTCCAGTCCCTGCCCCAGTAGTGATGCCTAGTGTCCTGGGCTCCTGCTGGCCACCACACCAGCTGATCCACAGCCATCTGGGACCTGCTGGCTGTCCCATGACTGGCTTCACCATGTCGTCCTAGGGCTGCCGCCACCATGCAGCTGCCACTTAGACCCCATCCTGCTGGCCAGACCCCAACAGGGAGGCTGATGCACTCCAGGATGCCACTGCAAGGGCCACCCTTACTCTTCTGGCCCTCCCACTCCACCACTTCCGGGCCCACCAGGCCAGGCAGGACTAGTGGCTACCCATTGTCTATAGCACACCTAGGACAACAAGCAGTGGCTGGAAGCATTCTGGATAACCCGGACTAGCTTCCAGGACCTCTGAAAGCATCTCTTTGCACACCTGAAGCAGCAGGACACCAACATCAGGCTGCCCTCTCTACAGAAACCCTGCTGGCCATTGCCCTACTGAAGCTGGCCATGCCTGCCAGCCTCTGCTACATGGGCCACCTCTTTGGTGTGGGCAATGTGACCACTGGGGAAGCCATCTTGGAGGTGTGCTGTGCCCTCCAGGATATGCTGGGCCACACCGCTCCAAGTGCATGACTTCCTGGTGGTGGTGGTGGGGGTTCTGTGCCCGGGGGTTCCATCAGTGCATCGGGGCTCTGGATTGTACCTACATTCCCATCATCAGCCCATCCCACTGTGACCTACCCTACTTTACGTGGTGCCTGGGCTGGACCCACATCCTACTGCAGCATGTCTTTGGCCACCGCAAGGGATGCTGGTGTACCCTCATAGCCCACCTAGAATTCACCGAGGACAGTGTGTCCTGGGTCATCATTACAGCCTGCATTTTGCATACCATCTGCAAGGCACAGCAGGTGGATGATGCCTGACAGCAGGAGCACCAGCTGTGGTGGCAGCAACAGTGGTGGAACACCCTCACTGAGGCCCCAGGTACACCACACACCTGCCACCAGGGGACCAGGGCACTGGGTTTGAGAGGTGCTGGCTGACCGCCTCCTCCTGCACTCTCTGCTGTAGCCTGACTGGACAGTTGCCCAAGGACCCCACCCCACTGCCCCTCCCCAGCACCAGAGCCCATCTCCCCTCCATCCCCAACAGCAGAGCCCCTCCACTATGCACCTCATCCAACAACAATAAACCACCCTCTTCCCCATGGAAACTATTTACAATGTGTCATGTTTTTGTGCCTTCCTGGGGTGGGTGGCCATGGGGTGGAGTCCAGGGACAGGCAGCTGACACCTCAATCTCTGGCCATTCCCCAACAGGTGCACGTATTGCAGTGAGTCCAGTGTGTAGGGGACTCACCCAGGGGTGATGGCAGGCACTTCTCCCCTGGTGTGGGTGGCTCCCACTCTGGCAGATGGTGTCTAGAGCCAGCAGGGCTGGTGTGTGGTCCTGAGCCCACTACAGGCAGCTTCTGCTCTGCACTGTGTGCACTGGAGCCAGGGCACACAGTGGGGCTGGGTCCATGCGGAGGGAGCTCAGTGGCAGGGGGCGTGGGCTCCTGGCTGGTGGAGGTGGCATTGGACCCCTTCCTAGGCCCATGAGGGGGCCTGCTGCTGGGAAACAGGCAGCTGCCAGGGGACAGGTGGGGCTAGGGTCAGGAGCAGAGCAGAAGGCAGTGCAAAAGTGACTGCCAGGTTCAGGATGGTGTCCAGCACCTCCTCCATGGGCTGCACTGCCTTGATTGACCATTCCTTGCTACCCAAGGGTGTCTACATGCTCCAGGACCTGCACCCTGAACTCCTGATCTGGTCCTGTCCAGTCTTATCTGGTCCCACATGTCCACACAGGCACATCCTCCACCCACCACCTTTCCTGCCAGGCAACATCCTCTACCTGCCATATCCATGCATCCACCTGCCAGCCTTCTGTGGCCATCAACATCTGGCCCAGGAGGTTCTCCTCCTGTAGAGCTGATGCATCCCCAGGACCCCAGCTATTGGAGGCGGTGACCCTAAAGCCACCACCTAGCTGCCAACAGTAGCCTCTCCCTTGCTTGCAGCTTCAGAGCTTACAGAGTCATGAGAAAGAAGCTGTTTGTGAAAGTTCGCAACATTTCTGAGATAAGATACTCTGTACCAGGGGCTGTGTGGTGCTCAGCCTCAGATCAGGGGTCAGGCATACACGGGTGCCCAGGGACTATGGGAACTTGGCCAGGAAGCCACCAGCCAAGCCCCCCATTTCAACTCACTCCCCTGGGGCTTCAGGTGCTGGCCACAGGCAGCCTGCCTCCCCCACCCCGTTCCCAGACTGGGAAAGTCCTGGCTCTTGGCAGCACCTGCCGCCATAGCTCCAAACCCTGCTGCCCCCTCCCCTTTTCCTCCTGAAGTCCATCCTGTCTCCTGTCCTGCCACCTAGCCCATGGCACTTGGGCTCAGGAGGCGTGGGGCTCCCAGATGACTGGAATAAGGAGCTACCCACACCCTCCCCCTCCCCACAGGGGCCCTCTCTGGGGAGGCACTGGTGCTGCACCCTGAGTGTGACTCTGCTGTGCATGTCCTGGGCACAGCATGAGGATTTGTTTGCATGGATTGAGGGGTGCCCAACCCACTATGCCTTGCTGCTACTAATTGCCATGGTGCTCTGGGAACACTTGCACACCTGCTATGGGACCCTGAGCCTCAACTGTATTGGCGACAAGCCTGGGCTTCCCTGTAATCTCTGATGCCACCTGGAGGGCTATCTGTGGCTGCACTACACATCCCTGTCCCATGCAGCCAAGGAGGACTTTGTGCTGGCACTGACATGTTTCTTGGCATGTGAGAGATGTGTGTCCACTTACCTGTGGGGGCACAGGCTGCTCAATAAAGTTTTGTGTCTCCCACCTCCCTGTGTGCTGTGGAGGGGGAGCCCAGGAGCCAGGGGAACATGGTTGGAAGGGGGGGCAGTGAGAGGCAGCAGGGGTCAGGGCTGGAGCTGGGGGCAGGGATGGCCCCCGCAGTGTGGGTCTTACCATGTGGGCAGGGCTGGCATGTCCAGTGGCTTCAGTCTGTCCTGACTGGTGAGAACAGCATGTGGCTCCCAGCAGTTTCCTTGGGTGGTGGGGCATGGCATGCAGGCATCCAGCCAGGGGCCCCCCAGGGAGGTGTTGGCACTGCTGGTGGCCAGTGGTAACATGGCTGGCTGCACCTTGTGGCTGGAGATGAAGCTGCAGGTCTGTGGGGCAGGCACTGGTTCAGACTCCCCAACCTGCTGGTGGAGGCTGGGGCAGGCAGCTCAGTAGGACCCCAAGGGACCCTCCCCCAGTGACACATCACCACCAGGCTAGAGTGGGAGCTTGGGCAGGCCTCCTATGCTGCTGTACACAGCATGGCTGTGGCTTGGATGTCAGGTTACAAGGATCTCAGTTAGCAGCTGCATAAAGGGCATGGACTTGCAGGTACTCTGCAACTGACAGTTGTGGTCGGTGATGGTGACCCACTGTGCCCACAGGCCTTGACCTTTATGCGGCACTGCCATGCTGACCAGTTGTACCTGCACTTCCACATCCAGCCTGACAGTCCTCATGGATGTGGGTGTTCAAGTGTCTGCCCTGCACAAACTGCTGCTGCACCTCTCCCTCACCCCACAGTGCCATGAGTTTGCCTGTCTCTTCCTGCAACCAGTTGGGGCCCCAGGTGGTGGCAAATGGCATCAGTGATGATCCCATTAGGGCCCCAACAGTAGCTCTCAGGGCCTCTGCACAGCTGTTCCTGTGCTGCCAGGCTTGGGCAGCTGCCTGCACCTAGTGCAGGGATATGGTGCAGGACTGGGAGCCATGCAGTGAGGCAATGCCCTGCAGCACCTGCAGGCTCCAGGAAGGCTGCTGGGGGCTGGCTGCGGGCAGCTGGTGCTGGCCCTGGCACCCAGGAGCTAGCTGCAACTGGGCCTGGGAGCTGGCAGTGGCAGTAGCCTTCAGCAGCCTGCAGGGCTGGATGGTATGGTCCTGGCAGCCAAGAAGCACTATGGTGCCAGACAGCGGTGTCAGGGTGCAGACAGGCTTGCACAGGTAGCCCAAGGCCTGTGCAGGAACAGCAGAGGCCAAAAGTCCCATTCCTTCCCCCCACCCCCCTTGGGCTTCTGAGTTCAGGCTGGCCCCCTAGTAGCGGGGCTGACCATGAGAAAATCTGCTCCTGGTTGGCGTCTACATGAGCATTACTGTGCTGCAAGTACTCATGGATAAATTAAATTTGTTACTTGCATTGGCTGCCACTTGCGTTGGCTGCCTTCATGAGTAGTAAAGTTTACGGTGGAGTAAGCGGGTACACATATAGCCATTCATGCTCACTGTGCAGTAAACTACACTACTTTGCAGTAAAACATCTCGTGTAGACACACCCAATGAAATGATTTAATGACATGAAGCTACTCTCTCTCTACGTTGAAATGAACAGGGGTAATTCACTTCTATGAGACATGATTTCAAGCTGTCCAAGACTCAGGCAGATATCACTGTATAGTTTAACATTTAGAAAGTTATTTTCATGGCCTTACAGGCTTCAATTTTCTATTTTTTAAAAAGAAAAGCCTAGAATCCATATCAGGACAAGGGGCCAGCTTAGAACTTGCCACAAAGTTCAGAATCACACAATAATGGAAATGCTGAGCTCTGATTATTTCTAGTAATTATGAGGCAAAAAATATACACCTCAGAACAGGGACAAAATAAGTAAAATCTTTTGGCCACAAGTGTAGAAGATGCTGAACTTACTGCCACTGTTTCTTCTAGATTAACTAAAACCAAAGAGCCTTTGTACACGAGCTCCGAAAGTGGAGGTAGGGCGCTTTAATTAGAGCAGCTCCAAGAGCCACTGTAATTAAAGTGCGCTGAACATCTAATGTATCAGCATCCCTGCGCTTCTAAAAGGCAGTGGAGGTGCTTTATCTAAAGTTCGCGCTAATTACTGCACTACAGCATACACAACTAATCAAGTCTCCTCCAACATGCTATAATTACAGCGCGTCAGAGCAGCATCCTGGCTTGTATACAGGCACCTAAAGATTTTAGCATGGTAATTAGGCTTGCCTCACTAGCTAAGTCTGTTGTGCCCAAATACGACTGTTTTGGCTTATTCATATTCTGATAAAAATGATAGAGGGAAAAAGGTCATGAGAAGCATGGACTACTCCTTAATATACTCAAGGTTTTTAATGGACTTAATACTAATGTTTTACCTACACTAACATTCTTTAAATAAATTATCACCCTGTGAAAACTTAAGAAGTTAATAGAACCTGAATGTGTTCTTCAAAAAGATTAGATATGTTTAAATAACAGTGCTCTCCCAATCCTGGCAAAAGGCGCAATTCTATTAGAATGATAAGGAAAGGCAGAAAGTCCACAGCGCATATATGAGTGACGCAAAAACAAGCACTGGGCATGTTTGCTTCTTGCTGTCTTTCTCCTGAACGTTAGAAATAGCAGCACACCCTGAAGCATGATAGTGCAGTTGGAAAACAGGATGACAAAACATGCTTAAACCAGACATAATGGAGGGTTTTCAACAGTACCTGAGGAAGGTAGGCATCCAGCTCCCAGTGAAAGTCAATTAGAAAATCCCACCAATATTTATTATTGGTCCTGCTGGCTACAGCATTCCCGTGCCGACTCATGTTCATACTGTGGTCAATTATTACCCCCAGGTGTTGGTGGCAAGTGATGGGTGATCTTCAGTCCTGCTGCCTGATGAGAGGCAGCCGTTGCACAAGCACCCATGTCATGAATTTTGCCTGTCAGCAGCTAGGGGTGCAGGGCCCCAGAATCCCCTCCTTAACAGCTGGCAGGCTTCGTGACTGCAGCAGTGACTAGCAGCCAGGCCTGCAGTAATTCCTTCCCCCCGTGCCCAAAGACAGACACAGTTGTACAAGCAACCATGTCATGAGTTTTGCCGGTCAGCAGCTAGACGTGCAGGGGCCCAGAACCCAGAACCCCTGCATCTACCTCTTTGACAGCTGGGAGGCTTCATGATCGCAGCAGGGGCTATCATCCCTGCAGCTTTCACTCTGTTGCACCTTAACACACACAGTGTCACCCATGTCATGAGTTTTGCTTGTCTGCAGTTTGAGGTGCAGTTTCCCCCAAACCCCTGCACCGTTCTTCTTGAAACTTGGCAGGCTTTGTGGCCTCAGGAGGGGCTAGCTTGCCTGCTGTTTTCACCCCACGGTGGCTTAACACATACACACGACACAAATTTTACTTCTAGATTTTGGGGTGCAAGTTCCTCGAACCCCCTGCACCTATCTTCCTGAAACTTGACATGCTTCATGCCCTCAGAAGTGCTACCATTTCTGCAAGTTTCATCCACATCTGGCCAGAAGTGACAAAGTTATAGGCGGTTTCAACCTTCCCCATTATAGCCTATGGGCAAAACGTCGAAACAGCGTCAAAATGGTGAAACGTTTCGACTTGCCTCATTTTGTTTCAAGGCTGTTTTGACCATAGCTGTTCTGTTTTGATTTTGCTTTTTTGACCTCGAAATGCATCAAAACAGCATCAAAACAAAACGGGTGGTAAAATTTTGCACAGCCCTAGCTGAAAGCAAGTGTCTCTTATTGTGATTCTTACAAATTCATTGCGATGACTTCTGCCCTGCTCCAGCTATGTCCTATCATCTCCATTCAGAAGAGTTTAGAAAGCCTGTATGCCAGGGACTTCACAAAACTGACCAACCTCCTATGCATTGCCCTTCACCTTTGCATGTTGGTTTGGAATAACCTGTTACAAACAGAATGCACTCCACCAGGTTTTCCCAAAGATAAGTAATTTACTAAACATTTAATAGTGATGGAAAGGCTGCTTTTTCTGACACCAGCCAACAGAGAATACATACATTTTCAGAATACATACTGGCATGGCATAGTTCACAAATTAGATAATTTATGAAAGAAACATCACTGTTAATCTACTTCACTGCTTTCTTTAACGGTGACGACCACAAGCAATAGTGCAGCTCACTCCACAATACATTTTTGGGGTTTTTTGCTTGGATTTTTAAAGCATAACTCAAGTAAAAGTTTTTAGCTCAGGACTTGTAATTACTTAATCCAGTAAAAATAGATTTTCTATTTACTGGTTAGTTGCCAGTTACTGAAAATCTTTTAATCTATTCTAATGACATCTGTAAAAGCTTTAGGTACAGTTTTCCAGAAAATGAGAAATAAAATCTTCAGCTTCAACTTTAACCCTCAATAAAGCTGGTGAGACTTTAGTTGCAGTTTCTTTCATCTTATTATCACAAACTAATTTATTCTGAATGAAAAATATTTCAAGCAGAAGAGCACTAGAAATAGAAGATCAGTGACCATTAGAACATAAACTAACAGTTTTTAATCTTCTAAAACTTGTTGAACACAGTCACTAGTTCTGCCCAGTAAATATACACTGGCTTTTGAAAAGCACACTCAGCCAGTACACCACCAATGTAATTCTGGTGAATAAGGGGGTTATATCAGGGTACATTTGACCTGTTGTATTTACCCAGTGTATTAAACTAAATTTTCAGAACCAACAGACATTTCAAATCTTGTTAGAAGTTTCTTGTACAAAAGACAGTTTTCAAAAGAGGAAAATGAAACAAAACACCCTCCTAATAAGCAGTTTTTTCCTTAGTCAGTGCTTTTAATTCCTCTCAGATCTACCAGAGAAAACGTACATTGCCAAAAATATTCTTTTTACGGAGGTCATATAACTCAAAACAAAACAGAGGTAGTACCTCTTCCAAATGTACATTTCTTCTGCCTACATGTATGGGAATGAAGTACTGAACTGCAGTATCACAGTCAAATGAAACCTTCACTATCAAAAGCCCACTGAAATGATAACTGTGTCTGCTACAGATCTGCTAACAGAGTCAAAAGAGTAACAGAGAACAATGCACTCTTACCAATTGTAACGTAGGTGCTGAATGCGAAGAGAAGGGCAACTTCAAGGAGCTTCATGTTTGTGCTTAGTTTCATTGGCATCCCTTTTCAGAGCCAGGCAGTGAATAGTCTCTTACTGTGAAGCAGGCCCTAATTAGTAAGTGGAAAAGGTGTGCAGAGGCTGTGCAGACACTGCCCATTCCTGCTTATTTAGGGGACTTTGATAAAGAACGAGAGGAAACACAACACACTCCCTCTGGGAGTTCAGTATAGAGGAGATTAATTGTTTCAGTCCTTACAGGAACTCCTTTTTCTTTGGCAGTCAACCGTGCTTTTGTTAATACTTTATTTTGTTCTTCTTTGATCCAGAAGTCAAGAAAGGTCTCGAGCTGAGGCCTTTCTTTAGAATACAGTGTACATTACTAATTCTTTTAATATATTATGGATATTTTTAAATAGGGTGTTTATTAATAGTGACAAAGTCTTGATAATGGGAATCTTACAACAGGGTATGAAAAGGAAAAAGTAAATAATTCTGACATCAGGATTATTAGCTATATTATGGAAGCACTTAAAGGTTCCAATTGAGAGCAGGACCATAGTATTCTAGGGGCTGCACAAGCACATTATCAGAAAAAAGAGCAGAAAGTCTGGATAGGATGGACAAAGATACACGGCAAATGAGCACAGAGAGGGAAATGACTTGCCTCCAGTAACATAAGAGATAAATGACAACTAGTAACAGGACCAGTGTCAAAAGCGTACCCACCCCTCACCCTGACAAGTAGATCACATGGCCTCTAAACCTTTGATTTCTTAAAACATCATAAGGGGGTACAATCCCATGTGATTTTAAAAAGATCGGGAATCAAGGTATATTTTTAATTCAACACAATCCACAACTCACTGAATAAGAGCAACATGTTAAGGCAAGAACCTTGAAGTATCGTGACCCAAACGCCATGGCAAAACATGAATCAGAATCAACAGTGAGCAGTAGGGGTGTGCGAAATGGGCCATATTCGATTTGGATTTGGCCCGAATTGGGAACAGTGATTTGATTAGCTGATTTGGATCACTGTCCCCAATTTGATTTGGCCAAATCCAAATCTGAAGATTCTATGCTGATTCGGAGAATCAGCAATTTGGCCATTGGCACAGCTTTAAATGTTTTTTTCTACATACCTCAAGGTACCAGACATGGATCATGAATACTGCAATGATGGGGCAGATGAAGTGTCCCACAGGAGCACATGAGGCTCCCCCATGTGCTTGGCAGCAAATCCAGAAGTGGACTGCAAGTACTTCCAGTCCACCTCTGGCTCCGCCATGCTCCCATGGGAAGTTACATCTGCCCCAGCATCTCAGCATTCACGAGCTGCCTGGAATCCTTGAGGTATGTAGAAAAAAACATTAAAAGCTGTGTCTATGTCTAAATCATTGAATCTTAGGTTTTGATTCAATTAGGAGAGATTAAAGGGTCTCCTGATTCAATTTGGATTCGGAGATTTGGCTGCCGAATCAGGCCAAATCTCCACTAAATCGAATCAGCAACCAAAGCTTTGCACAGCCCTAGTGAGCAGCAGGTAGCACAGTACTAGTTTGCTGGCAGCACAGGACCCAGAGAGGAATGGCTGCATCATGGTCATAGAACACCCTTTTCCCAACCTTATGTCTACGCTTCAGTGTAAGAAGCTCTATGAAATGATGCCTGAATAAATTATAATCTGTATTTGATTTTGAATAGGACCACTAAAACCATCAGGCAACTAGATGGAGAGGGATTTAGATGGCTTGTGAGCACTTTTCATCTGGTGAGAATTGCTAACTCCCATTCTCTAGAGGCAGGCAATCAACTCCTGGTCAGTTATTACTTTTTGTTTGTGCAGCTTAAGAAATGATTTTTTTTTCAAAAGATCTCTTAAAAAGTCTCTCTTTCATCTAAAACTTAACCAACTTTAACTGTTGAATTCAGAAGCTAGGCCATATATTCTTCTTCAACTGAACATGTATTTATAATTCTGACTCAATGTAACTTTTATGAGCACATATCCCTCAAAGTGTTGCTCTCAGCCAGGCCTTCTAATCAGCCAGAATAAAAGTCACTGGCCAGATTAAACTGAGAAATATTAGTGTCCCTCTCACATAAACATTTCTCT
The DNA here is from genome assembly GCF_001723895.1 of Crocodylus porosus. Lineage (NCBI taxonomy): Eukaryota > Metazoa > Chordata > Crocodylia > Crocodylidae > Crocodylus > Crocodylus porosus. The sequence goes on along the minus strand of NW_017728948.1, from coordinate 65,546,686 downwards.
TGGGTAACACTGGTAGTGCTCTCAAATGAAACGCTGTGAAAATGGGTTCTTGTAATGTTCCTGTGCATTAGTCCTGTATTACTTCATTCAGCTGACAATCATTAAATACAGCCCTTTAAATACAGTGGGAGAAAGATACAGTACTTTTCACTCCTCTCTCTTTTTCTCTGATGAAACTATGAGGAATAACTGACCTAACACATTGCCTGTTCCATTAAACAATCAGCGCTGCATACTGTAATAGCTGGGTAACTTTATCATGCATGTTCCTCTCTCTAAAGGGAAGTAGCTCTTCAAAATAGGTTTATGGTCAGGAACTCCCAGGAGTTAACCACAATTCTTGCAGCAAAATTGCTGAACTATGATTATTATATGAAAACAGTGACAGATCGAGGAGACGATTCTTGCTTTCCCTCCCACCCATCCATTCTATCAGAATGTACAGAAGCGAAACTTTTTACTTAACAATAATTCTAGTCTAATTGTGACCAAAACCTTCTGAATGTGGACCAGTGACACTTTGTCTGAATCTACAGAGAGAGTGCTCAGTACTCAAATGATGCTGGGTTGGTAGAGCTCTGTGGAAGACTATGAAGACTATGTTGCTTCATCTGTCTCTGACAGCACAAAACAGTAAATGTAAGAAAGGTGTCAATTCCCCAGTTCATCTTAATGGGTTGCTAACCTTGAAAAATGACCCAAGACGGCAATTTAAAGTTTATTTTATATTGTAGGGTATTGAGTGAGGTTCAGAAGTTTCTTCAGAAACCAAGAGACCGAGAGCAGGAACACAGCTTTAGGAACTGTAGCAGTTCAGAGAAACTATTTATTATCCTCATTTAAAAATACGCGATCTTCCAGCTCTGTTAACTCATCTGATTAGCAGTATCCGAGCAGTCAAGAAGAACCACAAGAGGAAAAGACCCGATGACTGCATGCTGTTGGACAAGCATAGTGATTAAGTAGACAGTGATTAAGTGGAAGAAAACAGATCAAACAGGTCACCACCACCAAAATGGTGACCAAATCCACATTACAATCATTCACAGCATCTCCTCGAGGAGCAGAAGATAAAGAACTTCAAACTAAAGATAATAAGCTTCCCCAAACGCTGCAGGCAAAGTTTATTTTTGTATGTCACTGCATTTTTCTGCTTCTTGTTTTAACCCTGCTACCAAATAAGTTCTCCTTAATTAAATTAACTATTTTCCATTTATCTAAAAACAAGAAATTTAGCTTTGGTGCCAGTATGTGCCTTGTTTTGGAATGGGACATTTTGTTATCTGTAATGCTGCCAATTCTAATGATTTTATTGTCAGTCCTGTGATCTCCAGTGTTTCATGTAAAGCCCTGACTCTTGGAGACAAATGCCTACATGACAATGTATGTTTCTATTTAAAAACAAGTTTCTAGCCCTCACTGTTGCATGGGGTAGTTTGAATATGTGACTCAAGAGCAACTGAGAAGCAAAACATTACAAGGCAAAGATCAAGAGCCTCACATTTTTTAATCTCATGATTTTTGCTCCGAAATGATGATTTTTTGAGAGTAAGAGTTTAAATCTGTGTATATTTCTGGTTGACACACTTATTAAAAACAGCCATTTATCACCACAAGAGACTTTCACTGACCAAGTTCCAAACAATATTTATCTTATATTGAATTGATATATTTTACTAGTTTTATTTTTAGGTTCACATTACTTGAAGCAAAACAAGGACAAGTAAGAAATTCAAATGATTCCTTTCAGCTATTAAAGAGCACAGCAGCTTAACCCCTGATTCAGTGCTCTTCAAGTTGCATGCACTGCCATGTCCAACAACTAATTTGCTTGCAGCGATAGCCAACAAGCATCATGAAGTGGCACTTCTATTACTGGCATCGAAGTAGGGCAGAATTTGTCAAAATCATTGCAAAAGCAAAATAAAAAGGTATGTCTTCAGTGACCCATATTTTTAAGTGAAAAACAGTGACAAAATGTACCATCAGCCCCTGTACAGGAATAGTGTAGATGTTTGCTATCTCTTCCACTTATGTACATTTTACTCACTCCATTATATGACAGATTTGGAACCTGCAATAAATAGAGTCCAGGAATGTTTTATTGTTTTGTTGCCTGTGTATTTCAGCTAATGTAACTATACTCTACTTGCACAGTAAGTCATCTAGTAGAGCTGCCAGAATTTTTTTTTGATGAAACCATTTTCTGTTAAAAAGGCAGTGAAAAGATTATATGGAAATTTGTTGATTTTGACAAAGATTTTCAATCAGAAAGATTTAAAAATGTTTTGTTACAATAGCATTGAAGCGCTTGTTTTCAGTATTGTTTCAGCACTTCCTTTGGAATGGAAATTCCACTTCCCAACTACCTTTGCTTGTCATAGAAACCTGCTAAGTATCAGGGACCATATTTTTCAATGTATGTAGATGTCTAAATATTAGGCCTGTGTGAAGCAGCTAGTATTTGCTTCAGATTTGGATTCAGCTGATTCGGGGGACAGTGATTTGATTTGGTGATTCAAATCACTGTCCTGATTCGATTTGGCCAGATCTAATTCGGCGATTAGGCAGCAGCACAATCTGAATCAGCCAGGCCAAGTCCATCTCCCAGCTCAGCAATGGCTGCCCCACCTGCCCCAGCTCCCAGCTCTTGGGGGAAAAAAAAGCCCTGGCTCAGCAGGTGCTGCCAGGCGGGGGAGAATCTCCTCTGCCCCCCACTGCCCCATGCTGTGTGGGGGCT
>NW_017728948.1:65534570-65543816 GCF_001723895.1 Crocodylus porosus | reverse complement strand
CCCTCCCTCCCCACTCCCCCAGCCCCCTCACATGTGCCCCGCATGGGCCAGCTCCCACTTTTTAAGAAAAAAGAACCTGAAGAAACCCCCGGACTCAACGCTCCTGCCGGTGTGGGTGATCCCCAGTGCCTCATGCCATGTTGGGGGCTCTGCAGGAGTCCCCTGAAGCCCCAAGGCTGCACCAGGAGTGGTGAGTCCCAGGGCTTTTCTCAGCTTTTTTTTTTCTTAAAGGGCCAGAGCCCCAGCAGGCAGGGCAGCCAGCATGGGGGGTGTATCAAGGGGACTTATGCAGAGCCCCCCATGCAGTGTTGGGCAGTGGGTGGCAGTGGGGATTGCTCCCCACCCAGCAGCACCCGGTGAGCACTGGGGCTTTTCTTTAAAGTACCGGGAGCTGGGGGGGGAGGGCAGGGGCAGCCACTAGGGACTGCCCAAATTATCAAAGCTCTCTGAATCTTTGCCGAAGATTCGGAGAGCTTTGAATTGATTGGGACCTTTAAATCGGTCCCCCGGTTCAATTCGGATTCAGAGATTTAGCCATCGAATCGGGCCGAATCTCCTCCAAATCGAATCAGCACCCAAAGCTTCCCATAGCCCTACTAAATATCTAGATAGGAGTTAGGCACCTAAATGCTTTGGCAAAGTCTCATTAAGTGCCTAACCTCATCTTTAGTTCCTAAGTTACTTTAAACTCTGCCCTGTGGCCCTTACTGGGCATGTCTACACAAGATGCTTTAATACACAGTAGACTAATTTACTGTACAGTAAAGTGCCACTGTCTACATGTGCGGGGCATTTACTTTGCAGTAAATTAGGCTACTACACAGTTAGCTAGCACTTGTAAATACAGGTACTAGATTAACTGTGGAGTAGTTACTGCACAATAGCACTCTTGTATACACTGACTGGGAGCAAGTTGCTCCTGGTCAGCCTAGGAAGTAGGGTGCCACAGCAGACGGGGAGCTCTCTGCCCCCTGTACTGGCACTACTCAGGCAAGCCAGTCAGCACTGGGACTGGGGAGCTCTCTGCCTTGTCCCAGCTCCCAGCACAGAGCTGGCAGCTCCAGAGGGCAAACGGGCTGGAAACCCAGCCCCTACCCACTGCATGGTGTGGACTTGGCTGCTTTGGGGGTGAGCAAGGGCTGGCCCACACTAGCAAGGCAGCTTCCAGCAAGCCCTGTGCCCCCTTCTCCCCCCTCGCTCCACAGGAGGCTCACTGGCAGCTGCCCCACACTCAGGACAGCTCCCAGCAATCCCTGTGCTGGGCAGGAAAACCCCACCCAGCAGGGAGCTCATTGGCAGCTGTGTGTCCTGATGGACATGGGGCCAGGAGAGCTCTGCTTGCTTCAGGGGCAGCTGCCTCCCAGCCGGAAGTATATCAGGTCCCCTCCTGATGTGTATGGAGCCAGGAGACAGCTGCCACTCCAGCTGGCAGAGCTCTTCTGGCCTCATGCAAATTGTGACCAGCCCCATGCCCCTTGCCAGCCCCCAGGCTAGCACCTAGGGTGCCTAGAGCACCCCCTGGCTGCTGCAGGAGGGCACAGCAGGGCAGAAGCAGCCCTCTACTGGGTTGCCCCCATTTAAAGCCAATCTGTTTCCAACAGGGAACATGTGTATACATGCTCCTGGGGAAGACTCACTGGGTGGTATTTTACTGTGCAGTAAGCCTAATGTGAATGAATAGTACCTGTAGGTGTGGCCACTGAGTACTGTTGTTAGAACAGGTATTTTCAAGAACATGAGGCCATACATATTACTAGGCTGTAAAACCAGGACTTCTGCTTCTCTGCTGCTGCAGAGACTTCCTTTCCTGAAATTTAATATGTGGTAAATTGCTGCTGCATTGCTGGTAATGAAAAATATCTGACTCTACTTATTCATTGATGACCACTTTTAGAAAACATTTAACTGACTTTTCAAACTAGCTAGGATTTCAAAGATTATTGCTTCTCCAAAACATTAAATATGGCACAGCTGATTGTCATAAAGATATAGCTAACTTGCCTATTGAACCCACCTCTGTCCATTTCTCCCTCATTGCAAAATCCTTGTACTGTTGCTGGCCAAACATGAAATATTACAAAAGGAGCAGTATACACATACATTTAATGAATAGTTCTATTTTGACTGATCTTCTATAAAATACAAAATTATACTTCAGAGCTCATACTTCATTTTGACTTGCAGTTTCAGATTCTTCTGAGTCCTAGTTAGTATGAATGATCTTGTCATTGTGCTCTCCCCAGTCCCCTTTCTTTCCCTCTCATAAGCCAATCAAACATAGATTTTAGTGGAGCAAGGCCTATTTACACCAACAGAGAACTTGGTTCATTGACTTTAGTAGTTTCTTCAGATTTATATGGTATTCTTGAGAGCAGGTTTGGCTCTTTTCTTTGTTCCTTGGCAACTAAACTATCCATCTCTTGGCTGACCCTTGCCTTTCTGATTAGAAGTCTGTTGACTTGGAGAAGCAATGTGTTGTTTAAAAAAACAACATCTAAAAAAGTATCATCTAAACACAACAGGGACAGAGCAGGAGATGCCTTTGGGCAATATGAGAAGTAGCACTCTTGAAGAACTATTAGTAGTGATGTGCAAATATTGCCAAATCACTGATCTAAAGCAGCTTCAGGCATGCTTTATGGTGGCAGTGAGGAGTGAGCTATGAAAAGAAAGTTGCTGTCTGTTTCGTCACACTTCATGCTTTAGGGTGGGGAGTCTGGGGAGCTACAAGAGAAGTCATAAACAATCATTCAGAAGGAAATTAAAAATGGAGGTTCACAGAATTGTGAAAGTAATTTTATGTCATATACAGACTCCCAAAATGTGTTTATGAGCTTTGTATCCTGTCCCAAGCTAATGAAATGGGAAACAGTGAGTCAGTCTCAGATTCTCTTGTTATTTGAATCTTATGGAATGATTATACTCTTGGCTGTCTCAGAGGAAACAAAATAGAAGTATGTGTTTGGGCCAGGCCTTAATTTTCCAGAAGACTGAATAAGTGCAACTACTATCTATCCAGACACAAATCCTGTCTTTATTGTGCTAACCTACAATGAGCTCATTCTGCTTGGCCTGGTTAAAAGTAAACACCAGTATGGGAAGACAGGTACCTACAGCACACCTCAGTACTGTACAGACATACCTGTTTTCTGTTTCAATGGTAATTTCCAATTTTCATGGACATCATGCTGAAAAAAATTAAGCTGCTAGTAAGCCGAGCTTTTACAGCTTCCTTGTTTCCATTTGGCTTTCCCTGCACATACAGTGGAAAAATATATAAGGTTTCTTGTCAGTCCCATGAGGGTTTATATAATGTACTGGTGTGTGTAAGCTGTGGTATTTAACTGTCTCGACTTTGTGTTTAAACCACTAGTGCCTGAAAACAGTGTTTTTTTCTTAATTATAGAACATTTGATCGTAAAGAGCTCATTATACATAAATATAATAGGGCATTATAGTTTTCTCAGTTGCAAAAACTATGGTTATGTTTGGGTCCCAGCTTCTATTATAAACCTGTGTTTTCACTTACTTATAATAGATGTCACTGAAAAAGAATTTCCCCAGTATCCACAAATTTAAGATTTGTCATCGTCTGACCACGTCTTGAAATGTTTTGGTCTTGGGCTAGTTCTGGTGGAGGTTTATGGGATGGTTCAGAGTGTGGAATAGGAGACTGGATCAAGGCAGAAATTGCAGGTAGTTTTGCAGCTGGAAAGAATTTGGTCTGGGGCAGGGAGAAGCACTGGCAGACACTGGATGGTCCAGGACACTTAATTAAACCCTCTTCTTCCCTCTGTGCTATTGAAGGGTTGAAAGGGAAGCTAGACTTCATAATCTGTGGCATCTCCTGAAACTAATAGTAAGGTTTCCAGAATTTAAAACAGACTGCATCATGACCTAGCTGTCTTCCGCAAAAGCATTTAGGAATCATTGTTTGGTGTGAGGCAATCATAAATTCAGGCATGCCCTCCAGATCTCTTTCTATCACTGTACTCCATATTTCAACATTTATAGTGGCTCAGCCTGATTATGTAGAATAGTCATAGCTGCCTCTCCTCAGTGACTGACTTCCCATACTTTCATTCGTTTAGTGTTTTTCAGACTTCCTGTTGCTGGTATTACATAGGGCTCTGCCAACTGGCACTTTTTGACACTGCAACAAACACTGAACATCCGATCCAAAAATTTTGTATGATAATGAGGAGACAAAGGATCCAAGAAAAGTTGGCAAGGTCTTTGTGGAGTACCAAAATATACCCCAAATTCTTAAGCTACTTGCTGAATGGTATATCTGCCTCTACAAATATCTTTAAAATTTTCCTGCTTTCAGTGTTTCAACTTTCCAATTTATATAAAAAATATAGAGGGGATGAAATATTTTCCACAGCATGTATTGCTATCAATTTAAGCAGTAAGTATCCATTTGAAAATAAAATCATACTGGATTTTCCAAACACACATGCTTCTAGTAATTTGTTATCACTCTGCGTAGTTCATCATCAGGGACAATCCAGCCCCATCCATCTTGTCTTACAGATCTTCTAAAGTCTCATTCCAGGCAACAGAGGTAATAATACAACTTTTTAAAAGTGACCTCCTGAGTAAAAACAACTTAAAAGGGATTTCCAGCATTTTACACTGAAAAATATTTTACTTAGGATTGTTCTTGAGTAATAGGAATTGAATGTATTAACACAAAACTAGATCAATAATTTTTTCAGCTGTGTGTATTAAGTCACTTCATTTAAAAAGAAATAACTACAACATATTCTGTCTACAGTGTACTGATATTTATGAATGCATAAATAGGTACGCTAGCACTGCATGTATTTGCAGTTGGGTTTAGTTGCTTGGATTTGTACAGGAGCAGTGGAGATTTGGGGTCAGTCCCGACTGAAATATGCTCTTGGATCATATCCCATGGATGGCTAAGCAAAGGGGGACACAAAAAAGAGTTCTTTGTACTATGTATAAATGACACTATATGCTACTGCTATAGAAACAACAGGCTTGTGACTTCACATATTGATGCTTTATTGAACTAATAGGAAAATAGCTCCTTTCATATATTACAATCCATGCACAATCTGTATCATGTGTGAAAATATATAGTATATTATTATCCCTTGATATAGAAATATGTATATCCCAGCTGTGAGCCAAATCATCCCATTATCCTAAAAGTAAGTTATGAGCTTAATAAACTAATTTCCTCTAAAATTACAGTGAAGTCAAATAAGTTAATCAGGATGACCCACAGTAAGCTCCAGCCCCTCAGGGAACCAACTTGAAGCCGTGGAGAAAGCTGAAAAGTGGGTGATGACAATGATTCCAGGCAGCCACAGACATGACTATGGTGGCTGCAGATTTCTGTGCTTCCTGGAGGGATTAAACCAACAAGTTGTGTCAGGAAACTTCACTCCTCCCACCATGCTGCTGACTTGTAGAGTCCCACAAGTAATCAGATAACGTGATACAAGTTCTAGTTTTATGCAGGAGACATAGCTCTACCTGCTCTCCTTCACATAGTCATACACATAGATCACGCACAACCCCAAAGTGGCCCGATGCTTGGACAAGACCAGGACATGAATGAAGAACAGCTGGATAAGCCTGTATACAAATGACACACAGGGAACAGAAAACATCTTGCATAGTTTATAGCCAAGGAACTGGTTCTTTTGGTTGAAAGTACAACTGTCAAGGACCTTGGGACAAACAGCCAATCAGAGCATGAAGAAGTGTTCTGACTATAGGCAGCCCAGCACCATGATGATGAGGACAAGAGGATGGAGCGGGGCGGAGGGGGGGGGAAGGGGGAGGTCAGCACAGCTGGTCTTGCCCTGCCCTGCTCTGCTCCCTGGATGCGGCGGCAACAGAGTGGATGGAAGTGGGGGACGAGGCCAACAGGGCTGGCCTCACCCCCCACCCTGCCCTGCTCCCTGCAGGTAATGCAGGGTACAGAGTGGGCCCAGGCCCAATGTAGGGGGAGGGGAGCAGGCCTGAGCAGGGGAAAAGCCAGCCTGCTGCATCAGGGCAGTGGGAAACAGGGAGCCTGGCCCAATGCAGTCATGGCAGTAGCTGGAGGAGGGAAGGAGCAGGCCTCCTCCCCCTCTTGGGCCCAGGGTGAGTTGTCCCCAACCCTCCTCCCCACATTGGCCCTGAGCCCACTCCTCCCATCCCCAAGCAGGCCCAACGTTGGGATGTTGGGGTGAGCCTGAGCCGGGGGAAAAGCCAGCTCACTGCAGCAGTGGGAGATGGGGACAATGGGGCCAGCCCAGCCCAGCCTGGCCCCAGCCAACATGGAAGCTGCAAGGGGAGGGGAGAAGCAAGCCTCCTCCCCTGTCAGGCTTGGGTCTACTCCTCTCCTACTCCCACTCCCTTATCCACCCCGACTCCTCCTGTCCCCCTGCCACTGCTGGGTTGTTCCAGGCCCACTGACCCCCCTGCCCTCCCGCTGCAATGGCCTGGCTTCTTCCCACCCTCAGGCCTGGTCCTTCCCCACACCAGGCCCAGGCCTGCTCCTCCCTTCCCCCCGCTACTGCAGCAAGCAGCAGGAGGGAAGGGGGAGTGGGTCTGGATGGGGTTGGGGCCCGGGGTTCTGTCCCCACCCTCTCCCTCCACCCTACCACAGCATTCTTGACAGGCAATTGGCTAGTGGTACCATATTTACTCAAATCCAAGATAAGGTTTCCCCCCATTCAACAAGGCGGGGGGGAGTTTATCTTGGATTTGAGTACCAGCCCAGGAAAGCACTGCTGTACTTGCTGCTTCAGCTTCCACCCTGACCCCAACCTGGAGAGAGCTAATGCAATGGTCACAGGGAGAGGTGGGAGCAAGTGTGAGGGAGATCACACAGCATGGGAGAGGGGAATGAAGGTGAGATTGGGAGGGAGGCAGAGCGCAGAGGAGATTGCATGTTGGTGGGAGAAGGGATGCAGGACAGACCATGCAGCAGCAGAGAAGCTGAGGCTAGAGCTGCCACTGCCATGGCCACCTAGGGCTGGAGCTGGACCAGAACCAGATCTGGTTTACAGGATAAATAGTGGGGGTAGGAGGACAGGGATAGACAAGAGGCCAGGAGAGCAGGCTGTGTGAGGGGCTAGTGGTGTAGAGGGGCAGGCACTGGGAGTGGGCAAAAGGCAGGGGAGACAAAGGTCAGGTTGCTTGCCCCTCACCCCCATTGCTGCTTGCCCCCCTACTGTTTATTTCCCTGCTCCACCAGTGGTGGGGGGTTGGGGGATGAATTTAAGATGACCCAGATAATAATTAGATTCTGCTATATATGGAAAATTACAACACATTTATAATTTTCATGTATAGAGTCTAATTATTGGGGGTTATCTTAAATTTAAAATCATTGTGAATGTGGATAAATACGGTAATACAAAACTGAGTATTTAAAACTTTTTATCATTCTTTGGAAAACTGACAGTGGGACTTACCTAGCCAACACTGTAACAAAAATACTTGCATCACTGCGTAAGTAAAGTGCATGAAAGAATATTTATGGGCCCAGGTTTCAGTTACAATGAGAACCACAGTGAGCTCTTTATTTGAAAGTTCCTAAGTAATATAATTGAATCCTGGAGTTAATTGTGATTATTAAAGCAATGGAAAAGAGGAATAGAGATAAAGAAGAACTCAGCAGGAACAGATTTTGATAAAGATAATCTAAGTTCAATTTCTCCTTTGATTAAAGGTGACTATTAGGTCTGTGCGAGGCTTCGGACCATACTTCAGATCCAGATAAGCTTCAGATGCTTCAGTGTTTGAAGCAGCATGTCTGGATCGAAGCACTGGCTTTGTTAGACTTTTCGAAGTTGTTCGGAGGGTACAATGAGGAATCAATGGAATATCTATAACTTCGTTGTTTTTGTCTGATTTGTATGAAATCTGAAGGAGTTGTAGCTTCTGTTAATAGTATGAACCCTGACAAGTTTCAGGAAGATCAGTCCAGGGGTTTGGGGGAAACTGCACCCCAAATTCATGAAAGCAAAACTCATGTCACGTCTATGATGTCACGTCACGTAAACTGAAGGAATGGTAGCCCATGGTGAGGCCACAAAGCCTACTGAGTTTCAAGAAGATCGGGGCAGGGGTTTTGGAGAAACTGCACCTCAAGCTGCTGACAGGCAAAACTCGTGACATAGATGACCCTGTGTGTGTTAAGGCACAGCAGGATGAAAACTGCAGGAGTAGTAGCCCCTGCTGAGGCCACAAAGCCTGCCAAGTTTCAAGGAGATAAGTTCAGGGTTTTGGGGGAACTGCACCTCAGGCTGCACACAAGCAAAACTCGTGACATGGGTGACACTAAGTGTTAAGGCGCAGCAGAGTGAAAGCTGCAGGGATGGTAGCCCCTGCTGCGGGCATGAAGCCTGCCAGCTGTCCAGGACATAGGTGCAGGGGGAATCTGGGGCCCTGCACCTCTAGCCACTGACTGGCAAAACTTGTGACATGGGTGCTTGCGCAACTGTGTCTGTCTTGGGGCGGGGGGGGGAGGGGAGGGAGAACTACTGCAGGCCTGGCTGCTAAGCTACTGTGTTACTAGTTCCCAATCAATCATGATTCACTCAGGGACCAGCCCTATACACAGTTGCTAGCTAATGTAACCTGTTAATTAGCAACAATTAACACCTACAAAACCACAGACTAAGGAGAGGAAAGAATCAATGTAGATGATCAACTGCCACAAGACAGAGACAGTCAGTTGCACAAGCACCCATGTCACAAGGTTTGTCTGTCAGCAGCTACAGGTGCAGGGCCCAGAACCCAGAACCCCTGCACCTATCTCCTCGACAGCTGGCAGGCTTTGTGGCCACAGCAGGGGATACCATCCCTGAAGCTTTCACCCTGCTGCGCCTTAACACACACAGTATCACCCATGTCATGAGTTTTGCTTGTCCACAGCTTGAGGTGCAGTTTTCCCCAAACCCCTGCACTTATCTCCTTGAAACCTGGCAGGCTTGGTAGCCTCAGCAGGGGCTGCAACCCCTGCAGTTTTCAGCCCGTTGCGCTTTAACACCCACAGGATCATCTGTGTTAGTAAGGAACTAGTTAGGGAACTTCTGGAAAGACTGGATGTATTCAGATCAGCTGGTCCAGATGATCTCCACCCTAGAATACTGAGGGAATTAGCTGAGGTCATTGCAGGACCCCTGGCATGGCTTTACGAGCACTCATGGCGCTCTGGTGTGGTGCCAGAGGACTGGAAGGGGGGCAATGTGGTTCCCATCTTCAAAAAGG